>NC_135576.1:60322264-60933930 GCF_965152235.1 Eretmochelys imbricata
CCGCACCCCTCCCCTGCCCGCAGCCAGCCCCTGCCATACCCCCTGCCCTGCCCGCAGCCAGCCCCTGTCTCCAGCGAGCCCTGCACCCCCAGCCCTGCCTGCAGCCAGCCCCTACCTCCAGTCAGCTCCTGCCCTGTCTCCAGCCAGCCCCACACCCCCTTGCCGCAAGCCAACCCCGCACCCTCTTGTCTCCAGCCAGCTCCGCACCCCCTGCCCTGCCCACAGCCAGCCCCGCATCCCCTTGCCTCCAGCCAACCCCACACCCTCCTGTCTCCCGCCAGCTCTGCATCCCCTGCCCGCCCGCAGCCAGCCCTGCACCCTCTGCCTTCAGCTAGCCCTGCCTCACGTCCCTGTCTGCAGCTGGCCCCACGTCCACTGGTACCCTGCAGTTCCCAGGGCAGTAACCCTGCACACCTGCTTCAATGAGGGGGGCAGGGAGCAGCTGGGACCCACACATGTGCACACCCTAGGGTGACCAGACAGCAAGTGTGAAAAATCAGGACAGGGAGTGGGGGGGGTAATAGGAGCCTATATAAGAAAAAGACCCCAAAATCAGGACTGTCCCTATAAAATCGGTACATCTGGTCACCCTCACACACCCCCAGGGAGTGGCGGGGACCCACACATGTGAAACGGAGCTCATTTCTAGTTCAGGTCCATCTTTTTTAAAAAATAACTTTAGGCATGGTTAACATACATCCGTATTTTCCCAGACAGGTCAGGCTTTTTGGTTCTTAAATCGCCGTCCGGGAGGAATTTTTAAATTTTAAATTTTTAAATTTTAAAAAGTTCTGATTTAAAGATGTGCCCCAGTATGTATTTTTTGTACCAACAGTGTTATCATACGTCCTTATTTTCCCGGGAGGAATTTTTAAAATTTAAAAATTCCTCCCGGGAAAATAAGGACGTATGATAACACTGTTGGTACAAAAAATACATACTGGGGCACATCTTTAAATCAGAACTTTTTATTGGGAACCGGTTGTTAAGATTTTGGCAACTCATCACTGTATGTACATATATACATACATACATCATCTGAATCATAGGATGGGCTCCACAGTGTTTTACTGTAGATTTTTATAGGTAACTTATCTCAAAAGAATCAGTTTGAGATCAGAATCCTTCTTGAAAGATCTTTTTTTAGTTTAGAAAACTAAACAATTCTACATGAACCATTTCCTTACCTCTGCTAATACTCTGAATTTCCTACTTCACTGGATCTATTTTATAAATTGTTTTAATAAATAACCTTTGGTTCTGCACTGAATCTCTCAGCTACTTAAGTCACTAGAGCAATGCTGACTTTCCCTTTCAGGCAGAGTAGCCTGGCACAAATTTAGACGCTGCTCCTGCAATGAGCTTCATGTTGGCAGATCCCATGCTTCAGTGGGGAGTTCCACTCTGTACAGAGACCCTCCCATGCAGAGCTCACCACATGACTGGAGACTTAGAGAGTAAATAATGGCATTATTCAATTCCTTACACTCAAAATGAGTAAAAATATTCTTTTGACTAGTTGTTCAGCATCTTAATGAAAGAGAGAGTCATTGCCCAAAGTCAGATACCTGGTGTGACGGCTATTAAATATTTTTTAAAATATTAGGAAAATTAGTACAATACTCTACCTATTTGACTTTATTATTAATTTTTCAAATTAAGCAGACATAAACAAAAAGTTAAACGGCACTTCTGAGAGTTATTAGGAGCTATCACTTAGACACTACTCTTAAATTGGATTTCCTTTGGTTTAAAAAGGAGTCTATAATCTGAGTAAATTATAAATTGAATTATGACACTATTCTGGTCGATATCAGTCTACAAATTTAAAAACATATTTTACCTTATGACTACTCACATGGATGGCATCTGCCTTTAATCTTTTAATCATTGGATTAAAGCCTGTAAATTAGTATTAAATGCAAATATAAAGATTATGAAGGTCAATGTCAATGAGCATTTGTGTGATACTATTACTGCTTATTGCTATTCTTGCCAACTGATTGCCCCTAGAAGAAAAATGCCCCAGTGTGCTGCACAAAAGCTTTTCATTTAGATTGCTGACACAAATGTGAATTTCTATATTGTTTATATGGATTATTACTGGCAGGAAATTAATGACACTGACCTTGTAGAATATGTATGAAATGACAAACCATTTTACTTTCAGTAGTCAACAAATTTATTTTGTGTAACTCCTATAAATTAATATCAGAAAGCTGATAGGTAATATTTTTAAATAGTAATACATGTCATGAAAATTAGATAATTTTCTTCCATAAAACTAATTTTTGATAAGAGAAAGCCATAAACATATTTAGATCCATTCAACCCCTCCAGAAACCTTAGCAAGGTTTCAAAACATTTGGACCTTGATGTCAAATCTGCAAGAAGGTTGGTATTTGCCTCATAAAGAAACAGTTGGGTGGCTTCCCTGTCCTGTTTTGATATGCCCGACTTGCCCTAAAGGTTTGTTGCTACAAAGTGAAATATGCTTATTTTTTTAATCACAGAAAAAATATAGAAAGCTGTTTAAAGACATTAAGTCCTCTTTAATTTAATCATCATAGCAAAATCCATTTACAAACATACTATACTGCCCTGCAGTTAGTGTACCTGTTCACATAAAGAAAGATTAGAAACTAAATTGTCCTTGTTTTATGATCACTGTGATAATCAGAAATCTCTTTGTGAGTAGACTGTTCCAATGAAACAACTGTGGTTTACATTTTTACTATGCAATTGATTTTCACAAATCCTTTACTATCAAATTTTCACCCTATTAAGAACTACTCTAAATTAGAGAATATAAAATCAGTGTTCACCTGCATTTTGTTCACCTGTACATATTTATTTGATGCTATTATGAACTTTTGCAAATAGCCCAGTGAAAGAAAAATATCATCTGAAAATATTAAATTCTTCTTACCAGTCAGTGCTCAATTTTCTTGCTTTCAGCAACTGGCTTTCAATCCAGTTTGGTCTTTGTTGTTCTATACTCTGTATAACCTTCTGTGCTACTTGTTTAGGACTACTTTTCTGTTTTCCCACAATACTTTCCAAACACACACGAACTAAACTGAGTTTCTCTTTGCTCCATCTGTCAAGCGTTGCACCTGTTAAAAGTTCTGCGGTGTTTCCATCCTCAAAAATCCGACATATAATTACAATCAAGTTCCAGACAAGCAGACCAGCTTTCTTTGATTCAACAAAGTTTTTTGACATTTTCCTCTCAGACAGAAAAAAGAAGTATTTAATTGGGGGAGGCAAACATGCAATCACTGTAGGTAACTTGCTGATTACAATAGATACAGCCTGAGCTGCAAGCCTTGTGAAGCCTTAAAAAAAAGAAAAAAAGAAAGAAAAGAAGGTATGATTAACATTAATATTCTGGTTCGATCACAGTACAGTTATGAGTGTTGTATGATGATGTCTAATTTTTGTAGTGAAAATGGCTGAAAAGATTAAGTGCTCAAAAGTATAGCTAGACCTCGACTGTGCTTTACTGTATATTAATCTCCAAAAATCTATTGAAATGAGATCCTGTAACGACCTGAAAATAGAAAACCAAGATAATTTAGAATTAAGATTGCTATTCCATATGTATCTAGTCCTGTTTTGCCCAGCTATTACAGCACATTTAATAGAGATAAAGATCACTCATTATTCTGAGTGATTTGGAATAAGATGAGACAATGGCTTGACTTTAAAATTGCTTTATGTTGTTGTTTTTTATGATTAATGTGCAGTGTAGAGTAATGTGCTAAATCTCTCAGAGTCTTGAAGTGTATTTGTAATGTTTACTTTCTTTTTCTCCCTTTCCCTTTTTAGGCCCATAAATGTCCTCACATCAGTCACGATTATTGGCTTCTGCAATATACGCAGGATGTATGCTGGTACAGCACCTACTATTGAATCGTTCTGGAAATTGGAAGGTAACTACCGAAGAGACACAGGTTGAAAAAAGGAAGAGAAGGGCACAATTAAAAAGAAAAAGGGGACCAAGTATACAGCATGAAAGAAATAAAAAGTGGGAAGGAAAAAGGATATGAAGAAGAATGGGGTAGATGCTCTAGCAGTGCAAAGGGGCCTTACAAAGTAGACTTAAAAATAACTTACTCCCATCTTATGGCCTCTTTTCATTGCCAGAATATTGTGAAGGGATGTCAGTGTAACTGAGAATCAGGTCATGATTTTGGTGCCAATTATTATTATTTTTTTTTTTTATCCTTGCAAAAATTAAAATTATGGTTGTTTAGCCACGGGTGATCAACAAAAATACTTGAAATAATCTTTACTCCCGATCCATTTTTAAAATGTTTTCTATTATCTATGTTTACCATATTACTTTACTTATTTTAATAATGGTTTAGAGAAAAAATATCTGCAGTTGCACATTGTATACTAATTTCAATGCTATAGAAATATAAATCGTTGTGTTATAAATCACCGATAAATGAGGTTGTAATGTTTCAACCCCAATAACATATCTTAATTAAAACTGTGATGACTATCAGATATTTACAACCAACAAAATCTAACAGGTTCACAGTAGTTTACACTGGTTGGGAAACAAAATGAACTAAAATGATTTCCTGGTTTTGATCACCATAGATCATCCTAGGATATCTTGAAGCCTATTCTACTATTCTCTAGTGCTGTGAGATTTGTGAAAAGACTTAAAATAACTATATAGACTTTAAAAACACCACAGATGTGTGCAAGGATGTAAATCCCAAGTTATTGCAGTTCTAACTTAATGAAGAAGAAACGTACTGACATAACAATTTCACTAGTACTTTTTTGAAAAAAATCAGGAAATTTGCTTGCAAATTACAATAATGTTTGTTGTCAAATCATATCACATATCAATTCTAATTCTTCAACTTTGATATGTTCTCATTAAATGGGAACAAGCTCTTATGACAGGTTTATATAAGAACACTTTAAGTGTCACCTACATTTTCCAGCATCTTTTCTCTTCATTTCTCTAGGTGTATAATTCCATTCCTTTGGAACTGTCTTCAGCAAACTTTCAGGAACTATTTGCTTGTGTTGATAGGTTCCATAGTTCTCTGTTGCCTCCCATGAATGCATCAAAGAAATTATTTGCTTCACTATACCCTTGACTGAATTAATCAAAGTCAGCTTCAAACATCTGATAACCTCTGGCTCTGTGTCACCACAACTAGAAGCTTCAGACAAAAAAAAAGCATTAAACAGTCAATATGCAAACAGCCATTTGTGCACATTTGATTACTATTAGAATTTCAAAATGAGGTATTATAAAACCCTTGTGAAAAGAAGAGCAACAAAATTATGATTCAGAACAACTTCATAGTTACAATCCTCTAACAAATTAAAGAAATATTACAAAATTAAAATAATATGGCTTGTATGATTTAATACTATAGGACCATGTATTTTATAGTTTAATTTCTTTTTTCTTTTGTTTTTCCCTTTAATTTGAAGCTAAAAATTACATGTTTCCAATTGATACTGTCCTTTTCCATGCTGCATATGTTTTTAGTTTGTTTGTTTTAATGGAGCCAGCTGATATGACCATTTTTGTTTACTTCTTTACCTCCTTAGCTGGATCATCAATTACATTAGCACAGAACTGAGAATAGTATTTGATAGTTAACCAGACTGTTTGGTACTGCTTAATTAGAAAGCAAGCAGAAGGAAAAATGAAGAGACATTCCAGTGACAAAATGATGGAATTAAAAAAAACCCTATCATCTAGCACAGAGTGCCATCATATTACTATAGGTAACATTCCACAAGTTGGTTATCTACAATACAGTTTATATTGTGAGTAGCAGGTATTAAGATGATATAGGAGCATTCTTTCCCTTATTCTTAATATCTTAGAGAATTTACCATTCTCTCCAGAAAAGGGGCGCTGCAGCCCCCAAGTCATGCAGCATGTTGTTCCTCCAGGAAGTTCTACCAGATGCTGGAGTGGCAATTTTGAAGGGTATGTGTGGAAGCAGATTGCCACAAAACCTCAAAATATGGGGGTTTGACCAGTGATGAGCTGCCAGAAGCTCAAGAACCAGTTCCTTCACTTGCTCCGGGTCTTTGGTGGCACTTCAGCGGCACGTCCTTCAGTTCCTCTGGGTCTTCGGTGGCACTGAAGGACCCACCGCCGAAATGCCACTGAAGACCCACCGAAGTGCCACCGGGTCAGTAAAAATTCACATGGGATCCTCCCCAGCCAAGAGCTCAGGCGGGATGGACAGGATGGTCCCGCGGCCACATACTGTCCGTCCCGCCTGAGCTTCCCCACCCCTTTAACAACCGGTTCTAAACCAGCTTCAAAATTTAACAACCGGTTCACGCGAATTGGCTCCAGCTTTGACTGAGTAGAGGCCACCACTACTTTACTACTATGCCAAACTAAAATGAAAAGTGATTTGTGGATGGGTGATGAAGAAAGTAGAATGAGGAAAAGAAAGGTGAGAATGAGGCAGATTGAAGGACCACACTCCAATCGACAAATGAACTGGGCTGCAGGACAGCTAACAGTAGACCCCAAAAAGTAACTCAGCAGAATTGTCCCTCAGAAAATTTGAGAATTTTCAATTAAACCTGAATGGAGAAAGGAGAGAGAAAGCAGTAGGGAAGATGTCACCATTGTAGTTTCAGGCCGGGGAGAGAACTGGGGGTGCTGTAGCAGGAAAACTGAGCCACAGTGATTGGAAATGTAGCTCAACATTCTTGGAAGCAGTTGCTGCAGACGCCGTGGTGAGACAAGTGGGAGGGAATGCAAGGTGGGGATGCTGGAGCAGTAATTTTATGAAGTGTAGGAGCTATAGAGTTGTCTATTAAAATATATGGGAGCTGAACGTTGGTTCCTTTGGTCATTTAGTTGTCATATCTTAGGTCAGGGAAATTTGAATAGGGTCTTCTTAAGGCAGCATATTCTGTCTGATTGATAAAGGATGGTGTGACTGACAGCCTGGAGGTCTTCCTTCTCTGTTATCTATCCTCTCCTCTTATTTCCCTCCTCCCTTTTCTTCTTTTCTTTTGTGCTATATCACCTCTCTCCTCTGTCATTTTTCTATTTTACTCCCTTTTCCACTGTTTTTTGGGGGAATGGAGGTTTCCACACAACCTAACTCTCTTCACCTGTTCTGGGGTCAGCTAGAGGCCTTTATCCAAACTTATTTCACCTGTCCAGGGGGACACATGTCTGCCTCCATCCCCCTCTCAGTCTCATCCCCTCCCCCAGGACTCTTCTGTAAGTTTCTATAGATCCCCACCTCTCATCCCTCTTTGAAACCCAACAGCCTCTGTGCCTTTCTTCTTCTCCCCTCTTTCTGTGCCTCAGGCCACCAGGTCTCCCCTGCAGTTCACTCACTCTTGGGGAGCACCTCCATCCCCTTGATGGTCACTACCCTCTTTGTTCTCTCTCTTGCTTTCACTCAGACCCCCTCCCCCCAACTTTCTTTTCCTCAGGGCCTCACCACTCCCCCTTTTTGGGTACCAGAGAGCTATCTACTCTCATCCCTTTCTTCCCTTTGGGTCCTACACCCTAACACTTTAAAAATCAGCAGTAGCCTCCAACTCCTATCCCAGATAGGGCATCTCTCCCTGTCCACTCACAACTGGGAGCCCCTCTCCCTTTGCATCACCAAGTAGCAGGGCTTCTAATCCACCCCAAAGCAGCATCCCCACTGCACCTCATGTGGCAATCCCCCCATTTCTTTACTCCCCTTTATCCCTCTTCAAAAGTTAGGGGTGAAGGTGTGGTGCTGGTGCCTTTGTTAGATAGGCAGGAACAGAGAAACTAAGCAGTCAGCAGTTATAGGAGGTGTTTGCTGCTTGCTGCCTGGGCCCTCTGAGATTTAGAACAGCCCTCACCCACACGGTCAGAGGCAGACACTTTTGAAAATTGGGCTCCCACTGTAGCACATTTTTCTACAACCACGAATACTGTATCCATGCCGTTTTCCACTGTTTCTATAATCCCTTGATGAGGTATCTGTCTGCAAACATTCATAATATGATTCTTCAAAACACTTCAATTCTAATTATTTTAAGTAACCTTCCATAATTTGGACCAACTTATTAAAACAAAAACTAGTATCAGTATATATCTGAAAATGAACAAGATTAAACATGGGCTTTAAAATCTTTGTATCACTAATTGTTTTCATACCTGATATATTGTAAAAGCAATCCCATAGTTGCTCTTTTTTCATGTAGCTCTCAAGAGCACTACTAAGTGATTTGGGTGATAAAGTGCAATAGGATAGTACTGTAAAGATTGCTTCAGTCAAAGTAGGCTCTTTGTTATTTATCTGTTTTATGCAGGAACTTTGTTCATCACATTTTGATACTTCAATTTCTTGAAAATGAATAAAATAATGGTTAGTAGAATTCCAATTAATTCTAGTTATGGAAATAAAAAGTGTCAAAGCAAACTGAAAACTGTATTTGAACTACATTTCAAAACACAATACCACTGAAATCTTTCACATAATAACATTGATTCATTATGCCTGCTTAAGTTATATCCAGTCATTAAAAAAATATCAGAAGTACTTTAAAAAAATACAGTATATGCCTACTTTAATTCAAAATACATTCAAAACATAATTAGAATTTTATTATTCACTATGCATAAACTAAAACAGCAGTGATCAATACAGTGCTATTTCTGTAATAGTTAGGATTACCATCAATAAACTTTACTCATCACTTGGGTAATTTCATTATTAATAAAATGAAATAATATAAATCAATTGGTTAATATGCAAATCAAATGACATGACAGTTGCAAGACCTCTCCCAAACACAAAAAAGTTTTGTTTTGTTTTTTAATTTTTTGTGATAATGAAAAATAATAATTCTTCAAAACAAAGTCTCAGTCCTGGTAAGACACCCAGGCCAATATTTTCAAAAGTGACTAGTGATTCTGACACCTTGAAAGGGTTTGTTTGTTTTATAGGCGTAGTGCTCAGCATTGTCTGAAAACGGGAATCTCTTCATTAACTCAAGCTGGGCACCAAAAATCTCTATCCACTTGTAAAAATCTTGGTTTCAGAATTCGGGGTTTATTTTGATCAGACACACACAAGTGAATGTTGTACTGTCTCCTCACTCTCCAGAATAGTCAGTATATTAATCTGTCTGTGCAAAAAGGACAGCACTGTAGCTGGGCCTTAAACTAGTATCCTTATAGTCTACAAGTAGCAACTCTATCAATTGATCTAAAAGGCGCACACAGATTCCTTGTCCAGTAGGAATTTTGCCAAGTTTAGCTCCATATACATCTTATCTGTATCACTGTGATTCACGTAAGTGAATGTGGATTATTTTTTCTACAAAATGGAGGAAGCTAAAGTCTCAAAGGAGGAGTTGGGAAATCCTGCCTTACTCCTCAATCCAGTTGCGGTGTAGAGTATCTGAATTCTCCTATGAAATATGAGACATTTCTGAAATTCAGTTCCCTCTCACTTTGCTCCAATTACTTTTCTTTGAATATTAACTGCTCAGTCACCTAAAGTGGCTGAAAAATCACAAGATTTAAAAAAATAATAAATGTTGCATCTGTTTATTTGCTTTCTGTGTTTTGAATCCTTAGGGTTCATATTTTGAAGCTTTTTTCCACATCCGTGAGAGTTAGAAACTTACTTTTTAAAAATGAAAACTTAGATTTCTATGTATTCACATGATTCCATCATCAAATATTAAGAGAGACTCATAATAAAATAATGAGAGTTGGCAACAGTGCAGCCACAGCTCCATCCACTCCCCGCCTTCTCCCATTTTGGAGAATTGCTCTTGGGCACTGCTGATATTTTGGATGGTTCTTACATAGGCCACACAAAGACAGGAAAAGCTTCCTAGTCCTTCCATTCATAACTAGGGATTGTTTTGGGGAACTTCTATGGCCTGTATTATAGAGCAGGTCAGACTAGATAATCTCAATAGTTCCTTCTGGCCTGGGATCTATGAATCTATGAGAACTACACAGCCACATAAGGAGAGTGGGGACTACAACCTAGCCCTATGTGTTTGTGCAATGCCTCACAAAATGAGTGCAATGGCACTATGATGATATAAACAATCATCGACACCCACTAAATACATCTGAAACATATAAGTACTTATTTAAATGTAATTTATGCTGACATATTTTTGCTTTTTGAGGATAAGAGAAGGAAAAAGTTGAAAAATTTTGTACTTTTTTTTTCCTTATAAATTCTGCATGACTCATGCTGTGAAGTTAAATTTTAGGTAGTTTGTGGTCAGTTATGTAAATTACTCCAAAATTCAAAATTACATTATGCTTGTCTTTTAACTGCTTAAACATATCACTCTGAATTCAGACATTAATAAATACTACTTCTGATAAAATATGTATTCATGTATTAGTGTAAGACTTTGGGCTGCATGAAGAAAAAACAAAATCTACTGACTTTGCTATGACCAAGAAAATAGCTCTTGATAATTTTAGATTACTTTATACAGAAAGCTAGATCAATCACACTTCCACAAATACGTAACGTTATCAAGACTGTATCAGCTTTCCCAGAGAGTTTTAGGTGTAAAAAGTGCACTGTTTGAAATGGTATTTCAGAAATGTGTTTTGGTGATCCATACAGTATACTATTTTATAACACTTAATGTTTCTTTCCTATAAAATATCAAATTTGTAATGTAAAGAATGTGGTCAGTTTACCAGCACATATTTAATCAAACAGAAATTACTCTAGAAGAAAAAAGACTATTACCAGTTTCAATGTTATGTAAAACAACAGTTTATCAATGTTATTGTAGTTAATATAGCTCTACAGCATATACAAACAACATAATTTCTAACTCTAAGTAGCATATATTCCCCTGAAGCTCAAAGGGCTGGTCAGTCAATAGATTAATAAATTCTGTCACTTCATCCTTGTGATAATTGAAGCAGCTAGTAAAATTCAATAGCGGATAACACCAGGGTAAGAATATTATCCTGATCAAACATTTGTCAGTCTTTGTAAAAGATGACAGGTATTTGAATAGGTAAGTGAATGCAGTTTAGCACTGAATAAGAAGCATGACAGAAGTTGAAGCAATGTTGTGCTTCTGACAAATGTAAGACCACTTTAAAATGACAGAAGTAAATTATGTCAGGTTTAATGGTATGTGGACCTAATATTTTCTGTTTGATAAGTAATGAGAAATTCCTTTGCAAAAGAATGATAAAAACTGATTTTTAACAACAGAATATAGTTCAACATTACGGCAAACATTATGCCAAATCAGTAACTACACCATAAACTATTCATCAATTTGATTCCTTTATTTGAAAACTACTAAAGTGTTAGATGTGATAATAATGTTTATTGTTTTCAAACACAGTAATAGCACAATAAAAGATGAAAGCCTGTGTAGAACCATTCTTCCACTCGCTTTCCTATTTCTCTCATAATTACATATTTCTAACTATTCAAATATGAGGAAGAATACAACTGCAGTTTACAGTAACAAACATATACAATTTATTAAGCAAAATCTCTGAGAAGCTTTTCAATGTTGAAAGCAAGTGATCCTTCAGAGTCCTAACTCAGACTACTTTTTTCAAGGAAAAGCTATTTAAAGCAGTTTTGATATCAAAACTCTGATAAGTTCAAATTCATCCATTTCTTCTTAAAAGCTTCAAAGTTGTGACAGTGGTCTATGTTATCAAAATGCTATCTGCCTTCAAAATATGAATGTTCAGATAGACTGCAACTCTCAGTAAAAAGTGATAAAGGATTCTTCCTACCTCCACACCTCCCCCAGTTCAATATTTGTCTCACTGATAACTGGATAACTACTGATATCCACAACTGGCTGGCATCCTTCCATCAATAGTCAAGCAGTGAAAAATGTAGCAAAACTCAAAATTTTGTGTGTGTTTTCTTGCTGCCATTCTTACAAACAAAGCACAAATACTTACTTGAACTTTCCAATAAAATTTTCACTAAGAGACAATCCTGATGTAGCAGTGTTTCCAAAAGCAAGTTCCAATTACAATACGGTTGGGATAAGAGCAGTTTCAGTTGACCCTGGGCTGCCATTTCTCCGGTTGATGGAATCCTTTCAAAATGTAAGATAAAGACAGAATAATGTAGTTAATTTATCTATGAAATTAATAGCCTTAAAGTGCAGATGTAATGCTAACTCCTTTAAATGTCAATTCCTCCCAGATTACTCAGAAAATGCTTTCATGCTTGCTTACTTTAAGGCTGCTCAGGGAAGGAATTACATTTAATCTCAACTAGCTAAAAGCAAATTAACATTTGGTAGTCTGCCAAATTTATAACTGATACAAAGTAACCTCACTTGTCTCTTTCTTGGAACCATGTATGTTCTTGTTCCATGAGGCAAAAATGAATTTTCTTGTGCTTGAATAAATTTGAGGTTATTATATTTTAGTACAGTGTTACATTAATTGTTTAGCAGGAGGCTATAAAATTTATGAAATCAAGTATAAGAAGTGGATAAATAACAAAACCAATGAAAATGCTAAAAGATGTATGTAACAGGGTGCCACAGAAGCTCTGCTTTCAGTGTAAAGGATATTTTTCCAAGTCCTGCAAAATCCACATGCAAAATGAGATGGCTCTAATAATTGGTATGCCAGCAAAGGGCCCTGGGTAGAGACAGTGGTTCAAAACTGAGTTAATTCTGGTCACAGATTTCCTGAAATACAATCCTTTAAAATTACCTGTTTTAAAATTTTGTTTTTTTCCCCCACAAAGCTGGGGAAAATACTATGGTCAGGATCCAAACGAATTTACGTCTCAGGATTTAACTTGAGCTCAGCTAATGAACACCACCAACAGTCAGCTTCAAAAATTAAGAAGTTAATTGATTTTGAGTCTGGTTCTACAATGTAATGCACCTGGCTGCTGCAAGCAACCTTTCCCCCTCTCCCTACCCCATCTGACCCCAAAAATGGACCCAGAGCTCCTGGCTCAGTAGGGTTGGGGGAGGGATGACCCTCAAAACCCGGCCACTCCCTCTCCCTGCAGGGCAGCTGCTTGGTTCCCGCTCACTCTCTGGTCCCTCTGACCTCCCTGGGGCTGTGTGTGCTGGTGCGCTCGGGCAGCATGCACTGTCAGGGCGGTGAGTGGGAGCCAGCCCCAAAACTTCCCTCTAGTGAGGAGGAGCCAAAGCCGCCACTGAAGGAGGCTTTGGGGAAGTTTTGGGGGCTGGCTCCCACTTCCTGTCCTGACAGTGCACACAGTCCAGGTGCCCCTGCACACACAGTGCCAGGGAGGACACGGGAGGCTTGGGAGGAAGGACTAGAAAGCAGCGGAGGGGGAGCGGCAGGGCTCCCAGCTCTGCACAGCCAGAGGAGGGGTGATTCCTAACATCTGAGTGACTGGGAGCTGCCTCCCACCTGTCAGCTTTGCTCCCTGCTTCAGGCAAGCTCCGCATAGCAGCAAGGAGGAGCTGGAGCAGGAATGGCGAGACTGCTCAGCCAGGCAGTATTGGTGCTTCCAGCTACTGCACTGGCTGCCGGCAGTGCTGCTCCTCCGCTGCCATGAACTCTGGGATACATCTGAAGGACTTCTGGGACCTGAGTCAAGTGCAGGACAGAAAAGCAGTAGGGCTTGGATCTTCCATCTCTGCATGACCCTAGGACCATAAGTTAGCACAATTGGTGTGTGGACACAAGGGGGGGTTAGGCTTCAGTCCAGGTTCAAACCTGGACTTACATTTTTGTGTAGACATACCCTTAGTCTGACCTCAGTGGTATGCAAGGCTTTAGAACAAATTCTGAAGGAAAGAATAATTAAATCAATAGAGATAAATGGTAAAAGGGATGAAATGCAAAACTGGTTTACCAAAAGTAGATCATACCAGACTAACCTGATTTCCTTTTTTCAGAAAATAACTGATTTTTTAGATAAGGGAAGTGCAATGGATTTAATATACTTGGGCTTCCACAAAGCTTTTGAGATGGTGCCAGCTGGGAAATTATGAATTAAACTAGGAAGATGGGGATCAATACAAGCATTGTAAAGAAGATAAGGAACTGGCTAAAGAGAAAAATGTAACGGGTTGTGCTGAAATGTGAATTATTAGCTCAGAGGGAGATTACTAGTGGAGTTCCTCAAGGATCCATTTTGGAACGAATCTTATTCAATATTTTTATGAATGACTGTAGCACAAAAAGTAGGAGTATGGCAATGAAATTTGTAGATGACAAAAAGTTGGGAGGCATTTTCAATAAAAAGGAGGATCAGAATATTATACAGGAAGACCTGGATGACTTTGAAGACTGGAGTGACGGAAATGGGATGAAATTCAATAGTGCAAAACGCACGGCCATGCACATAGGGTTTAATAATAAGAATTTCCAGCATGAGCTGGAGGCTCTTCAGTTGGAAGCAACAGGGGAGGAGAAAGAGCAGATGTGTGGGTTGATCATAGGATGACTATGAGCCACCAATGTGATCCAGCTGTGAAAAAGGCAAATGTGATTCTAGCATGTATTAGGTGTGGCATTTCCAGTGGAGATAGAGAAATATTAATGCCATTGTACAAGGCACTGGTAAGATCTCATTTGAGGATAAATTCTGGCAACCCATCTTCCTGAAAGATGAATTCAACTGGAGCAGGTGCAGAGAAGAGCTGCTAGGATGATCAGAGGACTGCAGGGCCTATCTGTTGAGAGGAGACTGGAAGAGCTTGGCTTCTCTAGTCAGCAAAAAGATGGCTGAGAGGGGATATGATTGCTCTCTATAAATACATTTGGAGGCTAAATGCCAGGAAGGTTAAAGAACTATTTTAGCTAAAGGACAATGCTGGCACAAGGACAAGTGTGTATAAACTGCCCATGAACAAATTCAGGCTGGAAATCAGAAGAAGGTTTCAAAATATCAGAGTGATGAGGTTCTGGAACAGACTCCCAATAAGTGTGGTGGGGCCAAACAACTTAATTAGTTTTAAGAGAACTGGACATATTTATGAGTGCAATTGGGTGACAGGGTTGCTTGTGATGGTGGGCTGCAGGGTTCAACAGCTCTGGACCACACTTCCCATTTATGTCTTATGTTCCTAAAAGCTCATGTTTCAAGGTTTCCAGCTGGCCATCTGCAGGAGTCAAGAATGGATTCTCTCCCCCTGCTACCCTCCAACATATTCTGGGATTTTTTAAAATCTCCTTCCTCTGAAGCATCAGAGATGATCATGGCTGGAGACGGGGTGGACCAGAGCTCTAAAGTGACACTGAGCATTCTCTCTCTCAATTGCTTGGCTGTCTGATATTGCCCACATGCTCAGGGTCAAATTGATTGCTATATGTGGGGCCAGGAAGGAATAGGTCAGACTGGCAGTGAGTGAGAGTTTTTTCGCCTTCCTCTGCAACATGTGGATGCAGGTCACTTGGTAGGAATATCTGGCGATATCTCACTTAATTATTTCCCTGCTGTTGTGGGGGCCTCAGGCACTGGTGAACCTCGGTCTCTCCTATTCTCTGCCTGCAGCATCCAATAGTCTAGTCTCCTGTGAGCTGTAATACTTACCTAATTTTAGTTGTTGGGTTTGTTGTGAGAGTGCTGGGTGGTGCTGGTGGTTTGTGATATACAGGACGTAGGGTTGCCAATTTTCTAATTGCACACAAAGACCCTTGCCCCGCACCTGCCTTGCCCCTTCTCTGAGACCCAGTTCCTGGCCAATGGGAGCTGTGGAGCAGGCACTTGCGGGGGTGGGGGGCAGTGTGTGGAGCCCCCCCTGGCCACCCCTATTGCCTAGGAGCCAGAGAGACATGCCAGCTGCTTCCCAGGAGCTGTGCAGAGCTGAGTAGTGAGCCTGCCAGCCCTGCACCCACACACTTTTAACAGCCCGGTCAGTGGTGCTGACTGGAACCGCCAGGGTCCATTTTTGACCCGGTGTTCTAGTCAAAAACCAGACACCTGATCACCCTAACAGGAGGTCAGGCTAGATGATCTGATGATCCCTTCTGGCGTTAAACTCTATGACACAAATTAGGCCTAATTTCTGACACACCAATTTGGATTCACTGATTTTTGGTTTCACACAGTCTTGCATACCAAGCATGAGGCAACACAGTCATTGAATTATATCAGTAGGCCTTTTTGTTTGGACTAATTCAGTCTCTCTCACTTTTGCACCTTTTTCTGTTAACATTTATTATTATAGCTTATTGTGACTTCTTATGAACTTTCACTTTCACTACAATTAGGGTAAATTTGTTGGGCCAATTATTACAACCTTCTCCTTTTCTGTCAGAGTTGTTTAGCTCTGACAAAGGTGTTGTCCTTTTGACAATGATCGCTTAATCGACACAAGGATCATTGATATACTTCATTTTAGAAAACCCAGTTCTTCTGTAAATGTGGACCTGTTCATGTGAATGTTCACAAATTGCAATTTAAAAAGGCACAAATATGACTGAATCACACAGCTATTTAGAATCCAAATGAATGATCACAAATGTTCTTTCTTCAGTAATTGACTGGTTCTATCATTAATATTTTATTACATTATGGAGGCTCTTAGTATTGACTCCATAGTTAAGATAGATTTCTAAAATGGGCTTAGAATGAACATAAAATCTTGCTTTTCTCTAAAGTAAATGTCTTGATATACAATTCCACAAAGTGTTAGTTTTTATGTCCTTTGAATGCTCTGTTTAGATTTTATTTTATTTCTCATCATAAGTTTTTAGAAGGAAGTCTTTGAAATTGGGTTCTGGACAAAATTTGTCCTTGGTAGTCTTCCCTTTCATTGTTGACTGACATCTAACAAAGAACAAAAAAATCCCATATTTTCCTACATAAAATGTGCTTTTGAAAAAAACCAATTTTGCATCATTTTTAGCCATTACACTTACTCATTTGAGCCGAAACCATATGCTCCAGTGGTTGATGATTGAGAAAGTTTATTCACTATGCACGTAAACTTTATAAACATAAACGTGACATGCACCAGCCCATTAACTACTTATGCACCAGTGCAAAAACTATGCATGCATAAATTTTGTGTGCTAGTGCACACACAAAACCTTCTCTATCAGATAAAATCTTCTTACCAGGAACTACACTTTTCTGTCTGATTGTATCCTGCAATGTTGAAGGATTTATAAGCAGCTGACCATAAATATTATGTGCCATTTATGGCAGCAGCTCGCACATAACCTAGAAGACTTGCTGATGGAAAAAAAATCTTTGTCAGTTGCTGCACTTCTACCTCCATGGGTCTGCCACTGCCCATCCTTCATTCTCCTGCCTCATCATTCAACTCTACACCTTCATTTGAGCATTAAAACTCCTTAGAAATGAATCCACCAAAACCTCTGTTGTTCAGTCAGGGTTACTACATACATGGTATACCAGTCACAAAGCCACAAAAAGCATGGACATGAAAAGTTCTATTCTATTCTACACCGGCTTTTATACTGTACTCATCACCGTAATATCTTAAGCCACATAACAGTACACTCCCTCTACTCCTTAACCCACAAGCACACATCTTACCGTTACCACAAAAACCTATTTGCCTCAGATCATGTACAGTAAGTCTGCCTCCCATAACCCCCTTTACCAAACTCCCCCACAGCCCAAAACCCCATTATGCCAAACATCTGCCAGGAACAGTATTGTGAGTGGGTAGTTTGGTAAAGGGGTATTGTGAGTGGACAATGTTATGATTGCACTCTCTGCGGTGTATGGTAATTGTGGGGATGGTATGTGGCTGTGGATGGAGAAATATTATTAGGTGGCTTCCCTGTCATTTTCATGCTTTTGTGAGTTTGTGTCAAGTATGTTGTGTATGTAGAAACCCCAACCGCTTGACAATTATGTTCACTGTATATTAATAAATATGTATGTATAGACTTGTAATTTATATATAACTAATATGTATACACACATATTCAAATCTTAATACAATTTACAGCAAACAGAAAACCTTGAATTTTTTTACATCTATTAAAATAAATTTTCAGGATTAATCCTTTCCATTTTTAATAACTATTCTTAAAATACATTATATATTATATATACACAACAGGTCTTTAAGACATGCATACAAGCAACAAAGCAGGAATTATGTTACAAGAAAGGTAAACATTAAAAAAACCAATAATATCAATGACATTTAGCATTCTGGCTTATGGGTAAACTCTACATTTTTATAAATTCAGTAAAATTACAGTGGCCAGCCTCATTTGTGTTTACCTTTATGGCTGGCTTTCATATATTTGTACAGCACCCGTTCCACCACTGCTTTTCATTGCCCCCCAAATATGAGACTGTGAGGTGTTTGGTCAGTTGGTAGATGAATATTAATATTTAAAATTACTTATAATAAATTAAAAGCCATTTTTAGAATATCTGGGTAGAAATAAAGCTTTGTCTGTCATTGACCAGATGGGAAGTTATCATGTTGCAATATATTATATACACCAGTTCTTGGCTCTTTAAGCCTCTTGCAAATTGAAATGTACAGTGGTGTGACTCACTCAGAGGAAAAATAAAATGTTGCAGACATTCCCTACAGCCACTGAGCTAGCACCAATAAATGCACTGAGAAGTTTTTGTATTGGACATATGGAGACGCATATGTTCTCTCATCCTCCTAGCTCATGTAGCTGTGAATATAACACTAGCCTCATAAAAAAAGAGACAAAAGGTAAACTATATATAAATATCAGACATTTAAATTTTCAGTTTTGTAATCATGGAAGAAAAGGGAAGAGTGATGATTTGCCAATAGTAGAGTTATAGGTCCATAAAAAAGCAATTTCTGAACCATCAAACCAAATCACTAAAAGAACATAAATATTCATTAAAACGAGTCACTAAATAGTTAGATAAACAAATGTGTTATTTTTGTTGGAATCTAACATGAAAAATAAATGTGCAAACTTCAAACTTTTTTATTAGACAAACAGAAGTTAACAATGTTTATTTAAAAAAAACAAAAAATGTAAAAAGTCAAAGAAACATTGTATAAATCAATGTGTACATGTATCTAGAATTTTTAAAATATCAAGCTTTCCTCCATCCATGGGTTACTTCTAAAAACAAGAAGATGTTTGAGTACACTACTATCAGATTAACACAATTTCTCACTTTTTCATATCTAACTCCAGTATAGATCTGATTCACCATAAGCAACACAGCATACTATCATACTGAACATCACTTCTGAAATTAATAAACATTTCAGTTGTATGGACTCTGCATTTTCATGGAAGCACCACCAGCTTAGACAGGGCAAAATTATAATAATAATAATAATAATAAGTATTAATATTTGTTTTGAGGTAGCATCTAGGGAATTTTCTGAATAGGTGAAAATGCTGTTGCCAAAGACAAGTACTAAGTGTTTTTGGAGTCTGGTCATATGGATTGTCTCTGGGTGGACACACTGGTCATGTTGCTTGTGGTGGATTTGCCCTCTTCTTATCTCCCTCCTATTTTCCTGTGCTGGCCTACCTCGGAATTCATTTCCTCAGTGTACAGAGTGGCGCATAGACTCCCATCATTTATATTCTTATTATTTTTGTCCCACACAGTGGCAATATGTAAGTCCTTAGTAGTGTCAGAGCAGCTTTAAGCCACTTCCTCAGACTAAAGCTGCCCTAAAGACCATGTGTGAAATCCTGACCCCCTTGCAGTTAGTGGGAGTTTTGCTGCTGACTGAAATGGGGCTTCCTTGCATAGGAAGAATCCTTGGGTAGAGTAAGAGACAATAATAGCTGCTACACTACACTGCCCTTCTCCCTGTAAGCAGTACAAGGTGTGTAAAGGGCATCTTTTTACCCTGGTGATCCATGGCATAAGTTACATTGTGGAAACTGGCCCAGAATCAGGAGATCACAAAAATGGCTCAAAGCTCAGGATCTTGTCTGTGGTCTTCACTGCAGCAGGCCCTTCCATTTTAGCATAAATTATTTTAAGAATGGAGCCAGATTCCTTTGTCTTTTCTTTATTGTTTTTAAATATGAAAATATATGTTCTCAGAATAAATATAAACATCTAAATTATGAAAAATTAAGGGGAAGGTCCCTTAGAAAATGCTGGAAGTCAAAAATAACTTGGGAGGGGGGTATGGGGAAGAAGCAAGGACTGGGAGAGGATCGACAATGGTGTGTGAGTACGTTGGGACCAAAATTAGAAAGGGAATGACAGAACAGCTTGTAACATATGCCTTGTGATACTTGTTATTATATGCAGTGAAACAGAAAGAGAAATTATTCATTTGCTTTTAAACATGTAGCAAGTTCCCTAAAAATCAAATATAACCAAGCAATGGAAAATACTGGCATATTTTTCAATTGGTTATTTAAATATCACACCTACTTTTTTGAGCTAGCTCTTTTAATTTCCTCCTAAATTAAAATGCTATGAAAATTGTACCTGTGCTGAATTACATGATTGTCAACTATTGTATATTTATATTTTTATGAAACATAAACATGAAATACTGAAAATAATTCAGATATCTAACATAACATAAATACACTGCTAAAGAGCTACATAATACACTGCCTTTCTCATGACCTTTTTTATAGATCATGGAAGTTTAAACAGAACACTTTACATCAGATAAAACTTGTAATAAATTCAAAAAAATGCTTATATATTGTTTCAACTGAATTTTAACTACAATATTTATCCAGGAACACTATCAACACAAAATCACAGCAATATCTAACTAGTATTAACTACCTGTTTTTTTTCTTATTTATATCAACTAGAGATACTCACATAAGTAAAGGAGGACAAAATGGTGTTAGGCAAAATAGCCAGTGTAATGGGTGACTGATATTTGATTTGGAGAAATCTGATGGAAGTAGCTCACCAAAACCATTCTGAAATGTCCTGGAAAAATAAATAGTTTTGAGTTAAAAAGACAAAAAATCTCTTTAAGAACAAATATGAAACACGAGAATTAAAAAAGTTTATTTATAACTTATTTGTTTACTCCCATTTGATCAGATGTGAAATTTAAAAAAAAACATGTTATTTCTTAGATATTGGTAAATTTTTTGAAGCTGAGTTTTATACATAACTGGCACTGTAACATAGACAGTTAAACACACTGGTTTCATTATACAGTTATTTTTAAATAGTCTCTTTTCAACATAACATTATGGACTGAAAGTAGGCTAAGTAACCAAACTAAGTTACTTTTTTGTCATTAGTTTCTATTACCCTTCTCTTTATAGATAATCAGTAGGGCATGTTGTCAACATTATGAGTACACGCTGCAGGATCATTACCTTTTGAGGTGATGATGACATATCTCCTACTAGACATGCTACTTTGGATTAAATCAGGCAAATTTGGGGTCAGAATCTTTGGCCATGCTTTACTGGCTCAAAACAGATGGAAAGCTAGCTTAGACAAACAGCTAGGATTTCCAATACAAGGAGAACCTCTGATTGGTGTAAAGCTGGCATAGATGGCTAAGTGTCATCCATTCATGGCCTTCCCAACATAGGGGGACATTCTAGAGAGAAAACAAGGTGTTGCCAGATTGCACTGGGGGTCCCACTAGTGCTGGCACATATTAGAGCAGCCCTATGGCTGCTCTAATACATTCCTTGGGACTATGCCCCTTTGCCTCCCCTCACCCATCTCTCATGAATGACAGGGCACACTTGAGAGGATATAGTTCCTTTTCTTCATCCCATTGCTCATGTGGAATTTTCATTTCAAACTTTCACTTACAAATTTTTAATATTTCTTTTTCACGTACACTCTTGTGCATCTTAAACTGTTTCTCTCTGGTCTTTGCTGTTCTATAAGAAATGGATGGGATTTTCTAAAATGACTTAAGGGCATCAGATGCCTTTGAAAATCCTATTCTATATAATCAGTACTATCTTGCAAAATCAGTCATGATAGGTTCATTTTCTCTCTGATATAAAACCATTAAGCCAGATCCTTGTTGCTAAGTGCCCTTTGCACTGCTCCAGCAGCGAAAAGGCATTTAAAGCCACCTTCAGTAAATAAGGGTGGATTCTTGTGGGACAGATGAATCTTTGGTTGGCATAAAACTAGCTTTACACCACCTGCTCCTGTAACTTGGCACATGGGACAGAAGGGGGTATGCCACAGTCAGGAGGGGCTGAACCCTGGGAGACTAATATAACTGCTACAGCTGGCATAACTCAGAGCAGCCTGGAGTCTGCTTTAAATTACACCAAGGCAGTTTCTCTTTCCTCAGCTGCACCAAGTGTGAGCTTAGTGCTGTTCAGGATCTTGGGAACTGACTTCAATGTAGTTAGGCCAGGGGTGAATTTGGCCCAACGTATCTAAGGAGAAATTACACACCAATTTCCTTCTTCCTTCTACTTTGCTTCAAGTGCTACCAAAATTTCCATAATGTCTTTCTGATTTGAATAATTAATAACTGAAATTATAAATACTGCCACATCATTACTGTGTGTATATTTTTTTAAAAAAGCCTAGGAAATTTAAATAAAAGGAGTGAGGGCAGCCAGCACTTGGTTTCTGTTTAAAATTTTCAAGTTTCTTTCAGAATAAAAATCTGAGCTCTAGTTGGGGCAATGTCTAGAGTAAACAATATAACTATTTTAATAGTCTCATTTAGTTCAGAAATTTTCTTCTACACCATAATAGGAGCTCTCCTGGGATGCTCCAAATTCAGGGGTAATATAATATTCTGTAACTCTCTAAGCTGAATTGTGCTGGTTGTTATTGGTAACATTTACTATTTGTATTGCGTTAGCATGTAGGAAATCCGGTTATGGACCACCACTCCTATTACTTAATTATACATATCTAGACTTGGGCTCCTAATCTAGAAAGAAGGATCAGCCCTTCCCTCTAGGGCAGTGGCTCTCAACCTTTCCAGACTACTGTATCCCTTTCATCTTGAATTTCTTAGGAAGAAGTAGCAATTAGAGCCTAATCTTACTAAAAAAAAAATCAATGGGAGTTTTGCCACTGACTATAACGTGAGCATGATCAAGTAGCTTTGAGTGGAAAGGGTGGCATGTACCTAGGGTACACTACGAAAGAGTAAGGAATCATTACTACAGTAACATTTAAACTTCCTCAGTAACACACATGAAGTCTTCTGAAGGCTAAGCATAAAGATAAGATTGTAAAGTAGTTAAAGGAAAATAAAAATATTTTCACAAGGAAACCGTAGAAGTTTTAAAATGCTGGCAATGTCCAGGACAAATTCTTACTCTCTGTAGCTGTGTATAGAAATAATCCCGCTTCCCCCCCCCATTTAGCCAAGTAGGCTGCTACACCTCTTGAAGAATCTGCAGTAATAGGAAATAGCAATTATTTACTTTGATGAAAACAGGATTCCTTAATAGAAATCATGATTGATAAAGCCTGAGTAGTAATAAGCAGCCACGTTTTCTCTGCTGATAGTATATGAACTGTTGGAGAGATTTTTGGAATACAACAGTTTGTTAAATACAGTCCTTCAGAGCTCTCTTAATGTCAAGCAGGTGGTAGAGACTTTTGGATTCTGAGTTATGAGGTTTGGGACAGCAAACTTCCAGGCAGATGTCAAAATTGATGTGGAAACCTGTAATCGCTTTAAGGAAGCACATTGTCTAAATGTAACATCATCTTTAAATATTATAAAGAATGAAGTGCCTGCTAATAATGCAATAATCCTTTGGTGCCAGCAGTTCTCAGTGTCCACTGCTGGCAATGTAATTCTTGCCAGAAAGAAAACGTAACTCTGTGCCAGACAGTTTAATTCAACTGCTCTTCTGACAGAAGTTTAGTAATAGCTAGTAGAAAAGTTGTTTTGACTATACGATATATTAAGGCAGCTGCCTATAGTCTCAAAACGGTGGATAGCATCTGTGAGAGTATTTAATACCACAGCAAGATCCCAAGTTACGGTAGTTTTATTCTCCCTTAGAGTATGACAAGGTGAGAATTGATCTTGCAAGCCTCAATGCAGGTGTGAAATGATGAAATGCCTACAAGATACTAATGGTGTTTCCCTGTAGATTTTGAAGAACCTGATAATCTAAACAATTTAGAATTATGGATAATATGCAGCTGCATGAGTAGTAACTTGTTTTTCTTAAAAAATAGAGAGGTACTTCCAACTGTTAAAAGAAAATAAAAAGGAAAAGAAAAAAGTTGGAATCTCTAAATACTCCTCTCAGCAGTCATGCTATCATCCTGAATTTTTAATCTGTAATAGCATCTCCTGATGTCTAATACATAATCATCTGAAGGAGGGCAATTAGATCTTTTTCATCATTTTCAGCAACAGAGGGAACTGGTAACTTCTTGTCAGCATGAGACAACTGAAAACCACTCTGCTCTGCTTTGAGCTACCCTAAGTATAGAGGGCAGTCTCTATTTTGAGGGATTAAGTGGGACTTTAATTGTGTATAGACCTTGTGCTGGCCTTCTGAATAGGAGAGAATTTTACTCTGTAAGCATAGGAGGGAATTAAGGGTACAATTAAATCCAGGTATTCACTGCCTTATCAAGATATACGTGCTGCCAAGTTTCGCTAAAAGCAAATTCTTGTCATGTGTGAAAAACGTGAAGGGAATTCTACATATCTCAGGGTTTCAAAACATCATGAGAATGTTTAGCTGAATATACCATTTCCCTGATGTGGTTTATTGATTTAAGTGCACATCTCAGCTCTCCCAGGAAATACAAATGGTTATTACTATCACTTTGGTATGGGATGTTAGATACATCATTTTGTCAAACTGTTCATGTTAAATTGCTGTGATGGGACTTGGTCACTTTGTAACATGGTGGACACACTGCAATCAAGTTTAGAGGCAGGCAGGTTGCATTGTATTTGGGTTTGTTTACATTTTAAGAGGATAATCCATGAAGAATTATCCCATGTGTCTGGAAGCGGTTTTAGTGTTGCAATTGTTGGAGGTTCAGAAGAAAGAGAAGAAAAATGTTCCTCCCTCTGATGCTAGATTGACTGAATTGTTGTTTAACCAGATCATTTTGAACTGCAACTAATGAACTGGAAAAGAGGTTGATAGAGTTCTTTTAAATGAAATTCCTACTCTATTAGGGAAATATAATTTATAAATTTTGCATTTTATGGTAATCTGTAGAATGATAAAGATAGAGGTAATCTGTAGAATGGTAAAGTTCTTTAAATTATGTCGAGGATACAAACTGTCTTTGGGTTCAATCCTGTAAATTGTCAAGAGCCTCCTAAGACGTGCTGAATATCCGAAACAACTTTTGAAGACTGAAAGGTTTACCCATAAAGGACAAAATTCTGTGGTGCATGGTTTGAGACCCATAACTCCCTATCTGGATTATTTTCGATTAATTTGATTGTCTACCATTTGACAGATTTTGTACTTTTTAAAAACAATTGCCAATATGTCTCCAGAAATCCAGTCTGTATTTATGGTATTTACTATGTTTTTTTTAAAAAACAGACTGAATACACAAATTCCATCATCTGGCATCATATTGATACTCAGAGGGCTCATCAGCAGGGTTGGAACCTTTAGAATCACTGCACAGACCTCTGCTACTTAAACTAATGGAGTATCTGACAGCAACAAAAGCCATCCTCTATAGTTGGACCTGCAACAGAAGTCAATGAGACACACCATTTGCAAGCAGATTTCACAGATATTTGCAGACAGCAGAGGAATGGTGAAATTCAGGAATCCTGAGTTCCATTCCAGACTCTAGAGGGGAGTGTACTCCAGTGGGCAAAGATTCTTCTCCCAGTTTTCCTAAAGCCTGACCTCTTCTGCCCTGTCCCCCATCCAACCTGTTCCTGTTACAAGCTTTTAGTCCCAGTCTCCACCCCCTCAGGCATCTCATCCTAATCCCAGTTTCCTTGACCAGTCAATCCTAGTGTCCTCCACTGGGCTCTTTTCCAAGTCCCAGTTTTCCCAGAACCTCCATTTTCTCCCTCTCCCCAGATTCAGCCCCAGTCTCCTTTCTCAGCCAGTCACAGATCTTCCTACCAGTTCCTTTGCCTATCTGTCTCTCTCCTCCCCCGCCACTCGAACTGGCTCCCAGTCTCCCTCTTCAGGTTTCTGATGCAGTATCAGTCTCTTCCCCAGTTCCATAGCCAGTCCCCACAAGTTCCTTGTCAGATCTCTCTCTCCTCCCCGCATGTCCCCATTCTCCTCCCTTTAGTTCCTAGTCCCAGTCTCCTTCTCCAGACAGTCCCAGTCTCCAAGGCTGGATTTACACCTTAGGTACCCCTAGGCATCTTCAGTGCCCTCCCCCGCCAAGCTGACCTTCTTGTTTTCCATAAAAAATGAAACTTTTAACCCATTTTTAACTTTAGGTGATCCTAGAATGCCAGCGCCCCTATGCACATGCCTACTGTGCCTAATTGGAAATCCAGCCCTGCCAGACTCTTCCTCTCCAACTTGCTCATTATCTGATTTCAGCATTCTATCCCCCAGCCAACCGGATCCCAATCCCCCTCGATTTACCTCACTGATTCCCATCCCCCATCTCCTATACCCATGGTTCCCAGTCTCAGTGTTCTAGCTCAACCAGTTCCAGAAGACCTCTCTCCATCTCCCAGTCTCCTTGCCCAGCCAATCCTAGTGTCCCCCAGCTCCCAGTCTTCCCTCTACAGTTCCCACTTACATTTACTCCCCCAACTCCATTCTCACCAGACTCCATGTTCCAGTCTACTCCTTTCCGTCTCCCTGGTCTGGCATTTGTGTCCTCTGCATTCAAATCAGACTCCTTCCTCCTCCATGCTGCCTGGGTGCCAACAAGGGGACCATTGAGAGCACAGGAAAGACCGGCTCCCTGTTCTTAGTTCTGGTGCTCAGACCAGCCCCACCCCACTCTGTCTTGGAGCATCTAGGCACAGCAATTACAGGGAAAGTCCCTCTGGGAATGTCTACACAGCAAATAGACACCCGCAGCTGACCTGTTCTAACTGACTCAGGCTCGTGGGGCATGGGCTGTAGGTCTGTATCATTGCAGTATAGACTTCTGAGAGTAGGCTGGAGCCTGGGCTCTAGGACCCTGAGGGAAGGTTTTTCTTTGCTATGTAGAGACACCTTCTGAGCCCTGGTATCCTTGTGCTGGAGGCTTGTGTTCTGTGGTAATGGTGCATATGTAATCTAGTCATGTGTAAGAGTGTTAGGATGTGGAACATGCTCAGTGAAGATGGAATCTTTGGAGACTTCAGCTGTTAAAAATCAAAGAAATCTCTATTGAATATGTGCAAACTATGATTTTCAAAAGCATAACTTGGGCATATATATTTGAGCAGATTTTCACAGAAAAGGCAAAGGACATATCCCCGCCCCCCCAAAAAAACAACACTCTCTGCCAAATTTCAAGTCCTTCTTCCAAAGCATATGGGTGCTAGAGCATTCAAATAAATGGTTTGAAGACTTCTTTAATATGAGCAAAAGAATGTATATTCCCTTAGCCTTGTTCTCGGAAATGGCTGAATCATTTTGGCTTATATTTCCCAGAACAATTCAAGCCGAGACAGACATCTGGCATACAAAATTTCAGGACAAACAGCTAAAGCTCTGCAACGTTACAAGCAGCAGAATAGAAGATCTTATCCTGGGAAGTGTTGAGCAACTTTAATAATAGGTGGTGCTATCAGCTCTGCTTATAATGCTTTTAGTCTCTATACTTTGTATTGAATGCATGAATAATGTCTCACAGAATTTACTGTACTACTGCCTTAATGTAGACAATATGCAATATTTATTAACATTTAATAATTAGTTAAGTAGTCACCAAATTTCCAAGCTTGGGTTACATCTGATATTCAGGAACTCTATGTTATCTTCTTTGCAATCAGTAAAAAAGTACATGTCCACATTGTCTCTATCACCAGTCATACTGATGTTTATGTCGACTACATATAAAGATGTGATAAAAGGTGTAGCTTTTCCAGTCATATTCCAACATAATTTGTGAACCTGAGCAAATAAATTATTAAAAACAGGGTACTCCCATACATAAGGATATAATATGGCCCTAGGTACAATAAGACATGTACAGCAGTTTTGTTGGCATCTTTGACAATCTTACCAGTGATTGTAAAAGTGAAATATAATCTGTGAGCAATAAAGTATTATACTTGGTTATATGATGGATATAACCAAGCAAGGATTTATGTAATGTATACTTAGCCTTTGTCAGGTGATCTTGAATCACTATATCCAAATCTTTGTTCCATGCTTCTGGAGACACTTAATATTTTCATCTAATAAACTTCCAAAGGATCATGTTAAATTCTGACATGAAATTTTTTTTGTGTGAACATTAAATTTTTTTCTGTAGTGGCCAGTTAGAGATAAAAAGAGAATCTAGTAAGTAATGCTTTAATAATTCAGTGCCAATTTTTCTTTTGAGAGGTTTGTCAAATCGCCAGCAGAGACTTCCTCTGGAATGGGGAAACTCGATGTTGGCATAAATGTACTGGGTCTGGGACCTGTGCCTGCCACCCCACCTCTCTTGGCATAGGGAGTGTGCCAGAAGTATGTAATGGCCATAGCACAGTTCTTCTCTGTTCCACCTATCCTCCACTTGTGTAGGATCTATTAAAGACCTTAAACCAGAGGTTAGATCTGCCTGCCACAGTTTTAAGTGGTGTTGGAGTTGGATCTGGACCCAACAATCAGAGAGCTCTAGTACAGGAGAGAATCTGCCCTAAACTCACTCTTCGGAAGATATATACAGGATTATTTTCTTTCTCAACCATGTATTTTTGTTATACTTGACCAACCTAAGACGCAACCTTAAGTAGCTTTAATTCCTGAAAATGACATTTCTTAGGATGCTATTTCCAGTGACAGCTTGGAATTCATCCGACCCAACTATTGGACAACTGGCTCAAAGACAATGTTCTGCCTTCAATAATACCCTGATTAAACTAACCTTCCATGTGTGGAAAGGTGAGAGAGGTATCAGGCTTAGATTAAGTCTGGCAACAGCATATAGTCTTGCTTAGTACAAGAGAATAGGATGCTTAATTAAATAATAATTTTATGTTACAAACTGGGGCCTTGGTAATTGTGAAAGTCATAATGTTGCCATTCTTGTATTGTCCTTAAATGTACCACCTTCAGTAAAGGAGAGCTACACCTCCTCTCTCTCAAGTTTGTTTAAGAAAATTGAACAAACTTTTGTGATGTTTTTGAAAAGAGTGATTTGTGTTGGTTTTTTTTAGGATTTTTTGTAAGAGACTAAAAATGGGTAATATTTCAAATGGATTAATAGTTGTAGAAAATAACCATTGTAATGTGATAGATATGATCTCAAAGTTTAAAAAGGAGACAATACCATTTGACTAAATGTGTTCATATTTTCTGTAGTGGTGTGGTATATTTCATTCGAAAATAAAACTTAATATTTACTAAAAGTAAACGTATTTAAAATCAGGTGGTGTCCACTCTAACTAGAAATCTCTTTTTTAGTTTTCTGGTTTTTTGTTTGTTTGGGGGTTTTTTTGTTTTTGTTTTTTAAATAACAGCTGTGGGGGCACTGATTCACACACATTGTTTTGGGGATCTAAACACTGCCTTTATTTTTTCTGTAGCTCGCATGAGAAATGTGTGGTTTTCTGAGGATTGCTCAGATAAATCACCAGGTCATCTGCAAAAAGAGCTTCCTTTTTGAATTCCCAGTATATTTTTGTTATCTGATGTCTATAGCTAGATTTTCAATTATAGTGTCATATAAAAGTGATTACTTTTCATTTGGTGGAATGGGAACCAGGTTAGTGTATGGGATAATCATTCTCCCTCTATTTCCCAACAATTCAACACCAATACTTTACAGATTTATTGTGTATTTCTTTGTTACTGGATTCCAATTAATTTAAAATGAAAAGCTTTATTAATTGCCCTTTTAAAATCAATATTAACATTGATTTCTGAAGGCTGTAAACTATGTCTGCAACAAGCTGATGTTCTAGTTGCCTGTGGGACAAGATGGAGGATTTAGAAGTAGGGAACCACAGCTGGAACTAAGAATTCAAAAGGTTTATATATTGTCAGAGGGTGGAATTAATATGTCTGGTCTTAGCAATTAATATTTTAGAGCACATTGGATGTTGGATATGTACTTTGTTTTCATCTTCTTTGCACAAAAACCTTGGACAAGTATTAGACCAATTGAAATGTTTCCTTCCTTAGCAAATAGGTTACAAGTGATAAGCATTTTGCAAACTACTGCAGACCATATTTCATGCCACAACAGACATTTGCCAAAAGAGCAATGCAGAGGCATTTTCTCAGAGATTTTCTGATAGAAACACAGAAGTAGTCATTTCTGAGATCCACTGTGTGTCCTGCTCTTATGAGAGTTCGATGTTGTAGTCACAAAAATCAATTTAGGTTTGCAAAAATTAGTCATGTCTGTTTTTTCTATCTATTGCTTCACTTACAATTAATTTTATCCAAGTTTTTTGGAGAATGAATTAGAAAATACCTAACATATGGACATTTTCATTATACAGCCATGACAATAAGGAAAATTGATGTGAGATCAATATTATTTTATTTCAAATTATGCATAATCTCTAATTTTGTTAATGGCAAAACTTTTTTTTTTCATCTTGTAAAATATGTACACTTCATTGACAAACACACTCAGGGAATTTAATAAACAAACTCATCATGTTTACTTTTTATGTAATCTTGACTGTAATTAGGTTTATTGAGAGTACACTAGCTGTAGTGCAACACAATATAGAAAACTATCCAGATCTGAGATCTCATCTAGTTTTACGAATAAAGATCTAAGAATGCATGGTTCAGCAAATCACCTTCTTTAGCCTTCACAAAAATATAATTGTTTATGATCATTTGCTACATATATAATTTCAGTTTTAACATTTTTCTATAAATCTGTGACAACCAATGAAATTTGATATTTTCAACATGGCCAACACATGAAATCTGTGAGCTTTGTGATTTGCAAAGGGCCTGATTTTCATATTAGATGACCCATCTGTGATGAAGTGAGAGTTCTATCTGTACTACTTCTGAATTTTGGATGATTTTATGAAATTGTATCATGAAATGATTGTGTCATTGAAAATGTATAAATATGTGGATCCATCACAAATTAGCAGGGTTGTGTCATGACCTGGGAGAGACAATGGTGCGTGATTGGCACTCAATGATTGTGTATTCAAAGTAAAACACCTTAGGACAATAGGTATGCTCTACCTGAGAGAAGACACTTCCTCCTTTTGTCTGAAGGGGGGGGTGGGGTTTGGAAGTAATGGAAAATCACCAAAAAGGCAGAACAAAAGAAGCAGGTGACCCTAGCAGGAGTCCATAAATGGACTCACATGGCGGGGGGGAATGGATAAGGGGGGAGCCATTTTGCATGAGATTAAGACAGGGACAGGAAGTGTGGGGCAGGAAAAAGCAAGGTCCCAGATGCTAAATAAGGGCCCCACGAGGGAGAGAGACTAACTAGCATGCATCAGCCTTCATGAGGAGGGGATATATACCTTGCCTGCCTTCCTGGACCCAGATGGTCCCCCAAGGACTCACGGGGAAGGGTGAGCTAGAAAGTGAGGGACGTTGTGTTTAGGATGTTTTATATAATCTATATTCTCTTATGCTTTATTTGTTAAGAGCATAACATTGTTATATTGTACAAAGTGTGTGTCCTTTGGGAGGAGTTCTGGGAGTGGGGAGTCTAAAGGATCAGCACTGCAATCAGAGGGGCTAAGTGTCTGGTGGCTAAGGTTCCTGCACTCAGAGTGCAGGGGTGCCAGATAGAAGGTCTGCACCCTGACAGCATGCCTAGGGACCCCAAGATTGGGGAACTTCATTCAGTCTCAAAGGGCTTGAAATACCCTGGGGATATCCCACACAGTAGTCCTTGTGACTGGCCAGGAAGGATCTGTGACACCTTTATCTCTAAACATGGAGAGTTTTTTATCTAAAGCAAATCAGTTTACTACACTGAGATTTATTACATGCCTAAAACATTGGACTTCTTTGTGATTTTGAAACACAATATGTAAAATTCGAAATACAAGCTAGTCCTTCCCATTCCCTCTTTATTGCTCCTTTCTGTTAGACTTCTCTGATCTTTCAGATTAGTAAATCACTCTTTGTAACTCAGGATGCAAGGGAGATCTGTAAACAATAGGGATTAGCACAACGGCATACAGCAGCTAAAAGGGACAGACTACATTCTGCTTTTGAGGACACAACACTTAGAGGATGTCTACACTACGAAATTAGGTCGATACTATAGTAAGTCAATTTTTATAAATCGATTTTATACATTCGATTGCGTATGTCCACACTAAGCGCATTAAGTTGGCGGAGTGTGTCCTCACTACCGTGGCTAGCATCAACTTATGGAGCTTATGGACTGTGGACTTACGGACAGCTATCCCACAGTTCCTGCAGTCTCCGCCACCCATTGGAATTCTGGGTTAAGCTCCCAACGCACGATGGGGCAAAAACATTGTTGCGGGTGGTTTTGGGTACATGTCGTCAGTCACCCCTCCCTCCGTGAAAACAATGGCAGACAATCATTTTGCACCTTTTTTCCGTGCGGACAACATACTGCTTTCAGCAGACGGTGCAGTAGGACTGCTAACCTTTGCCATCCACCGCTTCTGCTGCAACTCTGCTCTGCTGCTAATGTCTCAATAGCGAATTTCTCCATGTTGTCTGTCATGGGCTCCCGGGTACGTGTGTTCTTCCTGGGGAAACGTGCGCGACGCTAATCGTCGTCCTCCACTGCTTCCGCTGCAACTCTGCTCGCCGGCTCTCATGAATCCACCTCCCAGTCCTCTTGTCATTCTCTATAAATATCTATTCTCGTGGCATCCATCGTCAGCCACCGCTTCCGCTGTAACTCTGCACTCCTGCACAACCTGCTCAGATCACCGTGGCAGTTATGAGCATTGTAAACAGCTCACGCATTGTCCTGAAGTATGTGCAGAACTAGAACCTGCAAGAGCAGGCGAGGAGGCAATGGCAGCACGGTTATGAGAGTGATGAGGACATGGACACAGACTTCTCTCAAAATATGGGCCCCGGCAATTTGGACATTCTGGTGGCAATGGGGCAGGCTCATGCCATGGAACACCGATTGTGGGACCGGGAAACAAGCACAGACTGGTGGGACCGCACAGTGTTGCAGGTCTGGGATGATTCCCAGTGGCTGTGAAACTTTCACATGCATAAGGGCACTTTCATGGAACTCTGTGACTTGCTTTCCCCTGCCCTGAAGCACAAGAAAACCAAGAAGAGGGCAGCCCTCACAGTTCACAAGTGAGTGGTGATAGCCTCTGGAAGCTTGCAATGCCAGACAGCTACCAGTCAGTCGTGAATCAATTTGGAGTGGGCAAATCTATTGTGGGAGCTGCTGTCATCCAAGTAGCCGACACAAACACTGAGCTGCTGCTATCAAGGGTAGTGACTCTGGGAAATGTGCAGGTCAGAGTGGATTGCTTTGCTGCAATGGGATCCCCTAACTGTGGTGGGGCGATAGACGAAACGCATATCCCTATCTTGGAACCGGACCACCTTGGCAGCCAGTATGTAAACCGCAAGGGGTACTTTTCAATGGTGCTGCAAGAACTGGTGGATCACAAGGGACGTTTCACCGACATCAACGTGGGATGGCCGGAAAAGGTACATGACGCTTGCATCTTCAGGAACTCTGGTCTGTTTGAACAGCTGCAGGAAGGGACTTACTTCCCAGACCAGAAAATAACCGTTGGGGATGTTGAAATGCCTATAGTTTTCCTTGGGGATCCAGCCTACCCATTAATACCATGGCTCATGAAGCCATACACAGGCACCCTGGACAGTAGTCAAGAGCTGTTCAACTATAGGCTGAGCAAGTGCAGAATGGTGGTAGAATGTGCATTTGTACATTTAAAAGCACGCTGGCACAGTTTACTGACTCCGTTAGACCTCAGCGAAACCAATATTCCCATTGTTATCGCTGCTGGCTGTGTGCTCCACAATATCTGTGAGAGTAAGGGGGAAGACATTTATGGCAAGGTGGGAGGTTGAGGCAAATTGCCTGGCCGCTGATTACGTGCAGCCAGACACCAGGGCTGTTAGAAGAGCACAGCAGGGCGTGCTGCACACCAGAGAAGCTTTGAAAACCAGTTTCATGGCTGACAAGGCTACGGTGTGACAGGTCTGTTTGTTTCTTCTTGATGAAAACCTGCCCCCTTGGTTCACTCTACTTCCCTGTAAGCCAACTGCCCTCCCCCCTTCGATCACCACTTGCAGAGGCAATAAAGTCATTGTTGTTTCAAATTCATGCATTCTTTATTAATTCATCACACAAATAGGGGGATAACTGCCAAGGTAGCCCGGGAGGGATGGGGGAGGAAGGAAGCACCGGGTGGGGTGGTGGATGAGGGGAGGAGGGAAGGGCAAGGGCACACTGCACTTTAAAACTTATTGAATGCCGTCCCTCCTGTCCTCGCATTCATTTTCTGCTTTCCTGGACTCTGCCATTGTTTGCCTCCACGCATTCTGCTGAGCTCTTTCAGTGCAGGAGGACTGCATGAACTCAGAGAACATTTCATCGTGAGTGCGTTTTTTTCACCTTCTTATCTGCACTAGCCTCTGGGACGGAGATGGTTGGGGGAGTGTTGAAACATTTGCAGCTGCAGGAGGAAGTATTTAAAAAGACACATTTTAGAGGACAATGGGTAGACTCCTTCATGGTGAACCAAACTGTTAACATTACATAGCACATGTGCTTTCGGTACAAGGTCGTATTTTGCCTCTTATATTGAGGCCCTGCCAGTTTGGTGTGAGAGATCACACATGCAGGGCCAGGCAACAGAATTTGGCTTGCGGGCAACCATGGTAAGCCACAGTCTCTCGGCTTCTTCAACCTTCATAACATGTGGGAATGGTTTCAAACAGCAGCACCCTCCTTTCCCATACCAAGCACCCGTTGGGTTGGCCATTTCAAAGGAGGGGCTGCGGTTTTTGGGTTAATGTGCAGCACAATCCCAAATAACGCCCCCCAATTCTCTGGGATGATCACTTCACCCTCCCCACCCACCGCATGACTAGTATCAGGGAAGATCCCTGCCAGCCAAACATGAACAGCTCAACATAAATCCCCTCCCCCGCCACCGCCTGGCTAAAAGCAGGGATGATTTCTTTTCAGCCACAGGCAAACAGCCCAGCAGGAATGGCCACCTCTGAATGTCCCCTTAATAATGTCCCTGGAGGATTTCCGCTCCACCCCCAGACACGTTAACGGACTTTTCCAGTAGCTGTACTGGCCACAAATGCATCCCAAGTCTTCAGGGCAAATTAATCATTAAACATGCTTGCTTTTAAACCATGTATTATATTTACAAAGGTACACTCACCAGAGGTGCCTTCTCCGACTTCATGGTCCGGGAGCTGCCTTGGGAGGGCTGGGAGGATATTGGCTCCAGGGTGATAAACAGTTCCTGGCTGTTGGGGAGAATGGTTTCTCCGCTTGCCTGTCGTGCACTATCCTCCTCCTCCTCTTCCTCATCCCCAAAATCCTGATCCCTGTTGTGTGAGACTCCCCCCTTGCAGGTGTTGACGGACAGGGGTGGCGTAGTGGTAGGGGCACCCTGTAGAATTGCATGCAGCTTATCATAGAAGCAGCATGTCTGGGGCTCTGACCTGGAGCGGCCGTTTGCCTCTCTGCTTCTTTAGTAGGCTTGCCTGAGCTCCTTAATTTTCAAGTGGCACTGCTGCGGGTCCCTGTTATAGCCTCTGTTCATCATGCCCTTGGAGATTTTTTCAAATATATTGGTATTTTGTCTTTTGGAAAGGAGTTCTGATAGCATGGATTCGTCTCCCCATACAGTGATCAGATCCAGTACCTCCCGTTCAGTCCATGCTGGAACTCTTTTGCGATTCTGGGACTGCATGGTCACCTGTGCTGAAGAGCTCTGCATGGTCACCTGTGCTGAAGAGCTTGCCACGCTGGCCAAACAGGAAATGAAATTCAAAAGTTCCCGGGGCTTTTCCTGTCTACCTGGCCAGTGCATCTGAGTTGAAGGTGCTCTCCAGAGAGGTCACAATGGAGCACTCTGGGATAGCTCCTGGAGGCCAATACCGTCGAATTGTGTCCACACTACCCGAAATTCGACCCAGCGATGTTGATTTCAGCGCTAATCCTCTCGTCAGGGAGGAGTACAGAAATTGATTTTGAGAGCCCTTTAAGTCGACAAAAATGGTTTCGTCGTGTGGACGGGTGCAGGGTTAAATTGATCTAACTCTGCTAAATTCGACCTAAACTCGTAGTGTAGACCAGGGCTAAGATGTTACAACAACCTCACAAGTGATAAAAGAACCACTCTAGTTAGAAGACCCGACATACACAGACAGAGATCAGGACTCCCTCCTCCTATTTTTTCCCATAGTTGTCTCCTGATGTAATAAAATGAAGACTAGTCTCACAGGCTTTCAGCTATTTTTTTTCTTCATAATTTGGGGTCTCACTTTAATATCTGGCTCTTACACAAAACAATCTGGATGAAATCCTGGCCCCACTGAAGGCAATGAGATAACTCACATGTAACATCAGTGTAGGCCAAGTCCTGTTTTAGTTGCAATTGTGACTTCTAAAAATATATTCTCCTGAGATTAAGCTTTGCATACACTAGTTCTTTACAAATATATTTGAGACTTACTGAAACACATCAAGAAAAGGAGTACTTGTGGCACCTTAGAGACTAATCAATTTATTTGAGCATGAGCTTTCGTGAGCTACAGCTCACTTCATCGGCTTCCTATGTGTCAAGTAATCAGAGAATTAGTTCAGTGAATTATTTCAAGAAGTCCAGTAATTCCAGAAGTATGGGGAAAATATTTCTAAGAGTGGAGGACTCTTAGCAGACAAAGACTTGAGAAGATACAATGTCTGGAAGCTGAAGTTAGAAAAATTCTGTTTGGAAATAAGGTGCAAGTTTGTAACAGTGAGAGTGACTAACTTGCAAGGAATACAGTGGATTCTTCATCACTGAAGCCTTTAAATCAAGAAAAGATATGTTTTTAAAAAGATATTCTCTAGCTCAACAAGAAATTTGCACTTAATGCAGGAATCACTAAGTCACATTCTGTTGTCAAACTGGACAATACGTTCTAGTTTTTATGAATCTATGGAAAAGAATGATGTCCGGGGGCTTGATTCAAATCCCGTTGATGGAAAGAAATCTCATTGACTTCAATGGTCTTAGAATAAGGCCTATACAGACCTAATTCAAGACACCAATCAAGGATCTAGAGCAGTGGTTCTCAAACTGTGTCCGGAGTTTGGGTTCCATTTACATTTTAACCAATAAATTGTCTCATTGACCATCTACCCTTCTACTTGCAAGTTAAATAAGTGATATGGTTAATTTTACCTTGTATTAAAACATTGCCCTCATACTTACTCATACAGATTCTTCAAAGGTGCGGTTAAAATGGCAAGTGCAGAGAATAGATTGTTGCAGTGGTTGTGTATTTTATAGATCTTGGCATCTTTGTCTTTATGTGGATTCAAAAGTTCCTGCACTGAGCAGCAAGCTGACCACAGCATATTTTCAGTAGATATTAAAATCGCTGTGATATCAATTCTGTTGGGAAGAAAGGGTGAAAATGTCAGCCATGGAAGTAGTCTGATGGTGAAATCTCATCTGAGTTATCAATGCACTTTCCTACAATACAGAAAATACAAACTCCTTATTTGAAATGGCTGGAATTGTTAAATGACCTACAAGCTCTCTGTAAGTAATACACACTACAAACTAATACATAATCAATCAATTTCTGGTCAGAAAAAACATTTTATTCGGTTCTCTTAATAAACAATAGTTGACACAGCATGTGAAGATAGAGCCATATCTCTGGCTCTTCAGTCCTTGCTCCTGCTACCCCCCAGCATCTTCCCTATTAACATCCAGCCCTCTGCCCCCTACCCCAGAACCCCCTTCTCACTGCCAGAGTCACCAGTTACCTGCTACTCCTCCCTTGTCACTTTCTAGCCCCCTAAACTCCTCACTGTCACTTTCCAGTTTCTTTCTGACACTGCCCCGCCCTCTCTCCCCAGTATAAACACCCTATTACCAATTCCTTTACATTGTACAGGAAGCAGATATTCTGCAGGTCTGATATGACCAACCTCTGCCACCAGATGCTATATAATAACTGCAAAACAATTTCTGTCACAAGTAAGACAATGCTGCTGCAGGAGACATGTAGCAAAGGAAGGAGGTAGACAAGTGTGGGAAGCAAGGCCTGTAGGGAATTCAAAGAAGCAGAACCTTGTGTACCTTCCCCACCAACCTACAGGGAATAGGAGGAAAGGTGTGGGACTCAGTAGTTTCCCAGCCCTAATTTCCTTTCTCACATGGGTGGGCACTGTACTAACTCTGACTCCAGCAGGCAGAGAAAATGCAGCTCGGCCACAGAACTGGTGGTAATAGAACAGCACACAGTCACACACACTAGCCAGCAGGAGACTGTCAAATCATGGCTCTTCCCTCCTGCTTGTGTGAATTGTAAAAGGGAAAAACGTTGGGTTTAAATTTTACTGGAGAATAGCAACTTAGTTTAAATAATATTACAGGATGGAATTGCAGTGCACGCACTGCATTCAAGTCCAACTGGAAAGACTGACTAGCAGACGGTGAACTGATTTTCAGTCTGTGAACCTTTATAGGTTCCCAACTGACTGAGGCAAGGTGATATGACAGAGAACAGTTTTCAACTAGTAACCAGCTAGACAATGCCTGGCACAAGGCCACAGAACCTTGATCTAATTAAAAAAAAAAATCAATATAAAATAATAGATATGCTGAAGTAAGAATGTAGTCAAACAAATGCATAACACAAAGGGCAAGATTTTCAAAGATACTAAGGCACCTAGGGATGCAGAAAGGCACCTAGTGGAATTTCCATAAAGCCTAACTCCCAGTCCTACTAAGTTCCTATCTGAATCTTTAGGCATCTAAATACCTTTGAAAATCGGGCCCAAAGTTCACAAAAAGCTCTCTATCTTAGTCTCATGGGTTTATAATGTCACTAGAAGTTCCCAGTTAAAATACAGCCTTATAAAGTACACTTATGCAATACGTCATAGTATGAATATATAGAATCATAAACTTTAAGGTCAGAAGGGACCATTATGATCGTCTAGTCTGACCTCCTGCACAACGCAGGCCACAGAATCTCACCCACCCTCTCCTGTAACAAGCCCCTGACCTACGTCTGAGCTACTGAAGTCCTCAAATCATGGTTTAAAGACTTCAAGGTGCAGAGAATCCTCCAGCAGGTAACTAACTATATTCAAAGAAAAATATGTTTTTTATTGTATGACTGGATAATTCACTTAGAGACAAAGCCAAGAATTACCATTTTAATGAATGGAATAGAAGTTTATAAATGGAGTGCCCTGTTTATTAAAGTAAACAAAAAGTTTCTTCTTGTCCAGTAACTTAAATCAGCTTCATGCAAAGCTGAAAAATACCAGATGCATCAGGCACTGTAGCAGGACTTTTAAATCCTGCAAATTATAGGAAATTTTGCAAGAAAATTATCAGGAAAAGTGTTTTCATGTCAGGAGATACAGTAACTATCATATTCTGTGTTGGCTAAACCCACAAGATGTAGTACCTGATATTAGGGGCTTCTTTTTTGCCCTTCCTCCCCCTACGCCACCCACGGTTCTTGTCATGCAGACAGAAAGCAGAAGACCGAAAGTCAGAAGTGCAGGCAATGCAATGTTTATTGGGGTTAGTTTCCAGCAAGTATATTTCAAGCAAGTATATCCATAGCTCTGATGCCGCAGAGCCTTTACCCGTGTCACCGTTTCCTATTCCCACCTCTTCCTTCTTACCAGGCCCAAATATACCTGTAGTGAACGCCCCTGATCCGACGCTTTATAATTTATGGTCATGTTCCATTTTGGAGGGTCATGAGTCTGGGGTCTGGATGCCACCTCTTTTGTATCCCATGGAAAGGGTAAGGAATGTGTTCTGGCCAAGGCCAGGCCTTTCTTTGACCTTTTGTGTTTCTTATGACCCCCACTCCCACAATCCCATTGCCCCTCCTAAATGGTTGCTTGACCTTGGCTTGAGAGAGGAGCCAGGCAGCCTTCCAGTATATGCTTATATGATAAACTCCCATAATACCCAGTAACACATTTAACTTTATCCCTTATCTTTTCTCATTATACTAACAAAACCCATCTGGCTGGGCAGAAGCAACACACAGTGTCTTTGTTCTTTGTTCACACATATTAAAAAGGATATAAGAGTATCAAAAAGCAAACCTAAAATTCTATCTCAAACTAACAAACAGGCCTATATACTAACACTTGAGCATGCAGAAATACTGTCTAGGAGTATATGCTAATTATATTTAAGAATATAAAGTGACCTTATCACAGAGAATTTAGTACAGGATTAAAGCATAAACAAGAGCTAGGAAATCTGTGGTTTATTCCCAGCTCTTACATAGACTGTGAAACCTTGAACAAGTCACTTCGCCCCTCTGTGCCTCAGTCTCCCCATCTGTAATGTGGGTTTACAATACTTCTGTAACTCACATGGATGTTGTAAGACTTAATTCACTGATGTTTGCAAAGTACTTTATGAAATTCTTGGATGACAGACACTTTAGAAATCTTCAGTATCATGAGCAAATTTTACATCTCAATCTCTGTTGCACATCTACATTTACAGCCTTCAGCAGGAGTTATGTGAGTATATTGTCCCAGGTGGATTCAATGTCCATGCAGATGATTGATTCTCTTGAGATTAATTTAAATCTCATGGCCACCATGATCACCATGGACCCTGACATGTTTCAGTAAAGAACAGGGCAAGAGAAGCAGTTCACTTTACTGATTGCTGTAACCAAACAGGAGAATGGAAAGGAAGGAATAAGGTATTAGGACAAGTTTGCCGCAAGAGCTGCCTGCCTTTTTATTGCTTCTTGACAAAGCCCTTGCTCCAGCAAAGTTTAGGAACCTCATAGGACAGTCTTCACCTGGAGCACTTGCCTGTCCTGGAGCTGCCAGAAGAGCAGGGCTTTTAATTCATGGTTCAATCCCTTGACCCTCACCCAAAGCTACTCCTGCTGTCTGCATTTCTTTTTGTCTGCTCAGCCACTGCTTGGACCCTTTTACATCAAGCCTCATGCACTCTGGCCATTTATGTGGCAGTTTTACAAAAGAGGGAGTTATGCAATCCCAATCATATACTGCATGATCACATTACATGGAGCCTAGCATATACTTAAATATCCCAGATGCATTTTATTAAAATAATCCTCATAGGAATTATATAAATTTATGAATTTATTTTTATATTCACGTATTTTTAAATTCAGGTGAATTACAACAAAACAACACATCATATCCTGAGAACACATGCATTTTATTCACAAAAAAACACCTGTTAATCAAAAATGCATTACCTTATCTGTGGAGTTCTCTTGTAACTGGGATGGGCCTGAGAATATCTGCAGGCTAGCACAGCCAAAGATTTCTCCAGCACTTCTTTTAGAATCTCCTGGGCTAACTTGGGGGGTAGAATAGTCCACAGATCATGTTGGAGAGCACAGCAGAAATAATGCCACATCTGGACAGAGAATGAGCATCTTTCCCCCTGGCAAAACCACAACACATTAAACAATAGAAACACATCTTCCAAAATGTCAGCTTGGTTCCTGTGAATCTAATTAGTTCAGGCTGAGAGGAAATAGCTGAAGAGTTTGAGACAGTAAATGACCAAAAAAGATTCTTGACAAGATGTAAAACATCTTTATTGACAAAGAAACACATGTTTCATTTCAGTTACTAAACCAATACTCTACCACAAAGCCAAACCACAAACATTTGACCTACTATATCCTTAATTAGCCTACTTCTGACCTATTGTTTTAATTTTACTTTAAAACTACATACAGTATTTTGCAATCACTAAACTAACCAGATTAGTTTAATATATTGGCTACCTCTTCTTAAACAAGAACCAAAGTATTTAAATTACTTAAGTATGTCTATTTCCATAGATATCCATAATAACCACTGTCAGATTTTTTTATGTCATTTCCTGGTTTTCTTACATAAAATAAACTTCAAATATTATCCATTGAGTATACTGAAAAAAAATCATAAAAGAGTAGAACTTTACCCATGGAGATCTTTGCGTAGAATGCTTCCTAGACAAGTACTAGCTCAAATTGTTCATACATTGTTTATAACTGTGTGTTTTGATACCTTATGGTCTCCTAATTATGAGATTCACTATTGTATATTTCTTCCAGGAGAAGGTGATCAAATGTGCAAATATTTCTACACAGTGGACCACAAGCTAAATATGAATCAACAGGGTAACACTGTTGCAAAAAAAGCGAACATCATTCTGGGATGTATTAGCAGGAGTGTTGTAAGCAAGACACATGAAGTAACTCTTCCACTCTACTCCACGCTGATTATGCCTCAACTGGAGTATTGTGTCCAGTTCTGAGTGCCACATTTCAGGAAAGGTGCGGACAAACTGGAGAAAGTCCAGAGAAGAGCAACAAAAATTAATAAAGGTCTAGAAAACATGACCTATGGGGGAAGATTGAAAAAACTGTGTTTGTTTTGTCTGGAAAAGAGAAGACTGAGAGGGGACATGATAACAGTTTTTAAGTACATAATAGGTTGTTACAAGGAAGAGGAAGAAAAATTGTTCTTCTTAACCTCTAAGGATACGACAAGAAGCAATGGTCTTAAATTTCAGCATGGGAGGTTTAGGTTGGACATTAGGAAAAAATTCCTAACTGTCAGGGTGGTTAAGTACTGGAATAAATTGCCTTGGAAGGTTGTGGAATCTCCATCATAGGAGATTTTTAAGAGCCGGTTAGACAAACACCTGTCAGGGATGGTCTAGATAATACCTAGTCCTGCCATGAGTGCAGGGGACTGAACTAGATGACCTCTTGAGGTCCCTTCCAGTTTCTATGAAATATTCTCTTTATTTCTACAACTATAACTCTTGCATTCACAGAATAAGCACATTAAGCACAATAATTAGCTTCCATTCCTAATGGAGACTAATACCTTTTTGATAAGTTTTTAGGTCTTCTAGCATCAAATTAAAATCAGTCTCACAATAAGAAATAAGACTTTCTAAATGAATTTTCTATGTGGTACAGCATTTATAATGTTTTATTAAGTATTTGAATGCCTGAGAGTCTTGTTAATTCTCTGGGAGCCTACAAACTCTTATCTGAACATAAGTTTATACTATTATACCTATTATTATATAACATTGTTGTTCACTATATAGAATCTTAAAGTGCTAAATTTAATAATGTATCTTTTCTAACATTGTGCCTCTAAAACAGAAGTAATAGTGTTTTGATTAAAGATTTATATGAGATCCATTCCCTTTTGCTGACCTGTTTTTCTGTTTGTTGTCATTTCTAAAGTATTCTACTAGTAAACATCTGCTATTTTTGAAGACTTTGTACAATGTAAACAGATGTGAGCTTTTATTTAGATTATATATCAGGAAACAAGCAGCTGGGTTTTATTACATAAGCCACTCAATATTATCTTTGAACAGACAATTCTTTATTCTTTGACTATTAGAAAACATAAGTTCCTAAAATTGCAGCAGATGTCTGCTACACTAAAAGCTTGATTCTAAAATGTAATGTGGAGAGCTGGCCTGGTGATACAGTGGGTTTTCAATGTACTCCGTCAGTAAGATGCTGCACCCTAAGAGGTTCACACCCTGACATTTTAGAATGTAAATGCTTTATGGTAAAAATGTACTTAGGGTTCCATTCAGATCTCATATACATAGGCACATATTGATCCATACCTTGTAAAATTATTACTGAACTTTTACAAGCTATATGTCCATATGAATAGAATAGAGCTCTTAGCCTACAGTTAAGATGGGACTGTCTGCTTTTCTCTTGATCATACCCGCCACTGTTTTCAAAATCAGTTGAATTAGCAGAGAGGTATAAGGAGAGTGTGTGAAGAGAGAATGAAGTTAGGTGTCCCGATGCAAAAACATTTGTAAATTGAGCTATTTTTACCTTCACTGCGTAGAAAAGCAATATCACTTTATTTTAAAGAGTATAAATAGCCATGGACTCCCAAGTTTAGTTGGGGTCTTTGGAGGTTACCATTGTAAAAATAATAATAAGTCTATAGAAAATGTCACTCCATGTAATCACAGTGCACCACATTCTGACAACGTTACTCATGTTGAGAATGCCTTTATCTGCATATAGTCCCATTTTCTTTTGTGGTGTGCAGTTTATTATTTTGAAAAAGAGGGGCCAGCCAGTTCTGCTTGTCAGCACGTGGCGGGTGGGGTCGGCAGTGGGAAAAGAGGCGGGGCAAAGCCTCACTCCTCCTGCCACAATTTGAATGACATGCATCCCTTAGAATAGGAAGGGAACAGCCCCTGGGATATCCAATGTGTTCTACGTGGCCCTTACACAGGCTGCATAACAGTGGGGAGGGGGAAGGTTCCTTCCTTATACACTTCCCTTCTGATGCATACAGGGCTGGTTCTAGGCACCAGCAAAACAAGGAGGTGCCAGCCATGGCACCCCTAGAAATGTGCCCCCACCACCCCAGCTCACCTTTGCTCTGCCTCTGCCTGCTCACCTGAGTGCGTCACCACCGTTCCGCTTCTCCCCATCCCTCCCAGGCTTGCCGCGCCTGGGCGGGAGGCAGGGAGGAGAAGCCAAGCAGCAGCACGCTCGGGGGAGGTGGCAGTGGTGGAGCAGAAGTGAGCTGGGGCGGGGATCGGTTCCTCTACCCCCCCCCGCTCTTACTTCCTGCGCTCCACCCCCACCCTCGCTCACCTCCGCTCCGCCTGCTCCCCTGAACGCGCTGCCTCTCCCTCGCCTGAGAAGGAGGGGGGAGAAGCAGAGCAGCAGCATATTCAGGGGAGCAGGCGGAGCGGAGGTGAGCTAGGGCAGGGGGGTTGTTGGGGGGGGAGCCGCAGGAAGCAATGGGGGAGGGAAATGTAGCACGCCCAGGGGAGGAGGTGGGGCTGGGGATTTGGGGAAGGGGTTGGGAAAGGGCGGAGTTGGGGCGGAGCTGGGGGGAGGGCACAAAAAAAAAGCGAGGGCGTCCAAAAAATTTTTTGCTTTGGGTGGCAAAAATCCTAGAGCCGGCCCTGGATGCATACATCCATAAAGCAGAGTACACTCTGTCCCTTAGTTTGGTGGGAGAGAGTGGTTCTGCTCTTTGTGAATTTTAACTGAGGACTTACAAATAGTGCCAGATAAATTGTCCTGAAGATTGAAGCAATACAAGCTTCCTTCAACTACCTTCCTATGTGCCTCAATCCTGACCAGAGGAGCGAGGATTATTCAGTCAGTCCTTGCTGTCTTTGCTGAGACTGCTAACAATTTTTGTCAATTATGATGGTAGTTTTTATGAAGTGGACAACTGTTTCCTAGTTGCTGGAATGAGGCTACCAAAAACTGGTCACAGTCATGTGATAAGTTGAGACTGTTACCAGTGCACACCAGATCCCAATCAGTGACCAAGAAGTACTGGGCTCCATACTACTGCCAACTTCCTGAACCATCCAGACCATATTTAAGAAAAATAAAATGGGTTTCTTTATTACTTCTGCTCTGAGATACAGAGACCCTTTAATAGCACCAGCCACGGAAAGTAACATTTAATCAGTTGGACTCTCCAGATCCTCACCATCGAAAGAGAAGGTATAACACAATGGCTCTTCCTAACAGTTTCCAGAATGTAAGTATCAGATACAAAGGAGATTCTGCTCCATTGCAGGAGGCCTGGGAGACAGTAGAGTCATACGCAGAAGCCTAGTTCTCATATATGGCAATTGTAACAAGCAAGGACAGGACCATGGTTGCTGTAGATCCCAATTATTATTGATAATGAAATTACAAATGTTTTACATGACCCAGAAATCACATTCAAGGGATTTTAAGCAATATGTAGTCTATAATCAATGGAATAGTTCACTGGAAGTGGGAAAGAATCAATATATTCAACTGTATGTTTTATTAATTGGCCCCTGATTTTCTTGCACTGAAATAATTAAACTAGAGTTTAAGAGTAGACTTGGGATTCCCAAATTCAGACAATATCACAAATGCAGGTTAGAAACATATGGCTGGATTCTGTGGACAGGGATACTGGTCACTTGTGCTATCTGAGCCACTTACCAAACCCACAGTAGGGGAGCAAAATGAGAAAGAATGACAAAGGAGAAATATATTAAATAAGAAAAATACTTATCATATGCACATATATTGGCAGGGAAAGAAAAAAATCAATTCTTACAATCATCATAGGGAGTATTTCTGCGAGAAAAGATTTACATTATTCTGGTATTGTTATTTCTTTGAGTCTTATACTGTATAGGCGTCAATATATTAATCTTCTCTCCTTTCCCCATACAGGTAAACTATCTATTTTCAGCCAATCCTAAGGAACAGTATTTTACTAGGCAAATGGCATGAGAACCCTTATTTAATTAAGTGACTGATTAATCTTAAGTCTTTTAACTATATTTTACTAGATCATTGCTAAGATATTTACATACAGTAACAGAGCTATTTTAAAAACATATCCCAACAGCCTCTGTGCACAAGTAGAACAGATCTTATGTTTCTAATTAGTCAGAGAGCAGATAAGCAGTAAAACACATTTATGTAAAAGGAGGGGATAGTAAACTTAACCTCACACCTCATAAAAAGCTTTGTAGTCATCCCAGTGGTGGCTCTCAGCATCCTGTAAAATACTTGTAGCACAAACTCTGACGCAGTAGTTGGTAACTTGAAACTGGAGAACGTTGATGAATTCCTGATATCCCTGGACAGGCACTAGGAACAGGGGCCTGTTCAGAGGGAATGATCAAAGAGGCAAAGATTTAAGGCCTGTGCAGTAGGAGGTAACAATCCACAGTACTACAAATGGTTTGGATTATTACTTATCAATCATTCATTTCCTCTTGGGCCTGAAGTCAGAGCCCACGTTCACTTTCAAAAAATCTGGTCTTTGTTTTGCAAACTCTTTGAAAATGTACATCTGCTGTTCTACAAATACGTATTTCTGCTTCAGACAAACTGCATTATCAATACATCATTCAGAAGTGAAAGTATTCTTCCCTATTATTACAAATCAGAATATTATTTTGTCATTCAATTGTCAATGTTGTTGGAAGACACTATGCACTTTTCAGCAGTAACTTTTATAAAGCTAGCATATAAACATGAGTCCCCTAGACTTACTCTTTTTAGTAAAATAAAAAGTGTAACTCTGCAGATATGAATGATCATAAACAGTTTTGAAATGCACACAAATAGAATGATTTGGGCAATATTTGGGAGTAGATTCTGTCATTCACCAAGATACACTCATTGCAAGAGAGGGGAAAGCGTTAGGGATCCAATAATGGTTCTCTGATTCTGATGCTGCCCTGGCCCCAACCCTAAACTACACTAAGTTACAACAACTGGGTATGGTCCCGCAGTGCTCTGCTTACACCTGCCCGAGGGGAGCTCAGTGCCATGCTCAACATGCTCCCATGGAAGGATGTGTGGAGGGGAGACTGGCCTGGGAACCAGTTCCATCAATTCTCTTTTTCACCACAGGAATCCTCAACTGGTCAGTAGCTCCAGCTTATATCCCCTTTGCCCCATTCAGGCAGAGCAACAGGGAGATAATAGGAGCTGAGAATCGGGGCTCTGTTTTTAAATTCAGATGTGAATCATCGCATACAAGATATTTTTAATTAGAAATCAAAATCATAATATTTTACTAGAGATGGTCAAAACTGGAACCTTAAATCCAAACCCCTTTAAGTTTCTGCTTGGGTATGCATTCAGATTTGAACTAGCACCTTATTTTGACTCTAGGTCATACTCAAATCCACAAGGAGCTCAGTTCCAATTCAGACATGACCAGAATCACACAGGATGCGCAGATCAAGAGATTCCTACTGTTCTGAGCCAAAATCTTCTAAGAACCACATACATAGTTTCAGGGCCATCAGGTCCAAGCATTAGCTCTGATTCAACCTCTAACCTGAACCCTTACCCAATCCTACTCTGGATCCCAACACCCCTTCTTTGACCTATCTCTAATTTTATTTAGCATCTATCTAAGACTCATTGATAATTACCCTCTTGTAAAAGTTTATTGGATACATATGCTCATGGTGCTTAGCACAATCTTCATGACACCAACGTGCAGGAGGAACATATCTTCATGTTGTCAAACATTAAATTTTTTAACATTGTTTTTATGAAAATTAAGCTGTTGCTGCAGACAAAAATGAAATGGAAGTCCTCCATTCATCCATACCATAATATAGTGTAGACTGTATAGGAGTATTTGCTCAAGGTTCAGAAGTAAAGAATTTGCATTGCCTTGCCAATTCAGACCTTGAAGGTAAAAATCAATGTTTGTAATAACTACTTCAAGTTATCAATATGTCTGATCTTTCCTAAAAAACAGTGCAAATAGTACTTTAAGTATAGGAAATATTTTGGGTATATTTACAAGTATTATAGATTATACATTATACCACTAAAATGGAATCAAAGTTCCATATCATCTATATTTGAATTAAAACATATTTAAAGGACTCACTTCTTGCTGGTCTCTCTCATTAAATTATCATACATCATAAAATGCTGAAAGACATGTACTGCTGTGGAGAGAACAGCATACAAGTTTTGCAGTGGAGCCTTGAAGGGAACTTCTTTGCTTCTCTCCTCCAACCTTTCCAGGACAGCTGTTGCTACTTTGCAGCAGGCCTCTACAAAGTTTGCTCTAATTTCCTGAAGAGAATCGTCTCTGCATGCCAGAGCCAGTGGAAGCACTGTGTCAAGTTCTTCCATGATGTCAGAACAAAACTAGGGAGAAATAAATGTGGCATCAAGTTATTTGTACTCTGACAGCTCTGTGTAATTTATGTATGCCAGGGCCAAATTCTTGAATAATGAAATTGGCACAACACAAATATATTGAATCAGCCTTATAAAAATGTCAGTCTCTGGTACAGAAGGCAAATTTTTGTGCCGTATACCAGCACAGTACATGCTAAGGATTTAACCTTATATGAGAAAATGCCCTAATTTTGCTCATGCCCTCCCATCATATATATTTAATGGTGTTCAGAAGATAAGACTAATTCCTTCCAAACAGAGATAATTCTCTAAACTATTATATCATTTTCAAAAGCTATGTTTTAATCAATTTCTTGCTGCTAGTTATAGGGGGGACATTGTCATCTTCTAGCAAGTGTATGTATTGTTCTCAATAAAGCCATCTTACTAAAAGCCTGGACGCTCCTTTAACTAAACATTTAATAATTCTGCTTAGCATCAATTGCTTTCCATCCTAAATTGGTAAAACACTTGCAAAAATTACAACATTAAAAAGCTTTCATATATTGTATATTCTTAGACTAACCATTTAATTTATCAACATATCTGACCTTTTAGCCAAATCAAAGAACTCCAATTTGGCCATAATATTCATTATGCTGATTAATTAAATGGCATGCCTAAGGAAATAAATACAGGAAATCCTTTTATAGCAATGCTTCAAATTTTGAAAGCATATCATCATCAAATTGGGATGTAGCACTACAGACACTAATCAGAATGGTTTTGAATCCTTTTGATGCAAAAAATAAAAGGGTAAAGTTAAAAAGTTCATTTTGTTTAGTACAGACTATGTGTTAAAATATAACACAATATTTGGCATTGTATTTTAATGCCTTTCACTTTCTTTTTAACTCCATTTATATACAACTTGGAATATTAATGGCACTGTAAGCATGTCAAAGCTTGGACAGCAAACAACCTTGGCATTCATCCTTCTTTCCTCCCGGCAAACTTCAGATCTTTGGATACCTGCCTTTGCAATTCGTTTTGGTTGTTCCTCCTCGTGGACTGTTTCCCAGGACTCCCTCATTTGCTGGATGTTTACTAGGCTCATTGTATAGACTGCAGCTGAAGACTCTTCTTTCTGCTCAAGCTGAAGAATTTTAGTTGAAAAATCTTCAATTGCTATTGTTATACAGTGTGCCACAGAAGAAGACAGGTCTTTAAATGCATTTCTCCAGCTAAAATCCAGTAAAGTAGTCTGAAATATAAATGTATATCACATCAATCCAAACTCAGCAATGAACATTACTGTTGTTACGGTTCCAATCTTATATGACTACCAGTATACAAGTTATCTAGAGATATTCTGTCATACTGTGAAAGCCATTCACATAAGTTGGAAAATACAACTCACAAACAATGAACTAACAATAAAAAGCATATGTATTTTTAACACAGATTAATACATATAGTAATGTTTCATTCAAATTGTTATTGGATTTAATAAAAATATCAAAATGTCATTTATAAAAATCTATTTCAATAAAACTATCTTTATTTGAGCAGCAGGCTGCACTTTACTTACCACATAAAGAAACCTTTAAATTCAATATATTTAATAAAGTCAATTAAATTTTATAGCCATTTTTATAGTTTGCAACATCAGACACCATGTAATATTCTCTCTTACTTCCTTAGTATGCTTTTAACTCAAAGCCAGCAAACCAATAATGTGAATGGTAAACGGTTTAGAGAAACCAGATTTGGCATACCAATGCTAGAATTCGTTTCTTTAGTGCTGCATTTGGCCACAGTTTAAACTAGTCTAGGTCACAGGTGTTCACAAACCTGGCCAAAAAAAATAGAGACCTCTGAGGTGGATCTGAGGAATATCATGGACCACCTCCTGGCTCACACTAATTCTGCTTTGCACTGCTTTGATTGTGTAAAGCCATCTTAAAGCTGGACAATAGTGGCCAACCGATAATGTCTCTAGTTTAAGGGGAATATTTCATGGCCTAACCTAACCAATTTCTGACATAAGTGGTATGGTAAGAGAGGGGAGGAGACAGGACTTTAACAACCCTAGAGGCTGCAATAGCCCATTGTGCGTATACACTAAGTTAGGCATTATAACCAGCCTGAAATTGGAAAAGCGCTTACATTGCTCTAACTTGTGCCAGGGACTTAATTGATCCCACAGCCACCCCACAATCTGGGGAGTACAAAGACAGCACATATCTCCCCATTGTCTTCAGGTTCTGTGCTAGGTATAGCTCATCTGGATCAAAATACTTTTAATAAAGCTAACATTCAAATATAAGTCCCACAGAAAGATCCAAACTGTATTTAAACAAGCTGTTTGAGTCCTAAAATTTGGTACTGATTAATGAAATTCCACTACTGGGCAATGACTGACCTGGCAAGTCTTTTAGACTTAAATCCCCTAAACTCAATTCCAACATTTCATTGGTAAATGGAGGACAGACCAAGTCACAATCCTGCATGTGCTTTCTGCAAGGATTATGGCACTAAATGACTAGTAAAGGAACTAACACAAACCTTAGCAGTAAGCATCTGCATGATCAGCTACTAAGATTTCAGTACATTTTGTCAGCCTATCATATATTCAAGAACACATGGAATATTAAAGAAAGACCTTTATGTTTGTGCATGGTTTTGGTTTTCCTCTTTGTAACTGTGGCATTTTGTTCTTCTGATGTTAACTTTGTTACAGTATAACGTGTACCAAAAAAATAAAAATAAAAAAGATTATCCCCTTTGTCTCTTTACATACACATTTTGTATAGGATTTTTTCATCCTGAGCTGAGATTCTGCAGTCTAAAATTAATTGTAATATTCAAACAATTAACTTCTGGAAACAGGCATTTATAATGAGTATGCCAACAGAATCTATATTGATGACAAAGAGAAAAAGAAAAAGAAACAAATCCTTATAAAGTGTAAGACTCTTTTCAAACTCACCTCTTTTACCTGAAGTAACTGTTCAGGATGCACACTGGTTTCATTTGCTCTAGTTTCCCCTATTAAAAGCTCCCCACTAGCTTTCTTCAGAACTCCTGCACGGTATGATAAGGGAATCAAAGAAAAGATTAATTCTGTAGAAAAATCTGCAGCCTACAACACCTTCTGATATATCAATATGTAGTATAAAAAAATTCAACAAGATGTAGTAGAATACTAATGTTGCGATAAAGTCAAATTCAGGTTATACACAACTTCTTTTATATAACCTGATGAAATCCACATCCCATTGTATTCATATTTTACACATATGCATAGATAACATATAAAATATAATTCCTTTTGTCATTAATTCATTTTTATACTGATTGTGCAGTCACCTGTTTCTAGCAAGAATAGATAACTTTAGAGCAGCCGTGTAAAAATTAATTTCTGCTCTTTGTTCAATAAATTAAATATATTATGTGGCACTATATATTTTAAACATTTAAGCGATTTTAAAATTCTGACACAAAAAGAATCAAATGGCAGCTAATTAAGTGCAATTATTATATCCAAAATAATGATCAGAGCAAGTACAGACTTCTTTAGAACTAATACCTCATTAGCAAGCCCAATATATATGGCCCAGTCAGATACCATTGATCTCAATGGGAATTTTGCCACTGATTTGATCTGGAGTAAACCAATCACTGGGACAGAGGTCACCAATTGAGGGCCCAGTCCTGCAAACACTTACACATATGAATTGCCCCATGCAGTTATTTGCACGTGTAAGTGTTTGTACAATCTGACCCTTAGATTTACAGGACAGAGTACATGTCTGTCCTATGTTCTGAGCAGCACTAAACATACCACCAGTGCTCAACAAGTAAATAGAAGCAACGTAATTAATAATTTAAACATCCTTCCCTTTCTTAATATAGTTTACATACAATTCTGGTGCAGGTATTACTAATTTACTATGTCTTATGTGAAATTAAAGACAAGAAACAAGGAGCACTAAATGATAGAATGCTATCAAGCATAGCTAAAGAGTATTGTTAAGAGCATATATTAAAAGGTCTTCTGCCGCTTGAAGGCATTGGCAATACGTATGCTCAAAGTTTGGGGAAAGCTTTTCTGTTGAAGAAAACATCTACTTCTTTGAGATCCTTAGGATCTCATTTGTCTAAAATGGATTTTCCCTTTTTCTTAGATACTGCATCCTTTGAAGGAAGGCATCTTGCTTATGCTCTTAAACAGTGTTCCATGGCTTGGAATGACTTCCTCAAGTCCAATCTTAAGTTACGTTAATGAAACTAGTTCCAGGGAAAAATAATTTTTATTTTTAGAAATATGAAAAATAAAATGGCAGAATATAAAGACGGACAACACTAATCAGGTCACCCACTTCGCCTTCCAACTGCAAGTAGTTATGGGCTATACATTTAATTCTGCCTATTTTTAAATTCACTGTGTCCTGGAGCTTCCAATGCTTCCTTTGAGAGATTGTTCCAGATTTTTAAGAGTTTGCTCTCAGAAAGTTTCTCCTGATATCCAATCTACCTGGGAATAATGAGCTGACACTGAGAAAGAAAATTTGTACTTTCTCTTACTATGTTAGATATTCATCTGCTGTAGTGTTCACACCCTTTCAATGTCAGAAGACTTACATTCTCTTATTGTCACTACTCAAGTAAGCAATATATAATTCACTCTTTTAATCTTTTATCAAAAAGTCAAACTGACTAGCCTCCATTTACACTGTCCTTCTGAGAACACCCTCCACTTTATTAACTTTTTCAGTGAACTGACCAGAAGCGAACACATCATTTTGAAATAGATCCTCAACAAGTATAAATTGTCATAGGAGCCATGATAATTTACACTAGTTAAGGATCTGCCCCGTTAGTCTACAGCAGACCTGTGCAGAGATGACCAGTTGTTTGTAATTTGATATGTTTGCATAAATATTCCAGAACTGCTGACACATCTCATTACAAACTCCTGTGCAAATTACACACCACTATCAAACTTAAGTCCTTTTGGGTTTCTTACAAACCCCAGACAATTTCTGTGTTCTCCCTTGTCTAGGTCATTACTGAAGACTGGACCTAACACAGATCCTTTCAACATCCTCAAAAATAATTGTTAGCAAGGTAAATAATACTACAACCAAAACTACCTGCAGGTTGGATTGCCCATCTATCTGATATGGACTCAGCCAGGATTTTTATTTTAACTCCACTAGAGATAATAGATTCTGAAGAAAATGAAGAATATCAACAGAAACATCATTAATAAAAAGAAAAAAAAACAAAAATATTTTCGTAATGATAGATTTGAAGTCCTCCTAGATTCTGTGCTCCATCATTTGTTCTAGCATACCAAACAGAGGAAATATACATCTCAAAGTAAAACTCATATGTTTTTCTAAGTGTAAATTCCATCTTCCAGTCAGTTTGCTCCTTTGGAAAAAAATATTTACTACAGAAGCTATAGCTGGATCTACCTTTGGGACCAAAGCAAAGATCATATTTGTCTTGCTGAAGTCTGTACAACTTCAAACGCTGTCTATTAAGATGATGCACCTTGTAAATTTGATCCTATTTTCCTTTTATTATGCTTTCTAGAAAAGGATGTAAAGTAAAAGATTTCTTCTTTTTAAACTGTGAAAGGAAGACCTTTGCAAATCTTTTTGGTCCCCTGAGGCAAAGCTTGTAAACCTAAGGGCTTGACAACGTTGCCCAGGGTGTTTCAAAGCGCTCCACTGGAAAAGCTTTTCTTGGAACTCATTATCAGATCTGTCCAAAGTTCACCTTTCTCAGTGGAATGGAAAAAAGGTGAGAGAAAGATGAAAGTGTGTTAGATGTTTTTGATTTTTAAAAGTCTCAACAAGAGGCTTCTGAAAAGCCAGAAGAAAGAGAGAAAATGCATCTTAAAGATGGAGGGAAAATGCAATTTGTCAGTGTATTCTTCATTCTAAATAAGGATCTCACACTTAACCCTGACTGCTACTGAATGTTCCAGGTTCCTTCAAATAGAACACACCTCCTGTGATGCTGAATGTACTAGGTATGTCTGAACATTCCAGTGATTTCAATTGAATGTAAATAGATGAGAGCAGGTGTGGTGAAAGACCAGCAAGGAAAGGGTTAATTATATCCACCTCCTACTAGAGAGCCCTGATGGCCAAACCTACCTTTTTCTGAAACCATAATGACATTGCTGGAAGGAAGCGCAGATACTTGGGGCAGGGAATATATATTCTGCATCTGCTAGGAAAAAATGCTGCTTCTTTTCTCAAAAAGATAAGAAATATTGACTTGCTCTGTTGACACTACAATTTGATGGTCAAAGCGCTTTCATATTCTATTTTTAGTGGTTTATGACTTTTCCCCAAAAAATGCTTTTTGGTAGAAATTCCTCTTGCTTATTCACCTCTAAGAAGTATATTGTTTTAGCAAGTCTAAAAGCAAAATCTATATATTGTTGAGTTGTTGGTGCACAAATCAAGTACTTATATCAGTTAAATCATTTTTCAGATTCCTTATCTGTGATTGGATAATTGAAGTATATTTTGAATTTAAGCTTAAAACATGGTATGTATGTAGTCCTCAGTGAGGAATACCTGCCTTTGCAATGTTTGTAAATAAAGTAGTCAAGAAATAAACCTATGAATAATTTAAAAAGCATACTGAAAATAAATTATAATAGAGAATGCAATACATAGATCATTTTTGTTCATCTGCGTGAAACAATTTGGGGGATTTAACCTATTGAATACAGTCCAGAGGATTCCAGACACAGAACTCTCAAACTGAAGTCACAGAATTGTCCAGATCACCTCAGTACAATTTCTACAGCCATCTCCCTACAGAGTTCACTTTGGTTCAATGTGTCCCTTGGTGCTATTGTCTGCCATGGGGTTATCATCAGAGAATACTGGTGGGCAGTACTTCCCTGTAACATCTATTTTCAATCGCCTAAATTGATCTTCTAAGCTTTCCATTGTTCACTCTGCAAAGAAACTTGTCTTGTTGGCAGCTAGAAGTGTGAACTACATGTCTTTCTTTTCTTCACTGTTCTTTTTTTGGTTCACAAGCAACCTCCTACCAAAAGCAGAATCTGTGGAAGAGACTACATCCAAGCAATAATGCTATGAAAAAGTATGAAGAGAAGCCCAGGTGGCCACCTTGCAAATTTCCAATGTGGAAGCCTTCGACCTCTCCGCCCAAGAAGCAGCTATAGTACTAGTGTAATGAGCTTTACAAACCCTGGGAGCCTCTTTACCCTTAACTACATACGCCTCCCTAATACAATCCCTTAACCATCTAGCTAAGGAACTCTTAGAAGCCATTTGACCCCTCTTAAGACCCCCTAAGAGTACAAACAATCTGTCAGAAGATCTGAAATCTTTGATTCTTCTGAGATAAACCCTAAGTGTTCTTACATTCAATTTATGCAGCCATTGCTCTTTGTCATCGCTGGGTCTAGGGAAAAATGAGGGCCAAGAATCCTCCTGGTTTAGATAAAACTCAGATACCACCTTGGGGGGGGGGTGGGGAAATGAGAAACTGTCCAAAGAACTACTTTATTTCTGATGGAACTTTACAAATGTTCTAAATATCAAGTCTGAAGTCCCCAGATGATATTCTGAACAAAGAACAACTAAACTTGTTATTGCAACAGCCAAAAAATGTTCAGTTACTTCCTGGTATGACTTAAATACAAAGCTAATAAGGGCCTCTACAGATACTCAATATAGCCAAGAGGAAAAAGAAACAAATGTAGGGCCTCACTCTATTTGATGTCTGGGAAAACATCACATCAGTGCAATATTTGCTTTTTTATTATTTATTGCACAAATCCCCAAATTACCTACAGTGCTACTGCAAACTCTCAGTGAGCTAACACGTAAATTATTTTCTAAGCCCTCTAATAGGAAAGAAGATACTTCCAAAAAAGTACACAAGATGGCTGTTACCTTTCCCAGTCCTATACCACAAGCATGACATCTGCCAGCCTAAAATGAAGTATACTTGTTAGGTGTATTTAAGCCGTCCTTCTAATCAAGGCTTTATCAGTGAGACAGTGACCAAGATTAATCAGGATAATATAGGACATTGACAGAGAAGATCTTATTTCCCTTCTGGATTCTTGACAGAAAGCTGGAACAACTGTAAACATAGTTCTCATTCTCCCATATCAAATTATCTTTCAGGTAGCCATTACAACTGAGATTTCTGGCAATATGAACTGAAGATAATGCCAACTTTTACTTCTCAAACACTGTTTTCTTATTTCTCTGGCCATGCCTGCACTTCATATTTCTTCTTAGTACTCCAGATCACCTTAATCAGAACAGCAAGCCTGAAAATGAAGGTGTCAGCTAGTCACACTGCCCTAATCTGTATTAAATATATCATCACATTTTTTTAATTGGTGATCAAAATTTTGTACTTCCTTTGGAACCAGGGGAGCCTTCCATCCCAGAATGCTGCCACTTCAGCTGATCTAATGACACTCACCTGCTCAGATATGGAAGCTAGAAACACCACTTAGGAGACAATATGAGTATAGAGACAGTCATTATAAATGAGTGGAAAAATTCAGGAAAAGGAAAACTCAAACCATTCTGCATCAACAGTTTTATGTAAAGTTAAGGTTAGGTGTAAGTGTCTGCAGAGTCAGGACCTACATATACCTTATGGAAAACAGAACATTTCCTTGTTAACATTCCTTCTTTCAAAATATATATTGCTCTAAATAACTAGATAAAAGATGTTTCTGTACAAAATATATTTTGTTAAACACAATCGTGTTGTTTTCCTGTGTTCAGAGTTTCTTAGAGTAATTACACTTGTATCAAAGAGAACAGAAACAATACTACTCACAATTAATGTAGTTAAGTAAGGCATACCATTTCCTGCTAAAAGGGAGAAAGTATGATAGATTAAGGGTATGTCTACACTACAAAATTAGGTCGAAATTATAGAAGTCGAATTTTTAGAAAGCGATTTTATACAGTCGGTTGTGCGTGTCCCCACTTAAAACCATTAAGTCGGCGGAGTGCGTCCACAGTACCGAGGCCAGCATCGATTTCCAGAGCATTGCACTGTGGGTAGCTATCCCACAGTTCCTGCAGTCTCCGCCACCTATTGGAATTCTGGGTTGAGATCCCAATGCCTGATAGGGCAAAAAACAATGTCGCGGATGGTTCAGGGTACATGTCGTCAAGCCCCCTCCCTCCCTGATAGCAACGGCAGACAATTTTTTCGAGCCTTTTTTCCTGGGTTACCCGTGCAGACGCCATACCACTGCAAGCATGGAGCCCGCTCAGCTCACTGTCACCATCCATCTCCTGGGTGCTGGCAGACGTGGGATTGCATTGCTACACAGCAGCAGCTCATTGCCTTGTGGCAGCAGATAGTGCGGTACGACTAGTAGCCATCCTCGTCATCTCCTGGGTGCTCTTGGCCGGCCTCGGTGAGGTCGGTTGGGGCGCCTGGGCAGACATGGGTGCTTCTGGCAGACATCAGTAAGGTCTGTCGGGGTGTCTGGGTAGACATGGGTGCATCTGGCAGACCTCGGTAAGGTCTGTCAGGGATTCCTGCGCATAAATGGGAGTGGCTCAGGTCATTCTCTTCTTTAAGTTTTGTCTAATGAAGATTCAGTCCTGCCTGGAATATTGGCAGAGGGATAGCTCAGTGGTTTGAGCATGGGCCTGCTAAACCCAGGGTTGTGAGTTCAATCCTTGATGGGGCCATTCTGCATTAGGCTGCTCTCCCAGCCAGCAGCACCATCAGCTGCCAGCCTACCCCTTGCTCCCTCCGTGAAAGCAACAGCTGACAATCGTTTCGCGCCTTTTTCCGTGCGGGCGCCATATTGCTGTCCACATTGTCATCCACCAGCTGCTTCCGCTGCCACTCTGCTCTCCTGCTCACGCCATATGACAGAAAGCATGGAGCCCACTCAGATCACTGCGGCAGTTCTAACCGCTCTAAACACCATGAGCATTATCATGCAGTATATGCAGATCCAGAACCTGCAAAATAGGCAAGGAGGCGACGGCAGCGCAGTGAGGAGAGTGATGAGGACATGGACACAGACTTCTCTCAAAGTACAGGCCCCGGCAATTTGAACATCCTGGTGGCAATGGGGCAGGCTCATGCCATGGAATGCCAATTCTGGGGCCAGGAAACAAGCACAGACTGGTGGGACCGCATAGTGTTGCAGGTCTGGGATGATTCCCAATGTCTGTGAAACTTCCGTATGCGTAAGGGCACTTTCATGGAACTTTGTAACTTGCTTTCCCCTGCCCTGAAGCACAAGAAAACCAAGATGAGAGCAGCCCTCACAGTTCACAAGTGAGTGGTGATAGCCTCTGGAAGCTTGCAATGCCAGACAGCTACCAGTCAGTCGGAAATCAATTTGGAGTGGGCAAATCTACTGTGGGGGCTGCTGTGACGCAAGTAGCCCACGCAATCAAAGATCTGCTGCTATCAAGAGTAGTGACTCTGGGAAATGTGCAGGTCATAGTGGATGGCTTTGCTGCAATGGGATTCCCTAACTGTGGTGGGGTGATAGACAGAACGCATATCCCTATCTTGGGACCGGAGCACCAAGGCAGCCAGTACATAAACCGCAAGGGGTACTTTTCAGTGGTGCTGCAAGTACTGGTGGTTCACAAGGGGCGTTTCACCAACATCAACATGGGATGGTCAGGAAAGGTACATGATGCTTGCATCTTCAGGAACTCTGGTCTGTTTGAACAGCTGCAGGAAAGAACTTACTTTCCAGACCAGAAAATAACAGTTGGGGATGTTGAAATGCCTATAGTTATCCTTGGGGACCCAGCCTACCCCTTAATGCCATGGCTCATGAAGCCATACACAGGCACCCTGGACAGTAGTAAGGAGCTGTTCAACTATAGGCTGAGCAAGTGCAGAATGGAGGCAGAATGTGAATTTGGATGTTTAAAAGCGCGCTGGCGCAGTTTACTCACTCACTCAGTTAGACCTCAGTGAAACCAATATTCCCATTGTTATTACTGCTTGCTGTGTGCTCCACAATATCTGTGAGAGTAAGGGGGAGATGTTTACAGCAGGGTGGGAGGTTGAGGCAAATCGTCTGGCCACTGATTACGCGCAGCCAGACACCAGTTAGAAGAGCGGTTAGAAGAGCACGGCAGGGTGCGCTGCGCATGAGAAAAGCTTTGAAAACCAGTTTCATGGCTGACAAGTATACGGTGTGACAATTCTGTTTGTTTCCTGATAGAAACCCGCCCCCCTTGGTTCACTCTACTTCTCTGTAAGCCAACCGACCTCCCCTCCCCCATTTGATCACCGCTTGCAGAGGCAATAAAGTCACTGTTGTTTCAAATTCATGCATTCTTTTTTAATTTGTCACACAAATAGGGGGATAACTGCCAAGGTAACCTGGGAGGGGCGGGAGAAGGAGGGAAGGACAAGGCCAAACTGCACTTCAAAACTTATTGGATGCCAGCTTTCTGTTGCTTGGGCAGTCCTCTGGGGTGGAGTGGTTGGGTGCCCGGAGGCCCCCACACCGCGTTCTTGGGCATCTGGGTGAAGAGGCTATGGAACTTGGGGAGGAGGGCAGTTGGTTACACAGGGGCTGCAGTGGCAGTCTGTGCTCCTGCTGCCTTTCCTGCATCTCTACCATACACTGGAGCATATCAGTTTGATCCCCCAGTAGCGTCAGCATTGCATCCTGCCTCCTCTCATCATGTTGACGCCACCTCTCCTCTTGCTCATCCCTCCTGTCCTTGCATTCATTTTGTGCTTTCCTGGACTCTGACATTGTCTCCCTCAATGCATTGAGCTGGACTCTTTCAGCGTGGGAGGCCTGCATGAGCTCAGAGAACATTTCATTGCGAGTGCATTTTTTTGGCTTCTAATCTTTGATAGCCTCTGGGACAGAGATGATACGTGCAGTGAAGAAACATTTGTAGCTGCGGGAGGGGAAAAAGGGAGATTAGTCTTTAAAAAGAGAAATTTTAGAGAACAATGGGTAGACTCTTTCACAGTGAACCAAGCTGTTAACATTACGTAGCATGTGTGCTTTCTTTACAAGGTCGCATTTTGCCTCTTATATCAAGGGCCTGCCGGTATGGTGCGATCACACACGCAGGGCCAGCGGGCAACAGAATTTGGCTTGCAGATAGACATGGTAAGCCACAGTCTTTTGGCTTCTTTAACCTTCCTAACATGTGAAAATGGTTTCAAACAGCAGCGCCCTCATTTCACATACCAAGCACCCGTTGGGTTGGCCCTTTAAAATGGGTTGACCCTTTAAAAAGAGGGGCTGTGGTTTTCAGGTTAACGTGCAGCACAAACCTAACTGATCCCCCCAACACACACACTCAATTCTCTGGGATGATTGCTTCACCCCTCCCGCCACTGGGTCTGTCTGTCTGTGTAATGCTTTTGCTGGGACCAGGTCAGGAATGCTCTTCAGAACTTCTGTTAAGTTAGTAAGTAATCTAGCTAGAAATGCGTTAGATTTCCTTTTGTTAAATGGCTGGTAAAGTAGGTTGTGCTGAATGGAATGTATATTCCTGTTTTGTGTCTTTTTGTAACTTAAGGTTTTGCCTAGAGCGATTCTCTGTGTTTTGAATCTGATTACCCTGTAAGTTATTTACCATCCTGATTTTACAGAGGTGATTCTTTTACTTTTTCTTGAATTAAAATTCTTCTTTTAAGAACCTGATTGCTTTTTCATTGTTCTTAAGATCCAAGGGTTTGGGTCTGTGTTCACCTATGCAAATTGGTGAGGATTTTTATTGAGTCTTCCCCAGGGCTCTTTCCCTGTTCTTTGTTTAACATGCTTGGTGGTGGCAGCATAGGGTTCAAGGACAAGGCAAAGTTTGTAACTTGAGGAAGTTTTTAACCTAAGCTGGTAAGGATAAGCTTAGGGGATCTTTCATGCAGGTCCCCACATTTGTACCCTAGAGTTCAGAGTGGGGAAGGAACCTTGACAGTCCTCTTAATAAAATTTCCCTGTTTCAACCAGGTGACCATGAATGATATCACTCTCCTGAGGATAACACAGAGAGATAAAGAACGGATGTTGCTTGAATGCCAGCAAACACCAGGACCATATGCTGCCATGCTTTGTTATGCAATGATTCCAGACTACATGCTGCTGGCCTGCCGTGATAAAATGTCCTACCATGCAAGACGGAATAAGGCTGCCCTCCCCAGAAACCTTTTGCAAAGGCTTTGGGAGTACATCCAGGAGACCTTCACTGAGATGTCCCTGGAGGATTTCCGCTCCATCCCCAGACATGTTAACAGACTTTTCCAGTAGCTGTACTGGCCCCAAATGCATCCCAAGTCTTCAGGGCAAATTAATCATTAAACACGCTTGCTTTTAAACTGTGTACTATATTTACAAAGGTACACTCACCAGAGGTCCCTTCTCTGCCTTCTAGGTCCAGGAGCCTGCGTTTGGTGGGTTGGGAGGGTACTAGGTCCAGGGTGAGAAACAGTTTCTGGCTGTTGGGAAAAACGGTTTCTCCACTTGCTTGCTGTGCTTCAACCTCCTCCTCCTCATCATCATCCCCAAAATCCACATCCCTGTTGCATGAGAGTCCACTGACAGAGTCCATGCACAGGGCTGGGGTAGTTGTAGGGGGACCCTCTAGAATGGCATGCAGCTCATCATAGAAGCGGCATGTCTGGGGCTCTGACCCGGAGCAGCCGTTTGCCTCTCTGCTTCTTTGGTAGGCTTGCCTGAGCTCCTTAAGTTCACATGGTCCCTGTTATAGCCTCTGTCCTTCATGCCCTTGGAGTTTTTTTCAAATATTTTGGCATTTCATCTTTTCGAATGGATTTATCTCCCCATACAGCGATCAGATCCAATACCTCCCATTTGATCCATGCTGGAGCTCTTTTGCAATTCACCTGTGCTGAAGAGCTCTGCATGGTTACTTGTGCTGATGAGCTCACCACGCTGGCCAAACAGGAAATGAAATTCAAAAGTTCCCGGGGCTTTTCCTGTCTACCTGGCCAGTGCATCTGAGTTGAGAGTGCTGTCCAGAGCGATCACAATGGAGCACTCTGGGATAGCTCCTGGAGGCCAATACCGTTGAATTGCGTCCACACTACCCCAAATTGGACCCAGCCAGGTTGATTTCAGTGCTAATCAACTCATCGGGGAGGAGGACAGAAGGTACTGGAGGTACTGGATCTGATTGCTGTATGGGGAGAAGAATCCGTGCAGGCAGAACTCTGTTCCAGAAGATGAAATGCCAGTATATTTGCCAAAATCTCCAAGGTCAGGATGGGCAGAGGCTACAACAGGGACACACAGCACTGCCATGTGAAAGTTAAGGAGCTGAGGCAAGCCTACCAAAAAACAAAGGATGCAAACGGTTGCTCCGAGTCAGAGCCCCATACATGCCACTTCTATGATGAGCTGCATGCAATTCTAGCCGGGGGGGCCCTAGGACAAACCCACCACTGTCTGTGGACACCTGCAAGGGGAGAATCTCACACAACAGGGATGAGGATTCTGTGGATGAGGAAGATGAGGAGGAAGAGGAGGTTGAGGATAGTACACAGCAGGCAAGTGGAGAATCCCTTCTCCCCGGCAGCCAGGAACTGGGGTTGGATTGTGCTACACATTCACCCTAAAACCACAGCCCCTCCTTTTAAATGGCCAACTCAATGGGCTTTGCTTGGTATGGGAAAGGAGGGCGCTGCTGTTTGAAACCGTTCCCACATGTTACGAAGATTGAAGAAGCCGAAACCCTTTGCCTTACCATGGCCGCCTGAAAGCCGAATTCTATTGCCCAGCCAAGTGTGTGTGATGTCTCATACCAAACCAGCAGGCACTCAAATATAAGAGGCAAAATGTGACCTTGTACCAAAAGCACATGTCCTATGTGATGTGAATCGCTTGATTCAGTATGAAATAGTGCTCCCTTTGTTCTCTAAAATGTATCTTTTTAAATACTACTCTCCCTTTTTTTCCTCCCGCAGCTACAAATGTTTCTACGATCCCCCTATCATCTCCGTCCCAGAGGCTAGCACAGATTAGAAAGCGAAAAAAATGCACTTGTGATGACATGTTCTCAGTGCTCATGCAGTCTTTCCAGACTGAAAGAGCTCAGCAGAACGTGTGGAAGCAAACAATGGCAAAGTCCAGGAAAGCATTAAATGAACGCAATGAGAAGGAGGAGGAGCATGGTGAGAGGAGGCAGGATGCAATGCTGAGGCTAACGGATGAGCAAACTGACATGCTTAGGCATCTGGAGGAGCTGCAGGAAAGGCAGCAGGAGCACAGACCACCACTGCAGCCCCTGTATAACTGCCTGTCCTCCTCCCCAAGTTCCATATCCTCCTCACCCAGATGCCCAAGAATGCGGGGGGGGGGGAAGGCTACGGGCACTCAGCCACTCCATCCCAGATGATTGCGCAAGCAAGAGAAGGATATCATTCAATAAGTTTTGAACTGTAGTGTGGCCTTGTCCTCCCCTCCTCCCCTCATTCACCACCCCACCCGGTGCTTCCCTCCTCACCCACCCCTCCAGGCTACCTTGTGAGTTTTCCCCCTATTTGTGTGATGACGAATGCATGACTTTGAAATAATAATGACTTTATTGCCTCTAAAAGCGGTGATCGAAGGTGGGAGGTCGGTTGGCTTACAGGGAAGTAGAGTCAACTAAGGGAGCGGGTTTTCATCAAGAAGAAACAAACAGAACTACCACACCGTAGCCTGGACAGTCATGAAACTAGTTTTCAAAGCTTCTCTGATGCGCAGGGTGCCCAGCTGTGCTCTTGTAATCACCCTGGTGTCTGGCTGCACGTAATCGGCTGCCAGGCAATTTGCCTTAACCTCCAACCCCGCCATAAACGTCTCCCCCTTACTCTCACAGATATTGTGGAGCACACAGCAAGCAGCAATAATAATGGGAATACTGGTTTCGCTGAGGTCTAACCAAGTCAGTAAACTGTTCCAGTGTGCTTTTAAACGTCCAAATGCAGATTCTACTACCATTCTGCACTTGCTTAGCCTATAGCTGAACTGATCCTTACTACTGTCCAGGGTGCCTGTGTACAGCCTCATGAGCCAGGACATTAAGGGGTAGGCTGGTTCCCCAAGGATAACTATGGCATTTCAACATCCCCAAGGGTAATTTTCTGGTCTGGAAAGTAAGTTCCTTCTTGCAGCTGTTCAAACAGACCAGAGTTCCTGAAGATCCGAGCGTCATGTACCTTTCCCGGCCATCCCACATTGATGTCGGTGAAACGTCCCTTGTGATGCACTGGTGCTTGCAGCACCATTGAAAAGTACCCCTTGCGGTTATGTACTGGCTGCCAAGGTAGTCCGGTGCCAAGATAGGGATATGGGTTCCATCTATGGCCCCACCACAGTTAGGGAATCCCATTGCAGCAAAGCCATCCACTATGGCCTGGACATTTCCCAGAGTCACTACCCTTGATAGCAGCAGCTCAGTGATTGCATTGGCTACTTGGATCACAGCAGTCCCCACAGTAGATTTGCCCACTCCAAATTGATTCCCGACTGACCGGTAGCTGTCTGGTGTTGCAGGCTTCCAGAGGGCTAACACCACTCACTTCTCAACTGTGAGGGCTGCTCTCATCTTGGTATTCTTGCGCTTCAGGGCAGGGGAAAGCAAGTCACAGAGTTCCATGAAAATGCCCTTACACATGTGAAAATTTTGCAGTCACTGAGAATCATCCCAGACCTGCAACACTGCCATTCCACCAGTCTTTGCTTGTTTCCCGGGCCCAGAATCAGCATTCCATGGCATGAACCTCATAGACTCAACCTGCCCCATTACCACCATGATGTCCAAATTGCTGGGTCCCATGCTTTGAGAGAAATCTGCGTCCATGTCCTCATCACTATCGTAATCGCACCGTCATCGCCTCCTCACTTGCTTTTGCAGGTTCTGCTCATACTGCAGGATAATGCGCGAGGTGTTTACAATGCTCACAACAGCAGCAGTGAGCTGAGCGGGCTCCATGCTTGCCATGGTATGCAGGAGAGCAGAGTGGCAGTGGAAGCAGTGGATGATGACAGTTAGCAGTCTGACTGCACTGTCTGCTGACAGAAGTATGGCATCTGCATGGAAAAAAGGCATGAAACGATTGTCTGCCGTTACTTTCACGGAGAGAGGGACAACTGACGACATGTACCCAAAACCACCTGCAACAATGTTTTTTCCCCATCAGGCATTGGGAAGTCAACCCAGAATTCTAATGGGCAGCGGAGACTGCTGAAACTGTGGGATAGCTACCCACAGTGCAACACTCCGAAAGTCGATGCTAGCCACAGTACTGTGGATGCACTTCGCCGACTTAATGCGCTTAGTGGGGACACACACAATCGACTGTATAAAATTGCTTCCTAAAAATCGACTTCTTAAATTTGACCTAATTTCGTAGTGTAGACATACCCTAATAAGTGCATTAGGTAAAGAAGCTGGGAAGGGGAACATATTATAGGCACACCATTTTCTCAGCTGGTGGATTTTCTTCATCTCATTTGCCATTTTGCAGGGTTACACATTTTCTTCATCTGATATTTCTGGAGATAGTCCAGCAATAAAATAAAGAAAGGGAAATAAAGACCTGATTCTGCAAATATTTACTTCTGGGCAAAGTGCTTATTGCTATGAGATGTCCCACTGAAGTCAATGGAACAACTCAGTAGTGTTTGCAGGATCAAGCTATAAATTAAAACAACTACATTTACATGAAAACTATTTTAAATGCACATTACATTGACCTAAAATTAATGTTCAAAGTTCAGTGCTTTTCCCCACTGAAATTGCAGCCTCCATGGAACAAGCTCAGGAATATTCACAGCAGTGGAAACTGCCATATATTTTGTTTTTATATATATACATATAAAATGTTTGTTAGGCAACACCAGCGTATTTCACTCCATTATCAGAAATAATTATAATATAATCACATCTTTTACAAGTATCAATTCTTTCCCACAAAATCTACAATTTAAATGTACATCTACATTATTTTAAATACATATTTAATGAGATGTTGCAAGATATTTGTTTATATGGTGGGAGATTGGAGGAAAAATGCAAACATACAGCAATTTATTTTCATAATCCTGCAAATTTAATTTAATTTGGAATTCATACAAAGTGATTCTTTTCTACAAACTGAAAAGAAAACAGTATGTGAGGAAAATTACACATTACCTTGAACATTTTTGTTCTTCTCAGTGAAACAAGGCAATAACAGAATTTCTGCAGAGAGTTCTTCAACTCTTTCTTCCATAAACAAAAAGAGTTTTATAAGCTGAGAAAGACGTTTGAGTTGATACAATGTTAAACAGAAGTTCCTTCCTTTTCTGAGGCATTCTTGGGTAGCTGTCCAAACAAAAAGTCATAAAATTTATTTTATTTCTTAATATTATGTAAAATATGCTTATGATAAAATTAAATTATATGAAAATACACTGTATAAAGTCAGTCTTATTATTTGTCATGACACAAGATAACCTAATATCATAGTCTGAACTGTGTAACTTCCCTTTTTAAAAGATCAGATCCTTGAATCCAGTGGAGATGCGCTCAGTGCACAAAGGAAATGGGGGAGAAAGGTGTGTAAAACTACTTTTCTGATCCTCCAGTCCTGGAGTAGGCTGGGAGTTGAAACAAACAAAGGACAAACCTAAAGGCTATCCTAAATTACAACAGTCAGAGAAGTTCCCTTGCAGGATCAGTTTGCCAGGCAAGGATCACCAAAGCAAGTTGCATTTCTGCTCCACCCATCTCCTGTCCCATTTCCAAAACATACATCTGAGGGGATGGGAGAGAAAGAAAAGGAGCAAGTGACATAAAACCAGCCACATCTGAGAAATCTCCTATTTCCATCTTTGGACAGTTTTCTTCAATTGCCTCAAAACTTGATTCCTCCATCAACCAAAATTTCATTGTATTCTACTCTTTGATCTTGATTATGACCCTTTAAAATTATTACAAATACAACATAATAAATCTCCTGTATCAATCAGATTATGGTAGATACCATAATCAAAGAACCATCAACACTGAGCTGATCATAACCCACAACAAGATTGTTACTCGGTAAACATCTTTGCAGATTGTAGTGGTTGCTTTTTTCTTTTTGTCCTTTCTGGTTTGATTCCAAACTAAAATAAAATTCACTAAGATGCACACATTCTGTAAATTAATGTTTTTATAAATAAAATTATATATGATGCATGCAACCCAACCAATGTTTGCAAACATAAAAATTATTTTTGTAATTTCTTATCTTATATACAATAATATATTTTAAACTTTTCTTGTTTTCTCCACAGTAAATGCTGTCTCTTATTGGCAATGCTATTTAGATGAAGTGAGCTGTAGCTCACGAAAGCGTATGCTCAAATAAATTGGTTAGTCTAAGGTGCCACAAGTACTCCTTTTCTTTTTGTGAAAACACACAAGAAGGCCTTTTTGCTTTATAACATATATTTATTTTACATAGTAATATCATCCAGAAGGTATAATGTTTTAGTGCTGACAATATTGTCTAAAACTAAAAACCAGGAAGTTCAGTCCCTATATTAATGTGATCACACAAAAAATCAGCTTTTGTTAATAGAGTTCATATTCCTTTGGTGTATCTCATTTACAAATGTCATATTACAAAGTAACTATGGAACTCCACATTTCACTATCCATTAGCTAATGCAGGTGGGGAACATTCCAGCTAAAAGTTTTAATTCAGAAAACATTCGTAGCAGTATTTTGCACACAAAAACATTGTGTTCCAAAAAATTGACTGAGCAAATAAAAAAAAACCCTTTTACCATATATTAATAGTTTGGGACATCACATCAAAACACTGTCACTTGGCAAGTCACCTTTTCAATTTAACACTCTGCTTGCACAATACAGTTAATGAATATGACATCTGACGGAAAAGAGACATCAATCTAACTCTCCACAACCCTAAATATATGGGGTTTGAAAACAAGTGAAGCTGTCAGTGAACTAATATCAGCAAGCATTACACTCATACAACAGTTATTTTTTCTAGAAATTGAACATTTTATTTTCAATGGTTACAGCTTGAAACATATAATCACATCACATCAACCAGGGAACCCTGCTTGAGCATGGAGCCAGACTGTAGAAGGCTGTGTGATGGTTTTTATTTTGTTTTACTCAATCACACCGTTTTTAAAAAGTATTATTTAATATTTTTATTTTATAACTTTTGGAATGTAACATTTCAAAAAATGATAAAACTGGGCATGATGGGGTGTACCAGGTCCTTTGAGCCCCCATGCTCCTACCACACCTTGGCCCAGGAAAGGAGCAGTGAAAGTGGAACCTCCAGACCTAGAAAGGCTGCAGGGAAGCAACCAATCAGAGCACAGCAGGCTCAGTTAAAAGGAGTAGCAGATTCCTTTGAAGCAGAGATGGTTCTTAGCCATGGAGTTCAGCTGAGAATCCAAATGTGCCAAAGTTGGAGAGTGTTTGGATTTGGTGGCCCAATTTTGGGCCCTTATATAGCAATAGAACAGAGCTATGAATTTTATATCCAGATCTGAACTCCCCCTAAATTCAGAATAAATGTTTTGGCATTAACAGTCACCCCTATACTTTTAAGAGTTGGATGAAAGGAAATATCATATTTGTATTTCAATTGCTAGTAGTGCTGCTGCTTCCTCCTCACGCCCTCCTCCCCACCAAAACAACAGATGATAATATTTGTATCACTACATTGCCATTCTTAGAGGTCTGTGCTTCCAGCAGAACACATGCCGAAACCCTAATTTATTTCATCCTTGCTTGAAAATGTATAACTAAGTATAACTGAGTATAATGAATGTGATGATGTCTGAGTCTGCAGACAGCCAGAAACAACAGCTCTCAGAAGTGAGAACTGAACCATGCATCTCAATGGGATATTAAGTCCAAGACATATTGCTCTGGGTGAGCTTCATACTGCTGCCCCTGTCTATAGAGGAGGGGAGAGGTCTCCGCATCATTGCCACTGCAGGGGCCAGAGCCACAGATTGGGGACAGAGCTATAGAGGGCCCCATGTCACAACGTTTTTATAGCCCTGGGTTACCTTAATCCAGACCTGCCAATACCTCAGGTGCCTGATATCACATCACCCTCAGCTCTTCAATGAGCAGGAAGTAACAAATTCCTAAAAGCCAACACAATTACAAAACATTCCATACAATTATGTTATTCCAAAATATCTTCCCAAACTCTCAGAAGAGAACTCTGAACATTTTTTTCAATCTCAATGAGCATTTAAAATATATTTTAACTGGACCTTGAAGACAGAGTTCAAAGTTCTTGCAAACCATTAAAAAGGTGGAAGAAAACCTTAAAAAAATAAGCTAAGCTGTAGTGTATATGCAAAGCGATATTATATACTTTTTCAGATCACAGCATATTGTACTGTAAAACCAGCATTTTTTCTTTAGGGTTTAGAGGTTAAATATGTTCTACAGGCACTCTGACTCTGCTACGGTATTTAACAAAACCGTAACTGTAGAAAGAAGATGTCTGTAAATTTCCTACTCACTAATATAACTGTATTTCAAGGTGGCAGAAGGGGCTTAAATTAATTGGGACACTTCAGTATTATCAGAAAACAGAGGAAAAGATAGTATTCCTGTACCTGAAGGAAAATGTTATTTACACAAACTAAGAATGTAGCTGCCTGCTGCTCCATATTATAGAAGCAGGCATTATGATAGGGACATGAAACCAGAGACTAAGAATATGATACAGCTAACAGACAAAGAAGGTATAAAAGGATCCAATGTCTGGAAGTTGAAACTAAGCAAATTCAGACTGGAAATAAAGTGAAAATGTTTAACGGTGAGCGTAATCAATCATTAGAGCAACTTGCCACAGATTTGTTTTAAGGTTATGCTCTAGTTCAAAGAGGAATTAATTCAAGGACTTCCTCAGACCTGTTATACAGCTGGTCAGCCTAGATAATAACTGTGGTCCCCTCTGTCTTTATAATCTATGAATGGAGAAGAATGCTGTGGATTAGGGAACCAGAAACAATGGTTATTCACCCTATAGTAAGTGTGGTTCTTCAAGATGTTTTGCCCACATCTCTGGTGGAATGGGTCCTCATCTGCCCAAGTGAATCCAAATGGTCTACTGTATAACATGTTTAATAGTCCAAGATCTATTTCAGCATCTTTAGGGTGAATATTGCTTGACCTTTCATCCTGTCAACAAATACAGAAACAGTCTCGGAGAACTCTTGAATGGCTTTGTTCTGTCCAGAAAGTAGGAAAGATCTGAAAACACTGAAGGTGGGAAGTTTTGCTTCCCCACCAAGTAATATCAGATTTGAGGAAGGAAACTGATAGATGGATCATCTGGTTGAGAAGAAAATCAGAGACCACTTTAGGTAAGAAATTAGGGTGAGGACTAAGCCTATGTCTATACTTGGAGCTGGGGTGTGTGAGATTCTCATTCAAGTAGACATATTTGTGCTAGCTCTCATAGAGCTAGTGCCTAAAAATAAGAGTGTATCTGTGGTAACACAGGTAATGGTGAGCAGCAACATGAGCTATCCACCCCAAATAAATATCCACGGGGTCCAGGCAAGTTTGTTCTCAGGGCGACTAGCCTGTGCCACTGCTTACCACTGCCCATTCTACCAAAGTTACACTTTATTTTTAGCAGTTTAGCTCAGTGAGAGCTAGCATGGGTATCTCTAACTGAACAGTAAACGTAGCCTTAGAGTCACTGTGTCTTTGTGGAACACTGTATCGGATTATCCCACCATAAAGGCTTAGATGTCGCCTCTCCATCTGGCTGAGGTTATAGCCAATAAGAAGGCAGTCTTAATGGACATACGTTGCCAAAGGTTTAAAGAGAAGTCCCAACAATCCTATTAAAAAATGTTGAGGTCCCAAGAAGATGGAGTGTCTAACAGGTGGGAAGTCATGAAAGAATCCTTTGAGAAACTTAGCCACTGTTGGGTCAGGGAAGACAGCACCGCCTTCATCTAGACGTGATGAGCAGAGTTAGCTGCCAGATGTATGACTATGCAGCTGTTGGAGAGAGTTGAATGCTTTAGGGCTAGCAGGTAATCCAAGATGGCATCAGCCAAACAGAGAGCCTCTTCCATTAGCTGCATAAGTCATTCTGATGGAGTCTTTTATACTGCAAACTAAAATGTGAACTACTAAAGTCTGCAAATGATGTGTCTGAGGATGTCAGCAACCTAGCATCCAGCCTGCTAGTTAAACAGCTTTCAGCTCCAGTGTGTTTATGTGAAGATTTGTTTCCTAGAGGCTCTGAGTCCTAAGGCGACATAGATGAAACCTCATCCTACTCGATGCATCTGTCACCATATTCTTAGTCTCTGGTTTCATGTCCCTATCATAATGCCTGCTTCTATAATATGGAGCAGCAGGCAGCTACATTCTTAGTTTGTGTAAATAACATTTTCCTTCAGGTACAGGAACACTATCTTTTCCTCTGTTTTCTGATAATACTGAAGTGTCCCAATTAATTTAAGCCCCTTCTGCCACCTTGAAATACAGTTATATTAGTGAGCAGGAAATTTACAGACATCTTCTTTCTACAGTTACGGTTTTGTTAAATACCGTAGCAGAGTCAGAGTGCCTGTAGAACATATTTAACCTCTAAACTCTAAAGAAAAAATGCTGGTTTTACAGTACAATATGCTGTGATCTGAAAAAGTATATAATATCGCTTTGCATATACACTACAGCTTAGCTTATTTTTTTAAGGTTTTCTTCCACCTTTTTAATGGTTTGCAAGAACTTTGAACTCTGTCTTCAAGGTCCAGTTAAAATATATTTTAAATGCTCATTGAGATTGAAATGAGATGGAGCAATGCTGGGTGTGAGTGCAGGACTTGGCTTTCTGTTTTCATAATCACATCCGAGTGCATTTGAAATTCTGCTGACAGGCTCTTTCACAGGATCCTCATTATCAAAAAGATTGGAGGGTGGGCACACATGAGTCCTGGTGACCATGGGATCAGGAAGGCATCCTACAGGGAGCTGGGGCTGGCTCCCACTCTGGAGCAGAATCTACAACACTTATTGTTGTGGGCTGATGCAAAGAGGTCTATTTTTGAGTATCCTAAGGTGTTTTGTAGACCTGGGAGGTGTGGAGCCATATGTGCAACTTGGTGACTGATACACCAATCCCCAAAGCAGATTGCTTCCAAGCAGAATGGCCCCTCCTTGCTTGCTGATATAATATCCTGCTGTGATGTTGTCTGTCAGCTCCTGTATTATGGTACTCAGGGGTACTAGAAGGAAAGCAGTGCCTGCTAGTTAAACAGCTTTCAGCTCCAGTGTGTTTATGTGAAGATTTGTTTCCTAGAGGCTCTGAGTCCTAAGGCGGCATAGATGAAACCTCATCCTACTCGATGCATCTGTCACCAGCATCTTGTTGGGAAGAGAGAGAGCATGGCACTCCACTGCACAAGTGTATATAGTCCTTCTAACTAACTAGGAGAGGACTTCCTGAGGAATCATGACCAACATGTCTTTGTGGTGTCTGCCATGTAGATACATTGATCTCAATCACCCTTACATGGCGCACAGGTGAAGCCTGGTAAACTGCACCACATAGGTGTAGGAGATCTTGTGCCTCATAATCCTGAGACAAGTCCTGGTCGAGATCTTTGGGTAGATCTGAAGCTGATCAGTGAGGCATGGAATGGTGAGGAATATGTCCTGTGGAAAGTGGGCCTTTGCCCTTGTGGAAGCTAGTATGGCCCCTATCAACTACAATCTGAGTAGGGATGAGAATATACTTCCTTCTGTTGACCCTGAGGTGTAGAACAGCAAACGGATCCAAGGTTACTTGCACAGAGTTGTTCACCTGTTGAGGTTGCTGACCACAAATCAGCCAGTCATCAAGGTAGATTTGAATCCCTTGCCTTCTCAGATGTACCTCCATGACTGTTAGGTACTTGGTGAAAACCCTCAGAGCCATGGAGCAGCCAAAGGGAAACACTCTGTATTGGTAATGAGGACTTTCCCACTAGGAACCTGAAACATTTCTTGTGGATGGATGAATTGCAGCATGGAAACTGGCATCTTTCAAGTCAAGAGCCATAAATCAGTCTTGAGGATCTCAGGTAGATGCTAAAGTCACCATCCTGAACTTGAAGTGACAGATAAATTGAGTTGTCAGAGGTCCAGGTGAGGGCAGCAATCCTTTTTTGCATTTTGGACTAGGAAATAATGAGAATAAACCCCAGTGCCCCTGAATTCCACAGCTCTGAGTTGCAGAAGGAAGTCCACTTCCTTTCTGAGCAAAATCTCATTAAAAATGTCCTTGAAGAGAGACAGAAAAGGGAAGAAAGAATGAATGGGTAGGGAAGGATCGCAACCCCTTATTTACTGTTTCCAGGACTAACTGATCTGAGATTATTTAATTCCATGCCTCTCAGTAAGAAAACGGTTTCCTAATGGGGAAGAAGTTAAACTCAGATATTCTGAGCAACAATCAATTGCACCATCAAATCTGCAGGCAAAAGGTTGATGCAGGGTCTATGGTGGAAGAGGAAGTAGCAGAGGGTCTGACACATTGCCCACAGCAGTGTGAAAACAATGGTCTCTGCCTCAGCTAGTTCTGAGGTTTATACAGTCTCCTCCTAGGAGGTGCAGTGTAAATGCCCAGGGATCATGAGGGAGTTTATAAATCCTTTAATATGTGAAGGGCCTCATCAGTGTTCTTGTTGGAGATTACAGCTCTCGAAGGGGAAGGCCACTGTACCCAAGGCATCAAGGGTACTTTTAACTAGTCTGTGTGACCAGCTGACCCTCCAGGATTGGGGATTTGAGCTCTTCTCTGTGCTCCTGAGGGAGTGATACTTAGTCCCAATTCAAGAAGACACATTTAGCCAAGAGCAGTAGTACTTTGAAATGAGCATCTCTAAGCAGGCCAAGGAACACGTCTTACAACCAGGCATGCCCAGTATTTTTTTATCCTTGTCCCTAGAGTTATGTGGCTCCAGGCATCAGTGTTTATGAAAATAATTTAATGTAGTAATTTGTGTATTTGAAAATCATTTGCTTATAATTTTTTAAAGGTTAACTTTGTGGGATGGATTTAGTAATGGGAAAGACATTGGCTTGTTTAACAATCCTAGTGAATAAGGTTGTCTGTTTTTCTAAAAGTCAGCGGCAGGGCAAGCTTTGTATACACACACTCACCCCACCCTGATCTTGGGAATTCCTCTAGTGACAAGGTGATAATGAGACCCTGAGTCTGAGGGGCTGTGAAAGCCTGGGGGTCATTGAGTGTTCGGTGCATAAGAGAGTTTTTCATATTTTTCCCATCTGCCTCAGAATCCCCCAACACTCACTCAACCTTTTTTAGCTCTGTACTCTCTTCTGTCCCTTTTCAGAGAAAACAGTTACTCACCTTCTCGTAACTGTTGTTCTTCGAGATGTGTTGTTCATATCCATTCCAATCAGGTGTGCAGCCAGAAGATTTTTCCCCTAGCAGTATCTGTAGGGTCAGCCTGGGCACCCCCTGGAGTCATGCCCTTATGGTGCTCAATATAGTGTCCTGCCGACCCGACCCCTTCTCAGTTCCTTCTTGCCAGCTACTCTGACAGTGGGGCAGGAGGATGGGTATTGGAATGAACATGAATAACACATCTCAAGAACAGCAGTTACCAGAAGGTGAGTAACCATTTTACTTCTTCGAGTGCTTGTTCAAGTCAATTCCAATCAGGTGACTCCCAAGCCTGAACTACGGAGGCAGGGTTGGAGTTGTCCACTGATTGGAGCACCGCTCTACCAAAGACTGCATCATCTCTGGTCTGCTGGGTGATCACATAATGTGTGGTGAAAGTACGTATGGAGGACCATGTCGCCACTCTGCATATTCCCTGGGTGGGAACCTGCGCCAGGAATGCTGTTGAAGAAGCTTGCGCCCTGGTTGAGTGCATAGTGAGTGGAAGGGCAGGCACCTCTGCCAGTTTGTAACACTCTCAGATGCAGCACGTGATCTACGATGAAATTTGTTGAGAAGAGACTGAAAGACCTTTCATTCGGTCTGCCAGAGCTACAAAAAGTTGCACAGACTTTCGGAATAGCCTTGTTCTCTTGATGTAAAAGGCTAACTCTCTGTGGACAACCAACAAGTGAAGCCTCTGCTCCCTGCCGCTTGAGTGCGGCTTAGGATAGAAATGGGAGACAACCTTTGGGAGGAAAGCCAGGTGGGGCCTGAGCTGAACCTGGTCCTTATAGAACACCAGGTAAGGAGGCTCTGGTATTAGGGCCTTTTGCTCAGAAACCCTCCTGGCTGCGGTTATCGCTACCAGAAACACAAGAGGTAGAGCAGGAAGCATGTTGCTAGGGTTCGAAGGGTGACCACGCCAGTCTGGAAAGGACCAGGTTGAGGTCCCAGGCCGGGACCAGCTGTCGAATTTGTGGATATAGCCTGTCAAGACTTTTGACGAAACGGCTGACCATAGGGTTGGCGAAGACTGACCGGCCCTCTGTGCCTGGATGGAAGGCAGAGATGGCAGCCAAGTGAAGCCTTATTGATGACATGGACAGTCCTTGCTGCTCGAGATGGAGAAGATAGTTCAATATGAGTGGAATAGAGGCGAATGTCGGGGATGAACGATGCTGTGACAACCAGATTAAAAATCTCTTCCACTTAGCAAGGTAGGTAGTTCTGGTGGAGGGTTTCCTACTGCCAGGGATAACTTATCTAACCTGGTCCGAACAGGAAAGCTCTACCGGGTTTAGCCACGGAGCTTCCATGCCATGAGGTGCAACGACTCGAGCTTTGGGTTCTGGAGATGGCCGTGATCCTTGCCCACAGAGTGGATTGGGCCAGGAATCGGTGCTGGCAACTCTCCTGCCTTGGATGGAGGGTGGCGCTGTCAGAGCCCAGAGGTCTGATGCTGCCTCAGATGCTTCCAGTATGGAGGGAAGCTGTAGGTCCTTGTAGCGGCGGACTGGTGAGCGGTGCAGGTCCGGACTCAACTGGATTCCTGCTAGGGCAGAAGTTGACAGAGGCCCGATGGGGGCTTGCAGGCCACCTGGTCTTTAGACCTGGTCGAGGAGTGCCCTCTGTCGGCCTTCTTTCTTTTATGGGGCACCGGGGAGCGAGTTTGGTGCTTGACCGATGCCTGGGACCTGTGCGCGGAGCCGTGGCGGTGTCGAGGGTCCTTAGAGGAATCCTTCCTCTGCACTGGCTCACACATTGATGGTGCTGGAGCACTGCGCACTGAGGAGGCGGCGCTTGGGGCGAGGTCCACCGTGCTGGGGTCCGACTGAGGCTGAAGTGCTGCCTCCATAAGCAGAACTCGGAGGCGCTGTTATCTGTCCTTGAGGGTCCATGGGCAAAACTCTCTACAGATTTTACAACAGTCCCTGAAGTGACTCTCCCCAAGACACTTCAAGCATGAAGTGTGCGGGCCACTTCTTGGCATAAACCCGCCTCAGTCCGAGCACGGCTTAAAGCCCAGGGACCAACGCATAACCTGGAGCCGGGGAAAGCGTGTGTGTGGGGGGGAAACCCCCAAAGGAAACATATGAGAGAAACCTGTCTACACTAACTAAACTACTGTATACTTATGATCCTGCAAAGCACGCACTTGCTGAGGCAAGAGCAAAGGGGAGTTCCAGCTAGCCGTCACAGGTGGTAATAAGGAACTGAGGTGGGGTCAGGCCAGCACGGCACTATATTGAGCGCCATGAAGGCATGACTCCAGGGGCCGACCCCATGGATACTGTTAGGAGAAAAATCTTCCAGTTGTCGCGCACGCGGCGCGCGCACACACCTGATTGGAATTGACATGAACAAGCACTTGAAGCAGAACCCGCCCTCTTCTCAGATCCCCCTTTTTAGAACTGCCCTTCAGATCCTTCTCAGACTGTTCTTCAGTTCCACCCTACTCAATCCTGCATTCTCAGATCTCCATTTGTCCCCCCCTCCCACTTGCCACTGACACCATCATTGCTGTCTCCATTCTGGAACTTATGTTCAGGCCTCCAACTGCCAGCAGGAGGATGGCAGTTGCTGCACACGATTTACTTGGATAAGCAAGATCCTGGATGAAATGCAGGTAGATGTGACAGAGCCACCAAATGCATGACATTTGACAGCTCATAATATATATGTGAGCAAAGGGAACCAAGTTAAGGTTTCATGGGCAACCTTAACTCTAGCATGTCTTAACTTCTACATGCTTGACTCTGTAACCTTATCATTCTTTTAATGTAGTAATTTTGTATGTATATTTCTACATATTTCTGGATAACCAAACACACAATATTAGATGTCATTTTAGCAAATGAAGTTATATTAACTTTTTAAAAAACACTTTATTATTAAGCCTTAAGCGCAGCAGCTCCCTCCATTCATTTTTTGTTCTGAAAAGACATTCCAGCAGGCACTGGGATGATGATACAATCTGAGGGCATGTACGTTATTTGAACTTCATGGATCTGAAATTCTTGAGAGTTAGTGAAAGAGAAGCTCTTTCATTACAAATTCAGTACATCTATCCCTAAATCCAATTGCTGAGAAATCCACGTCTTTAGATCTCCAATAAAGAGTGTCAACAAAATAGCGAAGACAGTTTTTTTTAAAACCTTAGAAAAATCAAGAATTTCATTTCTTTCTTACCTATTTTTTCTGGAGATCTTAGGGAATCCAAGGATGTGGATTTTGAGGTTTTTCAGGCCCTAAACAAAGTAGTGTGTTGAATATTTAACAAAGAACTTGTCTTTCAACTGTTTCTAAGATGTTTCAACCAAGATCCTCTTCTAGGGTATCTGTGATGTTACAAAACTACTAGTTCACCAGCTGTACATATAAAGGCTTCCAGGAAAAACAGGGTAGACACGAATTTCTAATGTAAAAAACAAGCATAATGTGTGTGTTGAAGGACTATTTCTGTATGTTTTAAAACATTTCAGGTCCTCTACTGTTATCATTTAAGCAGGAAAAAAAAAAAAAAAGAAACCATTTCCCCCCTTTACAGGTCACTTTTAAATAAGCTATGAAAGTTCAGTGACTCCCACCTCCTCCATAAAAGAAACAGAAAAGCAAACCCTTGTCATATTATATCTATTCCCTTTTCTTTGTGTGAGAAACCACTAACTCTAATTAAAACCACTAACTCTAATTATCTGAGCTCCTGTTTCCTCCTTGCCTGTCATGAAGCCCAAATTTTAACTTGGTAGCTCTCAAAATTCTCAGTGACCATGGTTCAATTTCTTACCATCATATCCATCTGAGGTTTGCATTCCTTAGGAAACAAACATATTTAAACATAATTTTTAACAACTAGGTTAAGGTGACAATAATGACCATAACTGATTAGCCTGTGTAGAAAAGGATAAGCCATGTTCTTCATTGTGTAAATGAGGTTCTACAGTAGTCATGTACAAAAATCCCCAAAAGTCAAAGGGCAAGGGTGTTTTGTGTAAACATTAAAGAATGGAATTCTTGTGTCCTCTGAAATATGTGATAAAAGTACTGCCATAAATGTATTCTTCATTCCTATGTGACAAGTTTTAGAGTGAAGACATTTTTGAGTTAATTGACTGAACCCCCTCCCCCCCAAAATAAGAACACACACACACAATAAAAAAACAACTCATGACTCAACAATGTCTTCGAACATGAAAAATATTTTATCCTAAACTCTCATACGACAAAAATGGCCAACATAAACTTTACTGGGCTTTCCAAATAAATATAATTTTGGCTTAAAAATAAATATAATCAATTTCAGTAGAAACTATATATAATTAGGAAAGTTGTAAGCACCAAAAAATAGAGGCTTAGAAAGAAACCACCTTTCCAACCTTAAATAAAGAACAGAAATACTATGATTCAAGTTTGAAAGAGGGTATTGTTTATCACAGCAGTTTTCATACTGTGGTCCTAGGGACCACTGGTGGTCCACAAAACACTTGCTTGTGGCATACTGAGAGATTTGTACCATTGCACTAGCTCTGCTGTTGCCAGATGCTAGACTCCATTAAAAGAGGCTAAAAAAAATGTATTATGTTTGTAGTATTATTGTTCCACATATATAACTGTTGTAGATGTTTTACAATTGTGAAAGGAAGTGGTCTTTCAATTCTCATTTAGGGTTAATGCAAACACATTTGAGTAAAGTGTAGTCCAAACTAGGAGAATGACTAGTAAACAACAAACTAATAAAATTAAGCTAATGTATATAAAAATATAGTTATTTCAATTTATATATTTTTAAAGCAACATCTGCAGAAACTTTACTTTTATATACAATAAATCAATTAAATATGCAAGAGCAATATAGTAGGAAAGAGACACAAAGTGATTAAAACTGAGACCAAGATTTGTGACATCGGTGGGGACATTAAATAACCCTCCCTCCCCCGAATAATTTAAACTGAATACAGTGTAGAGACTCATCTTATTCCATGTAAATCCTAATGTAGGAATTAAAAAAGAGTTATTGATGTAGAGAGAAAAAATGCAGGTCTGTCCTTACCCAAAGAAATTATAGAGGAAACTAAAGACCCATATCAAGAAAAGGAGTACTTGTGGCACCTTAGAGACTAACAAATTTATTTGAGCATAAGCTTTCGTGAGCTACAGCTCACTTCATCGGATGCATACAGTGGAAAATGCAGTATCCTCCTTATAATAGTCAACATATGCCATCCACACTTCAAGGTTAGTATCCAGCATTTCCTACAACATCTTCCAAATTATGAATCTCAGTTTTTAATCCTCTTATTTCTTTTGTATGTCAAGGTGGAAATGTCTTGAAGAACAATGTTCAAGATCAAGTCAGAGCTCTCTCATTAGAAATAAGAAAAAAGTATGAAATTAAAAATCCTATTGCACCACAGATGAAGTTTAGAAATGCCTTTATTAATTCTAAAACAGCATATGTATTATAGATACCTCAGTAAGTCAAGTTTCAAAGGAGTACAAAGCAAAATACAGAAATCCTATTCTCTAACTAGGTACCTGTCTATTACCATTATCACCATAATATCTGAGCACCTCCCAAATATTTAAAAATATCAAGATTTTTGCATTTATTTTACTACTTACCAAGAGTAGCCCTTACTGTCTCAAGAGTCAGAGACATGAGAAATAATGATTTATTAGATCTGAATTAACAGTTTACACCTGCTAATTGGTGTTCCATTTGTTCTGCCTATCCCGTAGAGGAGAAGACGGAGCACTGATCAGAGGTGTGCTCATGTTCTGCCTAATACTAGTATATTAAGTAGATCATGAAATAAAGTACCTAGGAATATGTATAGAAGGTTATGCAAAATGAATTACCACCTATTCTTTCTTCCTTGCCACATCTGAGTCAGGTGACATGAGGATGAATGAATTTTCAGGACTGTTCTATCCTGGAGAGGAGACAGTGAAGCTTTCTATACTTCTCTTTGCAGATGAAAGAGAAGTTCTCTCTTCACAGCAGCCACACATGGGGTTGGGTGGGAAGGAGGGGAGAGGGTGTAGTGTGGGGTTTTCCCCTTGCAAATGTGCTAGACTTCTGTTACGAGCACTGCTTCTAGATCCATTGACAGTAGGCTTCCAACTTCAGTATCAGCCTTGTTGAGTAGGTTTCTGGGATTTACTTTTAAGCTGTCCCTCATTTTTCAGAAAAGTGACATGCAAGGTAAGTAAAACCTTGGATTGTTTAAAAGAATGTAAAATGAATCATTTTGGGTTCTCTAACTTTTCTTGTATCTGAGCAGCGAAAGGGAAGAAAGTTTCATACAAGATCATAAGAGAGAGGGGCTAACACAGTACCTGGTGACATACAAAACCTGCCTGAGGACAACAGATAGATGTGTGTGGAGGGGAGATGTCACCAAAAAGGATAATCAATACAATACTGGGCAGAAAAAGATAAGCAGTGGCTTCCTAATAAAGTAAAATATGTTTTCATTCATGAAGGTTGATTCCACATTTGATGGCCCTTGATGACAATTGTTCTTCAAGGGGACCATAAAAGGGCTAAAGTAGGGGGGAGGGGAAGGATCTCACAAGGTAGAGGAAGAGGAAGAACATTAAAAACAGTAAAAGAGCTAAAATATAACTTCAGCCTAAAAACAAATAATCAAGCAATTTCATAAACGGAACTAATGTTTTGCCAAAAACTGAAATGAAGTAGCTTAATAAAGCAAGAGAACCTCAACTTATTGGTAGCAATTTTAAGGGGTAAATTTTAAAAGAAGTGCACAGGAAGATACATGTATAAATCGCATTAACAATGTGTTCCTCTGCTCTCAGTGATATTAACTTTTAAGTGATGCTATAACTATTATAACAATCTAGCATTTATGACAGTATTCATCGGCACACTCTCCTAAACCCAGCTAGTATATAAACTGCATTATTCTTTCACTTGCATTTAGTAATGATATATTCAGTTTCATAGATCATAGTCTCTTCTTATGTTGCACTGTGGTGTATAATTTTTTTTTAATAACTGTAGGTTTAAAAAAATAGTGTTGCTGGATATAATCACTAATTTCATAAAACTGCAAAAAGGCAACTTAATATTTCTTCACAGCAGCTGTAATGCACAATATTACATAGAACTAAATTATTACAAACAGTGCAGGCAGTTTTCTATACACGGTACTTAAGATAATTATAAAAATCATCTTCATTACTGCATACTAGCATTTTTTTTAACAGTTTAATTTGGATAGGTTACAAGATACATTCAAATTACACAGATATAATTACTGCAAACCCAAGAAGCAATAAAATGTTCCCAACTAAATCCCTTTGACCCTGTTAATGTCTGTTCCTTGTTTATCTAAGGCAAACATTGTTTGTAGTGTGCATTTGTTATGGAATATGAAAAAAAGAAAGGAAATCCCTTAACAGTTGTTATTGATTCCAGCATTTACAGACTGAGAGTTAAGTGCTGTTTACAAAACAGAACAGATGCAGATGCTGACAAAAAGGTAAACAATTGTTGCATGGCTTACTGCCAGAGTCTGAGATGATATATTAAACTCCAAGTGAAGCACATTTCCCCTATGGATTACACTTATTGCCACTTCATTTCCTGTGTGCTCTGTCTCTTTGCTGCTCTGCCTGGCACTAAGCTATTTCTAGTTCTTCAGTGACCCCTGAGGCCTAGTGCTACCTCGCACAGCCATTAGTGAAGGGAATTGCATGTGTCTGACATGGCCTGAAACCAATTATTTGATATTTTCTTCAGAATGATGCTCAACTCTGTTGGGAATGAGCAATCATGAAATAATTTACCTCCTGATTTAATTTTTTCCTGCACAAATTAGTTGTAGTCTGACCTGGCTATACACAGCTGCCTGTGATATATCTCTGTCTTATCAAGATTATATTTGAAATGATAAAGGGTGGAGGGTGCTGAATAGAATAGGTTGGGGAATCCTGCTTTAAAAAGCCATTGACAAGTTTATCAGATATACTGATCACAGGTACTCTCTGCTGATTGAAACTGACAGAACCATAAAGAACTATCAGCGCAACAGAGGAAACCACATGGACGCAAATAGTTATCAGAGTGTTTACGTTTTTTTAAAAACACCTGGCCACTTTTCAGTTCTCTTTAGTTCCACTGAAACCTTGGGATGCCAGCAAAATCTCATAAAAAGAAACATACTCACGCCCCCGCACCAATTTCTGACTATAAAGAATACACTATGCTTATTTTTTATCCTTATGTCATTTCTTTTAAAAATGGCCACAGATCTGAAGAAAGCATATATTTGCTTATTACTCATCAGCCTAGATGTGTGACTTTTATAATTCCTTGTTCCGTACATCCTTACTGTGTATAAGTCACAAGATCCTAGTGAAGTGAGGATTTCAACTTATCTACAAACATGGAAAGTATATATACATTTGCATATGTTTAATTAGAAGAGCATGTCTGACACAGAAAGAGAGAAGTCACTGCCAACTATAAACAACATCATTAAAGACTACACAAATCTCTTGAAAGATATTTGCTAAACACGAAGCTTTAATCAACTCTACTCCATAATGTCTTCTCAATAAAATGAAATAAGATTTTCTTTTCATTCATGAAAGCTAATTCCACATTAGATATTGAATGTTTAGGAGTCCTTTGTTGGCATTCAGTGTAGAAATCTATCAAGATAAAATGTTCATAAAAACTGAAGTATAGTCCAGTGCTATATATACCGGACTAGGAGCAAGGAGTGCTAATCATGGCTCTGATGCTAACTTTGTATATCAATTTTATTTATAAAATGAAGATAATACTACCTATCTCATAGGCCTGTTAAAAGGATTAGAAAACATTTATAAAGTACTAGGAAAGTGAAAAGTGCTCAATAATTATTATTAATAATAATTATTATGGAGTTTATACATCACAGAAAAATGACAGCTGTGTTGTTAAGATTGAATTGAGCGTGCACTGATTGTGGGAATTCAAATCTCTTTGCTATATGTCCAAAATTCACAGCACTTACTCTTGGAGCACAGAATGAATTTTTCTGAGAATTTACAAGTAAATCAATGAATTGGTTTATTAATTAAAATAATGGGTCTTTCACAAAATTAGCACCCAGTGTGAGATCATTTTTGTTCTTAACGATCTTACTAATGGAATAACACTGATTCTTCTAATTATCCATATATTTAAAGTATGAGTGGTAATATTTTGCAGCTGTTTTTCATAATTAAAAGTGTTTCCTTCAGCAGCAGCTAAAAAAAATGTTCTGCTTCAGAGAATTCCATAAAGAACTGCCCTGTATCAAAATGTTGCCATTTTCAATTGTTCTCAGTGTGACTAAGCCAACATGGTGCCCTTAGCAAACATAGCCATTGCCTCCATTCACCTGTTCTTAAACATTCTCTTCTCTGCCTTTTGGGATTATAGGAAGCCACCATCCTCCCTGAAGGCAGTTAGACTTTGCTCACATTGAGACTATTAGAAGAGGCCATTTTGAAAGAAGGCATCTTAACTGAGGAAAGTATATGGCCTCATTTTCACTGAGAACAATAGATGGCAGCTAATCTGTCTCTGCTGAAGGAAAAACTCAGTGCCATCAGGTTTGGCACACTTTATGATTTCATCAATATCATGTCATCTAAAACTGGTGGATTTTGGCCATTTTGGCTTATAAATCATTCCAAAAATTAGGCTGATGATAGTGAACTGTAATTTGAATAGAAGTCACAATCAAAAGTAGTTAATACCCTTACTTTAATGAACTCTGAATTACTTTAAAATATGCACATTTAAAACAAATCTGCCAATCTCTTCTCAATCCTCTGTTAAATTCATTCAAAATGGAATAGTCCAGCATGACAGCTGTTGCATTACAGAGGCAACCTATATTAAAATTAGATTGTTTGGAACTTTCAGCCAACCAAGAGATTCAATAGGGTGCTTATCATTCCTTTGTGTTGTTTATATATGATATTATGTATTTCCTAAATAATAGATGAAAGTGATCCTATCACTGTTTTCTTTTTGGAAATTCCAAGAGGTAACAAAAGCAAACAATAATAGCTTTTATTATAAAGAAGTAGAAATGCAACTCAAAAAGGAGGATACTTACTCCACCCTGGCAAGTAATTTTCAATTTTCTTCCTCTTGTTATTTCATAACCTTACTTTGGCAGAACCACCACAGTTCTTATGGATATTTTTGGAAAGAATATATACAAATTAGAAATGAATGTAGGCATTCATACTGTGGGCAGACATTCAATTTTAAGATTTGATGGAACAACAGGATTGCTCACCAGAAATCTATAAAGTCCTTACAATGTTGAATATAAAGAGTTAGATTATATCCTTATCTTTATATGTGGTGGATTTATATGCATAAGAGCAGTTTCACATGTATACACATTGAGATGAGAGTATAGTCTTAAAACACATCTCTATACATGAACTAAAAATCCTTCCTGTAGTCTCATTATGGGAGAAGTTGGACTTTCCCAGTAGCCTGTATGACAAAAGGATAGTTTACCTGAAGCTGTCTGAAATTTACAAGGTGTTAATTGACTGATGCAATTGTCACACAGTCAAAGATATTGGGAGCAGAAAAGACCTGCAAGGATTATATATTGCGACTCCCAGCATCTTGCAGGTGTACCACCCTCATGCCTGTTCTAGAGCATCTAAATTGATGGTGACTCTCTGACCCACTCTATCTCATCACACTTTCTGTAAAAGTACACAAGTTATTTATGTAACCCACTGGTCATCATGTCCTCCTCTATACTGGAACCACAGATGTCAGCCTGTTACTGCTCTCAGATAGAGAGACTAGTAAATTGCATGCTTCTAGACAGATGAAGCTCTTCCTGAGCATCTGAGGACCACAACTCAAATCCCAGACAAGTCCACAATTGTGTGATTGGACACCATTTTTGAGAATACTGGGGATTGAACCATGCACCTCCAGAATTAAGAGCATGAACTGATACATTTTGAGCTAAAAAACCATGCTCTGTAGGTAGGGCTGTAACAGACTTATATCCTCTGTAGGTTAGACACAGAAGGAACATTGGAACTATGCTCCTGACACCCGTAGTAAGATCAGCAAGTAATATAAAAAAGGATTTAAAATAAACCTAAAACTTTATTTAAAAAAATAAATTTACTGTGTATTAAAAGCACTTGATTAAAGACAACATATTTTTGCATTTGCACACTTCGGTCAATGTGAGAAACAGAAGCATATGCTAACTGAACATATGACATCCTTTTTGTTGATGTCAAGCCCCCCAATTTTAAATAAATGTGATTTTTTTCAAGACAGCAGTACTTTGTGATTAAAATAAATTGAATTTATGTTTTAAAAATGACATATTTGCTATGTTTGTGTGGTCAGTAATAGAGAGGATAAACAAATGTTCCAAATCTTAACAGTATCTCAGCAAGGAATACCTAATTCAGTTGTGCTCAGGAGATGGTAGACATACCTGTTGAAAAGAGTCATGTAATAATTTTCTTTTCAAGTATACCATAGGAGCCTCTTTAGGGGAACTTTTTTAAAGTCTGTCTTCTCTTATCTTTCATAGTTCAACATGGTTTCCTTCTTATAACTATATATTCCCAAAGAAAGAGAGCCTAATTTAATAATCCTATCTCAACTTCTTTGTCACTCTCTCTCTCTCTCTCTCTCACACACACACACACACACACACACACACACTTATTATTAAAGAGTATTACAGTATATAAATCTCAAACTGACCTCTGATCACTCAAGCAAAATTCAGACTGAAGAGTAAATCACTTTAATCTTTTATACTTGGGAGGAGAATGCAATAATTAGGGGGCATGGTGAGTTAAATCTTCTTTTCACCCTTAGGAAAAACACCCAGGTGTGCTGAGGAAGCATTTAGAGGAAGATAATTAGTTTCCTAACTGTAGATATTTTAAAGCAAAAAAAATATATACTCAAATTGAAATTATATCTCCTTCAACATCTGTAGAATTCAGAAAACTGATTCAGGGGCTTGAAAGACAGACATAAAATTTAGTATCTTCATCATTACATAAAAGGATAGCATACATCATACAAAATAAAATTGGATCACTAATTACACAGTGCAAATAATTTTGAGTTCAAATTAGCTATATCCCCTATAATTTTTTCAAGTAAATCAAAACAAATATAACAGTAATAAGAACAATAACATATATATATTTTTGTTATGGCAAGGGGTCAGTAATGAGATTCCACTGTCAGTCTTCACATTATGTGCTTAATAAGTGATTTGAAGCAACAGCTCCAAAAAGCAGGAAGGAATTCAGGCATGCTACTAGCTTTGAAATTCTGCCAGTTCTACTGAGATTTCAGTAATTTAACTACTGTTATTTTACCCCCTACTACAAGCTTAAAAAGTAACAAGATTAATGCTTTTGTAATCTTTAAGGAAATGTTGCACTCCCAATAGAAACACACTTGTGGTTCAAGGGTATTATGTTCATGTGGCCTTTAAGAGAATATTTAAACTCTGTATATTAAAACAGATGGTTTTATTTTCCTCTCAGAATGACACATTATTTTCATTTCAGATAACTGTGTGGTAAAAATCAAATACACTACTTCCAAGGATAAGAATAAAAAGTTCTCAATTGGGATTCGGTATCCCTCAGGGGGTCACGAGCGGTCAGCCTCCACCCCAAACCCCACTTTGCTTCCAGCATTTATAATGGTGTTAAATATATATATAAAAAGTGTTTTTAATTTATAAGGCGGGGGTTACACTCAGAGGCTTGCTATGTGAAAGGGGTCACCAGTACAAAAGTTTGAGAACCACTGGAATAAATAATATGTGACAAAGAGCCCAAAAACACATTATTTCCTGCATTAAATGCAAAGACAATTAGTCACTATTTTGTTCTCCCTAGGTAATGGGATTTGTTTTCTGCTGTCAAAATCCTATACATTTTCCAAGAAATCAGCATCAGATTTTGTGCACCTATTGTTTTCCTATTACATCAATCAACCAATGCTTTGTGCCCCATTCATTAAATGGATGCTAAATATTACCTGTTGAAGAGTCTGAATCTGAATGTTAATTCACCTACCAGTACAAAAATTAAGATACATGAATAAAGGAAACTAAGCATCCGATTTACTGATGCAATGGAAAATTACCATTTTCCTGCTATGTATTTAACATTTTCTTTGTTATTGCATGAAATTGATTGCTTTATCTAAAAGTCACTTGTTTAGCTCAGTCCAGTTCAGAAAAGCGTTGAATCTCATTGAAGCGAGTGGAACTGCTCATATGCTTAAAGTTGTGTATATGCTCAAGTGCTTTGGAACACTGATTGGTTTAAAGTATTAATGGTTGAATTTGAAAAATAAATTAATAAACACATTTGCTGATATTTAAAAACCCAGAAGTTTATAATCAAGCTATAGTACCACACAACTTAATCCTCACTAATGCCCTGTATGCTTCCCCATACAGGTTAACCACCCACAGGAAAACAGAAATAGCAAGAGTTTTAATTCAAAGCTTTTTTCTTCCTAATTTTTCCCTTTTGGAAAAGATAGGATTTGCCCATGCCTCCTATATAAGTCATTGGGGATCCAGCTTCCTACACTTATGGACCACCACACACTATATGGATGTTTGGAGGTCCTTAAGATGCAAGGGCCCTTTGCACATATGCCCTATTCATTCCAACAGTCCTACTGGTTTTGTGTAGCCTCCTGTAGCCCTGCTCCTACAGATGCTGCTAGGTGCCCTACAAACAATCACTCTAGTTAGGTTGTGTTCTTCTCCCCATACCTCAAAGAAAGGCTTGCTGAAAATATGCTATACATGGTAAAACCCAAACTTTTAAAATTAATTTATATGCTTATGTCTATGCTGCATAGTGTGGAGACATATTTAGACAATATTAAAGTTTCTACACTTCTGCATGAAACAGAATTTGTTAGCTTATTTTTTTGTGTTCTTGGTAATAAACTACAGCAGCTGAGATCAAAACAGTCCCTGACAAAAAACAAACAAACAAACAAGACAATCTGTTGTTTTCTTATAGAGGTGCCCAAAAGCCTTTGACACCAAAACTTAGCGGTGCTAGTGTGACACAAGAACTGGTGAAGAAAAGGAGATTCTATACAAGACCCATAATTTGAGACAGTACCATTCTTGTCAGGATGATTTTTTTTTTTAAAGTCTTCAGCTTTCTTACAAAATTTGAGGGGGGAGGAGGAAACCCCCACAAACAATACCACACACTTTCATTTTGAGTTACAAAAATTCAAAACTCCCCAAATGTAGCTTGATTATGACAACTTTTGGTGCCAAAGAACTACAGAACTGTTTAACAAACGAGACACACCATACACAAAATTTTCAAATGCAGTAGGTGCCTAAGGCTTAGGTAACCACATCCATATTTAGACACCTAAATAAAAGTGGCTTATCCCACAGATCGCTTTGACTTCAATTAAAGACTTTGGTGTTCAGCATCTCTAGAAATCAGAAAATTTTTAAGTGCTAACTTTAGGCATCCAAGTTTGACATTTTATCTGTATTAAATACTAATTACTTTGCCTATTTTCAAAACAAATGGAGATAGCGGAGAAGAATAATGGGCTGAGCAAGCAAACTTTGTCATTTTCACTGGGTGTCAGAGACCACTGATCTCAAGAATGCTTCTGGAGATTAAACCGATTGCAACACCATTGTAAATTTATGTGAATTACTACTGTTATCATTTTAGAGAGTCACACACAGCGATGTGGAACGTTTGTTCAGTGTATATCAAGTTACATCTGTATGTCTAATTAAAAAAACATATTTCATCTACATTTGTAACATATTAGTTGAACAGCAAATCACATTGCTCATTGATAAATGAAAGAACTTTCATAATATATGAAACAGGATAGATTTCCTGGTATTTGAGCATTTAAAATCTCAAAACAATATAACAGCCTTTCACTGAGTTTTTCCAGTCAAAGAGAGTTCTAAGGGTATGTCTACACTACGAAATTAGGTCGAATTTATATAAGTAGGTTTTTTAGAAATCGTTTTTATATATTCGAGTGTGTGTGTCCCCACAGAAAATGCTCTAAGTGCATTAAGTGCATTAACTCGGCGGAGTGCTTCCACAGTACCGAGGCAAGTGTCGACTTCCAGAGTGTTGCACTGTGGGTAGCTATCCCACAGTTCCTGCAGTCTCTGCTGCCCATTGGAATTCTGGGTTGAGATCCCAATGCCTGATGGGGCTAAAACATTGTTGCGGGTGGTTCTGGGTACATATCGTCAGGCCCCCGTTCCCTCCCTCCCTCTGTGAAAGCAGCAGCAGACAATCGTTTCGCACCTTTTTTCTTGAGTTACCTGTGCAGACGCCATACCACGGCAAGCCTGGAGCCCGCTCAGGTAACCATCACCGTATGTCTCCTGGGTGCTGACAGATGTGGTACTGCATTGCTACACAGCAGCAACCGCTTGCCTTGTGGCAGCAGACGGTGCAGTAGGACTGGTAGCCGTCATCATCATGTCCAAGGTGCTCCTGGCCACATCGGCCAGGAGCGCCTGGGCAGACATGGGTGCAGGGACTACATTAGAACTGACCAGGTACTGACCAGGTCATTCTCTTTAGTCCTGCAGTCAGTCCTATTGAACCATCTTATGGTGAGCAGGCAGGCGACACGGATTGCTAGCAGTCCTACTGTACCATCTTCTGCCAGGCAGGCAAGAGATGAGGATGGCTAGCAGTCCTACTGCACCATCTTCTGCTGAGCAGCCAAGAGATGTGGATGGCTTGCAGTCCTTCTGCACCATCTGCTGCCAGCCAAAGATGTAAAAGACAGATGGAGTGGATCAAAACAAGAAATAGACCAGATTTGTTTTGTACTCATTTGCTTCCCCCCTTCCCTGTCTAGGGGACTCATTCCTCTAGGTCACACTGCAGTCACTCACAGAGAAGGTGCAGCGAGGTAAATCTAGCCATGTATCAATCAGAGGCCAGACCAACCTGCTTGTTCCAATAAGAACAATTACTTAGGTGCACCATTTCTTATTGGAACCCTCCGTGAAGTCCTGCCTGAAATACTCCTTGATGTAAAGCCACCCCCTTTGTTGATTTTAATTCCCTGTAAACCAACCCTGTAAGCCATGTTGTCAGTCGCCCCTCCCTCCGTCAGAGCAACGGCAGACAATCGTTCCGTGCCTTTTTTCTGTGCAGACGCCATACCAAGGCAAGCATGGAGGCCGCTCAGCTCACTTTGGCAATTAGGAGCACATTAAACACCACACACATTATCCAGCAGTATATGCAGCACCAGAACCTGGCAGAGCGATACCGGGTGAGGAGGCGACGTCAGCGCGGTCACGTGAGTGATCAGGACATGGACACAGATTTCTCTCAAAGCATGGGCCCTGCCAATGCATGCATCGTGGTGCTAATGGGGCAGGTTCATGCTGTGGAACGCCGATTCTGGGCTCGGGAAACAAGCACAGACTGGTGGGATCGCATAGTGTTGCAGGTCTGGGACGATTCCCAGTGGCTGCGAAACTTTTACATGCGTAAGGGCACTTTCATGGAACTTTGTGACTTGCTTTCCCCTGCCCTGAAGCGCATGAATACCAAGATGAGAGCAGCCCTCACAGTTGAGAAGCGAGTGGCGAAAGCCCTGTGGAAGCTTGCAACGCCAGACAGCTACCAGTCAGTAGGGAATCAATTTGGAGTGGGCAAATCTACTGTGGGGGCTGCTGTGATGCAAGTAGCCCACGCAATCAAAGATCTGCTGATATCAAGGGTAGTGACCCTGGGAAATGTGCAGGTCATAGTGGATGGCTTTGCTGCAATGGGATTCCCTAACTGTGGTGGGGCCATAGACGGAACCTGTATCCCTATCTTGGCACCGGAGTACCAAGCCGGCGAGAACATAAACCGCAATGGGTACTTTTCAATAGTGCTGCAAGCACTGGTGGATCACAAGGGATGTTTCACCAACATCAACGTGGGATGGCCAGGAAAGGTACATGACGCTTGCATCTTCAGGAACTCTGGTCTGTTTGAAAAGCTGCAGGAAGGGACTTTATTCCCAGACCAGAAAATAACTGTTGGGGATGTTGAAATGCCTATAGTTATCCTTGGGGACCCAGCCTACCCCTTAATGGCATGGCTCATGAAGCCATACACAAGCAGCCTGGACAGTAGTCAGGAGCTGTTCAACTACAGGCTGAGCAAGTGCAGAATGGTGGTAGAATGTGCATTTGGACGTTTAAAGGCGCGCTGGCGCAGTTTACTGACTCGCTTAGACCTCAGCGAAACCAATATTCCCACTGTTATTACTGCTTGCTGTGCGCTCAACAATATCTGTGAGAGTAAGGGGGAGACATTTATGGCGGGGTGGGAGGTTGAGGCAAATCGCCTGGCTGCTGGTTACGTGCAGCCAGACACCAGGGCGGTTAGAAGAGCACAGGAGGGCGTGGTACGCATCACAGAAGCTTTGAAAACCAGTTTCATGACTGGACAGGCTACGGTGTGAAAGTTCTGTTTGTTTCTCCTTGATGAAACCCCTCGCCCCTTGGTTCACTCTATTTCCCTGTAAGCTAACCACCCACCCCTCCTCCCTTCAATCACCGCTTGCAGAGGCAATAAAGCCATTGTTGCTTCACATTCATGCATTCTTTATTCATTCATCACACAAATAGGGGGATGACTACCAAGGTAGCCCAGGAGGGGTGGCGGAGGAGGGAAGGAAAATGCCACACAGCACTTTAAAAGTTTACAACTTTAAAATTTATTGAATGCCAGCCTTCTGTTTTTTGGGCAATCCTCTGTGGTGGAGTGGCTGGGTGGCCGGAGGCTATGGAACTTGGGGAGGAGGGCAGTTGGTTACACAGGGGCTGTAGTGGCAGTCTGTGCTCCAGCTGCCTTTGCTGCAGCTCAACCATACACTGGAGCATACTGGTTTGATCCTCCAGCAGCCTCAGCATTGAATCCTGCCTTCTCTCATCACACTGCCGCCACATTTGAGCTTCAGCCCTGTCTTCAGCCCGCCACTTACTCTCTTCAGCCCGCCACCTCTCCTCCCGGTCATTTTGTGCTTTCCTGCACTCTGACATTATTTGCCTCCACGCATTCGTCTGTGCTCTGTCAGTGTGGGAGGACAGCGTGAGCTCAGAGAACATTTCATCACGAGTGCGTTTTTTTTTCTTTCTAATCTTCACTAGCCTCTGGGAAGGAGAAGATCCTGTGATCATTGAAACACATGCAGCTGGTGGAGAAAAAAAAAGGGACAGCGGTATTTAAAAAGACACATTTTATAAAACAGTGGCTACACTCTTTCAGGGTAAACCTTACTGTTAACATTACATACATAGCACATGTGCTTTCGTTACAAGGTTGCATTTTGCCTCCCCCCATCGCGTGGCTACCCCCTCAACCCTCCCTCCTCCCCGTGACTAACAGCGGGGAACTTTTCTGTTCAGCCACAGGCGAGCAGCCCAGCAGGAACGGGCACCTCTGAGTGTCCCCTGAAGAAAAGCACCCTATTTCAACCAGGTGACCATGAATGATATCTCACTCTCCTGAGGATAACACAGAGAGAGAAAGAACGGATGTTGTTTGAATGCCAGCAAACATACACTGCAATGCTTTGTTGTACAATGATTCCCGAGTACGTATTACTGGCCTGGAGTGGTAAAGTGTCCTACCATGGAGGACGCAATAAGGCTGCCCTCCCCAGAAACCTTTTGCAAAGGTTTTGGGAGTACATCCAGGAGAGCCGCGAATACCAGGGCAAATTAATCCTTTCACATGCTTGCTTTTAAACCATGTATAGTATTGTAAAAGGTACACTCACCGGAGGTCCCTTCTCTGCCTGCCGGCTCCAGGAGGCAGGCTTGGGTGGGTTCGGGGGGTACTGGCTCCAGGTCCAGGGTGAGAAACGGTTCCTGGCTGTCGGGAAAACCGGTTTCTCCGCTTGCTTGCTGTGAGCTATCTACAACGTCATCATCATCATCATCTTCTTCATCCCCAAAACCTGCTTCCGTGTTGCCTCCATCTCCATTGAAGGAGTCAAACAACACGGCTGGGGTAGTGGTGGCTGAACCCCCTAAAATGGCATGCAGCTCATCATAGAAGCGGCATGTTTGGGGCTCTGACCCGGAGCGGCCGTTCGCCTCTCGGTTTTCTGGTAGGTTTGCCTCAGCTCCTTAAGTTTCACGCGGCACTGCTTCGCGTCCCTGTTATGGCCTCTGTCCTTCATGCCCTAGAAGATTTTGACAAAGGTTTTGGCATTTCGAAAACTGGAATGGAGTTCTGATAGCACGGATTCCTCTCCCCATACAGCGATCAGATCCCGTACCTCCCGTTCAGTCCATGCTGGAGCTCTTTTGCGATTCTGGGGCTCCATCATGGTCACCTCTGCTGATGAGTTCTGCATGGTCACCTGCAGCTTGCCACGCTGGCCAAACAGGAAATGAGATTCAAAAGTTCGCGGTTCTTTTCCTGTCTAGCTGGCCAGTGCATCTGAGTTGAGAGTGCTGTCCAGAGCGGTTACAATGGAGCACTCTGCGATAGCTCCCGGAGGCCAATACCGTCGAATAGTGTCCACAGTACCCCAAATTCGACCCAGCAAGGCCGATTTAAGCGCTAATCCACTTGTCAGGGGTGGAGTAAGGAAATCGATTTTAAGAGCCCTTTAAGTCGAAAAAAAGGGCTTCATCGTGTGGACGGGTGCAGGTTTACATCAATTTAAAGCTGCTAAATTCGACCTAAAGTCCTAGTGTAGACCAGGGCTAAGAATATAAGAAGTTCCATGCTCCTAAAATTGACAATTGGGAATAGTAGCCAGGAGATAGAATAGAGGCAAGAGAATGAGAGCCAAGTAGCCAGGGGAAGAATGGAGATGCATAATAGTAGCTTCCTCATGAAGATTGTGTTAAGATCTTAAAACAGAATTACAATATCTACATTTCATACTTAAACATTTAGTCTCCAAATTTAACATGCTACTCTTCACAGGTCAATCAACTGAATCTGCCCTAGAATATTCTCAGTCTGAGATTTCCTGAGATTCTAATGAGAGTTTGGGTTTTTGAGGTTCCCACAGATAGACAATCATACTCACCACAAATTCTGAACTTCACACACAGACACACTCTCATAAATGCTCAGGGACAGAAAACTTAAAATATTATTTTCCAAATTTATCATACCCTAATTCATTGCTGGAAAGGTCAGGAACTATCCAGTTTGGCCAGCTACTTATGCTTTCCAACACTGCCCACTGTCCCTCCCGATCTCCCAGATCAACTCCTCACATACAGCCCCATCTCTGGAGACCCATTTAAGCAGGTTGGACAGCAGAAAGTATGGGGGTAAACTGAAGAGGACCTAGACGTGAGCAAGACTTTGGGAAGGTAAAAAGAGTTTCCTCAGGAAAGTGCAGTGCTGAAGAGTTAAACAGGCAGTAAGGTAGGGGCTCAGAGTGTAAATGGAAGTGGTACAGGGCAGAGTATTTGGGATGAGCATAATATCAATATTTCTGTGTCAGACATTAGCGCATTCAAATTTGGCTCACCATGATGATGATCTTGCAAACAGGAACAATATGGGAGAACTGAAGGACTGAGCAAGGGCTGTAGGGATCAGGGGTGTAAGTGGCCATGATGGTTACAGTCAGGAAATGAATAGAGTAATGAAGTTGCATTAGGGTTTGAGTAGGGCTATAGGGGACCAGAAAGAAAAGCAGACTCTGGAAAGGAGACTCTGCAGTGTCTGGGGAAGCAGAGCTGGGTGAGGTATCTTGTGTGGTAGTACGGAGTTGAGGGTATGCAACAAGGCACTGGCTCATAGAGACTTGGCCACCTATGGCACTGCTGCCTCAGCATCTCCACTACACCAAATATGGGCACCATGGGGAGCCTCTGGAGCATGGAGGCAATGGTATACAGAAATTCATTTCTCCTCAACTGGAGGCCCTTGGCCCAAATCACCCTCGCTGCAAGCCCCTCCATAAAGTCCACTTCTCTTTCAGCTCTCAGTGCCAATGCAGACACCCAATTACTCTGTCACACTCAGATGCAAACCTTAACTCCAACTTCATATTTAAAAAACACAATAAATGCTTTACAAGTACATGCATATGTAGAGAGAACATATCAAACTAGCTGAGATCAGATATCAAGTTTGCATTTGAATATGATTTAGAGGAAATGAACATGTGAACTGAAGTTGGTTATATGTTGAAAGTGACAGAAAGTTTGTTAGAAGGGAGGACTTTACAGATACCTTTGGGTTAAAGTATATGAATTAATGTTACTTCATGAGAGTGTTGACAGAAAATGCACACGAGAAACCTTAATAGTTTTTTTCTGTGGTTCCACTCTGCAATCAGATCTTTAATATGTAGTCAGCCACTGTGTGATGAGGTCTAACAGACCTTCTCCACCTCCTGCTGAGGGCATCAGCACCCTGATGCTCCCCAACCAAGGAAAAGCCACTCAGACCGGGCAACCAAGACAACAGTCCTCCAGAATCCAAGAAGGCCAGGAGGAAATACTGACCACCCAAGAACCAGCAGGCTAGTGAAGAAGCTTGCCTGCAGTTGCTCAGGGCAGAGTTAGGTGAGAATGGGACAGAGAAGGAACTCCTCAGAGCTAACCCAGAATCCAGGCCAGGACCTTGCTTTAACTTTTGGAACTTACTAGCTTGCATTTTGAAGGTTTTTTTCTCTCCCTCTTCGTATAAAAGCACAGTCAGCTATTTTGTTACTTGATTGTTTAGAAACTGATGCCAAGTTATGACAGAGAATGCCCTGCCCCAAGCAAGCAGCCAAACCTTTCAGAGTATGGCGGGGAGCACCTGCAGTACCACTTGTGGAGCAGCCCTGCCTCTTACATACTGGATTTGATCCACATATTATCACTAGCTCACATTTAATGAAGTAAATACTAATTAAGAATTTAAAAGATATTCATTATCTAAGCATTCAAAATATGACTTGTAAGTATGGTAAAAGCGACTAAATCAGTGTTTCTGTAGAGTTTGATGTTCTTTTGGCAAGCCTATTGTTAAATGAAGAATAAAAAAAGAGTAGGAACTTCAGACACTTTAAAATGGTGTATATTAGAAAAAAAACAAATACAACTACAAATGTTAAATTTTAGCATCAGAATAATAGTGAGCAGACTACTGAAGTAGAAAATAAAACAGCTTGTATATAAGCAAACCAAAGAAATTACACACTTTTAGGAAAACAAACCTGTAATATGTCATATTTTTGTTTAATTTATTATTTTTGAATTTTCTTTGATTAAAAGCAAATAATTTATAGGAGTAGCTATTTTTTCATCCAAAGGATATGAAGGACTGGGATGGATTGGTAAAGCCTGATTAAACTAGCTTAACATTTTTTGTAAACAAAGGAATTGGAGAACAGATTAAAAAGGTAAAAAGTATGATCCACATTTAATAGACTTATTACAATTATTTTTGAAAAGTATCATATGTGACAAAGTTCCTCCTCTACCTTGGTGAGTCCTGTGCTTATTGGCAGATTTTCTTGCCTCAGAGGTTCACAGCAGTCCTCAGTTTGGCCACTCAAATCTGCCGTTCACTTAGTTAGCCTCATCACTGGCCAGCACGGGGACAGGAAGAATAATCCCCGCAGTCTCTGCTGATCAGGAACAGGCCAGAGACCTTCCCCTCTGGTGGAACCCACAGTCCAGTTCAACTCCTCCAATACCAAGTAGGGAGTTGGGGGGATGGAGGAATGGGGGGAACCGGGGCCCGCCTTCTACTCCAGGTTCCAGCTCAGGGCCCTGTGGATTGCAACTGCCTACAGTGGCTCCTGTAACAGCTGCGTGACAGCTACAACTCCCTGGGCTACTTCCCCATGGCCTCCTCCCAACACCTTCTTTATTCTCACTGCAGGACCTCCCTCCTGATGTCTGATAATGCTTGTACTTCTCAGTCTTCCAGTAGTACGCCTCTCACTCTCAGCTTCTTGTGCCTCTTGCTCCCAGCTCCTCGCACACACCACAAACTGAAGTGAGCTCCTTTTTAAACCCAGGTGCCCTGATTAGCCTGCCTTAATTGATTCTAGCAGCTTCTTGATTGGCTGCAGGTGTTCTAATCAGCCTGTCTGCCTTAATTGTTCCCAGAAAGTTCCTCATTGTTCTGGAACCTTCCCTGTTACTTTACCCAGGGAAAAGGGCCTACTTAACCTGGGGCTAATATATCTGCCTTCGATCACTCTCCTGTATGACCCTTTGACCACACTCCTGTCCCTATAATTTCATTAGTTGTCCCCCGTACTCATTTGGTGTCCCGGTCCTGTGGATCCCCCTCTTAGGCTGGGGAGGGATCCTTTAGCAGTGGGTGGGCTTCGCCCGTCCACTTCCTGGATCCCAATAGGATCACTTTCCTTTAGCCATCTGGCCCGACCCTATCACACATATTAGAAATCTAGGGGAAGGGTCGGGGGGAAAGGGCAGGAAAAGTGGGGAACAGAACTGAGTAAGAAGCTACGATGATCTGGGATAAACAACACTTCCCTGCATTAGATACTAAAATATACTAGGAAACATAATATCTGGTTTTAATATTTTTTGAAATATTTTAATTTTGACAACATTTTAAGGAGCATATTTTTAATGCGGAAAGATTGAAGCAACATTGTTATAAAACTCAAATATAATGAATGACTTTATTATTGATGCTTTTGTTAGCTCACCTTTCTGAAGTTTCTTTGATTAAACAATAATTCATATTTTAAAAAAGCTATTTATTGAGCATTTTCAAACTAATATTTCTAAAAGCAGGCTGAAGTTTCTTTAGGGATTTTTTATAGTTTAACATACGGGAGACAGGAACACTGTATCAGGATACCCAAGGAAATGTTGTCTGAAAAACTCACAAATTTGAATACAGCCCGAGCAGTACAGGCGTGATCCTGAATCATTCAAGTCAATGGGAATTTTGCCAGTTGCTTCAATGGGAGCAGGATCAAGCCACAATACAGCTGCACCTACCTTCCCTAGAGATGGTGAACAAAGACTCCAACCCCCAAAAGAATGTTTCATTTCAATTCCCATTCCTCCAGCATTTCTCTCAAACCACACTCACCCACTTCATGGATAATAGGGGAAAAGAAGTCCATTACAATATTTTGCAATACATTCAGATAATCAGTGCAACAGTGTATGAAAGCAAAATTGATAAACCATTATTTCACAAATAAATCATTATATATGAAATATCTGAAAGTTTTATAAATCTTTTAAAGCTTGTTATAGCTTGCCTTTATTTTCCAGACAAAGAAGTAGTCCATCTATATTAAATTTTGCAAGGTTCTAATGCAGTTTCATTATTTTCTGTTTTCTTTTCTTTTTTTCACTCCTATACAGTAGGATCAATTACTATAGTTCCTATCAAAATCACATTTCACTCAGGGTGCACTTAGTAAATAAAAACAAGAGTCCCAATCGAATATCCTAGATTAAATTATCCTGGTGGTTTGAAATATGCTGGTTTGGGGTTCCCAGAGGGCAGAGGCAGCTTGCATCAAAAACATAGGAAACACATTGGCAGAACTGCTACTCAGCTGAGAAAGCAGTGAATTTTCTCTCTCCGCTCTCTCGCCCTGCCTCCCTCCACGCTTAGTGACTGAGGTCTTTCCATGTCAAAATGAAGGTCATTGCCAAGGCAACCTGGTACAGCTGTACATTACCTGACATATGGATAAATGAGGAATTTTACTCCCAGTGTCAGTAGTGACGGAGTGATGTCCTGGGCCCTAATTAAGATTTAAATATGAGCTCTCATTAGTAAAGTCCACTTAGAAACTAAGGGCTTGTCTACGCTTTTTGGTAATTTACCAAAAAAGCTGTTCTAGAAAAAGAGGGTCTACACAGAGGTTTGGCATGAATAGAGGCACATGTTCTGCAACCAGCTATCGTCTTTCTCACAGTTTTTGGCAGCCAGGGAGCCACTGCCTTATATGATTATTGTTCACCTGAATTTGAAAATGATTTGGGAGTTTGTAAGTGGGTTTCAGAGTAACAGCCGTGTTAGTCTGTATTCGCAAAAAGAAAAGGAGTACTTGTGGCACCTTAGAGACTAACCAATTTATTTGAGCATAAGCTTTCGTGAGCTACAGCTCACTGCATCCGATGAAGTGAGCTGTAGCTCACGAAAGCTTATGCTCAAATAAATTGGTTAGTCTCTAAGGTGCCACAAGTACTCCTTTTCTTTTTGTAAGTGGGTTGACGATCATCAGGGAAAAGACGGATTTGGGGCAGATCCAGGAGCTTTTCTCAGGGGTGATTATAAATTGTTCTGAAATGCTGCAACAGAGGATGTGGCAGGGAACCACCAGGGCTACATGGGTTGACAATGAGAGAAGGCACATGAATCAGGAGATGCCTAAATTTGTACGTGAACAAATTATCCATCCAAAATCAACCATCAGAAAATATTGCATAGGGTACCCAGGTCATTTATGGACAATGGGATAAATTGGGATAAACCTAATGAAGCATGGGACAGACAAATTTTTGGCCGAAGTTCATGAGCGAATTTTTAACTTTCTGGGAACACAACTAGGAATGGAGGGAATGGAGCCAGGCCAGTTGCTGGTGTCTTGTGGCAGGTGTCCAGTGAAGGTACTCATTCCATAAAGGGGTACAGTTTCCTGATAAACAAGCGTTAGAAGTGAACTTAGGGGAAGATACCCCCTAAGGAAGCTGAAGAAGTGGGGCTGGGACACCTATGTTTGGTACACCAGGGAGACAACCCCCTTTCCAGAGCTTCCTTCCCACTCCACTTCCTCCCCTTGTATGAGGGCTAAGGGGTGCTGTCCACTCCAAACACATACAAACAATTAAGGAAATAATGGATCTACACCCTCTGATTTATTGCCAGGTATTTCACAGATGACTTAATAAAGCCATAGCCAAATGAAGCCATATCCCTGGTATGGCCAGGACAACAAAAAATCCAGTATACCTATTCTAGTAACTTTTCAGGAGTAGACAAGTCCTAAGACCCATTTAAATTGATTGGATCAACTCTTAAAACACAGTGGACAATGAAATCCCCCTTCAACAAGAAAAAAAATCCTCCTAATTTTGCCTTCACATCAGGTGTTTTACTCTGGACTGCTGACTGCGAATACAGAGTATCATTCTTATTTCCAGTGTCCAACTGATAAACTCAGACTGCTAAGAAATTACAATAGAGCTGAGAGGGCACAGTGAGTGGGTTCCTACAGGGATCTGTCCTGGGTCTGGTTCTATTTAGTATCTTCATAAATTATTTGGACAACGGCATAGAGAGTACACTCAAAGTCTGAGGATGATACCAAGCTGGGAGGCATTACAAGCAATTTGGAGGACAGGATTAGAATTCAAAATGATCTTGGCAAACTGGAGAAATGGTCTGAAATAAATAGGATGAAATTCAGTAAGGACAAATGCAAAATACTACTTAGGAAGAAATAATCAATTGCACAAATATAAAATGGGAAATGACTGCCGAGGAAATAACGCAGAAAAGGATCTGGAGGTTATAGTAGATCACAAACTAAATGAGAGTCAACAATGTAATTCTGTTGCCAAAAAAAGAGAACAACATTCTGGGATGTATTAGCAGGAGTGTTGTAAGCAGGACACAAGAAGTAATTCTTCCACTCTACTCAGCACTGAAAAGAGTTCAACTAGAGTATTGTGTTCAGTTTTGGATATCACACTTTGGGAAAAATGTGGACAAATTGGAGGAAGTCTAGAGGAGAGCAACAAAAAAGATTGACGGTCTAGAAAATATGGCCTATGAGGGAAGACTAAAAAATTGTGCTTTTTTAGTCTGGAGAAGAGAAGACTGAGGGGGACACGTTAACAGTCTTCAACTACATAAAAGAGGAGAGTGATAAATTGTTCTCCTTAACCACTGAGGTGGTCTTAAATGGTCTTAAATTGCAGCAAGGAGACTTAGGTTAGACATTTGGAAAAACTTCCTAACTGTAAGGGTAGTTAAGCACTGGAACAAATTACCTAGGGAGGTTGTGCAATCTCCGTCATTGGTGGTTTTTAAGAATTGGCTAGACAACCACCTGTCAGGGATGGTCTAGATAATACTTAATCCTGACTCAGTACAGGAGGCTGGATTAGATAACCTATTGAGGTTCATTCCAGTCCTATATTTCTATGATTCTATGTTCTAGACCAGTGGTCACCAGCCAGTTGATTGGAATCAACTGATCGATCCTGGAGCCCCTGCCAGTCGATTGTGATCTTGGACTGCGCAGCGGGGCTAAGGCAGACTGCCTGCCTGTCCTGGCCCCACGCTGCTCCCGGAAGCGGCTGGCGTATCTCTGCACATCTACCAATGTGATATATGCCATCATGTGCAAGCAATGCTCCTTTGCCATGTACATTGGTCAAACTGGACAGTCTTTACGTAAAAGAATAAAATGGACACAAATCAGATATCAAAAATTATAACATTCACAAACCAGTCGGAGAACACTTCAATCTCTCTGGTCACGCGATTACAGAGATGAAAGTTGCGATATTACAACAGAAAAACTTCAAAACCAGAGTCCAGTGAGAAACTGCTGAATTGGAATTCATTTGCAAATTGGATACAATTAACTTAGGCTTGAATAGAGACTGGGAGTGGCTAAGTCATTATGCAAGGTAACCTATTTCCCCTTGTTTTTTCCTACCCCCTTCCCCTCCTCCCCCATTCCTCAGACATTCTTGTTAAACCTTGGATTTGTGCTGGAAATGGCCCACCTTGATTATCATACACATTGTAAGGAGAGTGATGGCTTTAGATAAGCTATTACCAGCAGGAGAGTGGGGTGGGGGGAAAGAAAACCTGGATTTGTGCTGGAAATGGCCCACCTTGATTATCATACACATTGTAAGGAGAATGATCACTTTGGATAAGCTATTGCCAGCAGGAGAGTGGGGTGGGGGGAGAAAACCTTTTGAAGTGATAAGCACCCATTTTTTCATGGTCTGTGTGTATAAAAACATCCTCACTGCATTTTCCACTTTTATGCATCCGATGAAGTGAGCTGTAGCTCACGAAAGCTTATGCTCAAATAAATTGGTTAGTCTCTAAGGTGCCACAAGTACTCCTTTTCTTTTTGTGAATACAGACTAACACGGCTGCTACTCTGAAACCTGTCATTATGCAAGGCACTGCATTTAACCGTATGGAGTGGAAATCCATCAACTGCATGAAAAAAACTTGTACAGATACAGACAGACATCATCTTCCTCTCCAAATGCAAACAGATGGACATCGTACCAAAAGGACTGAAGGTAAAAAATCCATTACAATCTACATACCACACAGACTATGCTGACAGCTTGTGCCACACGCTCTCAAAGAAACTGTGGAACCACCTGATCAATATCCTCTACAGCAAACAGGGAAAGATTAAGAATGAGCTCTCAAAACTAGATACTCTCATAAAAAACCAACCTTCTACACAAACTTCCTCGTGGCTGGACTTTACTAAAACTAGACAAGCCCTTTACAACACACACTTTGCTTCTCTACAAAAGAAAAAGGACACTAAACTTTCTAAACTACTACATGCTACAAGGGGCCACAGCAATGATTCCCTCAACCCACCCAGCAATATTGTTAATCTATCCAACTATACTCTTAGCCCACCAGAAGAAGCTGTCCTATCTCGGGGCCTCTCCTTCTGCCCCTCCACCCCCACAAACATGATATAGTTCTGTGGTGATCTAGAATCCTATTTTCGACGTCTCCGACTCAAGGAATATTTCCAACACTCCTCTGAACAACATACTAATCCACAGAGACCTTCCTACCAACACTACAAAAAGAAGGATTCTAGGTGGACTCCTCCTGAAGGCCGAGACAGCAGACTGGACTTCTACATAGAGTGCTTCCGCTGACGTGCACGGGCTGAAATTGTGGAAAAGCAGCATCACTTGCCCCACAACCTCAGCCGTGCAGAACACAATGCCATCCACAGCCTCAGAAACAACTCTAACATCATAATCAAAAAGGCTGACAAAGGAGGTGCTGCTGTCATCATGAATAGGCCGGAATATGAACAAGAGGCTACTCGGCAGCTCTCCAACACCACTTTCTACAAGCCATTACCCTCTGATCCCACTGAGGGTTACCAAAAGAAACTACAGAATTTACTCAAGAAACTCCCTGAAAAAGCACAAGATCAAATCCTCACAGACACACCCCTGGAACCACGACCTGGGATATTCTATTTACTACCCAAGATCCATAAACCTGGAAATCCTGGGCCCCCCATCATCTCAGGTATTGGCACCCTGACAGCAGGATTGTCTGGCTATGTAGACTCCCTCCTCAGGCCCTACGCTTCCAGCGCTCCCAGCTATCTTCAAGACACCACTGACTTCCTAAGGAAACTACAGTCCATTGGTGATCTTCCTGAAAATACCATCCTGGCCACTATGGATGTAAAAGCCCTCTACACCAACATTCCACACAAAGATGGACTACAAGCCATCAGGAACACTATCCCCGACAATGTCACAGCAAACCTGGTGGCTGAACTTTGTGACTTTGTCCTCACCCATAACTATTTCACATTTGGAGACAATGTATACCTTCAGATCAGCGGCACTGCTATGGGTACCCGCATGGCCCCACAGTATGCCAACATTTTTATGGCTGACTTAGAACAACGCTTCCTCAGCTCTCGTCCCCTTATACCCCTACTCTACTTGCACTATATTGATGACATCTTCATCATCTGGACCCATGGAAAAGAAGCCCTTGAGGAATTCCACCATGATTTCAACAATTTCCATCCCACCATCAACCTCAGCATGGACCAGTCCACACAACAGATCCACTTCCTGGACACTATGGTGCTAATAAGTGATGGTCACATAAACACCACCCTATACCGGAAACCTACTGACCGCTATTCCTACCTACATGCCTCCAGCTTTCACCCAGACCACACCACACGGTCCATTGTCTACAGCCAAGCTCTACGATACAACCGCATTTGCTCCAACCCCTCAGACAGAGACAAACACCTACAAGATCTCTATCAAGCATTCTTACAACTACAATACCCACCTGCTGAAGTGAAGAAACAGATTGACAGAGCCAGAAGAGTACCCAGAAGTCACCTACTACAAGACAGGCCCAACAAAGAAAGTAACAGAATGCCACTAGCTGTCACCTACAGCACCCAACTAAAACCTCTCCAACGCATTATCAAGGATCTACAACCTATCCTGAAGGACGATCCCTCACTCTCACAGACCTTGGAAGACAGGCCAGTCCTGCTTACAACAGCCCCCCAACCTTTAGCAACTACTCACCAGCAACTAAACACCACACAACAAAAACACCAACCCAGGAACCAAACCCTGCTACAAACCCCGGTGCCAACTCTGTCCACATAACTATTCAAAGGACACAATCATAGGACCTAACCACATCAGCCACATCATCAAGGGCTCGTTCACCTGCACATCTACCAATGTGATATATGCCATCATGTGCCAGCAATGCCCGTCTGCCATGTACATTGGCCAAACGGGACAGTGTCTGCGCAAAAGAATAAATGGACACAAATCTGACATCAGGAATCATAACATTCAAAAACCAGTAGGAGAACACTTCATTATCTCTGGTCACTCAATAACATACCTAAAAGTGGCAACTCTTCAACAAAAAAACTTCAAAAACAGACTCCAATGTGAAGCTGCAGAGCTGGAATTAATTTGCAAACTGGATACCAACAGATAAGGTCTGAACAGAGACTGGGAGTGGTTGGGTCATTACAAAACCTAAACTCAATTTTCCCAATATTAATTTCTCCCTACTGTTACTCGCACTTTCTCGTCAACTGTCTGTAATGGGCCACTCTTACCACTTCAAAAGTTATTTTTCCTCCCTTGGTATCCTGCTGTTAATTGATTTATCTTGTTAGACTGACCTCACACTTGGTAAAGCAACCCCTGTCCTTTCATGTATTTATACCTGCTTTTGTATTTTCACTCCATGCATCTGGTGAAGTGGGTTCTAACCCATGAAAGTTTATGCCCAAATAAATGTGTTAGTCTCTAAGGTGCCACAAGGACTCCTCATTATTTTTATAATATCTAAGGGAACCTTTCACAGCAAACAAAATGAATTTAAAATAGAGCAAATAAAAAATGTAAGCAGAACAGAAAGGATATTACCTCTATTCACTACAGCATGCATTTTTACAGATTAATGCAATTTGGGCTATTTTAATCTCGCTCTGCCTCAGTTTCCTCAAATACAAAAAGGTGTTTGAGATCTATGGATTAAAAACTGAGTTACACAAGTGCTAGGTATATATATTCACTGTCTACAAAATGCTGCAGAGCTAGGGTCATCATACTTGCTTGTTGTTCTTATTGTGTAACCCAGAGGTTCTCAAACTGGGGGTCGGGACCCCTCAGGGGTCGCAAGGTTCTTACATGGGGAGTCGCGAGCTGTCAGCCTATCCCCCAAACCCTGCTTTGCCTCCAGCATTTATAATAGTGTTAATATATACAAACTTTTTTTAATTTATAAGGGGGAGGGGAGTCGCACTCAGAGGCTTGCTGTGTGAAAAGGGTCACCAGTACAAAAGTTTGAGAACCACTGGTATACCTCTTTGAATCTCTGCACTGGCTTACCTTCTGCTAAGTGCTCCAAATTCAAACTTCCTGTCACCGCTTTCAGAGCTCTATATTACTTTGCCCCTTTTACTGTTTCCCATTGCCCCTCCACTCCAGGAGTAATGTCAGTTTATCACATGACTGTCTGCATGCTTTCTTCCGTACTGCCTCCTACTCTATGTTCAAGCCTTCCTTTGTTCACCCACAAAGCCCCTATCTTCTCCATATTTCTCCTCTCTTGAAGAGGCTCTTCTGTCTTTCTACCAATGGAGTTTCTATTTGATTTATACTGACATGAAGATTGATTAAAAAAAATAAATGAACATAACCTTATTTTGTTGAGACCTGGTAACCCACCACTTGGAACATAGTACTTTGTGTTAAATCTCTTCCCCCAAGCTCCATCTGTTTGTTTATGTCCATCGTAAGACTGTGAGCTCCCCATTCATTCTTGTCTCTCTAGAAAATACTTTGCCTACCGTGGATGTTATTATAAACAAATACATAATAATTACTACATACAATACCACTCTAAAACAGTGCATGGCATGCCTGTACACAACTCCACTACCAAGTACATAATAAGAGTTTTCATTTTATATAATTGAATTTTTTAAACCTTCAGTTCTCCCTTTGAGAATAAGGTTACCAGATTCACCAATAGCTAAACAAGTATATAAAGTATCTAATGTTAACAGTGGGATCCTCTTTACTGTTGTACGTTTCTTTTGAAAAACATGAAACCAGTTATCAGTACAGTAATTTATATCAATTTAAAAAGCATTGGAAATTTATTTTAAAAAAACAAATAAGATGTTTTTAGAGACAGTCTGCATACTAAACCTTTCAGACCAGTTATGTGGGATTTAGTGTCAACTATTTTATAATTAAATGCATTGAGACTGTGTTGCTGCAGTCTAATTTTTAAATTTTCAATTTCAGTCCATTCAAAGTAACTCCGGGTAATAGAGTGGGTTTTTTCCCTGTCCAGAGTCAATAATTTGTAATCCCATACCTACTAACACAATCAATGGAAGTTTTAATTTTAGTTTTTTTAATATTCCAACAGCACAATATTACTCAATGGCAATATATTGCAGTTTTGTATATATGTCTATAAAAATGTTCTATTTTAAAATTTTGGGGTCACACTTCTGATATCTTCAATAATTCAGCTACATGAATACTGTTAAAAGCATCAAACTAGAATTGGTAATTTCATGCCTCTCTGTCTTCATGGGAAATAATCAACCAAAAGAGAGAAAACTGTAGCATAAACAAGATATATAAAAGTCTAACTAAAATGAACATAAAAATGCCACTAACCCAAAGCATGAACTGTTCCTCTATTCTTCTTTGAAATCTTGCTTGTCTTAATTATATGTAGAGCATTTTCTTTGAACTGCAGTTCACAAAGTCTTTCAAGAAGAATTGTTATTTCTTCTGTGACGGTAGCCAGATAAGTTTCATTAATAAATGTCAGTGTTGAGGAAGGATCTATAGTACCACTTAGTATATACAAATCCTCTTTTATCATTGTGATTAGTGTAGGTATTGAACTTTGGTAACCATGAACCACCTTATCAAAGTTTGTTTCACCACAGCTAGATAGAACACAGTTCTGCAGAAGCTCAGAAACTAATTTATTCTGCAAGTTTTGGTACTTGGTTAGAACTTCTGATTCTGGATATAGAAACAAAAGTTGTTGTATGCATTGAGTTTTAAATTGCATTTTCTGTTTTAAAGTATCAGTATTTGTTTCATGAGGTCTCTGAAGTCTATTTACTAAAAAACGTCGAAGGTGTAATCTCACATCATCCCAAACAGACTTGATATTCATAGATGAATCATCCTCAATGGCATGAAGAGAAGCTCTGGATGTTATCTCAAAAGATGTCTCACTTGGAGTACATGGAAATGCGACCCCACACTGACTGGAGAGATCCAGAAGAAAGCGTAGTATCATTTCTTCTTGATTTTGTTCATTCCTCAGCAAGCTTTGCTAATAATGGTAAATTATATAGTATTTAGAGATGTTGCATGAATAACTCTATTTACAAAATTAACTTTGTGTTAAAAGATGCACATTATTTTTAAGTGCAAACTACAAAATGATAATATCTTAGCATTTAACTTGATTTCTCCAAATCCCCTCATGTTAGCCCAGGCACAGACTATAAATTCTCTTATAAATAAAGAGAAATGGGAAAAAAAGCAGTTTTTCTGATGTCACTTTTTTTATAAAATGGGTGTCTGGTGACTTTGTTCAGTTAAAGATTCCCTAAGCAATGACAACCATAAATAACTAAAACACACACAGGAAAACTTTCAGAAACTCAAACTCAATTTCATCAATACAATAAGGTATTTTCTGGGCTGGCATACAAGGATTTGGAGTAACCAAACCAACAGGTAAGAACATGCATCAGCATTCCCTCTATGCCTTTCCAGATAGTATTCATTCTAAAAACATAGGATAGATACCTAGAAAAACAAAGACTTATGAATCATACTACATAGGAACCACCTACCATTGGCAGAGACTGTAATATAAAATCTGTAATGACATGATCATGTAAAAACATCCATCGTGTTGCTGGTAAAAAATTTTCCGTTGAAATATTTTTTCATGATAAAATGACTGCACCGAAAATGTTGACAGAAATTTTCAAAGAAAAAAGTTCTGTTGTCTTTTTTAACTAGTAAACAAATGTTTTTCACTTAAAATTTTCATTTTCGAGTTAATGTTTGGTAAAAATATTCAGCTCTCAGTTTTTGAAAACCAAATAGAAATTTGTAGGTTTTTGTTTCAGATTTTCACTGGAAAAAAACCAGGATACTTAAAATATATATATTTAAAATTTCCTGTGAAAAATAACTCGCATTTTTCTATCAGCTCTACCTCGCAGTTCTAAAGGGAAAGCACCAACTCTCATAGCTACCAGTTAAGCCTTGGCAGAAGATGGAGCCTTTTTACTCTGGTTAGCATACCCATCCTGGAAGGCAAATGAGAATCAAGTCAAAATAATTAATTTGAGACTCAGCTGGGGGGGGGGGGGGGAATGATAGCTATTGCTCATGACAAACTTGGTAGGAATTCATAAAATAGAAACCTTGTGCTTTCCCTGTTCTTCTGGCTCAGCACTAACCATCATAAAGGCAGTTCTAAGGATAAATAAATCTTCCCAATACCATCTTGAAGGACTCAAAGAGAGGATCTGATAAGGGATTTAGCATCAGCATTGAGATCCCACAGGACAAGGTGGGGGGCATCATGTACTTGTCCTGGTTAGATGAGAACTGATACATTAACAGGTGCCAGGCTGAAATTACATTTCAGCTATATCAGTAAGGGAGAAAGAAAGGAAGCAAGTATGGAGCTGACAAAGTAATAGGACTGCATGTATTGTTTTACTTCATCTGAAAAGGCCTCTAATGACCAGTAGGATCAAAGTTCTGGTCTCATAGCTATTTATGATACAATGGGACATATTGCAACCAGAGGGCTCTGTTCTCCCAGAATCAGCTCTTCTAATTGCACATAGCCAGACCTTGGTTTGTCCAACTTTCTCTAGAGTAAAGCTGGTTGAGAATATTTCAGCGAACCATTATTTTTTGTCAGAAAATGCTGATTTGTCAAAACCAAAAGTTTTTGTGAAAAAGGTCAGTTTTGATGAATTTCCCATTTTGAAAACATAGTTTTGAAGTTGTTAAAAGTTCTGTTTTGACATTTTCTAAATGAAAAAAAAAAAATCAATTCTGGGGGTCAAAATGACATTTTGCTTCAAAGGTAAGTTAATTTATAGTAAAAAAAACTAAAAGGAAGGTCAATATCAAAACAAGACATTTTGATTGACCTGATCAAATTTATTTGAGGGATTTTCAGTTCAAAGACATTTCTGAGATGTTGATGGGACTGGCTGGGACATTACTCATATTGAATCTATTTCCCCAGCTTAAGTATCCTTACACCTTCTTGTCAACTGTCTAAATGGGCCATCTTGATTATCACTACAAACTTTTTTTCCCCCCCTCCTGCTGATAATAGCTCATCTTAATTAATTAGCCTCTTACAGTTGGTATGGCTACTTCTACCTTTTCATGTTCTCTGTATGTGTGTAAGGTATATATCTATCTTCTTACTATATATTCCATTCCATGCATCCGATGAAGTGGGCTGTAGCCCACAAAAGTTTATGCTCAAATAAATTTGTTAGTCTCTAAGGTGCCACAAGTACTCCTGTTCTTTTTGCGGATACAGACTAACACGGCTGCTACTCTGAGACTTGAATCTGAATCTCTCACATCCCAAACAAGTACCCTAACCACTGGGCTATAGTCTCTCTGGTTATTATTTATACCAAAAAAAGAGAGATACTCATTTATACCAAAATGAGAAAGAAAGATACCAACTCTTTTATTCTAATTCTGTTCCATATTCACTCTTGTGAAACTATAAAAGTAAAAAAAGAATACATTAATAGCAGAAAAATAAAAAAACTGTATAAGTATTTTTTCCCAAATACATATAAACTGTAGAAGTTTTTTTTTTTTTTTTACCAGGGTTTTAAGAAATTCAATCAACTCTCCATGAGGTGTAGAAGAAGGTTTGAGGGAACTGAAACTGCAGTTATTCAACCAGTGAAGGCAGTTAGTTGTGTTTTGTAACAGCTCATCAGTACAAGTCTCATTTACTTCTGATTGTAGCTCTTTAAGGCATTGTTCCACACTAAAAACAAAATAAAAAAAACAAGCATTCAAACTTTTTTCCATTATTTAAAGATGAACTTTTTTATATAGCATATCTTTTCAAGAAAGGAAAATACTTTAAATGTATATAACATTATAACATATAAAGAAAAGGAGTACTTGTGGCACCTTAGAGACTAACCAATTTATTTGAGCATGAGCTTTCGTGAGCTACAGCTCACTTCATCGGATGCATACCGTGGAAACTGCAGCAGACTTTATATATACACAGAGAATATGAAACAATACCTCCTCCCACCCCACTGTCCTGCTGGTAATAGCTTATCTAAAGTGATCATCAGGTTAGGCCACTTCCAGCACAAATCCAGGTTTTCTCACCCTCCACCCCCCCACACAAATTCACTCTCCTGCTGGTGATAGCCCATCCAAAGTGACAAAGTGCAGGAGAGTGAATTTGTGGGGGGGGGTGGAGGGTGGAGGGTGAGAAAACCTGGATTTGTGCTGGAAATGGCCTAACCTGATGATCACTTTAGATAAGCTATTACCAGCAGGACAGTGGGGTGGGAGGAGGTATTGTTTCATATTCTCTGTGTATATATAAAGTCTGCTGCAGTTTCCACGGTATGCATCCGATGAAGTGAGCTGTAGCTCACGAAAGCTCATGCTCAAATAAATTGGTTAGTCTCTAAGGTGCCACAAGTACTCCTTTTCTTTTTGCGAATACAGACTAACACGGCTGTTACTCTGAAACCTGTCATTATAACCTATGTGATACAATGCTTCAGAATATCAAGTCTGAATCTCCAGGACTAACATTTCTAAATGGAGTGGGACTAGATCTATAGTACATTTTCTTAGGACCAGAGTCCACCAGCCTTATTCAAATTAAGTAGTACTTTGATCCTCACATATTCCCATATTTTTCAGTAAGTCTACTTGCAAAGTAAGGCTTTACTCAACATAAGACCGACTGGAATTGGCCCTTATGATTAGGTGGATAAAGAAAGTAAGCAGAATGAACGACTGTATTCACAGCTAAATGTGACATTCTGCTTCTGCAGCAATCAGCAGTTGTTTTATAACATATCATATACTATAGCAGTTACTTACAGATGACACCTCACTGAAAAACTTGAAAATAATTTTAGAGACATTTCTGCTGGTAAAGCAAATATTTTCTTTCCCTTTTCCTCACTAGAATATTTGAATGAAAAATAAAATCTTTGTTTCTTAGGAGTTGATCTACTACTGTTCCTTACTCTTACCTAAAATCATAACTTTGTTTGTGACATCACAAGTGCTTGGTATGAAAATCATCAGAGTTTCAGGTTGGGAGAAACTAGAATAATCTTCTACTCCTTAGAAACAAAGATTCTGTTTCCATGAAAATGTCTCCAGAACCAGAAAAAGGAGGAAAAGGAAGAAAAATGTCCCTTAGAGATAGCCCCATTTCTATATCATTTCCTAAATCAAATATTTTTCAATGTTTCCCTTGAGCATCTAATACTCTTAAATAAGAAAATATTAAATATCAGTTAGATTTTGGTCTTACAAAAATCACAACCAGCAGTGGCGTGGATCAATGGTGGTTTAAAAAAAATGGGAAAACTAACCTTGTGGGTGTTCCTTGTGGGTATGGTCTACGGCCATACCACCACTAACCTTGTGGGTATGGTCTACGGCCATACCACCCTGAACACGCCCGATCTCGTCTGATCTCGGAAGCTAAGCAGGGTCGGGCCTGGTTAGTACTTGGATGGGAGACCTCCTGGGAATACTGGGTGCTGTAGGCTCGGGGGGAGGGATAGCTTAGTGGTTTGAGCATTGGCCTGCTAAACCCAGGGTTGTGAGTTCAATCCTTGGGGGGGCCATTTAGGGATCTGGGGCAAAAATTGGGGACTGGTCCTGCTTTGAGCAGGGAGTTGGACTAGATGACCTCCTGAGGTCCCTTCCAACTCTGATATTCTATGATTCCAGACCGCACAGTGGCCATATTTCCCAAATGAGAAGTGGGTACACCCATGTTTACCCTGGACTACTTTACTGGTTTGGATCCAAAATCTGTTTTATCAAAATCAGGGATGATTTTGATTATATACATGTTTTCAGTTTGGATTATCTTTTTTCTGATTCTGTTTATTTATTGCAAGTGAAAAGTTCATGGTACCACACACACATATGCCTTAACAGCTATGTTACTGGTCCCTATTCCACTTCTGTATTGAGTACCTATGGTTATGGGGCATTTAACAGGGGTTAGAGCAGCAAAGTGCATATGCTAGCAGATGGAGAGTTCAATCCCACATATCTGAAAACTCTTTTTTGTAAGATTTATTAATATTTAAAGTTAGTCATCAGCTGCTAATGGTTTTTGGAGAGACAGCAAAAACCAGAGTATGTGCATGTTCTCCCACATATGCAGGTGTGTATCAGGAGGTGCCCCCAAGTGTGAGAGGCAATTCAGAGGTAAGTGGGGACAAAGTCAGTAGTCATTAGGTAGCCAATTTAAGGGAAAAAAAGGTTTCTAAATATTGTAACCAGAAATAAGGTGCATTCATAACAGGACTATGAAGTTGCACTGACAGCAATTATCATTAAACTATTGTGTTAATAAACATATATTACACACAAAACCTGGCCATCCAAATGCAACCACTACAATTATATTCCTAACTCTTCAATCTAACCATCTAACCCCCATTTTGTACACTTTCATACCACTTCAAGACCCTACATACATATCCCTAGCCTATGCTACTGACTTTATCTCTTACCTCCATTCTCCAAGGGCTTTCTCACTCTTTCAATGATTTCAAGGTTCGTGGTTTGTCCATTTTCTACTCCAACATCCACATTTGGAAAAGTGTTATAGTGTAAGAGAAAAAGAATGAATCTCTGTAATATTTCAAAACTTCCGCAACTTAAAAAAGTTACTGTGATTTGGCAGCTCTGTAACTTTTTAAAAGTTGAGGAATTTTTTTAAATGTTGCAGAGTTTCATATTTTCCTTTTGGCACTTGGTAACCAAAAGTTCAGCAAGTTTTAAAAAGCTAGAGAGCAGGAAAAGAAAAGAAAGGGAAAAAGGAAAAAAACAAACATAAAACCTAGGTATCATTTACTTTATTGCAGCAGTTTTCAACTTTTTTTCATTTGTGGACCCCTAAAAAATTTTGAATGGTGCAGACCCCTTTGGAAATCTTAGAGATAGTCTGCAGACCCCAGGGCTCCGCAGACCACAGTTGAAAACCACTGTTCTATGTTAATGACAACCCTCTGTGGATGGCTTGTGACATTACACTGCATATTCATCATAGTAATATTGTTATGGCATAATTATGATGCATTTTGTACAAGATGGGTCATGTAAGGTGTCATTTGAAAAATTATTATTTTCTGGATATGACTATCCTATTTATATGCATATACCAATTTTGTATCTGAAGTTATGAATATTGATTATGGATCTGTATTTCAAATAGGCTTACTCTGGAAAACACCCATAGACAGCCTTTCAGGTACAACAATGAAGAAGCCAAACAGTGTTAATGGCTCATCAACAAAGACAATGGGCTGTGGAATAGCTTACCCTTCCTGTGGATGTTTCGGCCAGCCTGTAAGTAATAGCTGCTATGACTCTGCAAGGGCATGTGACTAGACCAGGTCTCTGGACTCCATTCTGGGTGCCTGTGTTTCTCCACAAACTAAGGCAGGGAGTGACATCATTTGTTGTTCTTCACTCCCCCACAACTCAACGCTTGAGAGAAGCTCCGAAAGAAAGGGGAGGGGAGGTGTTAGGGGAAAAGGGAATCCCAAGCTGCAAAACAAGTGCAGCTTGTGCCTTGAGAATCTGCAAGCCTACTTGTATCATCAGGCAGGGTAAGAAATTGTTAATTCAAATCCTATCCTTCTAGTATGTTAAACTTAGTTAATAAACTTGTTTTATATTTTAACCTAAACCAGTGTGCCTTTAAGTGAAGTGTCTGGGGAAAATCTCAGCTTAGTTACCACAAGTGTGCATATTCCTCTACACATTGAGGGACAGGTGAACCGAGTAATAAATTCATACTGGTCAGGGTTTTGACCAGGGTAGGACAGTATAGCTCTGGGGTCCTAGGCTTTGAAGCTGGGGGTAATCTTGGCTGTAGCCTTTCTATTGTTGGTTCATGCAGTGGCTGGTCAAAGCCTGCATATAACCACAGCTGGCTGTGTCCCTGCCTGTGTAAATGCTGGTGGAAGTGTAAGACCAGGAGCAGTCTAGAGATTATCACAGCAGCACAGTGTGAGGGGAAACCCAGGCTGGTCAGTCAGAGGACTCAGTGGCACCCCAGTTCCAGGTGGCACCCCTGGGGGAAACCGGTCACACCTCTACTACATGGTCAGCAGACCCACAAGGGTCTGTGGACAACAGGTTGAAAACCACTACTGTACTACATTGAGTAACAAAAATGGAAAAAATCAAAAATGTATATAATCAGTTTTCAAAAACCAAAGTGACACAGCTTTTTTGCTTAATTTAAATGATTGATTTCTTTTTGTTGAAAACAATCTATGAAAAATGTAATTTTCCATGTGTCATAAATATAAAGGGAAGGGTAAACCCCTTTGAAATCCCTCCTGGCCAGGGGAAAGCTCCTCTCACCTGTAAAGGGTTAAGAAGCTAAAGGTAACCTCGCTGGCACCTGACCAAATGACCAATGAGGAGACAAGATACTTTCAAAAGCTGGGAGGAGGGAGAGAAACAAAGGGTCTGTGTGTCTGTCTATAGTCTGTCTTTGTCGGGGATAGACCAGGAATGGAGTCTTAGAACTTTTAGTAAGTAATCTAGCTAGGCATGTGTTAGATTATGATTTCTTTAAATGGCTGAGAAAAGAATTGTGCTGAATAGAATAACTATTTCTGTCTGTGTATCTTTTTTGTAACTTAAGGTTTTGCCTAGAGGGGTTCTCTATGTTTTTGAATCTAATTACCCTGTAAGATATCTACCATCCTGATTTTACAGGGGGGATTTCTTTATTTCTATTTACTTCTATTTTTATTAAAAGTCTTCTTGTAAGAAAACTGAATGCTTTTTTATTGTTCTCAGATCCAAGGGTTTGGGTCTGTGGTCACCTATGCAAATTGGTGAGGCTTTTTATCCAACATTTCCCAGGAAAGGGGGGGTGCAAGTGTTGGGAGGATTGTTCATTGTTCTTAAGATCCAAGGGTCTGGGTCTGTAGTCACCTAGGCAAATTGGTGAGGCTTTTTACCAAACCTTGTCCAGGAAGTGGGGTGCAAGGTTTTGGGAAGTATTTTGGGGGGAAAGACGCGTCCAAACAGCTCTTCCCCAGTAACCAGTATTAGTTTGGTGGTGGTAGCGGCCAATCCAAGGACAACGGGTGGAATATTTTGTACCTTGGGGAAGTTTTGACCTAAGCTGGTAAAGATAAGCTTAGGAGGCTTTTCATGCAGGTCCCCACATCTGTACCCTAGAGTTCAGAGTGGGGGAGGAACCTTGACACCATGAAAGCAAGAAAACTTAGTCAAAAATTTTCAGTTTGCTCTAAAAAGACAGCTATTAAGTGGCAAAAATCTTCAGACAGTACTAACTCAGGCTGAGTTAGTAGTGAACCAGAAACCAGACATGAAAGGTCATTGCTATAACCCACCCAGTGATCATATATTTATCTTTAAATTTTGGTTGCAATAACCTCTTAAAAGCATTACTTTTCTAATGTACTTTTTCATCTTACATTTAGCAAACATTTAAAATTTACCTTTTTCATTTATTGTACATCATAACCAACCTTCCTTTATCTCATTTATTGCCTTATTCTGATCAGCAACAGTGATCTCACCAATATCATCTCATAGCTCTGGGAACTGGGTTTGTTAATGTGTATATATTTTTTCATTGGATTTTGTGGTGGGAAGGGAAATTATAAATGAACTGGTAAAAACAATGATGGATAAACAGTAACTAATAATTTGTTGTTGTTGTTTTCCTTTACAAAAATAATAGCAATTTATTTCCTCAAAAAGATTTCTGGAATCCAAATGATGCATACTATCAATATATCTTCAACAGTGGGTTAAATTTGGAGCCTATTCTATTTGTCCCTTTAAAATAATTGAAAATAAATAATTATAGCAGGCTGAATAAAAAAGAAGCCCACTGCAAACTTGGAGTGTGAAAGATATTCATAACTGCATTAACTCTTAAGATCCCTTCAAAATTTGAAGGGAAGATCAAAAATAAAAATATGTTCATATGTTTCTGAAATAACCACTAGTAGGTCACTTAAAAGTCACATAATTTCAAATGTGTCCTTTTACAACAGTTTACTCTTACATACTTTATCAGTAGAAGCTTTGTATTAAGGACTGTGAGAAAGTGTATTGTAATATATTTAAAAATATATGAAGTGAACAGTTCAGAAAGCATCTACTCTATTATATGAAGATGCCAAATTTTATAACTGCATCATCCTCAGAAACCAAACTCACTGACAACAACCAATTCAAAATTATATGAAAACTTCTTTAAAATTAATCATGTGTGGGTGGTCTATAAAACACACTATATAAAAAAGGTTAAGTAAAGATCTTTTCAAGACAACTCTAAGTCTGAGCAAGTTTAAAATTAAGTGCACTGAAACAAATATCTCCTGAGTATCAAAGGGCCTTTTCATGAGTGCAAAGGACTTCCATGAAAAATAATACCTCTCTGACTGTGGCCCACTCAATTTCCTGATGGGATAACTCCATCCATGAATACCAGTTCTGAACACAATAAAAGATAGGCATGTATCTTTTTATCTTGTGTAAACTGTTCTCACGACTGTGAAATCCAATGCCCTGTTCATACACCTTAGCTCCCGGGACACTATATTTTATTTATGAGCCTGTGGTGTCTCATTCAATGAAACCTAACAGATTACAGCATTGTGAATTGTAAAGACTCAGGTGTCGTTAGTCTACCTAAATCAGTTTCAATTAGCTTAAATCAGCTTTTATACTAATCTCTGACATCTGAATCAGGGCACTAACCAATGATCTACAAACCATTAATAGGCTAAAGCCTTTACAGGACCAGATATTTTAGCAATTTGTCCTAACACTGATAAAGGGATTAGGCAGACAAATTTCAATGGACCTTCCTGTAGGTACAAATAATGATCGTTCTATTCACTTTATTTGATCTTTTTATCCCAATAAACTAAACATCAATTTTTTGTCTAAAACTGTACTTTTTGCATTGGATAAAACCTTTTTCATATTCTTTAGTTCATATCATATGGTAGTGAAGCAGAATCTCAGTATTACTTTCCCTCCTGTTCTTTACAAGGTTTTGTAAGACACTTTATACTATTAGTATTTGTTCAATTCCAGTTTTCTATTCCACTGTATGAATTACATCAGTCAATAACATATTTAAGAATCAGGCCACTGAATAAACAACTTAAAATATTCAATGTGCATTTTCAGAGCATAGAAAGAAATAAACTTAAATATGTAATGCTTCTTTCAAAGGGCCTGTAGCTGTGCCTGTCCTGTCACTGGGCAGCCAATGGACACAGCTGGCCCACCACAGAACCCCACTGCTTGGCTGAGGCAGTCAGGTGGCTTGCTCTTAATCCCAGCAGCTGCAGAATATCAGTGGCTGCTCACTGTACATGCCTGTGGATTCTCTGTCTTCCTTTAGTTGCTTCATTCCAAATCCTTCTCCAGCCCAGACCTTCCTCTGTACTCGCCCTTGCTCCAGCCTAGACCCAGCCCTGTTCCTGCCTTCCCTGTTCCAAGTAATACAGTTCTAACCCTCTGCTCTAATTTCTGGCTCTGACATTTGGATTATGGTTCTAACCCTCAATCCAGTTCTGATTCCCTATTGACTCTGGCATTTGGCTTTTGACCCTCAGCTCTGATCACTGGCTCTGACTCTGCCTAGACCCTGGGCTCTGGCACTTGGAGGCTAACCCTTGTTTCGCCCATTAAGCCTGACTCCTGTTCTGACCACTAGACAAGATGGCCTGCAACTCAGTCTCCTGACATCTCACTTCAGCCTAGAAGAAAAATAGCTTTCTGATTTCCAGTGTCTTAATAAGGGGGTATAGGTCTCAATTTGGTAAAGATATAAAATCTTTAAACAAAACCTGTATTTAACCATGATGCAAAAATCTCATTTAATAAGTTAATAATTGTATATTTAAAAATAAGTCATATAATATGAATTTTAAAAGGAAACTTTATATTAATCATTTAATTGTTTTTCCACTAAGAACAAAATTATAACTGTAATTAACTGATTAATGTAGAATGTTTTAGTGGAGTGTATTAATTACACTACATAAAAATGAAATGATACCTTACACACACCTACGCCCCAGTCCTTCAAAGACTTTGGCACACATTTAACTCTATGAGCAGTCCTGTGATTCTATTAGTTGTTCCACTGATAGGTGTCTAAGGGCTGGATCCTGTAAACCTTTAATCAGGCGAGTAGTCCTCGCTCCTGTGGGTAATCTCACTGCCTCCAGTACAAGACTAAGGATTATTCACAATCTGAAAGGTCACAAGTGTGGGCCTTTATGTTATGATTAGGGCCCTACCAAATTCATGGCCATGAAAAACATATCACGGACCGTGAAATCTGGTCTCCCCGCAGTGAATTCTTGTCTTGTGTGTGCTTTTACTCTATACTACACAGACTTTTCGCCAAATGCTGGGAATGGGCAACAGGGGATGGACCCCTCTTACAATAACCTTGCGACACCTCCCCCATAACTCCCTTTTGGGTCAGGACCCTACAATTACAACACCATGAAATTTCAGATTTAAATATCTGAAATTATTAAATTTATTATTTTTAAAATCCAATGATCATGACATTGACCAAAATGGACCGTGAATTTGGTAGAGCCCTAGTTATGATTCTATTACTGCTGATGAAACAAAACAGAAACACGCAACAAACCCTGAGAGTAAAACTTTCAAATGCACCTAAATGATTTAGGCCCCTAAATCCCATTACCTTTTAACAGGATTTAGGTACCTAAGTCACTTAGATGCTGTTGAAAACGTTACCCCAAGCCTGTTCAAGCGCAAATAGAAAACAATAGCTGAATTACCAAATAATTAAAGAATGAACTGAAATATGAATCTAAAGAGAAATTAAAACTTTTCTTTAGCAAAGTAATCTGAAATTTCAACTGACAAGAACGCTTTTATAGTAAAAAAATGAAATGTATTTGAAAATCATATTTCTTACGTTTCTTATTCTGAAACTAGTGCTAGCATCATAGAAGATTGGGGTTGGAAGAGACTTCAGGAGGTCATCTAGTCCAACCCCCTGTTCAAAGCAGGACTAATCCCAACTGAATCATCCTAGCCAGGGCTTTGTCAAGCTGGGCCTTAAAACCCTCTAAGGATGGAGACTCCACCACCTCCCTATGTAACCCATTCTGGTGCTTCACCACCCTCCTAGTGAAATCGTTTTTCCTAATATCCAACCTCCACTGCAATTTGAGACCATTACTGTTCACTCATATCAGTTTCTCATCCACTGTAATCCCCAGGTCCTTTTCTGCAGAACTGCCTCTCAGCAAGTCAGTCCCCAGCCTGTAGCAGCGTATGGGATTCTTCCATCCAAACTGCAGGACTCTTCACTTATCCTTGTTGAACCTCAACAGTTTTCTTTTGGCACAATCCTCTAATTTGTCTAGGTCACTCTGGAACCTCTCTCTACCCTCCAGTGTATCTACCTGGAGTCCCCACTTTAGTATCATCCGCAAACTTGCTGAGGGTGCAATCCATCCCATCATTCAGCTCATTAATGAAACATTGAACAAAACTGGCCCCAAGGCCAAACGCTGGGGCACTCTGCTTGATACCAGCTGCCAACTAGACATTGAGCTGTTGATCACTACCTGCTGAGCCCGATGATCTAGCCAGCTTTCTATCCACCTTATAGTCCATTCATCCAATCCATAACTTTTTTAACTTGCTGGCAAGAATACTGTGGGAGACCATATCAAAAGCTTTGCTAAAGTCAAGATATATCATGTCCTCTGCTTTCCCCATATCCACAGAGCCAGTTATCTCATCATAGAAGGCAATCAGGTTGGTCAGGCATAACATGCTGCTGGTGAATCCATGTTGAATTTCCTGATCACATTCCTCTCCTCCAAGTGCTTCAAAATAGATTCCTTGAGGACCTGCTCCATGATTTTTCCAGGGACTGAGGTAAAGCTTACCGGTCTGTAGTTCCCCAGATTCTCCTGCTTCTCTTTTTTAAAAATGGGCACTATATTTGCCTTTCAAAGATAATGGCCAATGTGATTGCAGAGCCATCAGCCAACTCGCTCAGCACCCTGGGATGCACTGCATCTGGCTCCATGGACTTGTGCATGCCCAGCTTTTCCAAATAGTCCTTAACCTATTCTATCACCACTTAGGGCTGCTCACCTCCTCCCCATACTATGCTGCCCAGTGCAGCAGTCTGGGAGCTGACCTTGTCTGTGAAGACTGAGGCAAAAAAAGCATTGAGTACTTCAGCTTTATTCACATCATCTGTCATTAGGTAGCCTCCCCCAATAGGTAAGGGTCCCACGCTTTCCCTGACCACCTTCTTGTTGCTAACATACCTGTAGAAACCCTTCTTGTTACCCTTCACATCCCTTGCTACCTGCAACTCCATCATCTTGACATTTCTGACCATGCAGAATGGAGGATAGAGAGTAACTTAATGGCAAAAAGAGAATGCAAGAATTGAAAATCTTTATGGCTAGCAACTTTGCCACCATCGTTTTCTGGTCAAGGAGTTCTAGCGTCTGCAGGTGTGCCTTAATCTGAAAACTCAGTCTGGAACTTCCTAAGTCACTCAATGTTAAATCAACACATTCACTGGGATAACTTAACCTTATTGAAAGATAATTTTTAAAGTGAATGTGTCACTTCTTGACAGGAGTGGAGACTTATGTCCTGTTTAGCTGCAAAATCAGTAACATGAAGGAACTGGCGAGGCAAGCTTCGCCATACTGATATGCAGGTCCTCTCAGATGTCCAGGCTACTTCCAGCTTTTGAGATCCCTAGCCATAAATCAAAATAAAAAACGATGACACATGAAAACAAAATAGGCACCAAAAAAAGAGTGAGACATACTTTTAATTTTTTTTATTTAACAAATGCTTTTCTAGCCTTTTTCTGTGCAAATCAATCCACTAATTATTGAGAAAAATCTAGCTTTCATTCAATGTCACAGCTGATATTAAACTTGGCGAGCCCATTCAAACGCTCTTGTCCCATAGTTGAATGAGGATAGTTCTTTACCTGCTTCAACACGTTGACAGTGCGTTCACCTGAAGCCGTTGATACAGGCAAGCTGACAAAAATACACAATGCAATTGAGATATTAGGAAACACCCCAGAGAGTCCAAGTTTGAGTATTTCTTGAAGCAATTCCTTTGGCTTGCAATCCAATTTAAAGTTCATGGAATATATTCATTTGAAGAAGAGGACCTCATCACTGAGATCTTTTGAGATTTCTTTGTTGTACTGTTGCTGCAGTTGTTCAGCTGCAGAAAGTAGATCTGCATTACTCAGTCTGTTGAATTACCAAGGAAACCCCAAAAGGGTACAAATTATCCGCAGTGACTCAAATTGACATGTAAGATTTGATTGAATCGAGTAAATGATGACAAGGAAGACATTGACACTATAATGCTGCTCGGCATCAGATTCAGTAGGTAAGTTGCGATTGGTGGAAAACTCAGATGAAATGCTAGTATTCTGTGCTACTAATTTGGACACAGTCAGGATTGCATCCCATTGTTCATGAATCTGTTGAATGTCACTGATAAGACTTTCAGTGTTATCCCTCTCAACATCAAGTGTAGCTGCTTCAATTGCCAGATTAGTTTGGTAGATCATTGTAAATAGCTTCATCCACAAAGATGGCATCAGAATGCATTCAAATTTGGACATATTCTTCTGAATAGACTGAAGTTCAGTTCAAGCCTGTGCAGTGAGTTTGAGAGATTCAAGCTCATTTAAAGCCATTTGAATTTAAATCACTGAAATCAAATGCTTCAATGAAATCAAGTGCAACTGGTTGAACACCATCAATCCGTGCAGACCATCTGGTTTTGGACATCCCATGCAGTGAAACAGGAAGATATTGCTTCAGAATTTCCCATCTTTGTGGACTGCTACTGAAGAGATTGTACATTTGCTGAACAGTTCCAAAGTAAGTAATTGCCTCCTTGCATGATTCAGCACAGTCAACACTTACAGGGTTTAGTGTGTGGTTTCCACAGCTGGAGAAAATACAGTTTGAATTATGCTCCGGCAGAACTGCTTGTACACCTTTGTACTTCCAAGCCATATTAGATCCACTGTCATAGGCTTGACCAATGCAGACTTGAAAATCTAACTTAAAACCTTCTAGAATTGCTAGTACTCAAGCAGTAATTTCTTTTCCAGTGTTTCTCGTGAAATTATCAAACAAAATAAACCTTTCTTCAATTGAAAATTTTGAGCTCTCTACAATCTTACCAGATCGAATAACCATAGTAGTCTGTTCCTTGTGAGAACAATCTGGAGTGGCATCAATGATGATTGAAAAATACTTGGCATTTTGAATCTCATCAAGAATTTCTGTTTGTATGAATGACCCACATATCTCAAACTCGTTTTGTGTGCGTGTGGAGAGATAATGGACTTGCATACACTTTTGACTCTCTTGCAATTCTCAAACACGTTTAACATGCTCTGATAAAAGTGGGTCATATTTGCTGAGGAGCTCAACTATGCCTAGAAAGTTTCCATTTGCATGATCACCAGTACATTGACTGGAACAAAAGAAAGCCAATCTCCTCTCAGAAAGAAAAAGGATGAAGCGCTCAAGAAGTTTTTTCCAGTTATTAGTTTCTGTAGAGAGTTCAGTCAAGAGTAAATTCTGAACTGAACTTTCAGCTGATGCTGCCCTACTGGCTGATTTCCATGCAACATAGTTTTTCTTTGTGTGATGCTGAACTCTCATGTGATGGTATTCGGTCTTTCAACTTCCTCCAACCTCTGTTGATGCTCCATCCTGATTGATCAGAGAGAACTGATGCATTTGCAGCACTTTTGTTCGAAATGAAGCAGGGTCCACAGTACAGAGATTGTTTTTCCATACTCCAGCATAACCAGTCTCTTGTGCAGGTCTCACCATTTGGAAGTGTTTTTGTCAGCAGATGAGTAGGGAAAGCGTGATTATCAGCATCTCGTGGAATGTTACTTGGAATTTCAAAACAACTAATTTGAAGAAAAGGCTGCATTTGGGCAGCATTGCTCTTGTCAATAATTCTAATGTCAGCCACAGTCAAACCTGTAATACTCATGAATTGCTCTTTCTGTGTTAAGATCTACATCTTCCTGTTGAGTTTCTTGATCATACACAGGATCTTCTGCTGCATCTGTTACTGTTGGCACATCTCCTTCTTGACTACTGTCCTTATGTTCAGATATTGGCATTGAAATATCACCTGTTGCAGTTGCAGAGTTTTCATTATCTGTAGCATTGTTTGTTGGGTAAGGTGTGTTTTCCAGTGGTTTGAGAAATGAAGTTATTGGCTTTGAGCTCTTAGCTGCTGCTTCACTCAGTTGTTTTTGCCATCTCTTGCTTGCACCACTTTCAGATCTCCTCTTCACAGTTATCTAGTTGGTCAATATGTAGCCTATCCACACTTGTAATATTCTGTTGTAAATAAGTAGCTTATCTACACTTGAAATCTTCTACTGTAAATGTACACAAATGCTGAATGGTACACGAATGCTTAAAAGACTTAAAACAAAGAAATACTAATTAAGAACATAAAATGAAACAGTCAGACAGGTTATTATCCTGATCACTGAATCAAAACTCAAACACGCAAGGTGTAATACAACAGGCTGAGCTGAAGACAAAGGGATGACATATATATACAGTAAACACAGACAAGGATACAGACAGAGGGAAAATGTCCCAAAATTTCAAACGTGCGTCCTCACGAAACTCACTGCACAAGATGGTCCTCACAAATTTTCACCTTGAATCTGGGTCTATAGACTATGAAAGCCTATGATGATGATGGCCAAGCTACCAAGCTAGGGCTCAACCAACCAATCAGTCACCTCTTTTAGCTACCACACGAAGATAATAATGATTAATTCTCACACATAAATAATTCCTTAGTCAACTAGTCGTAAAACTATAAAGACACTAAAATGTAACAATTCTCTACCTTTCAACACGCACTTCATCTAGCACCAGCCACGAGTAGTGGTTTATTTATATAATCAGCTGACCTGAGAGGACTTGTTCATCATGGTCTAATCTTGCGCCATCAAAACAGATATATTTTTATTAATACTTCTGAACATTTTTAACTCTTTAAATATGACAAAACTTGTATCAGTTAACAAAAAAATTATGTCTTTTATCAAATCACATCTCTAATTTGCTTAAATTTGCAGCTCTAAGATGAGAGTGTGTACATTTTGGTCTGATAGGGATGTGCATAAAAACAAGTTGTGAAACTTATCAAATACCAAAAAATTAACAAGTGTCAATTGGCCCTGCTGATAGTCTCATCCTGATCTGGAGAAATCACTCTTAAAAGTAAGAATGGTTCAGTTTCTCTATCCCATGCCCTATTTGCTTTGACTACCAAATAATAATTTTAAGGCTGGATTTTGTGATGTGGATGCCTGACCACTACACTCTGAACTCATTTTACAGCCATAATACAGCAGTGAGATTTCTATTTTTAGTGCACTAGCTAGATGAGAGCTAGCACAAGTATGTCTCCTCCAGCTGGCAATCACACCCCAGCTCCAAGTGTATACATACCCTAAAGGTGCCACAAGTGCCTAAGATCCTTTAGACCATTCAAATTTGAATCTAAGGATCTTACATTTGTATTATCTGATATTTGTAGTAACCATAAAAGGATGCTAGAATTTTTAGAAAAACAATTAAGTAGATAATGTTTCTACAATGTTTTGAAGACAAAAAGCATTATGTGCACTTATTATTATTAATTATTTTAGTGCATTATGTGTTAAAAAACCTACCTGTTAAGAAAGAAACTCAGCAGGATTTGTTAATGGAAAACTCATCCGATCATTTGTAATGGATCAGAAGACTTGCTCTTCATGGTGGTGGGAAAATATTTAACAATAATTATTGCAATGGCTTTCCTTACAAAAACTTTTTTTTAGGAACTGCAAAGGGTCTGGGAGAGGAGTGCAGCCAGTAAGTTCCTGTTCATCTTACAACAGAGGCCTGCCATGCAGCCAAAATTAAGAACATGTGCCATGATTACAGGCAACCATAGAGGAGGATGTTGATGCTTCAGTACTATCGTGTGTATCTTCTTATTATATGTTCCATTCTATGCATCCGATGAAGTGGCCTGTAGCCCACAAAAGCTTATGCTCTAATAAATTTGTTAGTCTCTAAGTTGCCAAAAGTAGTCCCATTCTTTTTTTAATAAGCACCAGGTTATCCATAATGATAAATCATTTATTTCCTAGGAGATACAATTAATTCAACTTATGGATAAGATATAAGTGAAAAATCATGGAGATTCATAAACTTATGACCTTTAACTGGGCCTGATGCAGAAAAATTTGTATAGGATATGATTTTTCCCATTATCTTTTTTTATTAAAATAGTGTGTGCCCTCACTGGTTTTGATAACTTGCTGTTATTCTTGCTGTGTAACTTGTTTTACACTTTCCAAGGAACTGACAGATTAGATTAATACACATTTGTAATGCTTATTCTGTTCAGTTCTAGGCCACGTCTACACTACCCACCGGATCGGCGGGTAGTGATCGATCTATCGGGGATTGATTTATCGCATCTAGTGTAGATGCGATAAATCGATCCCTGATCGCTCTGCTGTCGACTCTGGAACTCCACCAGGGTGAGAGGCGGACGCGGAGTTGATGGGGAAGCGGCGGTCGTCGATCCCACGCCACGAGGACGCGAAGTAAGTGATTCTAAGTTGATCTAAGATTCATCGACTTCAGCTATGCTATTCTCGTAGCTGAATTTGCGTATCTTAGATCGATCCCCAGCCCCCCAGTGTAGACCAGGCCCTAGTCTATTTAATTAACAGCTTACTCTGTGGAGAATGATTGATATGTTTTCTTTTGCTCCCCGCTCCCTATAAAAGCAAAACACCTTTTCCTTTGGAATATTATGGACATTTAACAGTGATGACCTCCCCTCAGAGGGAAGGTCTGAGATTTATTATCTGTATATTGGAAAGTATAGCTTCCATTAATACTGAGTTTGGAGTTATATTAACTCAACAGATCTGCAAACATCAGGTACTTATTTTATTTTTATTTATCCAAATTTTATTCAAAAGAAAAGCCACAATAAAAAAGTAAAAAAAAAATTGGATGTCTTGATTTTATTTCTAAAACTAGGAATTCTTCCAAATTTGAATTTGAAAGTGTTACTCTTTTTATAAAAAACTGGCAGCTTCAGCACAGCCACTATTCCAGAATCTTTTTTTTTTTTTTTTGAGCATCATCAGTAAACTTCTAACTTTAGAAGCAAAGTAGAAGCAGGGTCTTTGAATTAAAGACTTTGCAACCCAGTCCACATCTCCACCTCAACCACTTATAGAATACATCCCTAGATATCATCAATTCTAAACCAGGCCTGCTTATTTGAGTGTTCAGATTAGTTACCTCTATTTTTTAACAATGATAACTCAGATTTAAGACCCGAAAGGACCTCTATGATCACCTTATCTGATCTCCTACATAATACAGGACAGAGAATTTCACCAAGTAATTCCTTTTTCAAGGCAACAACTTCTGGATGAACTACAGCACATATTTTAGAAAGGCAATCTTGATTTAAAGTGAATGAGAATCCATCATATCAGAATCCCTAGGCAAACTGTTCCAATTATTAATTGGCCACACTGCTAAAAGCATGCACCTCATTTCCAGTTTGAATTGGTCTAACTTCACCTTTCAGTCACTGGATCTTGATGTGCCTTTGTTAAACTAAATTCCTAAATGGAGAGAAGATTCATGAAAGCAGAGGATATTCTAAAGACCATGATCAAGCTACCTCATTGTGAGGCTTTCGGGGTCAGACCAATAAGGGGTTGTACCTGCAACTCTGGGTGCCTTAAATGCTATAGCAGCAACTCCAGCAGTCAGTATACAAGCATGCAAGTCACCCTCTGACTTCCACCACCCAGTTACTTTTTTCAGGGTGACCCTTCCCAGCTCTGAATTTCCTCCAAACCTCTGTAGTTTACATTCCTCTTGCAGAACACTTTCAGAAGTTAAGTTCACTGCCCCTTTTAAAAAAACAGTATCCCGTAGCTTACTACCTTGACACTCATTTTAAATCAACACACTAAACTAGTTTAGGTAAAAGTAAAATAAGTTTATTAAACTAAAAGTCATAGGTTTAAGTGATACCAGATGCAAGGTATAAAGAAAGGATTCTCACCAAGTCTCTTTTCCAGCATGGCTGACCAGACACTTTGGCCAGGACCCTTCACAGATCTCAAAGTGCTCAGTTCCTTTTTTTCCTCAGATGAAGGATGCCAAAATGGCTTTTTTTCTCTCCTTATATCTTCCCAAAGTTCATTGGCCTTGCTTTGAGAGACAAGGCGGCTTCCTGGGTGTACAGTCCCCCATTCCCAACTGAGATTAAGTGGCTGTCTTGCCTAACTTACTCTCTTAATGGCTTTGTTTATCTTGTATGTATATGTACTTTTCTTTTCTTTAGTCACACCTTGCTTAATTTACATAGGAGACATTCCTTTGGCTGGAACAGGTGTGGCATAGGGATTGCCTGCCAAATACATTTTAAAAACGTATTTCCAGCACATACCTATAAAGTCCTTTGTGAATTTATTGTACACACATCACATAATATTAATGATCAGTGAGTTATTAGTTTACCAGTGATATATTACTTGCCATCTTTTAGGTATATAGCATGTCAAGAGTGCATCAACTAGCACTGGGGTGCTCTTAGGGTCACACATGTATCATTCTCTTTGCTAAACTAAATGTATTGACTCAGCTTCTTAAATATCCCACTGTGCAGCAGAGTTTCCAAACCTTATACTAATCTTGTGGCATTTTTCTGGAACTATCCAATTTTTCAACATCCCTTTTAAAGTATGCATGCTAGAACCGCACACAGTATTCCAATAATAGTCTTATCACTAACTTGTTTAGAATGTAGCTCCAACATGCTCTCCTTCATTCTTACGGTAACTAAAAAGTAGGAGGAAAATCTTATGCTCCAAATAAAGGATTAGATTCTCAGAGGATTGGTAGAAAATGGAGTCTTTCCCTTTGAAATTACTGATCTGGATATAACCCAGGTGAATAATGGCTAAAAATCATTGCTAGATGTTACAGAGAGAGACAAAGTGGGTGAATCTGTTCTACCTTGCATTTTGCTGTGAGACTGGGAGTACCCTTCGTAGACCTGAAGAAGACCTCTGTGTAGGCTCAAAAGCTTGTTTCTGTCACCAAAAGAAGTTGAACCAATAAAAAATATTATCTCCTCCATTTTGCCTCTCTAATATCCTGGGACTGACCTGGCTATTTGCTAGCCGTTGACTGTTTGGTGGCCACTGTGAAATGAGTTGGTGGTCTTACGCAAGTTCATAAGAAATCAGTGCCCACATCCCAAAGAACGTCTTTCTTTGCAGACGGAATAAAGACTGAATGGGAATAAAACTCTACTATCCTTTCAGCTCAGTGATGATCCTTGCCTATGAACTACAAGCACATTAATGAAGGCTGGCAGGTAAGGGATACTCCTATTTTTTGTTAAATAGAGGATGTTAGTACTATCATTCTAGTATCTTTCAAAAGCACGAACATCACAAAAAGTATACTACAGGAATAAATGCTGACAGTACAGTAAATGACCACCTATATAACAGAAAATCTATGCACTATTTTTAGAGATGAATTCTCTCTTCAGACCAAGTTACCAATATCAAAATATTACTGCGTTTCCCACTTATTCAGTGCATCAGGACTAGAGGATGTGCCTTTGACTTGACCAAGAAGAAAAGTACCTCCATTTAGCTTGGTAACATCTTCTAATAGAATCCTTCTAGCTATTAGAAATGATATCTTGCACGGCTGTGGAACATGAATATTCTAAGGATGATGCCCATCCAAATACCAATCCTGAGGTGAAGTGTACATGGGTCGAGGTGCTTGATCTTGCCATTCCACTGGGTCAGGATCTTGGAAAACATTGGGAGGATGATTGGTACTTGGTATGACATCCGTAGGAGGTTGAGAAACCAAAACTATTTGGGCAAGTAGAGGGCGATCAGGATAACTTAAGGCCTGTCTTGCCGGATTTTCACAGAACTCATGGGACCTGAGGGATTAGGGACCCAATGCAGTAGGGGATTCTGGATACAGGACAGTGAAAATGTCCAGTGGAGTGGCAATGGATTCAGTGCTCCCGGGTGTAAGAGGCTGCAGAAGCCAGAGGAGATTGTGTAACTGCCAAGGAAGACAGTGCTGTGGATAGGCAAAGTTAGCAATGATCGGTCATCATTGGTGCTGGCGGATCCTGGGGTTTGGGAGGTGCTAAGGTTGATGGTATCAACGGATTGTGGTCTGGTACCAATGTAGCCCAATATTTTTGGGCTTTCTTGTTGTGCCTCTGGGACTTAGGACATACTAAGTCCTCACAGGTCAAGTTGATGGGCTTCTTAAGAGCTGAATTTGACTTCTTCAAAAGTGGATTTAGAGAAAGACGTAGTCTCATGCTTATCAGAGTGCTTTCTGGACTTCTGACAAGATACCCTTCCACCGGGGGAGGGTGGTCTATAGAAGCAGACTATCCCACACCAGAGTTGGACTTTGCAGCAGTAGGCACACTCCTTGCTGATATATAGGGCAGTTTTCCAGCCTGGATCCGATTGAGGCCTCATGGTCTTCTTCATGGGGTATTTCTGGAGATGAAGTCCCCACCTTTCTCAGGTATGGCTGGGGAATGATTGGCAGATACTGCACCTCGCTGCAATGTGGGCTTCCCCAAGGCAGTACAGGCAGCACTGGTAGTCATCACTGACCAAGAAAGATCGTAGGCAAGAAGTGCAAAGTTTGAAGCCAGGAGTTCTGGGCATAATCCAGTACCCATACAAGTGGGTGGGGGATTCCCCCCAAAAGGAGACTAAGTTTAACACTAAGAGATCTACAAAACACTAAAAACTGTAAAAACTGTACACTCTGTTAAAACTATTTACAAAGCTAAAGCTAAATCTTATCTTGTAGGAAGAAGCTGAAGCTACTGGAGGTTCTGACTCGGAACATGTGGTGGTGAGAAGGAACTAGAGAGATGGTCTGTCTGCCCTACCCTTTATCCCCTCAGTCAGAGGCACGAAGTGAGCCAGGGCACATCTGCGGACTAACGAAAGCTACTTTCAAATTCTCTGGCTCTGGGAGCATGGTGCATATGCATGAACCCATTGTAGAATACAATAGGGACTTGAAGAAGAGGGGCTACATTAAGTCTGTGTAGGAGGAAATTTTGTTTTTATTGTTACTTTACATGTGGGTATGTTAAGATGGCATGTCCCTAAGCACCTTCACAAGGTTTTCAAGAAGTTTAATAAGTTTGCTTAAGTACAGTTTAAACTTATTTGTGTCCACACTGTGTTCTAACATAGTTAGTCCAGCCTGTGTGGACCAGGCAAAAGGATATTACAAACAAATTAAAAATAGGGCTGTCAATTAATCGCAGTTAACACACACGATTAACTCAAAAAAATTAATCACGATTAAAAAAATTAAGCACGATTAATCACAGTGTTAAGCAATAGAATACCAATTGAAATTTATTAAATGTTTCTCTACATTTTCAAATATATTGATTTCAACTACAATTCAGAATACAAAGTGTACACCACTTACTTTATATTATTATTTTTATTACAAATATTTGCACTGTAAAAATGATCAACAAAAACAGTATTTTTCAGTTCACCTCATATAAGTACTGTAGTGCAATCTCTTTACTGTGAAAGTGCAACTTACAAATTTAGAATTTTTTTGTTACATAACTGCACTCTAAAACAAAACAATGCAAAACTTTAGAGTCTACAAGTCCACTCAGTCCTACTTCTCATTCAATCAATTGCTAAGACAAATAAGTTTGTTTATATTTACAGGAGATAATGCTGCCCACTTCTTACTTACAATATCACCAGAAAGTGAGAATAGGCATGTAAATATCTTGTGATATCTTGTGATGCCGGCTACAAAGTACCATGTGAATGCCTTTTCTCACTTTTCGCTGACATTGTGAACAAGAAGCTGGCAGCATTAGCTCCTGCAAATGTAAACTAACTTGTTTGTCTGAGCGATTGGCTGAACAAGAAATAGGACTGAGTGGACTTGTAGGCTCTAGTTTTACATTGCTTTATTTTTAATGTAATTTTTTGGTACATAATTCTACATTTGTAAGTTCAATTTTAATTTTGCATTACAGTACTTCTATTAGATGAATTGAAAATACTATTTCTTTTGTTTTTTACAGTGCAAATATTTGTAATAAAAATAAAGTAAGCACTGTACACTTTGTATTCTTTGTTATAACTGAAATAAATATATTTGAAAATGTAGAAAACATCCAAAAATATTTAAATAAATGGTATTCTATTATTGTTTAACAGTTCAATTAATCATGATTAATTTTTTTAATTGCTTGACATATGTAGTTAAACATTCTCTCAACTACAGTTTTATGTAGAAACTTCAGAGCGTGCTTTGACTACAATGTGTAACTGGGTCCACCACTTTCTTCCCAGAAAACAAATGGTTAAAAGCTTACGCTTAAATTGGTGGCTAATGGATTTGCCATAAAATTGATCCTGGAATAGGAGGAGACTACCTGGAAGAAGGCTAGGCTCTGAACCCACAGCTATAGATCTAGGATAAAACCCTGAGCTTTCACACAGGTGAATAGCTTTTCATTTTTGTTATACTTCTGATGTTTTGTTAACTGGTTTTTTTGGGTATATGTTTATAGCCACCTAGATGTATATATTCCTTCCACTCCCAACAAAAGGGGCATAACTAGCTTACCCTATTGGTTTGGGATTTTTTAAGCAGAGTTGATTTGCCATCATATGCATTCTTTTTAAATCCAGTTTTAATGCAGTCCACTCTGGTCAACCAAGCCTTGTTAGTTATGCAGTTATAAGTATGTCTGGTGATTTTTAGAAAACAGTAACAGATATCTGTCCTGAGGAGCTGAAAAAATTAAATTAAACATAACACAGTAAGGTGGGGCAAAGAAACACAGGTAAACAGGACTTACAACAGAGAAAGATAATGCAAGATGCCTATTCTTACTTTCAAATCTTGTTTGTTTTATCATTATTAACATGTTAAAATCTCGGATGGAGGTCAGCAGTAAAAGGCTAACTGAAATGAATGAATACCCAGTTCAGTCACCACTGAACTTAAACTTAACTTAAACCATTCTTTAGGTCAAGTTCTTCTCTGAAAAGAGACTCTACAAATGGAGTTGCAGGGATCCATGTTTGCCATTTCCACATCAACTGTGTTCAGTTTACATGTGAAATATTTTTTTTAAAACTGTCACCACAGCAAACGCAACCTGCAACCTGCAATCTGAGAATCAATCCTTCTCCTTTGTGCATAAGTTCTGCAGACCAAATTGGGCCCTTAGTGACACTTGTCCAAAACCATAGTCTTCAATGAGGTTGCAGAGATGTAACTGATTGAATCTTAGTAAATAATTCTGTTGTGTATGCAGAAGAAGGAACGAAATCTACCTCACTCTTATAGAGTTGTGCTAGCTCTGCAAAGCTATCAGGAGTAAAAAGCAGTTTAAAAATGTATCCACTTAAAGTAAGCAGACTTGACTGAATACACAAAGATCTGCTAAGCATTTAATTTTGCCATATTTACACAGTCACTTTTGAGAAGAGCTGCATCATAAGCATGATTTCAAGCCCTATACAGTTATTTCCTGGTGTTCCACTAATTACAACAACAAAAAAGCTAATCATACAATGTCAGCTGAACTTTTAATTCCTGTAGAGTATTTGTACATCAGCTGCATTAAGAATTCTGAAACCTCCATATTAGACAATTAAAATAGTTACCCATTTATAATAAAGTTCAAATGTGTGTAGGGAGAAAGGAGATGAAGAGAGAGAAATGGCAGCCTACAATGAAAAAGTGAAACATGACTTCACCTTAGAATAACCCAAGGCTTAGTTTGGCACACAAACCTGGCCAGCACTGAAACTGGTCAAATTGGCTGCCTTCATAAACTGCTATAAAAATAAAGTTAAAATTCAAGTGTAATGAAAGTTCTCTTATATACGTGTTAACCATCTTTTCTCTTAAAACTTAGGGAAAAAAACATATTGCACAGATGTTCCTTTTTTTCCCCTGTTTATATCACAAGGAGAAAAATAGAACAATTACAGTACAAAAATACTGGAGGTAATTCAACTGCTGTTGGTGAGCGGAACATAACTGATTTGTCATGTCATACAATTTTGTAAAAGTTGGTCTGTTGGAAGGCCATGAATCAGTGGATCATAATTTTCATATACTGTTTAATTTTTTTATATATACATGCTGTATACTATTATTTTTATTCTCTTTAGTATAATAAAAACATAAATCTATCCGATGAAAAATAGACTGCACTCCAATTGCATCAACATACCGCACAGAGTAGCTTCCTTATCATACTACTTGCAAAGATCAATGGTAACTGAAAAATGATTTCATTTCCTATAATATATTAGCAATACAATACTCTTTTTAATTAAAAAGTCACCTCAGATGTTGTTCATCTTTTGTTAAGCGCCTCTCCATTCCTGAAATCGACATTTTACAGATGCAAAATAACATCTGGTAAAGCTCAGGGTCTTCTTGATTGAGCTGCTATTGTTGAAAAACAAGACTGTAGAAATTCAGAATTCTACAGCAAGAGCATCAGTGGCTTGTACTGCTATCATACCACAGTCTGCTATCAATCCAGAAGACAAAATCCTTGCCTCTCTTCTTTGGGCCATCCAAAGTTCATAGCTGCAGGTCCTTCTAATTTGTGGAACTAGAATTGCTAAAGACAATCTCAACTATTCGGGGGGAAGGGAGGAATGGGGGGGAGGGAGAAAGAGACTTGAGAATGTAAATTGATATGGGAATGGATATAAAGTGATAGTGAAAGCAACAAACAGCTGGGATTTACTTCTGCCGTCAAAAAATGGCCCAACCCCTCACAAACTACACACCTTTTAGGCAGAAGAGGTAACAAAAGATTGTCATACACACCTGCCAAAATGCTGATGGTGGCCTTCCTGGATGTGTAACATTTCATGCAGAGCAACTTAAAACTTCAGATACTTCTGACACTGTAAGGACATCAACTGGACTTTTCTGAGTATGCCCCACATTTCCACTGATGTCAACAGATTGGGGAATAGGACTATGAAGGGGACTGCAATTCTATAGTTGCTAGATTTTCATTATTATCCCTATTGTAGGATTATCACTATCATTGACTCTTGTAAAGATTAAATAAATTTTTAATAAACCTGTAAGAAATGTATTACCTTTTGTTAAAAACAGCAATACACTGATGTCATAAAAATTCAGTTTTCAGCTAGATTAACTTAAGCAAAAAAGAAAGAACTGTAAAGTATAGCTTCTGTGGGTGCATATTATAGAGGACTGCTTCCTGAATAAGGTGGATAGTTTTGTGAGCAGTGGACAAAGTCCTCCTACCCAGGAGGGCCTCTTCATTAGTTAATTTAGGATCTGTGACAATCCTAAATCACACTTCATCAAAGATAGCCTCTGAAGTCTCAGAAATGCTTTGGCTGCATACTTCAGATGTTTATGGAATAACAACACAATCATTACTGTTAAAAAGCCAGTATTTACCCAGAGTGGTATCTAAAATTCCAGTTTCTTCCTCAAAACAAGAAATTACTGTCGTATTAGTGGGCAAATATTATCTTTTTAAACAGTGACCAGTATACTTTCCGCACTCAGCATCTTTCATTCAAGGATCTCCATGTATTTTACAAATATTAATGTATTTAGCCACACAACATCTATGAGGAAGATATTCTTATTTTACAGAAATGGAAACTGAGATACAGAACTATTAAGTGACCTGCCCACAGGAAAGTCCAAGGCAGAGCAAAGATTAATCCCTCTGAATAATTATTCAGAGATTTCACATAGCTGAATTTCGTGTATCTTTTCTGAGTAAGAGAATATAACAGATTTACCCATTCTTCATAATGAAATATTTTACCACAAATAATGCTTTAAAGTGTACTCCAAAACATATGCAAGTTAGAAAGTCCTCTGCTATTATTCCAATAAGAAAATGGGCTTTAGAATAAGCAAAAGAATGGCTTATTTATATGGATTAATTGCGCAATTAAAAAAACTAACAGCAATTAATAGCACTGTTAATAATAGAATACCATTTATTTAAATATTTTTGGATGTTTTCTACATTTTCAAATACATTGATTTCAATTACAATACAGAATACAAAGTGTACGGTGCTCACTTTATATTTATTTTTGATTACAAGTATTTGCACTGTAAAAAAACAAAAGAAATACTATTTTTCAATTCACCTAATACAACTACTGTAGTGCAATCTCTTTATCATGAAAGTTGAACTTACAAATGTAGAATTATGTAAAAAAAAAACTGCATTCAAAAATAAAACAACGTAAAATTTTAGAGTCTGCAAGTCCACTCAGTCCTACTTTTTGTTCAGCCAATTGCTCACACAAACAAGTGTATTTACATTTGCAGGAGATAATGCTGCCCGTTTCTTGTTTACAATGTCGCCGGAAAGTGAGAACAGGCATTCTCATGGCACTGTTGTAGCTAGCATCGCAAAATACTTACGTGCCAGAAGCACTGAAGATTCATATGTCCCTTCATGCTTCAATCACCATTCCAGGGGACATGGGTCCATGCTGATGATGGGTTCTGCTCGATAACTATCCAAAGCAGTGTGGACCAATGCATGTTCATTTTCATTCTCTGAGTCAGATGCCACCAGCAGAAGGTTGATTTTCTTTTTTGGTGGTTCGGGTTCTGTAGTTTCCGCATTGGATTGTTGCTCTTTTAAGACTTCTGAAAGCATGCTCCACACCTCAGCCCTCTCAGACTTTGGAAGGCACTAAAGATTTTTAAACCTTGGGTCGAGTGCTGTAGCTATTTTTAGAAATCTCATATTGGTACCTTCTTTGCATTTTCTGAAAACTGCAGTGAAAGTGTTCTTAAAATGAACAACGTGCTGGGTCATCATCCGAGACTGCTATAACATGAAATGTATGACAGAATGCGGGTAAAACAGAGCAGGGGACATACAGTTCTCCCTCAAGGAGTTCAGTCACAAATTTAATTAATACATGATTTTTTTTACAAGTGTCATCAGTATGGAAACGTGTCCTCTGGAACGGTGGACGAAGCATGAAGGGGCATACAAATGTTTAGCATATCTGGCATGTAAATACCTTGCAATGCCAGTTACAAAAGTGTCATGGAAATGCCTGTTCACACTTTCTGGGGACATTGTAAATAAGAAGAGGGCAGCATTATCTCCTGTAAACTTAAATAAACTTGTTTATTTTAGTGGTTGGACGAACAAGAAGTAGGACTCCGTGGACTTGTAGGCTCTGAAGTTTTACATTGTTTTGTTTTTGAGTGCAGTTACGTAACAAGAAAAATTTTCATTTGTAAGTTGCACTTTCAGGACACAGAGTTTGCACTACAGTACTTGTATGAAGTGAACTGAAAAATACTATTTCTTTTGTTTATCATTTTTACAGTGCAAATATTTGTAATAAAAAATATTTGATTTCAATTACAACACAGAATACAATATATATGAAAACGTAGAAAAACATCCAAAATATTTAATAAATTTCTACTGGTATTCTATTGTTTAGCAGTGCGATTAAAACTGCGATTAATCGCAATTAAATTTTTAATCATGATTAATTGTTTTAAGTTAATCACATGAGTTAACTACGATTAATCGACAGCTCTACTTATTTATAATGAACATCGATAGAGTCACTTGCTTTCTTCACTTTAGGAATAAATATTTAGAAGTAGCATTATGGATTCAAAACATACATTTTCTTAAAATCATTATATTATGTTAGAGATTACAATATATAAAGAATATAAGGGTATCAAATTTCATAGCTCTTTTACCAAGAAATAAAATAAAAGCAAACCTCACCCTCAACCTCAGCACCATGTCTGAGGTTTGAGAACACTGAAAACATATGTTCTCTCCATTTCTGTATCAAAGCAAATTCACTGTTTTCGAAGTCTGTGACGATTCAAGCTATTAATATTAGTTATGCAGAAAGAAACAAATAAAAAGGTAGCTAATATCTTCTAAGGCATGAAACCTCCTCCCCTCTCCCCCGGGGCAAAAAAACCCCAAACCACAGGTGTTGGCTGAATTAAGGCAAAACTGGTAGTGAAATAAACTTTAAATATTTTATGTTAGCATTACAAAAAGAGGAAAGGAAACAAATCTTTTAAAAATGTAAATGGCTTACTGATACATTGGACAAAAAAGGAAACATTTAAAACATGTTACCTAGCAGAATTTTTCTTTATTTTCTCATCAATGTCACTGAGGATCTGTTGAAACTCCAGGTCCCCAGGAAGAATGTTTAACAAACAATCTAAGTTGGAAGAATCAAGAGAATATTCACCTCCCCACTCCATTTCCAGAACCTGAAATAAATGGAAAAGAAATAGCAAATGTAAAAAAATGGGATTAAATAATAAAAAAAATGTAGCTTTTATTTTAAATACTAAAGTTCATATGATATTTGGTTTTCTGAAGTTATGCTTAGATTAACAAGGTATAAATATTTATAATGGGAACATTAAACCAGTGAAAATATACATCTTTGCATGCTATTGCATGAAGTACTGTAGAGGAGCAGCTTGCAGTATATCTTAAAACTAAATTAAATAGAGTAGTTTATTAGTAACCCACAGTTTAGTCATAAACAAAATCAGCTAATATTTTCCTAATAGTAACAGAATTACTCGCTATAAAACAACTTTATGATACAGAAGAAAGTTTGTCACTATTATGCTTGACAGAACTCGGTATTACAACTAAAAAGGGACATCAGAAAATTCTAAGAGCAAAATTATGAACTTTAGTGTGTATAGGTAAATGAATGGGCCCTGCCCCTTCCACCTGCTTAAAAAGTAGTGAAGTAGTGAGTAAAGTAGTGAAAGTAGTGAGGCGAGATGGGAAAAACTGGGATACCTTACTACCCTTCCTATTGTTTGTGATAAGGGAAGTACTCCAGCCATCCACTGGTTTTTCCCCATTTGAGTTGCTGTATGGTCACCACTCCAGTGCCATATTGGACATTGCCACCAGGGCTAGGAAGAACAGCCTAACCAGAGAATGAATGTCAGTGAACATGTGATAAAGATGTGGGACAGAATAGCCCAAGTCACTCGCACAGCGCAGGAACACCTGGAAAAAGCACAAGAGGCCCAACAGACGTATTACAATCATCAAGCGAAGGTCCAGAGATTCCAGCCTCGGGATTGGATAATGGTGCTGGTACCTTCAGCAGAAAGCAAGCTCTTAGCCAAATGGCAGGGGCCACACAAAGTAAAAAAAGCTGTTGGGGAGGGTGACTATACGATTTGACAATCTGATCACCAGAAGCAGAAGCAAATCTACCACCTCAATCTATTGAAGCCCTAGCAGGACTGTGGAGCTTATATGGTCACCCTAGATAACCCCCCCCAAGGCAATAAACCTTGGGGACAAATAAAAATATATCCTGAATTGACCCTTAACAATGAACAAAATGATGATGACTGGAACCATGATGTGTTCCCAGAGAAGCCAGACAGAATCATAGAAGCTCATCACCACGTCATCACAGATCCCAGCGTAAAGGTGAAGGTTAAACCATTTCAGATCCCAGAGACTAAAAGAAAAGAGATCAGTGAGGAAGTTAAGAGGATGTTGGAGCTGAGGCTCATTCAGGAATCCCATAGTCAGTGGTTCAGACTTTGAAAAGTTCATAGTACAAATGGATGCCTCCAAGGTAGGGTTGGGGGGCGTACTTTCTCAAATGATAGGAGAGGAAGCATACCCCATCTAGTTCCTCAGCAGAAAACTCCTTCCCAGAGAATAAAGGTACACTGTAGTGGAAAAGGAATGCCTTGCAGTAAAATGGGCCATAGGAACCCTCTGGTATTACCTGCTTGGACAGAGGTTTACCTTCATTACAGACCATGACCCCCCCACCCCCCCACTTCCCCAAGTGGATGCACTGGAAAAAAGAGAAAAATGCAAGAGTAATAAGATAAGGTTCCTACTACTACAACCCTTCCATTTCAGAGTGCAATACAGGGCAGGAATCAGGCCTGGTAATGCTGATGGTCTGTCAAGGGTACAATGTTTCTCAACCCAAGTAGCCCAATCCCATTGTGTTGAGCAGGAAGTTTGGTTTTTTTTACTTTTGCTTAAGAGAACTTCTTGGGCCTATCGTGAGAACCAGCATGTAAATAAGGAAAAATAAAACCAGAGTGAAGTCAGTCTGATTTACTCCAGACCCCGAACTAACCAAGGAAGGCCAACGAGGTGAAGGAGGTACCCTACCACAATATGCACCCTTGTGAATCTATCCTCTAACACTGCTGAAATCTTCTAGACAAGCAGTCCACAAGTGACTCCTCACTGAATGTTCATATCCAAGATTATCCATGGAATGCAACGGACCCTTAGAGACAGTGTATATATAGACATACCATTTCTTTTAAACTAATTCTCAAAAGCTGCAAACAGTCTAAGAGACTTCCTAAGTGCTATAATCCTCTCCAAATAAGAATTCAAAGCCCTTCTGACATCTCACAATACTCGGAGATTTAGCTGGAACTCAGATACCACTTTTGGTAAAAAAACCTGAGATGCAGAATAGGTCAACATCTTACCTGTGGAATACAATGAAGTGAGGATCAGTATTAAAACTTATGACTCAGAAACTCTTCTTACTGATGTTACCGCAATTAAAAATGCAGTCTTTAAATGGGAGGTGAAATAAAGAACACTCTCCCAAAAGCTTGAGTTGTGCCTCCATTAATGCTGATAGCAGCACCAAGATGAGTTCCCATATCAAGGCAAGCTTCCTGAACAGTGGGAGGACATTTATCATTCTTTTAAGGAATCTTGAGATAGTGAGATCACTGAAAACTCTGCCCATTGGTACATGGTGCAGTGAAGCGTCAGAGGAAAAGCTGTAGTTCAAAATAGTTCATATGGGGGCAGAATGTAGTGGCGTGTTATCTGCTACCAATGGGAAAACTTTCCATTTCTAGAAATAACTGCCACGAAGCTGAACTTGGCAGAATGTCCCCTGCAGGAGCTATATGGGGAGCACAAGTCCAACTGACCCCACCCCTGCTGTCAGTGCAAGTGTGTCCGTCAAGAAGGTCCAGCACTAAAACGTCTGGCTGAGGCCTACTGTTTCTTCCCGTCAGTGTCCCAGCTGAAAAACAAAACTGTTCACAGTCAGCAAATGAAGTTAAATAAAAGCATAAAGGAAAAGGAAGAAAACCTACAGGCAGCGTCAGTCAGGATATTGGCCTCTCTTACTTCAGAGGGCTTTGGCAGCATCAGTTACCCCAGAGTCTGCTAGGACTCCAGTATAAGTCTCAGTTTCTTTCCCCTTCTTAGCCCAGGGGAGTCATGTTCTCCTTTCTGAAAGGATGGAGGGTTGGTTGCCTGTCAGACCTCTCTCTGGGAGCTAAGTAGCTCAAACAGACTGTTCCTTTCCCAGGGTTGCCCCATCTGAGTGGAGTCCCCTCCTTTTAATGCTTCCTCCAGTTCTGGCATGATTTGTATTTGTGCGGGGGGGCAGGGCCACTCTTGCCCAAAGCAGCTCCTTAATCCCTTCCATGCTGGTCAATCCCATCACAGTAACATTTCAATATAAATGGTTTCCTGGGCTGCATTAAAGTATTCAGTACTTCAGAGCGAGCTGAGTCGGACTGCCAATGTCCCATGACTCAAGCAGCAAAGATGAAACAATTCCAGAATGACAATGTCTTCCTGAGTCAAAGTCTGGCAACATTAGTAGATATTATGGAAGCTCCTGGATCAAGCCAAAGCCATCAGAACAGTCAGAATAAATTTTGTTATGCACTGTTGTATCTTTCACTACAGTCATTGGGGTGAGGGAGTAATCACACTACAGTTTCTATTCCAGTCAAAAAGAAACAAGTTTTGTTACTAAGTTACTGTCCTTCCCTGCTCTGGAACAAAACTGAGGGTAACTTTGCTTTATTGCTTTTTGCAGAGAAATTTGCTGATAGATAACTACAGATCAATAGACCATAGCAGAGTCCACTCATTTTGGGTCTGTAATCTGAGATGTAAATTGTCTGTAAGTACATTCTTTTTGCCAGCTACGTGGCGGACAGCACTAAGGGTTAGATGGCAATACAAAGGGCTATATGGTCAAAGTGGTTGGGATGAAAAATTCCCTGCTTGCTCACAAAAAGCACTGCTGTCATGTATAAGTCAGCATTGGTACATTAGATATTTTAAGGCCAGAAGGGACCATTAAATCATCTATTGTGACCTTCTGTATAACACAAGCCATAGAATTTAATACAGTTACTCCTATACTTAGTCTGATTACTAGGGTTTCACTAAAGCATATCTTCCAGAAAGGCATTTAAGTCTTGATTTGAGACGACATGAGATGCAGAATCTACCAATTCCTCTGATAGTTTGTTCCAGAGTTTAATCACTCTCACTGTTTAAAAACTAATATCTTATCTCTAATCATCTGGCTTTAATTACCAGCTATTCATTTTTGTTGTGCCTTTCTACACAAGGCTGAAGAGCCTTGTAGTACCCAGTACTGTCTTCCAGTAAAGGTACTCAACAATTAAGTCACCTCTCCATCTTTTTGATAAACTAAACAGATTGAGCTTCTTATGTGTCTGACTGTAAGTCATGTTAAGAACATAAGAATGGCCATACTGGGTCAGACCAAAGGTTCATCCAGCCCAGTATCCTGTCTACCGACAGTGGCCAATGCCAGGTGCCCCAGAGGGAGTGAACCTAACAGATAATGATCAAGTGATCTCTCTCCTGCCATCCATCTCCACCCTCTGACAAACAGAGGCAAGGGACACCATTCCTTACCCATCCTGGCTAATAGCCATTTATGGATTTAATCTCCATGAATTTATCCAGTTCTCTTTTAAACCCTGTTATAGTCCTAGCCTTCACAACCTCTCCAGGCAAGGAGTACCACAGGTTGACTGTGCACTGAGTGAAGAAGAACTTTCTTTAATTTGTTTTAAACCTGCTGCCCATTAATTTCATTTGGTGGCCCCTAGTTCTTATATTATGGGAACAAGTAAATAACAACTTTTCCTTATTCACTTTCTCCACACCACTCATGATTTTATATACCTCTATCATATCTCCCCTTAGTCTCCTCTTTTCCAAGCTAAACAGTCCTAGCCTCTTTAATCTCTCCTCATATGGGACTCGTTCCATCTATGCAGTTACCTTTATCAACCAAACTTGTAATCTAATCAAAATTGAAATCAGGTTTGCTTGACAACATCTATTTTTCATCATTTTTCATTACTTATATTCCCATCCTTTAAATTACGTATTGATTGAATCCTGTATCAACATTTTCCATTATTTTGCCTGGAATTGATGTTAGGTTAATTGGCCTATAACTATCCAGGTCACTGTGCTTGCCCTTTTTGAATATAGACACACTAGCACTCTCCCAGTCTTCTGGAATTTCTTGTATATTTCAAGATTTATTAAAAGTTAATATCTGTGAGCCAGAGATATCCTCAGTCAACTCTTTCAGGACTCTTGGGTTTAATTTCTCCAGGCCTGCGGATTTTACAATGTTTATCTTTAGTAGATACTTTTTAACATTCTCCTTAGTTATTAACTGATTGGTACTACATATCCCTTGATTAAAAGCAAAAAGAACTTTCAAGGTCCACATTTTTGGCTGAACATTTTGGCTTTGTACATGTTCCACTTTGACTGATAACTGTCAGAGTTAAGAAGTGAGCCCTCCAAATTCAGATTGGATATATCAGTGATGACTGATACTAATAGTGATTAAGAACTGACTCCTATCAGAGAAGAGACTTGAAGGTTTTCCAGGGTGATAAATCAGAAGTAAACTGTCTACATCTAGAATTTAATTCACTGCCAACCAAGGTTGCATAGGTTTCTTCAGGGGCTGGATATAAGGTGTCATAAATAGGACAAATCAGTCTTAGGGGAAAAAAAAACAAAAACTTACCACGGGCAAGAGTATGGCTTGGCAAACATTCACCAATCTTTTGTCTGGATTGTATGGAACCCAGGACAATTTGGAGGAAAGGTATTTTCTTCCTAGTCATGGAGATTTATCATCAGACTTGGTGACTGAAATCAAATGCATTTTCTTTCTAGGATTCTTCCAAAATTAATATGAGTGTGGACCTGAATCAGTTAGTGCAACCTCCACATGAATCAAACCTACCTTTTGTGTTCAACCAATCCAGTTGGTTTGTTCAACTCTTCTTATAGATCAGTTACCCATGTAGTAATTCTTGCATATTAGATATACACAATATTTCAATGTTGTAGTGTGTCTTGGCATACAAATTTTTAAATAATTCAAAATTCTTAATAAAGTAGCTCTTCAATCAAGCAAAATGTATGCACATTCTTCAGTTCTTCTTACATGATTACCAAACATGCAGACACCATTGAATTCTACAGCTCATTTATTGTTCAACACATTCCTCATGTGAAAAAAAAAGTCATTTTGTAAACATGACAGCTTAGTTTTCATTTATGCATTCCTGTAAGACTACTATGTCATATTTGTTCTGTTTACTTGTCAAAACAATGTATTTGCTCCTCTCAGTCTTGCATGATCTACTTGGCTTATAGGGAAAAAAGCAACCTCTGATTGTTCCATTTTCATACATCATTGTTTAAAATCACCAGAACTAATAACTCCAAACAGAATTCTAAATAGTTCTCTGTCACCTGACTAAGACGAATTTTTCAGAGAACAAACATATATTGGTCAAACCCTAAAAAAAAAAAAATCACCTAATCAAGGATTTTATTAAAAGTGTGTTTTCAGATAAACACAAACACCAAACAAACCCAAGATGTCTTGCAAACCAGGCTATTTCCAAATTTTCACCAAAATCATTATACTTAATGCTATCATGCAGGTACTATTCTGAAACTTCACATTCTTCAGATTTTTTCTACATAATAGTAACTTTCATCTTCTCTATGTTGGAGTTAATTTGACTGTTGTCCAGTAGATATGTTATTGTCCTCCATCATACTTCGTTATTACAATGAAATAATATAAAAAAATATAACTAATTATACAAGGATGTATGAGGCAACCTTTCTTAGACAACCTGTCTTCAGACATCACTCTCTAAATCTCCTGTAATGCAGTAACTACACTTCTTTCTAAAATGGATAAGACGACAACCCACCACCACTAAAAAAGTGAATTTGTCAGTCCACTCAGTGATTACTGACAGATTTTTACTATGTATAAATTAGCAAAAATCATTTTCAGTTCTATATTTCCACTAGTAGGTAGTGCTAGTAATTCCTATATTTGCTATAATAAACACTCATTTTTACACACATGGTTTTGTATCAAATCTATTATAGTAGATTTTTGTGAGTACTTTCATTTTAACATACGTAGCTGCTATTACTTCTTAAGTAACAATATTCAGACATAAGATTATATTCTCACTGTGGTGTAGATGATGATGCAATTAACTCCCTTTTAAAAGTAGAGGTTAAAGTGTTAGAGTACATATATTTTCAGGGTCACAGTAGAATTTTAGCATGAAGTTTAAAAAGAAAAGAAAGAAAACTTAAGGTTAGTCAACATTCTTCAGGAAACTCTGAGAAGTCTTTGGGAAAGTATTGTTCAATGTAGTCTGGAGGCAGCCTTTGGATTCTCAAATGTTCTGTGTATACTTATAGAAAAGTTTGTTGCCAGAGATTTATAAAAATAGTGCCATTTTGGCACAATGCAGAATCACGTTTCTTTCTTTCTTAGAATTGTCCATTGTCTATATCCATTAATGGTAAAGCCTCTAATTGATCGACTAACACTCACTAGCATGTCTGCAGAAAAGGAAAAAAATATATAAATAATATCCCACACCTAATTGTTTTAATGGAATTCAAAGATACATTTTAATAAATTACAAACATGAACTTAACACAGGATCTTCATAATTTCAAAAAAAGTTTGCCAGATTTTTAATGGAATCAGCAATATATGGACTGTCAAAGTAAATGAGCGGAGAGAAATGTACCTAGGAAAGGGGGCTAAATTCTCAATATTTTCAATATGCCAAAGCCTAAAGCATAGGACACTAAGATCTCTCTAAAATAAGAACCTGAAGATTAACAAATAATGAATATACTTTAATAAAAGAACCCCAAATAATTGTAACATACCTTTTTGTACTGAGCTCTGAGAAGATGATGGAGCTCCTGGTACTGGACCAGTATATGAGAGGGCTACCACCAGGCCTCCGGGCTTGGGTTCGCCAGAATGACCCCTCCACCTATGATGAGTTGGTCTCCCTCACGGAAAGACAGCTGGCAGCCAGCGAACTCTTCCAGACCCCAGGAGGTAAGACATGGCAAACCAGGAAGCCAGTCCCAAACCCAAGGTCCAGGACTGTCAAGAACTTCAGGAGAACCATAACTGGGAAGAAAGACACCGAGGAATGGCCTGAGGCCAAGAAGGGACCTGGGGGTTTGGGAAGAGAGGACAGAGGGCGGCAACCAGAATAAGGGGGCGGTGTTATGAGTGTGGGGAATTGGGGCATATAGCCTAATCGGCCTGGTAGGGGTCGCAATGACCTCACATGGGTATACAAGATCAGTAAAAATCAATGGTATTGAGACCATAGCATTAATAGATTCTGGGAGTGCTGTCACGCTGGTCTCGGGGAAGTTGGTGGGGCAAGAACAACTAACCTGGGCCAAAAACACAGGGGTAACGTGCGTTCATGGCACTGTAAATTTCTACCCCACAATCCTGGTACGGATTGAGATCCAGGGGACTACTACATGGGTGACTGCAGGGGTGGTCCGCAGGCTCCCCTCCCCTGTCTTAATTGGTAGGGACTTCCCCGGGTTTGAGAGCTTACTCCCCTGAGCAGAGCCAGGGGAGGGTAGCAATCCCCGGGTTGAGACGGAGGCACCTACAGATAGCCTCACCCCAATGTTTGCCGAATTTGCCCGGAGTTATTCTCATCCCCCGGAAAACCCCGAAAGTCTAAGCGGGAAAGGAGGGCAGATAAAAGATTATGGACCAGGATTCTAGCAGAGAACAAGAAAACCTCCCTTGTTGGTAGGCAAACCCATTCAGGAGGCCAGGAGATAATTCAGGCCAGTGAGGACTCAGAGGCGGTTCCTAGCCCAAGTAGGGGCAACCCAGGGGATGGAGTAGAAACAGGCCCCCGGAATTAGGTCAGATTGGTACTGCATGTGAGAATTTTGGGCAGGACCAAGCCAATGACCCGCTATATGCAAATGTAAGGGAGGAGGTAGTGGAAGTAAATGGCGTACCTATGGAAGGAAAGACCAAAGGCCCAAGGCCATATTATGTGCTCAAACGCGATCTGTTGTACAGGATAGCGCAAATACGAGGGGAAGAAGTAGAGCAACTCTTAGTCCCACGGAAACACACAAGGGCAGTACTAGAGTTAGCTCACAGTCATCTATTTGGGGGACATCTAGGAGTAGACAAGACACTGGATAGAGTCCTAAGATGGTTTTGTTGGCCAGGAATACATACAGAGATCCAGCGCTATTGTGTCTCCTGTCCTGAATGCCAGTTGCATAGCCCCCTACCTCACTTGCGGGTCCTATTAGAACCTTTGCCTATTATTGAAGTCCCTTTCTAGAGGATAGCGATGGACATAGTGGGCCCACAGGAAAGATCGGCACGGGGCCACCGAAACGTACTAGTCATCCTTGACTACGCCATGCGGTATCCAGAAGCCATTCCTTTAAGAAACCCCACATCCAAGGCAATAGCAAAAGAACTACTCCAGGTTTTTGCCAGTGGGCATCCCTAAGGAGATCCTGACAGACCAAGGAACCCCTTTCATGTCAAAATTAATGAAAGACTTATGTACCCTACTCCGCATCCAGGCCATAAGGACCTCAGTCTACCATCCACAAACAGATGGACTGGTCGAGCGGTTTAACTGTACCCTTAAAAGTATGATCCGGAAGGTGGTAGCTCAGGATGGAAAATACTGGGATACCCTTCTACTGTATCTAATGTTTGTTATACGGGAAGTCCCCCAGGTGTCCTGGTTTCTCTTCCTTTGAACTACTGTAGGGATGTCACCCACGAGGAATATTAGATATTGCCAAGGAAGATGGCAACAACCAAACCCAAGAAAGAATGTCATTGAGCACATGACACAGACGAGAGCGTGAATAACTCGAGTAACCACTATAGCATGAGAACATTTGGAAAAAGCACAAGAGGCCCAGTGGACATATTACAACCATTGGGCTAAAGTACGGAGATTTCAACCAGGGGAATGGGTGATGGTGCTAGTGTCGACAGCAGAAAGCAAACTCCTAGCCAGCTGGCATGGACCATATGAGATAGGAAACCATTAGGGAGGTGGACTATAAAGTCAGACAACCAGACTGCCGAAGGCCAGAGCAAATCTACCACATCAACTTACTGAAGCCCTGGTGTGACCGAGAGACGTGCCTGGTCATTCAGGGAGCTCCACCCCAGACAGATGACCCACAGGGGCAGGTGAAGATATCTCCTGAGTTAACTCCAGAACAATGAACAGAGGTCATTGATATGACCCAAAGGAACCAGGATGTGTTCTGTACCCAACTGGGCCATACGACACTGGTCCAAAATCATATTGTCACCAGGCCCGGAGTAAGGGTGATGATAAGACCGTACCGGATACCAGAAGCTAAAAGGGAAGCAATTAGGACAGAAATGAAGATGATGCTGGAACTCGGGGTTATTAAAGAATCCCACAGCCAGTGGTCCAGCCCTATCGTCCTAGTCCCCAAGCCTGACGGCACCCTGAGGTTTTGCAACGACTTCCGGAAGTTGAACGAAGTATCCCAATTCGATGCCTATCCAATACAACGCATTGACGAGCTAGTTGATCAGTTAGGCAAGGCCCGATACCTAACCACTCTGGACCTGACCAAAGGATATTGGCAAATTCCCCTGGCCGAGAATGCCAAGGAAAAGACTGCCTTCTCTACACCCGGTGGCCTGTCCCAATACACTGTCCTCCCTTTCGGACTCCATGGGGCCCCTGCAACATTTCAACGACTTATGGACAAACTGCTGCGACTCCATGCCAAGTATGCTGCCGCCTATCTAGACAACATAGTCATTCATAGCCCTGACTGGGAAACGCACCTAGGAAAAGTAGAAGCAGTGCTAGACGCCCTGCGGAAGGCTGGCCTCACTGCCAACCTTCTCAAGTGTGTGATAGGACTAGCTGAGGCCAGATTCCTCGGATATGTAGTAGGAAGAGGTTTGGTGAAACCCCAATGGAATAAAGTGGAGGCAATACAAGGTTGGCCTTGACCAGTCCGCAAAAAGCAGGTCAGAGCGTTTCTAGGGATAGTAGGATACTATCAGAAATTCATCCCTCATTTCGCCACAAGAGCAGGGCCATTGACGGATTTGATAAAGGCTCAGGGCCCCGAGATAGTAGAGTGGACTGATGTGGCAGAAGGAGCATTTGCAGATTTAAGGACAGCCCTTTGCTGCCATCCAGTACTCATAGCCCCAGACTTCGAGAAGGAATTCATCCTACAACCAGATGCCTCAGAGGTAGGGCTAGGAGCCGTCCTTTCGCAGATGGTAAAGGAGGAAGAACATCTGATCTTATACCTCTGCCGGAAACTCCTCCCCAGGGAACAAAAGTACGCCGTCGTTGAAAAGGAATGTCTGGTGGTAAAATGGGCTATGGAGACTCTCTGCTACTACCTACTGGGGTGGTGGTTTACCCTCATGACAGACCACGCCCCACTCCAGTGGATGCACAGAAACAAGAAGAAGAACGCAAGAGTGACTAGGTGGTTCCTATCCCTACAGCCCTTCCATTTCGGGGTACAGCATAGGGCTGGAAGCCAACACGGCAACGCTGATGGCCTATCACGACAGCACTGCCTCTCATCCCAAGTAGCCCAACCCCATGGTGTTGAGTGGGGGGAGGGGGGAATATGTGATACAGCATGGCCAGAGGGCAGCAGGAGAGTCTTAGAAGGGAGTCTTATTCCCTGTAGAGGGAAGAAAGTTTGCTATAAATTAATTAAAGCACCTGAAGCCAGTCACATGATAAAAAACCCCTCCTTCAATCGGACAAGGGGAGGAGTAGAAGCAGAGTGGATTGGTGTTGGAGTAGAGAGCAGTTTGGAGAAATGCTGCAGCGGGGTAAGAAGACTAAGACCCTAGGTAAAGGGACACCTGGTTTGTGCAGAGGGAGGGCAGGAAGCCCCACAAGCTGAAGGGCAGGAGAGGGAAGTAGCCCAGGGGAAGGAACCGCTAGTTCTAGTGGTTTACCGCTATCCCTAGGGCCCCTGGGCTAGGACCCATAGTAGAGGGCGGACCCGGGTCCCTCCCTCTCCACTTCCCTCCTCTAGGACAGTAGTGGGGCAGTTAATACCCCAGGTTCAGGGGCAAGAAACAGTGCTCTGAACCCCCGCCCAAGAGGAGAAAGCAAGAGACCTACCATAGTAGTGTCGGCAATTTGCCACAACTGGTATAAAAGACCCATGGCACAGCTATGGCTTTCCTGGGTCAGCTGATGAGAGCACCTGGGGCTTGGGTTGCAGGGTTAAAAATTGCTGTGTAGATGTTCGGGCTCAGGCTGGAACCCTACTTCTAGGACCCTCCCCACTCACAGGGTCCCAAGAGCTCAGGTTCCAGCCCGAGCCTGAGCTTCTACATAGCTATTTTACAGCAAGGCAAACCAAGCCCCGCGAGCCCTAGTCAGCTTATGCAGGCCAGCCACAGGTGTTTAATTGCTATGTAGACATACCCAGAGTGGCTTCCTAAGGCTGGCTGGCTTCAAAGAGAACATGCTCAGGATTAAAAGAGGCACTCCCAACATAGTACAACCTGAGGCAAGTAATCAAATTTAAATTAGCAGAGGTTTAACTAATTAAAGTTTGGCAAAATCAGCTGTCCTGAATGATTTCCCCACAAACCTTTTGCACATGGACCCTCTCCATTCCTTATGAAGCCAAAATACCCATCTGAGATCCACTCCCACTCCCCAGCTACCAAAAATTAAAACGCAAAACCTTGTACCCCCATTAAGAACTCTCCCTCCCCACTCCTCCAGACTGTTAAACACTGATGTATCCAAATTTCCCCAATAGCCTAATGTGGAGTTTTGCCCTTCCATCTTGCTAGTAACGGAAAACTAGATTACTATTTGCATTAGCAGCTGGAACAGACTTCAACCTTCTCCTTAGCTGCACTTATTTAAATTAAAATGTTTGATCGGAAGCCTGTCCAATGGATGCCTACAAGTTTTAGTTAAGTAATTCCTTATAGATAGATATTACGGGATGTCACATGAAGCCACCAAGAAACTTGAAGAAGATGGGGAAGTAAGGATGCCATGCTATCTACATGTGGCCCTAAGGAAACAAGAATTCCTGTTTTTAGAGTTTTAGGGTTACAAAATTTAAATTAGGCAACTAAAGAAATACAGAGGAAAGGATGGATGCCGGATACAAAACAGGATGACCCTCAAAGGAGTTCCACACCACCACAGATGTTTCAATCAGGATTATGAAGGCACAGCAAGTAAATGATAGAAGTTTTTCAATGCTGAAGAAGCCCTATGGACTTTTTGGAGTGTAGACAAGTGCCTTCTCTCAACAGACCATGAAGCAAATAGACACTATGGTATATCAAAGAGCCTCTGCAGAAACCAATGAGACAAAGTAGGAACTCCCCTCCCTCCCCCCCATACTGGTTTTGTTTACACTTTTTCCTTTGTATTTAAGTTTTCTTCAGACAATGGCTACAAAAATGCAGACTCCTGTATTTTTTCTATAAAGTTTAATCTTATTTAAAATTCAAGGTGAAAATGCCATGGTTTCCACCTTTCAAAAATTAGGTGGAAATGTGAATTGCCACCATGTTGTTTGCAAGCAGTGCAAAACTCCCACAGCTTTATTATTTTTTCTATTAAATACTTTAAGTCAAAAATATTTTAAAATGTCATTTTCAAGTGTATAATTCATAATTTATGAGACTTGTTGATTGATATTCTACCAGAACTGCAAATCCTTTGGACCTATTATGATAATGGGATTTTTACAATGCACACATTACTACAAAAAAACCCTTAAAAGCAGTGGAATCCTGCATAGTACTATCCATGCTTAAAATATATTTTATAGTGTACAGAACTCTGAAGTGCTGAAAAAAACTGGATAAAAAGTTATCAAAAAGCAACTATGCACATTAACAACTTTTCAGTCTTTGAATAAATAATGTTATCAGTATCTGAAACTGAAGGTTTGCAGTAGGCAGTATGTCTTACCCAACTTCTCTCTGCTATTGGTTTGGTGTTAGTTGAAACCAGCGGAAGAAAAAGAAGAAACAGGTGGAGCATCTGAACACCTTTTTTCTTTCCCCCAAACTGAAGTATTGATATCATTTAAGAAAAACAATGTTTGTTTTATGTTATTTTTTAAAAAGCTAACATTACAATAATAATAATAATGTGTCTGCAAAATTTAGTTCCTTTTAAAAAAAAATCAAGCTCCTCCCCACACACACAGGCCCATGAAAAATGGTGACTAAGTATTTTTAAAAGAAAAATATTTTAAAATGGTCCAACAGTAATTACGGGTACAGCTGAGCAGGAAACCATTTTCCTGTTGGGCAAGAAATTGAGATTCTGAAATGTTTCCCATCCTGAAACAGGACAAAAAGACAAAATCTCAAAAATGTTCACAAACCAACAATCTGATAAAATTTCAGATCTCATCAACCGAAATGTTTGTTTTGATCATTTTGAAATGCTGCGTTTAGTTTTTGACCTTTTACAATTTTTAACCTTGTTTTCAGTATAAATTCACTAAAATTTCTAAACAAACCTTTTAAAAAAAAATTAAACTTTTCCAAAATAAATTGAAATGAAACTAAACTTTTTGCAAAACTGTTTGGATTGAGAGATTTTTTTTTGTAACAACCCAATTCCTCTCTGCCTCCCTCCTATCTCTCTTTAAAACAATATATAAACTATATTAAGCTCATTTATAAGCTAAGGTCTTCTGTAATCAAGGTCCTCTGTAAAGTCACATATTTGGGGTCTGAGACATACATCCATAATTCATACATCCAGAAGAGGAACTTCATATTTAGTGAAACTGGAGGAATATTCACCGGGTAGGAGGCTGCATTACAAAGCATGCACAACAGAAATACAGTAATATAACAAAAGTGTATTTCATTTCTGTGTGAGTGTGTGCTACACCTTGCCTGTCCTTTGTATTTAAGTTGTGCAAACTATTAAAACTTGAGAAAGCACGTTCCTGACCCTAACGTATTTAATTTCCATATAAAAAACCTAATACAGATTATATATTTACGCATACATATTGATCTACAGATGATAATACTTTAAAATTATTTCTCTTCCTGATTTTGAGGTAATAACTGTATCATGATACAATAACCTTTGAGATTAAGGGTATGTCTACACTACGAAATTAGGTTGAATTTATAGAAGTCTTTTTTTAGAAATCGTTTTTATGTCGTCTATTGTGTGTGTCCCCACACAAAATGCTCTAAGTGCATTAACTCGTTGGAGTGCTTCCACAGTACCAAGGCTAGAGTTGACTTCCGGAGTGTTGCACTGTGGGTAGCTATCCCACAGTTCCCACAGTCTCCGCTGCCCATTGGAATTCTGGGTTGAGATCCCAGTGCCTGATGGGGCAAAAAACATTGACACGGGTGGCTCTGGGTACATGTCATCAGGCCTTCCCTCTGTGAAAGCAAGGGCAGACAATCGTTTCGCGCCTTTTTTCCTGAGTTACCTGTGCAGACGCCATACCACGGCAAGCATGGAGCCTGCTTAGCTCACTATCACTGTATGTCTCCAGGGTGCTGGCAGATATGGTACTGCATTACTACACAGCAGCAGCAACCCATTGCCTTGTGGCAGCAGATGGTGTAATAGGCCTGAAAACCATCCTCATCATGTCCGAGGTGCTCCTGGCCGCCTCAGTAAGGTCGGTCAGGAGCGCCTGGGCAGACATGGGTGCAGGGACTAAATCAGGAGTGACTCGACCAGGTCATTCTCTTTAGTCCTGCAGGCAGACATATTGCACCATCTTTTGCCGAGCAGACAGGAGATGTGGATGGCTTGCAGTCCTACTGCACAGTCTGCTGCCAGCCAAAGATGTAAAAGATAGATGGAGTGGATCAAACCAATAAATAGACAAGATTTTTTTTGTATTCATTTGCTCCTCCCTCGCTCCCTCCCTCCGTGAAATCAACAGTTGACAATCATCTTGGTGAGGTCTGTCAGGGGCACCTTGAAAACCTTAATGGAGATTCAGTCCTGCCTGAAATACCAGAGGGTGGGATAGCTTAGTGGGTTGAGCATTGGCCTGCTAAACCCAGGGTTTTGAGTTCAATCCTTGAGGGGGCTATTCTGTATGACAGTTGTTTTTGTTTCTCCTTGATGTAAAGCCACCCCCTTTGTTGATTTTAATTCCCTGAAAGCCATGTTGTCAGTCGCCCGTCCCTCTGTCAGAGCAACGGCAGACAATTCTTTCGCGCCTTTTTTCTGTGCTGACGCCATACCACATCAAGCATGGAGCCCGCTCAGATCACTTTGGCAGTTAGGAGCACATTAAACGCCACGTGCATTATCCAGCAGTATATGCAGCACCAGAACCTGGCAAAGCGAAACCGGGTGAGGAGGCGACGTCAGTGCGGTGACGAGAGTGAAGAGGACATGGACACAGACTTCTCTCAAAGCACGGGCCCTGGCAATGCAGGCATCATGGTGCTAATGGGGCAGGTTGATGCGGTGGAATGCCGATTCTGGGCTCGGGAAACAAGCACAGACTGGTGGGACCGCATAATGTTGCGGGTCTGGGATGATTCCCAGTGGCTGCGAAACTTTTGCATGCGTAAGGGCACTTTCATGGAACTTTGTGACTTGCTTTCCCCTGCCCTGAAGCGCATGAATACCAAGATGAGAGCAACCCTCACAGTTGAGAAGCGAGTGGCAATAGCCCTGTGGAAGCTTGCAACGCCAGACAGCTACCGGACAGTCGGGAATCAATTTCGAGTGGGCAAATCTACTGTGGGGGCTGCTGTGATCCAAGTAGCCAACGCAATTAAAGATCTGCTGATATCAAGGGTAGTGACTCTGGGAAATGTGCAGGTCAGAGTGGATCGCTTTGCTGCAATGGGATTCCCTAACTGTGGTGGGGCCATAGACGGAACCCGTATCCCTATCTTGGCAGCGGAGCACCAACCCAGCAAGTACATAAACCGCAATGGGTACTTTTCAATAGTGCTGCAAGCACTGGTGGATCACAAGGGACGTTTCACCAACATCAACGTGGGATGGCCAGGAAAGGTACATGACACTCGCATCTTCAGGAACTCTGGTCTGTTTGAAAAGCTGCAGGAAGGGACTTTATTCCCATAACAGAAAATAACCGTTGGGGATGTTGAAATGCCTATAGTTATTCTTGGGGACCCAGCCTACCCCTTAATGCCATGGCTCATGAAGCCATACACGGGCAGCCTGGACAGTAGTCAGGAGCTGTTCAACTACAGGCTGAACAAGTGCAGAATGGTGGTAGAATGTGCATTTGGACGTTTAAAAGTGCACTGGCGCAGTTTACTGATTCGGTTAGACCTCAGCGAAACCAATATTCCCACTGTTCTTACTGCTTGCTGTGTGCTCCACAATATCTGTGAGAGTAAGGGGGAGACATTTATGGCGGGGTGGGAGGTTGAGGCAAATCGCCTGGCTGCTGGTTATGCACAGCCAAACACCAGGGAGGTGAGAAGAGCACAGGAGGGTGCGGTGCGCATCAGAGAAGCTTTGAAAACCAGTTTCATGATTGGCCAGGCTACGGTGTGAAAGTTCTGTTTGTTTCTCCTTGATGAAACCCCCCGCCCCTTGGTTCACTCTGCTTCCCTGTAAGCTAACCACCCTCCCCTCCTCCCTTCGATCACCGCTTGCAGAGGCAATAAAGTCATTGTTGCTTCACATTCATGCATGCTTTATTAATTCATCACACAAATAGGGGGATAACTGCCAAGGTAGCCCGGGAGGGGTGGTGGAAGAGAGAAGCACTGGGAGAGGTGGTGGAGGAGGGAAGGACAAGGCAACACAGCACTTTAGAAACTTTAAAACATATTGAATGCCAGCCTTCTGTTGCTTGGGCAATCCTCTGTGGTGGAGTGGCTGGGTGGCCGGAGGCCCCCCCACCGCATTCTTGGGCGTCTGGGGGAGGAGGCTATGGAACTTGGGGAGGAGGGCGGATGGTTACACAGGGGCAGTAGCGGCAGTCTGTGCTCCAGCTGCCTTTCCTGCAGCTCAACCATATGCTGGAGCATATTAGTTTGATCCTCCAGCAGCCTCAGCATTGAATCCTGCCTCCTCTCATCACACTGCTGCCACCTTTCAGCTTCAGCCCTCTCTTCAGCCCGCCACTTACTCTCCTCAGCCCGCCACCTCTCCTCCCCGCCATTTTGTGCTTTCCTGCACTCTGACATTGTTTGCCTCCATGCATTCATCTGTGCTCTGTCAGTGTGGGAGGACAGCATAAGCTCAGAGACCATTTCATCGCGAGTGCCTTTTTTTCACCTTCTAATCTTCACTAGCCTCTGGGAAGGAGAAGATCCTGTGATTCTTGAAACACATACAGCTAGTGGAGGAAAAAAAAGGGACAGTGGTATTTAAAAAGACACATTTTATAGAACAATGGGTACACTCTTTCACAGTAAACCTTGCTGTTAATATTACATACATAGCACATGTGCTTTCGTTACAAGGTCACATTTTGCCTCCCCCCACCACGTGGCTAACCCCTCCCCTCTCCCCGTGGCTAACAGCGGTGAACATTTCTGTTCAGCCACAGGCAAACAGCCCAGCAGGAACGGGCACCTCTGAATGTCCCCTTAAGAAAACCACCTTATTTCAACCAGGTGACCATGAATGATATCACTCTCCTGAGTATAACACAGAGAGAGAAAGAACGGATGTTGTTTGAATGCCAGCGAACATACACTGCAATGCTTTGTTCTACAATGATTCCCGAGTATGTGCTACTGGCCTAGAGTGGTAAAGTGTCCTACCTTGGTGGACGGAATAAGGCTGCGCTCCACAGAAACCTTTTGCAAAGGCTTTGTAAGTACATCCAGGAAAGCCGCAAATGCCAGGGCAAATTAATCATTAAACATGCTTGCTTTTAAACCATGCATGCTATTTTAAAAAGGTACCACTCACCAGAGGTCCCTTCTCCGCCTGGCGGGTCCAGGAGGCAGCCTTGGTTGTGGGTTCGGGGGATATTGGCTCCAGGTCCAGGGTAAGAAACAGTTCCTGGCTGTTGGGAAAACTGGTTTCTCTGCTTGCAGTGAGCTATCTTCCTCATTCCCAAAACCTGCTTCCATGATGCCTCCATCTCCATTGAAGGAGTCAAACAACACGGCTGGGGTAGTGGTAGCTGAACCCCCTAAAATGGCATGCAGCTCATCATAGAAGTGGCATGTTTGGGGCTCGGACCCGGAGCGGCCGTTTGCCTCTCTGGTTTTCTGGTAGGCTTGCCTCAGCTCCTTAAGTTTCACGAGGCACTGTTTCGGGTCCCTGTTATGGCCTCTGTCCTTCATGCCCTGGGAGATTTTGACAAAGGTTTTGGCATTTCGAAAACTGGAACGGAGTTCTGATAGCACGGATTCCTCTCCCCATACAGCGATCAGATCCCGTACCTCCCGTTCGGTCCATGCTGGAGCTCTTTTGTGAAACTGGGACTCCATCACGGTCACCTCTGCTGATGAGCTCTGCACTCACCTGCAGCTTGCCATGCTGACCAAACAGGAAATTGAAATTCAAAAATTCGCGGGCCTTTTCCTGTGTACCTGGCCAGCGCATCTGAGTTGAGAGTGCTGTCCAGAGCGGTCACAATGGAGCACTCTGGGATAGCTCCTGGAGGCCAATACCGTCTAATGGCGCCCACAGTACCCCAAATTCGACCTGGCAAAGCCGATTTCAGTGCTAATCCCCTTGTTGGAGGTGGAAAAAGGAAATCATTTTAAGAACCCGTTAAGTTGAAAAAAAGGGCTTTGTCGTGTGGATGGGTTAAATCGATTTAACGCTGCTAAATTCGACCTCAACTCCTAGTGTAGACCAGGGCTAAGGTTTTTAAACTCCAAGTCCTTTGGCCTCAGAGTTTACTAGACCATATACTTATTACGGTATTACCAGAAAATACATTCCAATTATTTTTACATATTCATATGTTGAATTTAAAAGAAACTACAAAAGTGTGCTGTTAAACAGCTACATATAGAATAATAGCCTGCTACCAGTTATTCAATTAATTCAAGCGGTAGAGGCACCCCACTATGGTTCTGTGTGTCCCAAACCTGGTAATGAACCCTCTTTGGGTATATATGGTTACGCATGGTGGAATTCTTTTTTTCCAGATTTTTTTTAAATTTAGGAATTTACATAGAAAAAGACAACATTAAAAGAACATTGAAGTTGCAAGGTCAAGTGCTCAAAAGTTAGGAAATGACAATTACCAATGCAACATTTACAATTACCAATTCAGTCTGCTTGTGCATGTGCATTCATACAGTCTTTCATTACAAGATAACATACTATTTTTTCCACAGGACTTCTAAATCATCCAACTGATCATGATGAAGGAATAAATCAGGGCTGTGCAGTAAAAGATGCTGTTATCTGTAGGATCTCTACTTCACAGAATCATAGAAATCTAGGCCTAAAATGGTCCTGAAGAGGTCATCTAGTGAAGTCCATCCCCCCATGCTGAGGCAGGAGTAAGTGTACCTGACCACCCGACAGGTGTTTTTCATACATAGTATTATATATAATTTATTAAACATGTCAGAACATTTTCTATTACTATATTACGATGAGATTTAGATAAGGGTATAGAGAGTGCACTTATAAAGTATGCGGACAATACCAAACTGGGAGAGGTTGCAAGTGCTTTGGAGATAAGATTAAAATTTAAAATGATCTGGACAAACTGGAGAAATGGTCTGAAGTAAATAGGATGAAATTTAATAAGGACAAATGCAAAGTAGTCCTCTTAGGAAGGTGCAATCAAGTGCACACATACAAAATGGGAAATGACAGCCCTAAAAGGATTACTATGGAAAGGGTCATAGTGGCTTACAAGTGAAATATGAGACAACAGAGTAACACTGTTGCAAAAAAAGCAAACATTATTCTGGGATGTATTAGCAGGAGTGTTGTAAGCAAGACACAAGAAGTAATTCTTCTGCTATACTCCGTGCTGATATGGCCTCAACTGGAGTATTGTGTCTAGTTCTGGGCACCACATTTCAGGAAAGATGTGGACAAACTGGAGAAAGTCCAGAGAAGAGCAAGAAAAAATTATTAAAAGTCTAGAAAACATGACCTATAAGGGAACATTGAAAAAATTGGTTTTGCTTAGTCTGGAGAAGAGAAGACTGAGGACATGATAACAGTTTTCAAGTTCATAAAAAAGTTGTTACAAGGAGGAGGTAAATTGTTCTCGTTAACCTCTGAGGATAGGACAAGAAGCAATGGGCTTAAATTGCAGCATGGCCAGTATAACTTGGATGTTAGGAAAAACTTCCTAACTCTCAGGGTGGTTAAACACTGGAATAAATTGTCTAGGGAGGTTGTGGAATCTTTGTCATTGGAGATTTTTAAGTGCAGTTTAGACAAACACCTGTCAGGGATGGTCTAGATCAATGGTCACCAATCAGTCGATCGCGATCAACTGGTCAATCTTAGAGGAACTCCCAGTTGATCACGATCTCTGGTGGTCTAGTGGGGCTGCCGCTGAGGCATTCTCCCTGCCTGTCCCAGTCCCACGCCGTTCCCGAAAGTGGTCAGCACAGCCCCGGGGGCAGGGGTCTCCCTCTGTATGCTGCTCCTGTCTGCAAGCACCGTCCCCACAGCTCCCATTTTGCCAGGAACAGGGAGCTGTGGCCAATGGGAACTATGGGGCAGTACTTGCAGAGAGGGGCAGCGCGTGGAGCTACATGCTCCCCACCTCTCCTAGGAGCCTCAGGGGCATGTTGGCCTTCCCAGGAGCCTCTTGGAGCCAGCATCCCAACCCCTAGCCCTGACCCCCCCTGCCAGAGCCAGCACCCTGCACCCCCTCCTGCACCCCAACACTCTGCCCCAGGCCTGACCCCCCAGCCCAGAGCCAGCACCCTATACCCGCCTGCACACCAACACTCTGCCCCAGCCTGGACCCCTCCTCCTGCACCCAAACTCTCTACCAGAGCTTGCACCCCTCACCCCCTCCTGCACCCCAACCCCCAGCCTCAGGCTCAGCCCAGAGTTCCCTCCGACACTGCGAACCCCTCGGCCCCAGCCCAGAGACCGCAACCCTTCCCGAACCCCAACCCCTATCCCAGCCCGGTGAAAGTGAGTGAGGGTGGGGGAGAGCTAGCGACAGAGAGAGGGGAGAATGGGGGGAGGGATGGGCGGGGCTTTGGGGAAAGGACGTGGTAGATCCTGGGTTGCCCTTAAATTCAAAAAATGATCTTGGGCATAAAAAGGTTGGAGACCACTGGTCTAGATAATACTTAGTCCTGCCATGAGTACAGGAGACTGGACTAGATGACCTCTCGAGGTCCTTTCCTGTCCTATGATTCTATAGGTTCTAAAACAAAAACACAAGAGAAATGCTTGCACTCTATAGCATTTATTAGTCTCACTGATGAAACAAAAATCAAGCATCTATCAAAATTGTGCAGTGTTGTTTAACTCTGTCTCTGTTTTATTTTTAATTCAATAGCCAAGTCTGAATTTGAGTGGTAACAGTCTTCAAAAACCTATGTTCAAGAATCTGAAATGTAGTGAGATGTAAGGCACCATAACTGTAGGGTCAGACTGTAAAAGGTTTAATCCAGACATATACCGAGAGAGCTGGTGAAGTTAACTTCTCACTTTCTGGTAATGGTCTTAAAGGTTGACAGAAATATTTCTTAATTACTAAAAAAAAATGTGACTAGTACTGACTAGAAAGTTGAAAGTATTTTTTTAAAAACCAGAATTACTGATTAAAACAACAAAAGATGCCAAAGCCATTATAGCATCACTGCTTGCTTTTCGTTAGTTATGTGGAAAATTAATTTCAGTCATCTCCTTTTGTCATGGAACGCTAATGTTACACTTCTTCTTTTGATTTTCTCCCATTGGTTTAATTTCCCCAATGGCCAAGGGTTTTGTACTTAACTTGTGTCTCATATAATGTACTATTTCCTCTTAAATTTGAACTATACATTTTTTACCCTTACTCTTGTGTAATTTCTTAAACCCATTTTCGTTATTTTTGTTTTAAAATATTTACTTAAAGCATAGCTCATTTTCTTCCCTCCTGCACTAAGAATTCAAACTGTTATAATCTGTAATTTTTTTTTTTTTTTTTTTACCTTTTTTAATGTTTTACACATCAAATTATTTTTTAACTTCCAGAAATTGTTCTATCAAGGAGGAACACTTGATCATTAGAACTAATTCACCTTTCAGAGACACTTTAAATTTTCAAGGTCAAAAGATCATTGATTAAACTTTTTTATGGCTCCATAGTGGAGGTTCTGGTAAGATATGCACTTAAAGCAGGAATGAAACCTTTTCATTTCACATTTTAAAGATTTAGTCTCCAAATTTCACACAATACCTCTTGGGAGGATAAGTGAATTTTCCATTATAATTTTTGGTAAAAGATTTACTAACTTTGACAGAGGAATCATTTTAAAATTATCTCTCTCTTAAATTTTTTCCTTTGAGTCTAATTTTTTCCCCAGTCCCTCTAACTAAAGAGCTGTAGTCACCAAACTCCACACACGTTTTCATGAAATGTGGCTGATTGGACAATTTTGCCCTTAAACCATATTTAATCATAACCTAAATTAGCTACGTTGATAGATATGACAGTTACTTCTGTTCTCTCATAATGTTAAGTCTGCCTACATGTCTCACTAGCTATGTTCTTCATGTGCAATCACAACACTTCTGAATATGTCCTTTTCTTGTGTTTGTTTCTAACGCTAGATCTCCCAATTTGTTCTGGGTTTTGACCAGCACCCTTTTTAAAGGCCTAAGAAGAACTTTTCCCACATTGCAAAATAGCACCTAGCAGTGTAGGGTTTTGTCTGTCTTTCTCAGAACACCTAAGAGATTTGTCTAGGGAGCAGATATTACATTATTGATATTTGTCATAACCAGACACTGGCCGGCTGGCATCTAGCTGGATCTTTGCTGTACATTGCATGGTGAGAGAAGTGCTCCAATCCCGTGTAGAAAGAGGGATCCTTCATTTAAAGTAGGGCTGTCAAGCGACTAAAAAATTAATCACGATTAATCACACTGTTAAACAAGAATAGAATACCATTTATTTAAATATTCTGATGTTTTCTACATTTTCAAATATACTGATTTCAATTACAACACAGAATAAAAAAGTGTACAGTGCTCACTTTATATTTATTTTTGATTACAAGTATTTTCACTGTAAAAAAACAAAAGAAATACTATTTTTCAATTCACCTAATACAAATACTGTAGTGCAATCTCTTTATCATGAAAGTTGAACTTACAAATGTAGAATTATGTAAAAAAACCAACTGCATTCAAAAACAAAACAATGTAAAATTTTAGAGCCTACAAGTCCACTCAGTCCTACTTTTTGTTCAGCCAATTGCTCACACAAACAAGTGTATTTACATGTGCAGGAGATAATGCTGCCCGTTTCTTGTTTACAATGTCACCAGAAAGTGAGAACAGGCATTCTCATGGCATTGTTGTAGTTGGCATCGCAAAATATTTACGTGCCAGATGTTCCTTCATGCTTCAACCACCACTCCAGGGGACATGTGTCCATGCTGATGACGACTTCTGCTCCAAAGCAGCGTGGACCAATGCATGTTCATTTTCATTCTCTGAGTCAGATGCCACCAGCAGAAGGTTGATTTTCTTTTTTGGTGGTTCGGGTTCTGCAGTTTCCGCATTGGAGTGTTGCTCTTTTAAGACTTCTGAAAGCATTCTCCACACCTCAGCCCTCTCAGATTTTGGAAGGCACTTCAGATTCTTAAACCTTGGGTCGAATGCTGTAGCTATCTTTAGAAATCTCATATTGATACCTTCTTTGCATTTTGTGAAATTTGCAGTGAAAGTGTTCTTAAAATGAACAACATGTGCTGGGTCATCATCCGAGACTGCTATAACATGAAACGTATGACAGAATGCGGGTAAAACAGAGCAGGGGACATACAGTTCTCCCTCAAGGAGTTCCGTCACAAATGTAATTTATGCATATTTTTTTAACGAGCGTCATCAGCATGGAAGCATGTCCTCTGGAATGGTGGCCGAAGCATGACGGGGCATACATATGTTTAGCATATCTGGCACATAAACACCTTGCAATGCCGGCTACAGAAGTGCCATTAAAATGCCTGTGCTCACTTCCTGGTGACACAGTAAATAAGAAGAAGGTAGCATTATCTCCTGTAAATGTAAACAAACTTGTTTGTCTTCGCAACTGGCTGAACAAGATATAGGACTGAGTGGATTTGTAGGCTCTGAATTTTTACATTGTTTTGTTTTTGAGAGCAGTTATGTAACTAAAAACCCCTACATTTGTAAGTTGCACTTTCATGACAGAGATTGCACTACAGTATTTGTATGAGGTGAACTGAAAAATACTGTTGTTTTTTTTTTTAATCTTTTACAGTGCACGTATTTGTAATCAAGAATAGTATATACTTGGATTTCAATTACAACACAGAATACAATATATATGAAAATGTAGAAAAACATTCAAAATATTTCATAAATTTCAACTGGTAGTCTATTGTTTAACAGTGTGATTAAAACTGTGATTAATTTTTTTTAGTTAATTGCGTGAGTTAACTGTGATTAATCAACAGCCCTAATTTAAACCCATTCCTTTCATGAAGAAAGATGTGGGGGAAATCTGGGGCCTTCCTGGTCCTGATCCCAGGATAAAAACTGATCTGTCTGTGTCTGTGTTTTGTAAGCTACACATGACTTATCTTGCTGAATAGTTTGTTTGGGGAGGAACCACATGTGCTATTCATGCACTAGTTGTGTTATGCTGTATTTATGGCTTTTGCTCGAACCCCATTGGTTGTCAGTTTGAAGAATGACCAGACACAGTACATTCATTTGAAAAATGGATTTCCGATGCCCTTCAACAGATGACCTTTCATAGATTTACTACAAAAGATGTTCCAAGAAACACTCTGAGCCAAATCCTAATTCCATTGATATAAGTGCGAGTTTTGCCATTAACTTAAAAAAAGTATTTGGCATTGTATAGAACAAACTTCCAAAAGAACTGGTAAAAGCCTTATGACACTGAAAACAAGACTGAGCAAAGCACTAGAAGCACACCACAAGGAACAATCCTGAGTTGGCACAAGAAGGGATTAAGTATCCTAAAAAACATCTTTCCCTTCTCTATTTTCTATTATTCTACAACTTCTGGAAGAGAATAAAGTAAACGGTACATTAATTTTTAAAGTTTCTGACTTCAGAGACAAGGACTAGGTTATTAATGCTACACACAATATCCTGAAGATGAATACAAGGGCAGATTACAATGATGTGAAACGTCATTCCGATAGTGCACGGAAAACACTGGGATTTCCTGATTCTCCAAAAAATCATCATCATTGTGGGGGCAGTGGCCTCAATATTGTACAAAGCTAAATTAAAAGAATGGCAACAAGGAAAACTAGGATCTTTGTTTAAAAAAAGGGGTCGGGGGGGGGAACAAGAATCAAATTAGGAGGACACTTAAAAACTAATGCAGTACTTTGCAAGTCCCAGGAATCTTTGTACTGTTTCTCTTTGGTTGGAGAGGATGAAGCTTTTAAGGTCTGAACCTTGTTGACAAGTAGCCAGACGAGTAGCCAGACCATGGTAAGACTGGTACAGTGATCCAGAAGTTCACATGTATTACTGGCTTGGTGAAATTTAATTATAGAACACGCTACCAGCCTGGAGTATCTGCCCTGTTCTATGACAGTCTTCCCTGACGTAGGAACAGTTGTGAGCCACTCCAGACAGCGTGACAATGATGTACTTGTTCAGACCTCAGAAGTCAAATATAGTCTCAGATCTCCTTTGGACTTGGGGATCAGAAAGTAACATGAATTGAACTTCTTTCCCCAATGTTAAAGGGGAACTACTTCTGTGGCCCCTGAAGTGTGTAGAGTCTGAAGCTCTTGAAGAAGCAGTGATTCATGAGATGGGTCCCAGAAAAGGTATGTGGTCAGAGGAGGGGATGGTTAGGAACTGGATAGAGTATCCTAGTCCCACAGTGCTTAAGACCCATTTGTCTTCCCAATCATTGTAGAAGTGGGACAGCCTGTTCCCACCCCCCCCCAAAAAAAAGGGGGGAGGGGGGAAGACAAGGAAATATAACTGAAAGATTGCTGATAACTGGAATGCTGACCTCAAGATATGAGTCAGATTGGCTTTTTGCTCAAAGTTGATTGGTGATAAGCTGGCTAGTTACAGGTGAAACCGGAGGATCTGCTCTTCTGTGGTTTATGCTTCCTATTTAAAGTCTTGCTGCCTAGAAGGATAAACTGATTGTCGGAAATACTGCTGGGAGTACTCACATCCCCTGTAATGTTGTCTCTTGATGACTAGAGTATAAGCTCCCAATGAAAGTAACATAGCTCAAGAATCTTTAACAGAATGTAGGGTTTCGTTGTTCTTTTAAAAAAACAGGAACCACCCATCAAAAGGGAGGTCTTCTGTATTCTGTTGGACATTGGGAGTTATACCAGAGTTCTGTAGCCAAGCAGCTCTTCTCATTGTTACAGCTGGGGCCATCATCCTGGATGAAACATCTGCTACACTGAGCACTGACTGCAGTAATGTCTTAACGAGGAATACCTTAAACTCTTCCTTGGCATCTCTGATAACTCTTTGGTAAATTTGGACATTTATCTAAGTAAGATTTTGTAAGATGCCTCCTAATTAGTTATGCACTTTTGTAGTGATGAGATAGATTAAATCTTTCTCCCCCATAAAATCCAGTCTCTTTTTCTTTGGGAGTTGACTTGTAGTTCCCGTCACAAACTCTCATTTGCAGCATTACAACAAGAGGGGCTAGATGGAAGTAGAAACATTCTTGCATAGCTACATAGTACTACTTGCCCATATGCTTTGGTTTGGGAGGCGAGGAAGCTGGAATGTGCCACAAGGACTTTACAGGGTTCAGGGGAGATTTGTTTATAAAGAGGGCTGAGACCTGAAGAATGTCCACCAATTTATGGGTATTCTCTTGGACAAACTCAGCCTGGATGCCCAAGGCTGTAGCCATTCTCCTTAGGAGGTCTTAATGAGACTTAACGTCTTCAGAAATAGGATAAGATGAATCCAGGATAGTGGAATCATCTGGTGAGGATGACGACAGAGGAAATGGAACACATGGACCCTTCTGAGGGCAAGGATTGTTCCTGTGCTAGTAAGTTGCTCTGCTACATTAGTGATTCTGTAGGAGCTATATCAGTTTGTATCTCCAAATTAGATGTGTCAGAAGGTGGGACAATGGAAGGATTAGGTGACCTTGCTCTGGAATGATTGGGATCTTGAAGAGCGGGAGGCACCCCAAGCATTCCCAGGGGATGACTGAAGAAATGAATAGTGTATAAGAGGCCAGAATGTGCTATAAGTCCCATCCCTGATGTAGGAACAGTGTCAGTCTTGGTGTTGATGCTGCTCCTCCAGAGGCAGTCTAGAAAACTTCCATGATCAATACCTGGAAAGGGATGGAGAGGAGAAGAATATTCCAGACCTGACTGTGAGGAAGCCTGCAAATAATCCATAGGCAGTGGAGAAGCCAGACCTGTAGGGGCCACCAATCATCCCGGTCTGCCTGAAGTCCAGTAAGAAGACAGTATTGGTACCAAAATCAGTACAGTAATAGATGCCAAAGATGCCACTCAGGATGCTGAGACCACACTAAAAGCCATTACCGAAAAGGCCATCAGTACTGATGCAGAGGTCAGCGCCCTGTTCAAAAAAATGGCTCAGTACTGAACACTGAGACTGATGCTACAATTGGAGCTGAAGACAGTATCAGTACTAAAGAAGGGTGTCTGAATGCTGATGATGGAACTGGAGTCACCTCTTTACTGGGCTACGTAATCAGTACTGAGGAAGACAGCAGTAACACAGCACAGTCCAGGGCAATCAACTTGGATAGGCACGGGACTGCAGAGGGTACTTCCACAACTGAGGACTCCTATATCAGAGGAGAACCCAGAATGAAAAGCAGAGTAAATCAGCTGCTGCCTCATGTGACTGTGGGGTCAATTGGGACCAAAACTGATGCTGTTTGTACTGGACTCAATCTATGTCCTGTTGATGGTACTGGAGTCAACAATATGGTACTCATCTGGTGTTCTCACCTCAGTACTGGGAAGAGGGTAGATGGCCCTGCTCTGTCTTGGACACTTGAGAAGTTTCTGCACTCCTCTTAGAAGAAAAGGAAGAATCTTTCTGAGCCCTAGAATAGCTCAAAACAAGTTTGTGAGTTCTCTTCCACAGAGGTCCAGGGGTAGGAGAGCAGTCCCTTCTTCTTTTCAGATAAGAATGTGAGTCTAACAGGAACCAGTCCCAGTTCTGAAGTAGTTTAAGGGGCTGGACGATCTGTGAAAATATCCCAGAGCTGAAGTGGGCCTCATGGCTTGTTCCATGAAGTATTTCTTGAGGATTAGGTCTCTGGCAACTTGCATTCTCTTTTTGAACAACCAGCAGATACTGCACTTTTCTTTAATGTGTCCCTCTCCTAGGCAAAAGCACAGAGTGTGGGGGTCACTATTCAGGGTAGCCACCCCAAAGTATAGTGCTTAAAGCCTGGTGATGTCATATCACCAGGTTTACTAAACTAAAAAACCATTAAACAAACTACTAAACCGAAATAATTTTAAACTAACTAACTAAAGGGTACTACTAAGCTAATACTAACTATTTACAAAGCACACAAAGAAATCTTGCTGTAATGCAGTAACAGTGAGGAAAAACTACACGGGGTGTTCTGTCTCAGGCTCTGGGTGGTGATAAGGAACTGGGGGGGTGGGGGGGTGGAAGGAATCAGGGCAATGGGAAATCAGCAGGGGAAATGAGAAGACATGGATCACATGCACTGTTCTGATAGGTTCCACTACACAAAGTTCTCCAGCTTCGGCATGCTGGGCATGCACACATCTGAATGGAATATGTATCTGCCAGCACTCAAGAACATCATTCTATTTACCTTAGTTATATATTCCAAAAGGTTTTTTTTTTGACACTTAACTACAATCAATTATAAAACTTTAAATTGTATGTGGAAAATTTCATAACCATACAATCAGAGACCATGGACCCCAATATAATATCAAACATAAAAGACATTTAATTCATGTTATTTCAGCATCCTAAAGGACAGGAAGCTCCGTGTTTAGAGAAATTAACACTTTTGAGGGGGCGAGAAGCGGGTTGAGACAATACCTTCCACTGATAACATTAAATGTTTTACTGAACCTAGAATGAAATGCAAATGTAAGATGCATATGATATTCAGTAGTATTTGCCTGAAAATTACACTCACTGCAAAAAAATGCTTCCAATTTGCCTTAAAACTGAGTATCTCACCCTCACAATATGAAAAAAAGTTATGCTTCTAGCAATTTTATGCTATGCAGAGGCTATATAGTTAACATAATACAACTATGTACACAGTTTAGCACAGTGTTGCTCAACTGATAGAGTATGTCTAAAACAGGGATAAAGGGGGAGAGAGGGCTGCAACATCACTAGGACCCAGCAGAAGCTTGGGCATGAGAGAAGGAGCAGCTTGCTTCCTTTCCCTCTCTCTCCACTCTGCTATTGCCATTCCCCACAAATGTGCCCATCCCTTCCTGCCCACCACCCAATCCCAGAGCACCTCTTCACACCCACAAAACTCTAAAGCTCCAGTTCATGGGAAGGAGTGTCACCTCCATCAGTAATTTTTCCCTCACCACTAGCACTACACCCAAATTGTAATGAGCTGTGACCTGAACACAACGTATTCACACATTCTCACTGCAGCTTTGCCAGTGACTTGTGGCCTTGAGCAAGTCACGTAACAGCTGTCTCAGGTTTCATACTGTATAATAGTGATAATAGCAAATACTAACTCAAAGGCTTGTTTAAGGGTATTCACGATTGTACAATACTTGGAAAATGTAAATCACTACACAAGTACTGTATTATTATAAATGTTGAGATACTTGGGATTCAACAGTTAAATGTTTTGCAGGTGGTACTGTGGATAAGACACTGAATTGTGACTCAAGAAATCTGGGTTCAATTGTTAGCTCTGCCACAGATTTCCTGTGTGACCTTTGGGAAGTCAACTGATTTCTGTGTGTTAAAGTTTCCCATCTGTAAAATGGGGATGATACTATTCCTTTCTCGCATCTTTTGTCCGCTCAGTACTTACTCAGTGATCTCTTCCGGGTAGGGACTGTCTGTTAGCATATTTAGTGCCTAGCACAAATGTAACCTGGCCTCAGATGCGGCCTCTACATGCTATTGCCATAGAAATAATAAACTACAATTAATGCTCAATTTGATGCATATTTTGACTAAAAATATACTGTGCATGTAAGGATGCTGGTTGTACCCATCTGGTGTTCTACAATAAGAGATACACCATATTTCTTTTGTATTGATTTATTTATTGTATATATATTGAATACTCACTGTATATCAAATAGATTACACAAATGAATTTGACTAAATGATACATAATATATGATTAGACACCTAAACATACACACAATGTGCAGTTAATATGTTTTCAATAATTAAAATTCAGCTGTATGCATAACAGCAATAATTTGAGTTTTTAAATAGTATCTAAAAGTGGCAGAAAAAGATTGTTATTTAAAAACAACATGATGCCAGTCATGGAAAATTAACCTGTAACAGACAACCTTTAATATTAGAGCTCATTTTATGCAAAAATATTTATGCTAGAAATTTCTTACCAAAATTCAAGTCAATAAAAAAATCTTATGACCCGTTCCTTCAATTCCTAATCCCCAGTATTATTCCCTTTGAAGTATACTTGCCAGCTCTATGAACTCAAAAGAAGGATAACGTGTTGTTGGTTAAGTCTTTTCACGGGAAGAACTGACATTCTCCCTTAACTTTCCCCCTACCACTCCCAAAGTGAAAATAAACAACTGGCTCTTTCAGTGTTGTCAGAAAATCCATTACTATAACTGCATTTTACCATATTTGCCACTTAACATATAACAGTGAATCTCACATTTAGAATCCATCATATCAACATAGTCATCGTGATCCAAGCTGCAAATAATAGAGAGTGTCAGTGTCAATTTTGCTTTCTCACACTTGCTTCCCTTCACTTCATCTGATTTTAATAATCCCTGTCAAACCACAAACAGTCCAAATTACCTTCTTGACACAGAAGCTTTCAAGGAGGAGACAGAATCTCAACTTTCATTTAGTATCTACAAAAGAAAGCTGTCCAGCTGGACAAACATTATTTCCACTCTTGACAATCTCTACAGTAAAGCATATGTTTTAATTTTAACTGAAGCTGCCAAGAGTTTGATATGAGCTTCTTGTTTAGTATAGATTGACTCTCAGGATTAGCAAGCCAACAACTGTAGTTGTGTTAAAAGAACCCAGCAGTTTCTACTAAAAGATCATTCATAAACTGCACCTAACAGATTGAAGGAACATGCAAGAGATGGCAAATGCACATTGTGAATTACCCATCCCCACACACTTAATTAGGAAAAAAGAAGAACATAAAAGAAGTGGTTGCGGAAGATGATATTTCTGATAATTTCATATTTCTAAAATTCACTAACTAAATCATGCAAAAACTCGCAGACAACCAATGATGTAATCAAACTTCTAAGGAACATACAAGTTATATTTTCACCCTCTTGAACAATAGCCTAAGAAAGCTGACCATTTGACTTCTGAAAACGTGTTCCAGACAAATAAGCTTCCACAAAGTCATCTGATCTGCAAGCTTTTTCCCCTGGCTGACTTGTCTTCAAAGTAAACTTGGTAGCATAACTCACTGTTTCACATGGATCAAGTTTAAAAGTAACTGATTTCTCTGATGAACCACTGAACTGTATAATCAGCATTCTATTTAGAGCTTATGTTAGTCAATTAAAGCATAGTATGAAAATTTACATAAGGAAAAAAAGTAAATTAAGATACTAAGAATCAATGGGCTTCTGGATACAGCAGGTCAGGAATTTCCTAACAAAATGTTTTTTCATCAGAAAACACCAATTTATCAAAACCAAAACTATTCATAGATTCATAGATTCCAGGGCCAGAGGGAACCATTGAATCTAGTCTGACCTCCTGTATAACACAGGCCATAGAACTTTTTCTTCCTGTTTGCAGGAAAAGGTTAGTTTTGTCAAATTTCCTGTTTTGAAAAAATTTTGAATTAAGTTTGAAAATGGTCAATAAGTCCCATTGTTTCAAAATGAAAAAGTTCCATTTTTGGGTTGAAACAACTTTTCATTTTGAAATTAAAGGTAATTTATAGTTAAAAAAAAGATCAGAATCATAACACAATTTTTCAGTTGAACCAATTCAATTTTTTTTAATGAATTTTTTTGAGATTTTCACTTTTCATCCTGATTTGGGGAATGGGAAAAAATGTTGAAATCTCCTAAATTCTCACGGGACAGCACAATAGTTTCCTGCCTAGCTCTACTTCTGGTCAGTTAGAGAGGCTAGGTTCCCTGACTAAAAACCCCACACACATTTTGTATAACGCAGTATCAGATTTCGAAGTGTTATTAGCCATTAGGAAGCAATATAAACTAACTAAGGCTCTTTCTACTGAAAATCTCAAGTTGTAAAATATTTTTGAAATACAGTACATGACATTTGTCTGTTCCATGCTGCTTGACTTAGCCCCACACACAGGACAAAGCAACTTTGATTAACTTTAAATGATTCTACTTTAAGTAGCCATAATAATCCAAGACAATAAAAGCCTACCATGAAAGAGCCTCAAAATAAATGACAAAGTCGGCAAATAGGTGTCTAAATGGGGCATTTTTATACTTAATTGCAAACAGGTTTTAGAGTTCCATACCGAGAAAACTGTTGCATTCAACTTTCTCTTTATTAATTAGAATATAGGACTGATAAAAGGGCTCTCATTTCATTTTTGGCTAGTAAATGATCTCCTCCATCATACTATTCTTCCCTGCCTTCTTTCATTTGTTCTCCTTCCCAAGCAACCTCAGTGACAAAGGAACACGATCATGCCCTATTACTGTGTTGTTCTCTCATAGTAGAGCTTTCCCAGTGACATGGTAACACCTGGTGCACATATTTTTGATCTTGAAATTCTACACCATACTGATTTCTATTATAATATTTCAGTATTTGATTTAAGCCTCACTCAGCATTTTAACTTTTATCCCCAATATCACATTACATGTAAAATATACCAAACCTTATTTTTCCTGACAGATACTAAGATGGCGACCAATAATGTTCATAAGGATAAGCAGGCCAACCAAAAGGTACTGCAGGAGTCAAAATCAGTTTGGTAGTAGTAACTGAGATAGTACTTCATGGATGACTGTCCACATTACAAAACCATTCACCACTCAATCCACCATGATTATCAATCTATTTTCCGACACAGCCAGGACTAGTTTAAGAGCGGTAAAGCAGGTCATAACTGAGATGCCTTTAAAGAGCTGCCGGAGGGGAAAATAGAAAGGACAAGGTTACATAGCATCTGTCTACATAAGTATAAATATCATTCTTAGTTTTAATGAAAATAGGGGAATGGATTTAGGACATTCTGTGAAGAAGAGTAAATTTCACTTCTATGGGTTTGGATATAAATTTAGGATGATACATCACTCTGAATCCCCAGCAGAACTCCTACCTGATGTCAATTACACCTCTGCAAAAAAACCCAAAAAGTTGATTATGTTCTTTATGTAGTAATTAAACTTTTAACATTTATTATTTGCTCAGTATCTTATTGCGATGTTCAGCATTATTCAAAAGAAAATACTTTCACATTTAGGACAACTGCTGTGTGATGGGGCATCCATCCCATGCAAGGCTTAAGGGTTAAGGTGGCCAGATAGGCCAGTTAATTCCCCAGGCTTCATCTGGAGGAGGATTGATGAAATGAGGATCAGCTGGACAGGAACAGGAGGTACCTGTATAAAACCCAGAGGCTGAGAAGAGAAACAAGAAGGTAGGCTGCAGCTACTCTCTGAGAGGAGGAAGTTGGGAGACTGGTGAGCCCAGAGAGTGGGAAACCCAGGAAGGTAGAAAAGGCTCTGGGGAAAGTAGTAAGGCAGGACAGTGCAGGCCTTGGCTGCTGACTGGAGGGCCTTGGTTCCCCTATTGGCCACTGGGGACGTGGCACTAACGAGGCAGAGGACAGCCTGATTTGTTACATACCCCCCAGAAGTGGGAAGCATGGAGTGACCTGTGCAGAGGTCAAGTCACAAAGAGGAGGCTGCAGTTCCCTGAGCAAGAGGGGTCCACAGGATGAGAGAACAATAGGAGAGACACCTCTAGAGGAGGGCGCAATGCCTGGCCAGAGCTAATCCCCAGGATGAGGTGCCACTAGCCGTGAGTGAACCCTGTCACATGCTGGTATTTCTGCCCTTTGTTTCTTTTCACCACCCTTTCAATGTTTCTCTCCTTCTTCCCTGTCTCTCTTCTTCCTTTATCTCCTTACAGCAGCTTCACAATTCTTCACAGTCTTCCCTCCCAGCTCTTTTCCAATTCTAGCTGTTGAAATGATCAATCACAAAATAGCTAATGTTAACATTTGCCGTGTCATCATTAGGCTTACAGTTGATCCCAAAAGATGGATGGAAGCAGCGGAGTTCACACCTCCCAGAGTTACTGTTTCAAGCTGTCTGTAGACGCAGGCATACGTCATTGCGTTTTTATATTTCGTTCATATTTCCAAAGTGATATTTACAACCATGAATACCAGAAATTTACTGTTTTGTTTTTTAAATGAAAGCTTGCAGTCTGTAGAACTTGAATATGCCATATTAGCTACATCAAATGGCCAGGATCTACTCCTGTGCTCACCCAGGAGTTTAATAAGGATGCTCCTATTCACACCACTGGGCCAAGTTCTGCTGAAAACACACATTCCTTACTCAGGAAAAACTTCCATTTAAGTCAATGACCCACTCAATATATGTGTTTAGTTTTAGCTGTTAGGGAAGCACATCAACTGCAATATATTCAATTCCACACTCCCTTGACAGTTCACTCCACTAATTATATAGCTAACTCTTCTTAGTCTGCCTGTAAGATAGTTTGCAGCCACTTTAGGAGTCCTTAAATATTCCAGGATAACGTTCTCTGCTGTTTTGCCAATTATTTGATATGATTTCATGGATTAAATCTATTCATCCCCATTTTATATCATGTCACCAACTACCATTCATTATGTGCACATACGCATTTTTTCCCCAAGGAGTGAGGTCACAGTCTTTTTTGTTGCATTTGATTATCCCTTAAAACAATATTTGACATATAACTTTGCTACTTTAAAATTTATCATATTTTATCCAATTTATCTTTGCTCTGTATTCTTGGAATGGAACATGTATACACATCACTTCTCCTATCCAGTCTACCTGACCTCTTCCCCAGTGCTGCTTTTACTGATGTTGGAGTCAAAATTTCTTGTACATTTTAAGGAAGCCAGAGATTATTTTTCCCTGGTAACAAATACCTTCACTCCCAAACACAAAGCCAGTATTGTATGTTAGCGGACAAAGCAACCATCTCCAGAGTATGGTTATTCAAGCACAAATATGCTTATTGATATGTATGTGCATTTATACAAAATACAAGCTCCTCTACAAAATTAGCGTGAACAAAAATAGCTGCCAAAATGATCATGGAACAGGAAACAAAAACTGGTGCAAGTTTTGACTTGACCATTATTGTAATTCCGATGTCACATATATTTATGAATTATTTTTCCAACTATTTGCCCTGCAGAAGTCTTCATCTTTATGTTCCCTCAGCATTTCTCAGCTTGTAATCTCATCCTATTAGTCTTGTAAATAAATGCTTACAATATAAGTTAAGAGTCCTTTATTTGTGGATGGCACTCTTTACTTATATAGTACCACAGATGTTTTGTAATGTATAATAAAATGAAAGAATCTCTTTTAAAAATAAATTATTCATGACTTCTTATGGCACTACATTTATACATGTATTGAAGGAGCTTTAGAGGAAATGAAAGAACAGTTGTCATGGCAGGAGCTACTTCTTCATTCCCAAGGCTCTTCTTAATTGTGCTTATCCTCTTCTTAAGAGGATTTTATGGAAACAGACATCTCAAATTCCAGATGAAAGGATAGCATTTACTGAAATTTACAGGAAGTTCCTGGTCATGAGGCAATGAAGAGTATTGCAGCTGGCAAACATTTCAACCTCAACATCTAAAGGAGAATTTATACTTTCTACTGAGGGATTGCTTCAGAAAAAGGTGGCAAAAGTGGTGATTAATCACTTAAGTTGCACCAACTCCTTACAAATTTTGCTAATTGTGACAGACCTTGTGATAACAAAACACAGTGAAATGCCATAGGAAAAGGCAGGGAAATCAGAATTTAAAATCCATTTCAAGCTTCCATTCTCCATATCAGCAGATGAAGGAAGTATCGTGGAGATAATTTCCCTCAACTTCAGAGTGGAATGCTTCATATAGTAATATGACAGCAGTATCTCCTGGGTGATTTGAGTATGAAGCAAGGGTATTAATGAGGGACCTCACTGCATGACATCAAGGTGTCAAGGACCTCATTACAGGGAGGAACAGAGCCACAGGTATTAAAAGATGGAGAAGGAAATGGTACCAAAGATATGTTGTCAAAGTCTCCTATAATTTATAGCCCAGACTATGACTTCCTACTTTCTCTCCTTTGTATGGTAAATCCCTTTTGGGTGTCAATCAGCAATTGTGATGCTGAAAGATGTCCCTCCTCCCCGCTGTAATAAAAAACTACAGTAAGGATATTATATGAAATTCTGTAATGCTGAAGGCACATAGCTTTTTGTTTCATGCCTAAAAGTGTGAGTGTTCATAAATATCGTACAACTGAACATCATCATGTCCTGTGTTATTCCTTACATAATTACAAGCCTCAAGTGCATCGTGTAATCACACAAGTGCAACAGTGTAAACAATGCATGCTATTTGTCTTATTAATATCTTAAAAAATCTTTTGCATCTAACCAATTTTGTATTGTAAATTTAAGATTCTTCTCAAAAAAGGCAGAATATATTTCATAATAGAATGGGAGGAAAAACTGATAGAGGAAAGATAAAAAGGTAGTAAAAGATTTCCCTGCACACTCCCATTAATGAGTTCACAAATCTATTTTTTCTTGAATTAATTTTACTGCATTTTTACAACTTTTATATAAAGCAAAAAATTACAAGGCTTAAGAAATAGGATGATGAGGTAGCTAGGAACTTATATTCAAGATTTTAAAAGCTTAATCCATTTTGTTTTTGTAATTTAACCACTTAAAATTGAGTGCAGTGACAGCTATGTTGGATGAGTTCCGACAAAACCTATTTTTAGTTCAAATGTTCCATTACAGTATGCTTCCCTTAAATCAGCTACTCCATCCCATCTGAAAGTGCAACCGCGTTTTGTCCGGGGACCAAATCCCCGGAGCCTGGAGGACGCCGATATGCACCTCTGTAGCTGAAGTCCAAGGCGTCCAACACGAACTCGATGGGAGTGGGGAGGGTTGTCGAACAGAACCCCTTCCAAGACTGTTCTGTGGTCGGTCCACCACTGCAGCGAGGCAAGTATCAATCTTTGGTAACAATCTTTTCCAGGGGGTCTCAGAACTGGGAATAGACCGTCACCAGCCATTGTTGCAGGGGCCACATCTGGAGCCTGGCATGGCAGACCACCTAACTGCATGCTACCATGTGGCCCAGCAGGCGCAGGCAGACCCTGGCAGTAGTCAGAGGGAATGCGGAGACTTCTGCAATGAGGTTTGTCAATGTGTGGAACGTTTCTAGCAGCAGGAATGGCCAGGCGCAGGTCGAGTCAAGGACCGCTCCAATGAACTCTGTCCTCTGCCCTGGCACTAATATCGACTTTTTGTCCTTCACCAGCAGGCCCAGAGCGCAGCACTTAGCGTGAAGCACCGTGCCATCCCTTTGAACTTGAGACCTGGAGCTGCCTTTGACAAGCCAGTCATCGAGGTATGGGTAGATCTGGATACCCCTGCACCTGAGGTAAGCCGCTACCACCGACATGCATTTGGTAAACACTCTTGGTGCTGTCACCAGGCCGAATGAGAGGACCGTAAACTGGTAGTGGTGGGGCCCAGCCGTAAACTGGAGGAAGCATCTATGATCTTGAAAGATTGCTATGTGGAAGTATGCATCCTTCAAGTTGAGGGCAGTATACCAGGCTCCCCGATCCAGGGAGGGGAGCAAGGGGAAGGGTAGAAAGGAACTGTAGGGTATAACCCTGTTCCACTGTGCTGAGGACCTAACGGTCTGAGGTTATAGCTGACCAGGCAGGGAGAAAGAGGGAAAGGAGAACACTCAGAAAGACGGATCCGGGGAATGGTCTGGTAGTTCACCCTCGGGTGCACCCTCAAAACACCACTTACCCCCCGGCTTATTCCAGGTAGAGTCCGACTGGGCAGAGGGTAGAGGCAGGTGGCTGGGATGGGACTTGTAGCCCTTGACTTCTTTATGGGGCTGGTCCTGCCAAGGCTGGCTCCCCTGACCCTGTGGCTGCTGTCATTTGAACCTCTTATGCGCCAGGGCTGGGACATAGAGACTGATGGTCTTCAGGGTGGTGCGGGAGTCTTTAAGGTCATGCCATTTGTTTTCTTTTTGCTCCACAAATAGGGCCCAGCTGTTGAAGGGCAGGTCCTGCATAGGCTGCTGGGCCGCGGTGGACAACCCAGAGAGGAGCAGCCAAGACTCTCGCCACCTGGAGATAGCGGAAGCCACGATGCAGGCAACAGCATCATCAGCGTTTGACACCACTTGGAGGGCCGCCCTGGCCGCGGTCATGCCCTCATCAAGGATCGCTCAGAACTTTTGGAAGCCTTGGGGAGCGCCCCTTCAAACTTGGCCATGGCTTATCATAGAATCATAGAATATCAGGGTTGGAAGGGACCTCAGGAGGTCATCTAGTCCAACCCCCTGCTCAAAAGCAGGACCAATCCCCAATTAAATCATCCCAGCCAGGGCTTTGTCAAGCCTGACCTTAAAAACTTCTAAGGAAGGAGATTCCACCACCTCCCTAGGCAACGCATTCCAGTGTTTCACCACCTTCCTAGTGAAAAAGTTTTTCCTAATATCCAACCTAAACCTCCCCCACTGCAACTTGAGACCATTACTCCTTGTCCTGTCATCTTCTACCACTGAGAATAATCTAGAACCATCCTCTCTGGAACCACCTCTCAGGTAGTTGAAAGCAGCTATCAAATCCCCCCTCATTCTTCTCTTCTGCAGACTAAACAATCCCAGTTCCCTCAGCCTCTCCTCATAACTCATGTGTTCCAGTCCCCGAATCATTTTTGTTGCCCTTCGCTGGACTCTTTCCAATTTATCCACATCCTTCTTGTAGTGTGGGGCCCAAAACTGGACACAGTACTCCAGATGAGGCCTCACCAATGTCGAATAGAGGGGGACGATCACGTCGCTTGATCTGCTCGCTATGCCCCTACTTATACATCCCAAAATGCCATTGGCCTTCTTGGCAACAAGGGCACACTGCTGACTCATATCCAGCTTCTCGTCCACTGTCACCCCTAGGTCCTTTTCCGCAGAACTGCTGCCTAGCCATTCGGTCCCGAGTCTGTAGCTGTGCATTGGGTTCTTCCGTTCTAAGTGCAGGACCCTGCACTTATCCTTATTGAACCTCATCAGATTTCTTTTGGCCCAATCCTCCAATTTGTCTAGGACCCTCTGTATCCTATCCCTGCCCTTCAGCGTATCTACCACTCCTCCCAGTTTAATATCATCCGCAAATTTGCTGAGAGTGCAATCCACACCATCCTCCAGATCATTTATGAAGATATTGAACAAAACCGGCGCCAGGACTGACCCCTGGGGCACTCCACTTGACACCGGCTGCCAACTAGACGTGGAGCCATTGATCACTACCCGTTGAGCCCTACAATCTAGCCAACTTTCTACCCACCTTATAGTGCATTCATCCAGCTCATACTTCTTTAACTTGCTGACAAGAATACTGTGGGAGACCATGGCAAAAGCTTTGCTAAAGTCAAGAAACAATACATCCACTGCTTTCCCTTCATCCACAGAACCAGTAATCTCATCATAGAAGGCGATTAGATTAGTCAGGCATGACCTTCCCTTGGTGAATCCATGCTGACTGTTCCTGATCACTTTCCTCTCCTCTAAGTGCTTCAGGATTGATTCTTTGAGGACCTGCTCCATGATTTTTCCGGGGACTGAAGTGAGGCTGACTGGCCTGTAGGTCCCAGGATCCTCCTTCTTCCCACTACATTAGCCTTTTTCCAGTCATCCGGGACTTCCCCCGTTCGCCACAAGTTTTCAAAAATTATGGCCAATGGCTCTGCAATCACAGCAGCCAGTTCCTTTAGCACTCTCGGATGCAACTCGTCCGGCCCCATGGACTTGTGCACGTCCAGCTTTTCTAAATAGTCCCTAACCACCTCTTTCTCCACAGAGGGCTGGCCATCTATTCCCCATGTTGTGATGCCCAGCGCAGCAGTCTCGGAGCTGACCTTGTTCGTGAAAACAGAGGCAAAAAAAGCATTGAGTACATTAGCTTTTTCCACATTCTCTGTCACTAGGTTGCCTCCCTCATTCATTAAGGGGCCCACACTTTCCTTGGCTTTCTTCTTGTTGCCAACATACCTGAAGAAACCCTTCTTGTTACTCTTGACATCTCTTGCTAGCTGCAGCTCCAGATTCTATTTGGCCCTCCTGATTTCATTCCTACATGCCCAAGCAATATTTTTATACTCTTCCCTGGTCATATGTCCAACCTTCCACTTCTTGTAAGCTTCTTTTTTATGTTTAAGATCCGCTAGGATTTCACCGTTAAGCCAAGCTGGTCACCTGCCATATTTACTATTCTTTTGACTCATCGGGATGGTTTGTCCCTGTAACCTCAACACGGATTCCTTGAAATATAGCCAGCTCTCCTGGACTCCTTTCCCCTTCATGTTAGTCCCCCAGGGGATCCTACCCATCCATTTTCTGAGGGAGTCGAAGTCTGCTTTCCTGAAGTCCAGGGTCCGTATCCTGCTGCTTACCTTTCTTCCCTGTGTCAGGATCCTGAACTCAACCAACTCATGGTCACTGCCTCCCAGATTCCCATCCACTTTTGCTTCCCCCACTAATTCTTCCCAGTTTGTGAGCAGAAGGTCAAGAAAAGCTCCCCCCCAGTTGGCTCCTCTAGCACTTGCACCAGGAAATTGTCCCCTACGCTTTCCAAAAACTTCCTGGATTGTCTATGCACCGCTGTATTGCTCTCCCAGCAGATATCAGGAAAATTAAAGTCACCCATGAGAACCAGGGCGTGCGATCTAGTAGCTTCTGCGAGCTGCCGGAAGAAAGCCTCATCCACCTCATCCCCCTGGTCCGGTGGTCTATAGCAGACTCCCACCACTACATCACTCTTGTTGCTCACACTTCTAAACTTAATCCAGAGACACTCAGGTTTTTCTGCAGTTTCGTACCGGAGCTCTGAGCAGTCATACTGCTCCCTTACATAAAGTGCTACTCCCCCACCTTTTCTGCCCTGCCTGTCCTTCCTGAACAGTTTATAACCATCCATGACAGTACTCCAGTCATGTGAGTTATCCCACATATTGAAGTCATATCGGCCAAGGAGGGCTTGGTGGTTGGCTACTCTCAGCTGAAGGCTGGAAGACGAATAAACCTTACGTCCAAAAAGATCCAGCCTCCTGGAGTCTTTATTTCTGGGGGTGGCCCCTGGTTGTCTCTGCCTCTTCTTGTGTTTTACCACCTCGACCACAAGGGAATTGGGGCCTGGGTGGGAGTACAAGTACTCATGCCCCTTGGTTGGCACAAAATACTTGCATTCGGCCCTTTTAGAGATGGGGCCAGGGAAAAGGGGGTCTGCCACAGGGCATTAGGGATCTTGAAAACACCTTCATGAAGGGGTAGAGCCCCCCGTGGCAGGAGCCAAGGAGTATAGGATGTCAAACAGGGAGTCCGAGGATTCTTCCAGAGGGCTCTTCCAATTCCTCTGCCTGAAGTTAGAAGTGACCCTCTTCAAAAGTCCGTGGTGAGCTTTGGTGTCATCCTAAGGAACCGGGTGAGGGGGCCCCATAATAGATTTGTCTAGTGACGATAAGGATGGATGCCGATGCTATGGGATCCTCCACGTCCATTGGTGGTCCAGCAGCTTGCTCCTCTGGGTCCTCATGGACCTGTGGGGTCTTACCCTCCGAAGTCTCAAGCACCTGAGAGGGATGGGATACCGAGGCTACTGGCCCAACACTGATTGGGCAGCCTGGGAAGTTGGGTGAACCCCTCAAGGGTTCCCCAGGTACCATGATGCTGGCCACTGAGCTTGGGGCATAGGACAGGTTTCGGTGCTAATAATGTAGTTGGCACCACCGATACCGGGGCTTGTCCCGCAGTCAGGGCCCCACCATCTCCAGGGAAAGCAGAGAAAAATTTGAATTAGGGCCCTGACAGCGCTGCCTTCTGATTAGGCTATAGAATGAGCACATGACACTCGATTGTTCCCTGACTGGAGGGACAGGGTGTAGTGGAGACACATTAGGTTGCCTGGGGGAGGGTGGTGGAGACATCCTCCCCCAAACATCACCACTCCCCCCACCCCACATCCCTGTGATGCTGCTTGTGGGGCTGTGGCTGCACAAGCAGCTGCCCAGGGACACACTGCGCTGCACAGCACAGTCCAACCACTTGCCCCATGCTGGGAGGCCCTACACTGGGAAGTGGGCATGGCTCCACAGGGCTGCAGCCCTGGCTCGGCTTCAGCCCGAGCAGTCCATTGAAAAGCCTCTGGCAGTCCAGATTTGGCCCAAGGTCTGCTTATTGACTACTTCTCACGTAACATAACCTTTAATATACCCTTAGGTTAAATAACTAAGCATTTAACAACTCATATAAACAATCTGCAAACTAGCATCAAAATAATTGCTATGTCCTATGACCACATATCATATGATATATAATATAATATACTGTTATATATAAACTACTACATTGCTCTGACCTGTTCACATATTACAACACAATTATCTAAAGTATATTCAGAGCCCAAATCTACCTATTTCTCTATGATTATGCCAAGTACATCTGGTCCACAGAGAAGTTATGAATTTCTGTAGTGGCTCACCCTGAGCAAGATCACTTTTAACTTTTCTTTTAACTTAAAAAAAATAAAAAAGCTGAAATTCAAAGTCAGCAGCTGTTACATGGTTCTCCAAACAAGTGTCTAAAGAATAAAATCTCACATAGTCTTGATTAGAAACATCTGACCTATATGTCAAAGAATTTTTAAAATGTAAACCTATCTTTCATCCTTTGCTTCTGGTCAGTGGGAGGAAAATTGTGTTTTGAATGCACATGTATGACAGCTATGACAATTTTCACACTAGAATTTCATAAACATATATAATTTATAACAGGGCAATCTTGAAAAATATCCGGCCAGGTACATCTGTACTAAGTACAGACTGTACTGTACAGTACCTTCACTAAACAGATTTTCTTTGTAACATCACCTTGTGATCTTCAGCTTTAACAGTTTTCTTAAGGGATCATGTTGAGTTCACATAGCACTAGCAGAAGTTTTTCAATAGCCCTATGTAAAAAACAAACAAACAAGTAATAAGATTACTGACTGGTAGCATTTTAGGAATAAAAAAATTCAAAAGTAAGTCTTAAAGATGTTTTAATGCTACATAAAAACATGTTTCAATAAAAAGAGAAAATTCTTAATACCCATTGATAAATTGTTAACTTATGCTATTGGACAGATTTTTTTTATTTTTTTAAATTTAAGTGCTGGTTTTAACTTTGAGTTTCTTCATTTCAGCTGGTGCATGCCTCAAATTTGTGTGTGTGTGTAAATCTTCTGACCAATAACTTAGTCTGAGTCAGATTTAACTTGGAGGGATCCACATGGGTGAAAAAGGGCTACTGCTGCTTGCTATAGAAGTACAGTATATCCCATCCATCAACTGAATATTCTGTAATACAACTTTGTGAAAGGAGGGTTCTTGACTCTTTCAAGTCAAGTAATTATTAAAAATGACTGAGAATTGTGAAGAGTTTTAAAAACCTCATAATTTTGTATAAAGGAATGGAAATTCCTTCAAGAGTCCTCTCCAGAATGGATCAGCTGTGGCAATGGGAAGAACTCTCAGTCAAGTAGCTAGGATGTATGTTGGGAAACACTAATACCACCACTAGTCCACAATTAAAAATTAAACTCCTGCCTAAATATGCTTTTAACAAATAGACCAAAACTACTGAAGAATCCATTTCTGTCTCCTGGGTACAAAAACACAGAGTGTTTTTTTAAAGAAATAAGTAGTAAAGGAAATGCAAAAACCTATATGAAAAATGACATTAAGGTTGTGACACCAGAGAACAAAAGCCAAGAAATTTAAAGTTAAGCTGACACTCAGTCCTTAAATCATGCTATTGTGCTTCTTTTTAAAAAGCAACAATGTGAGTTAATGACAAGTTGTCAGCTTTAACTTTGAATTGCCTGAAGTTTGTCATTTGGTGTTTGTGTCACAACCTTAATGTTATTTAAATGTAGTTTTTAATATCTATTATTTAAAAAGGTCTACTTTAAGACAGCAAAGAGCTTTGATGGAGTAAACCTCAAAGTACACTGCATTGCCGGTATGCCACTTCATTAGAAGTAGTGCATAAAACATATGCTGTTGACAAATCTAATTCATTAAAGTTGAGATAGATGCACTTTAAAACAACTGGCTGGCATCATTATCTACAGTTCCTTTTATAAATTATTCCTCTTTTTCCTTTTGACTGAACTTGTCACTGTTCCCTTTTCAGAATATGAATGTTATGCCTTAAAATTCAATACTTTCAACGTGTTTAGACAAGTCAGAAGTTAAATAAAGTAGCTTATTTGCTAAAAATAAGTGTGTAAGCAAAAAAACTTACACCGATTATTTCAGTGATTTTAACTGAAGACAAGTAAAATTAGTTAATGTATAGCAGTTTCAGCTTGATCAAACACATAAAATAAAAATGTATTGAATAGGAATAGGGAATTAAAAAGTAGAAGAGAGAGTAGATTCTGGCAGCCTTGTTGCATTGCCATGCAGATGATTTGAATTTAGAATGGAATTGTGCTCTGCAAGAGAGAGGAGATCAGGCACATCACAATGTTGACAGCTGACACATACTTTTAAAGGGAAATTGCTAACTGTATTATTCTTAGAAACCAAAACACAGTGCAGCATTATGTTGACTGTTTGGAGGAAGCTATGAGCTGGCAAAGTACACTTAATCAGAGAAGAAAATTTCTCACATATTAGCTACTTTCTTTTCTATGAATTAGATGTTCAATTAAAAGGTCATCCTTCCTTGACAGTATGTGAGGGTAGCTACAAAGTTCATCTATAAGCTTCTTCAGTGCAAGAATTTAACTTTTAGTTTCTTTCAAAAACTACATAATGCTACACACAACTGGAAAACTGTTATTGAATTAGTTACATAAAATGCACCTCAGTATCTGCATATGCTGTAACAAATAATTTTAAAAGGCTGGTGGGAGCAGTGGACATGTAATTCAGAGAAAGTTAAATTAGGAATTTTTTTCTTGCTCTGTCCTATACACCTACCAGTTCTTCACTAAATATTAGGTGTCCCAACTAATTCCATAGTCTCTTATGTTTTGGATGAGGACAAAAGGATAAAGAACATTTTTTTTTAGGATTTATTAAACCTCAAGTTCATTTAAGGGTAAACTCCGGAAATGTATCAGGAAAAAAATTTTCGTGATGAAAAATGAAGTTCAACTGACCGAACTTCAGGAATCCAGGAGAGCTGGCTGTATTTTAAAGAATCCTTATCGAGGTTGCAGGAACAAATCATCCCGATGTGTAGAAAGAATAGTAAATATGGCAGGTGACCAGCTTGGCTTAACAGTGAAATACTTGCTGATCTTAAACACAAAAAAGAAGCTTACAAGAAGTGGAAGCTTGGACAAATGACCAGGCAGGAGTATAAAAATATTGTTCAGGCATGCAGGAGTGAAATCAGGAAGGCCAAGCTGCAACTGTCATGGGATGTTAAGAACAACAAGAGGGGTTTCTACAGGTATGTTAGCAACAACAAGGTGGTCAGGGAAAGCGTGGGCCCCGTACTGAACAGGGGAGGCAACCTAGTGACAGAGGATGTGGAAAAAGCTAATGTGCTCAATGCTTTTTTTGCCTCTGTCTTCACGAACAAGGTCAGCTCCCAGACTACTGCACTGGGCAGCACAGTATGGGGAGGAGGTGACCAGCTCTCTGTGGACAAAGAAGTGGTTCAGGACTATTGAGAAAAGCTGAATGAGCACCAGTCCATGGGGCCAGATGCACTGCATCCAAGGGTGCTAAAGGAGCTGGCGGATGTGATTGCAGAGCCATGGGCCATTATCTTTGAAAACTCATGGCCATCGGGGGAGGTCCCGGGTGACTGGAAAAAGGCTAATGTAGTGCCCATCTTTTAAAAAGGAACGAGGAGGATCCGGGGAACTACAGGCCAGTCAGCCTCACCTCAGTCCCTGGGAAAATCATGGGGCAGGTCCTCAAGGAATCAATTATGAAGCACTTCGAGGAGAGGAAAGTGATCAGGAACACTCAACATGGATTCACCAAGGGAAAGTCATGCCTGACTAACCTAATTGCCTTCTATGATGAGATAACTGGCTCTGTGGATGAGGGGAAAGCAGTAGACGTGTTATTCCTTGACTTTAGCAAAGCTTTTGATATGGCCTCTCACAGTACTCTTGCCAGCAAGTTAAGAAGTATGGGCTGTATGAATGGACGATAAGGTGGATAGAAATCTGGCTAGATCATCGGGCTCAACAGGTAGTGATCAATAGCTCCACGTCTAGTTGGCAGGGGAGCTATTTGCCCAATTTTGCTACCCGAAGCAGTCGCCACCGAATTGCTGCCGCCACGATACCAGCAGAGCTGCCGCCGAATTGCCGCTGCACCCGGAAAAGCAGCAGAGCTGCTGCCCAAAAGCCGCCGCGGTGGGAAGAGCGGCAGAACTGCCGCCGAATTGCCGCCGCGGGACACAGACTGCCACCCCATTCTGAATGCCGCTGCTAGCACCTGCTTGGAAAATTAGTGCCTGGAGCCGGCCCTGTTAGTTGGCAGCCGGCATCAAGCGGAGTGCCCCAAGGGTCGGTCCTGGGGCTAGTTTTGTTCAATATCTTTATTAATGATCTGGCGGATGGTGTGGATTGCACCCTCAGCAAGTTTGCAGATGACACTAAACTAGGAGGAGTGGTAGAGAAGATGAAGGGTAGGGATAGGATACAGAGGGACCTAGACAAATTAGAGGATTGGGCCAAAAGAAATCTGATGAGGTTCAACAAGGACAAGTACACTTAGGACAGAAGAATCCCATGCACTGCTACAGTCTAGGGACCAAGTAGATAGGAAGCAGTTCTGCAGAAAAGGACCTAGGGGTTACAGTGGACAAGAAGCTGGAGTCAACAGTGTGCCCTTGTTGCCAAAAAGGCTAATGACATTTGAGGCTGTATAAGTAGGAGCACTGCCAGCAGATCGAGGGATGTAATCATTCCTCTCTATTTGGCATTGGTGAGACCTCATCTGGAGTACTGTGTCCAGTTTTGGGCCCCACACTACAAGAAGGATGTGGATAAATTGGAAAGAGTCCAGTGGAAGGCAACAAAAATGATTAGGGGGCTGGAGCACATGATTTATGAGGAGAGGCTGAGGGAACTGGGATTATTTAGCCTGCAGAAGAGAAGAATGAGGGAGGATTTGATAGCTGCTTTCAACTACCTGAAAGGGGGTTCCAAAGAGGATGGATCATAGAATCATAGAATATCAGGGTTGGAAGGGACCCCTGAAGGTCATCTAGTCCAACCCCCTGCTCGAAGCAGGACCAATTCCCAGTTAAATCATCCCAGCCAGGGCTTTGTCAAGCCTGACCTTAAAAACCTCTAAGGAAGGAGATTCTACCACCTCCCTAGGATCTAGGCTGTTCTCAATGGTAGCAGATGACAGAACAAGGAGTAATGGTCTCAAGTTGCAGTGGGGGAGGTTTAGGTTGTATATTAGGAAAAACTTTTTCACTAGGAGGATGGTGAAGCACTGGAATGGGTTACCGTAGGGAGGTGGTGGAATCTCCTTCCTTAGAAGTTTTTAAGGTCAGGCTTGACAAAGCCCTGGCTGGGATGATTTAGTTGGGGAGTGGTCCTGCTTTGAGCAGGGGGTTGGACTAGATGACCTCCTGAGGTCCCTTCCAACCCTGATATTCTATGATTCTATAACTCTTTGCACCAGACACTGTGGGAACACAAGACAAGACACCAGGAACATGGCTTAACTAGGCCACAACTTTATTAACACATTTAGAAACTATCCAGCAACAATTCATCCAGTGCAGGTCACCCTTCCTTTGTAATCCATGCCACCTGGTGGAGGGCTGCCATCAGCCTCCCCAACTCCTCAGTTAACCTGGTCCCAGCATCATTATTGGAACCTATTGTCTTTTCCTCATATGAGAGTTACTGAGGGGTTGTTTCCTCAGCGTATTGGACATTAAGAGCCCCAACCCCAGTCCCCAACTTCTTTAGAAAATGCCTTCTCCTAATACATTTCCATTTCCAGTTTATCAGTGAACTAGACCCCATACTGAACCATTACCTGCACTGGGCACCTGCCACCAGGAGGCACCAGAAATTTGCTTGGCTTCCTCCCTACCATACCTGCTGGATTCCCAGATTGTTAACACTTCATTCTAATGGCCGCCAGATTAACCTCCATTGCCCCTGGAGAGATGTACAACCTCTTCTTCGAATAACTCAAGTATTGAATATGCATTTTCATGATGGGTAATCATCAATTTTTCCTGCTCACATAATTTAGCCACCAGTCAATTTAATTCTCACCTGGCCTTGCCCACCCACTCCCCACAACAGATCCTTCACTGCAGCAGCTCAGGTCAGTTCACAATTACCCCCAGGAAAAGGACTTAGTTCCACTCCTAATACCTTTGTCCTAATCGTTATCTGTACTCCTTTACTAAATCCCCAAATAGTTTCCTACAAGGTACATAATGATCCATTCACATGGCCCCTTCCTGGCCAATGAATGTAAGAGTGGAAGCTGCTGATCCCAGAGTCTGCCCCTCCAGCTAGACCAATTTAGAGCTGCCTCATCACTGAGGCCCAGCTTTGAATTTCCAGAGAGAACTGGCCACCCACCTGTGGGGACCAAGTGCACAATACTTCACCTCCACAACTAGATACCTATTCCTGTGACCTATTATCTTGATCTTGAAGGAAGAGATAAAAAGGAAGAGTATAGCACATTTAGACCACTGAATAATCATCCCAGAAGGGGACTTCCATACACTTGTACGCATTTGGATGCCCCCACTGATACCTGAAATAACTGTGTTCCTATTTCATACTGTGCTGTGGATGTAGCCGCTCCAGTCCTAAATTAATGGGCTCCCAATTCATCAGGGAAACCTCAACGACACATGCTCTTCAGCATCTCCATGACTGGAGATGTCCTTTTCTGAGGTAACTCTCTTCCCTGTGAAGAAACTGTAGCCTGACAGCAGCAGGCCTCTATACTAGGCAAGTCTGTATGACTTCAGGTGGACCAATCCCAGCCTACCCACACTCTTGTAGCATTATTTCACAGGATTCCACATCAGCTACCCAGTAAGCAGTGCTGCCTAGCCTGTTTTTGTGGTTCCTCAGTCACAAACACACCCAGGCTGTTTCCCTTTTACCAGATGTACATTTCTTCTTCTGTTTTTAAGCAGAACAGAACATGACATAGGTATTCAGCAGAAGACTTCCACACACAGCCTTCTCTCCTGTTCCAACTCACTCACTGAGCTCCCCTGCTTCCTGTTCCTCCCAGTTATATATCCTTGCAATTACTGAGCCAATTGTCTCATTAGTCCAGCAATTACCACCAAGGTGTCAGTAATCTCCCAACAGAAACTGGTTAATTGCTTCCAGTTAAGCCTGCAGCCTCCTCTGTGCTGCATCAATCTCAGTGACCAGACTAACACCCTGTCTTAACTATATCTTACCTTGACAACCCTTAATTGGTTTTCTGACAGTGTCAGATCTCTCCCTCTCATTGCAGCTCCTTAAACCCCAAATCCCTATTCAAATCCACCTTTGCTGACCCCTTAATAATCCTTACTGAGACCAACCCCCCATAGCCTAACTAAAACCCACTAAAAAGGTTCTGGTAACCCAGTATCTTAACACAAAGCGTGTTGCTCAAGCAATCCAAAATGCAATATGATGCCAACCTACAGTGTACCCATGATACCATCAATTGCACTACCCAACATAAAAATAGGTCAGATTTTCTGAGAGCTCTCTCCTGTCCTCAAATGGAGTTGAATAAGTTCCTCAAGAGTCCCAACATACACCTGAATGTTCTAGTTGCTTTGCAATGAACCAAGGTTTTAGAGACCTAGCTGCACATGAATGAAAAATAAGAGTTAAATCATCGTTCTAGGTCTTTCCAATCACTTATTAACTTCCTCATATTAAGGCAGTGGCTCAAGTGATAGTCCTCAGGTTCTTTTGGGGCACCTGCTTCAAAAGAGAAGTTCACAAATCTTCTATTGTAAAAGACCCTGCAACTATTTTTTCCCTACATAAATCTCATCTCTTACTATGCAATATAAACCCTCCAAGGACTTTGAAGTCTGGAATCATTCTCAAACATCTATCTCTATACAGGTTTCAGAGTAGCAGCCGTGTTAGTCTGTATTCGCAAAAAGAAAAGGAGTACTTGTGGCACCTTAGAGACTAACAAATTTATTTGAGCATAAGTTTAATTCACGAAAGCTTATGCTCAAATAAATTTGTTAGTCTCTAAGGTGACACAAGTACTCCTTTTCTTTTTATCTCTATACAGTAAATGCTATATTTAGTCATGCTGAACATCGTTTCCTCACTATGCTCTCTCTTGTCATGGTAATCCCACAGGAGCGCCCAGAGCATCTTGAGCTCAACGACAGATTAAGCCATTTCTCTGCTCCTGTTCCTGTCCCTAGATGGAGAGATTCTGACAGACTCCCACTAATGGAGTGTAACCTCCCCTGGGGGTCTGGACCAAACATGTTCCTCCAGTGCCAAAATGTTGTATTTTATTTTTAACCTCCATGTTTGTATTTGCATGAATTCCACCAACATTTGCCCACAGTGAAGGTTGTCTAGTTGGGAACAAAGGATGACATTTAAATAGCCAAAGTCATCCATTATAATTATATTTAAAGATAACACACAGATACACAGACCCTGCATTATAAATAACTTTAAGGTTGCCAAGTCAAGCACTTAAAAGTTAGGAAATGGCAGAATTAAGGTTGCCTGAGCCCCTTGTGTGTGTTCAATATGATTAGTCTTTAATTACATGAACACAATTTTTTTTTTTTCAAACATTCAGTGCACAGGATGGACTTGTTCTCAGGAATGAATTGGGATTGAGTAGTGAAGGAGTGGGTTTGTTTAGGACCGCTGCTTCATTCGTTGCAGATGACGAATGGTGTGTAGCAAATGAGGCTAGAGATTGCAGAAAGGAAAAGAATGGTCTCATGGTTAAGGAAAATGAATACGACTCTGGTGAATTGGATTCTATCCCTGCCTCTGCCACAGAGTGCCTGTGTGATGCTAGGTAAATCACTTAAACTAAACCTTTCATGGGTGGTCACTAATTGTGTACTCCTCATTTTCTGGGTTCCCCTCTCCATACCCTGGAGTCTGATTTGCAGAGGGCCTTAGCACTCATAGCTATAACTGAAGTCAATGGGAGCTGTGGTTTGAACATATAAAGTGATATGTAATCTTAGGTATTCTGAAAAATACCTGAACATATAAAGTACTACGTAATCAGGTATTCTGAAAAAAATCAGGTCCTAAGTGTCTCTGATTGGACACTCAAAATTAGTAGATATTTTTTCCCTTAATCTCTCTGTGACTCAGTTCTTTCACTGTAACATGGGGATAATAAAACCCATTCATCTTACGTGTTATGAAAATAAATTCATTATTGTTTGTAAAGCAGACACTATAATATCCATAGAAAACCCTATGAAGAAATTAATAATTCTGTCTTCAGAGCAGGATCTGAATAGTGTGTAGTAAATAAGGACCACACAATGAACAATTAGAAAACAAAATACTGAATAGCTCATTAAGTGAGCATCATCCATCCTGTTTACTAAACGAAGCAGGAGCATGTAGCTAAAGACTGTATCATAATACAGATGCACAACAGGGCTAAATCAAGGTTAAAAAGACATATTTAATTCTGTCATTTCCTAACTTTTGAGTGCTTGACTTTGCAATCTTAATAGTATTGTTTTAACATAGTTTGTGTGTGTGTAATTTCTTAGATTAATAAAAAAACCTGAAAAACCAAAAATTCCATTAAGTGATATCGTATTGATGATACCTACATGGTTCATCAGCAGGGTTGGAACCTTTAGCTCCACTGTAACAGGTAGCAGTTGTATGTTGTCATCTCCTGTGGACCAGTACTGTGGGGGGCAGGAGGGGAGGGAATGAGACACTTTGCTGTCAACAAATATTTGTGGAACGTCCTGGCAGAGAAACAGTGAGATTCAGGAATCTTGAGTTCCATTCCAACCTCTGGAGTCGACAGTGCTCTGGTGGCAACAGTCTCTTCTGCTAGTTAGTCACAGCCCTGACCCATTCAGCCCACCCCCTCCAACCTGTTCCAGTCCTGCCTCTTGGCAAAATGAAAGCAACTGAAAACAGTTCATAATGGGAAGTGCTGGGTAACTTTAATAATAGGCAGTGATACCAGCCCCATCTATAGTCAGCCTGGTCGCATTTAATTCCCTTACACACTGGAACCATCAATCCAATTTCCTCCATGCCAGAGCCCTAACTGTACTGTGGACCCAACAGACTAATCTGTTATATTCTGACATTGCTGAGTCTTCGTCCGAATCTCTGTCCAACAGCATGCTTGCACATCTTCAGTGGGAAGCATGCCCACTTTCCCAGATCCAAATTAGTCTATTAGCTTCCACACCTTCCTTTTCTACCTCTGCCCCTAAATTCCTTTCAAAATAATTAGATTTTTTTATATATATATTATATCCCTTTAAATATCATCTCTATTGGCTTAGAGAAAGTACACTATAATAGAAGCAGATACTCCTATTTAAGCCTGCTTCACTGAAAGTCCCTGGGAAAACCATGGAGCAGGTCCTCAAGGAATCAATTCTGAAGCACTTAGAGGAGAAGAAAGTGATCAGGAACAGTCAGCATAGATTCACCAAGGGCAAGTCATGCGTGACTAGCCTAATTGCCTTCTATGACAAGATAACTGGCTCTGTGGATGAGGGGAAAGCAGTGGACGTGTTGTTCCTTGACTTTAGCAAAGCTTTTGACACAGTTTCCCACAGTATTCTTGCCAGTAAGTTAAAGAATTATGGGCTGGATGAATGGACGATAAGGTGGATAGAAAGCTGGCTAGATTGTAGGGCTCAACGAGTAGTGATCAATGGCTCCATGTCTAGTTGGCAGCCGGTATCAAGTGGAGTGCCCCAAGGGTCAGTCCTCAGGACGGTTTTGTTCAATATCTTCATTAATGATCTGGAGGATGGTGTGGATTGCAGCCTCAGTAAGTTTGCAGATGACACTAAACTGGGAGGGGAGGTAGATACGCTGGAGGGCAGGGATAGGATACAGAGGGACCTAGACAAATTAGAGGATTGGGCCAAAAGAAATCTGATGAGGTTCAACAAGGACAAGTGTAGAGTCCTGCACTTAGGATGGAAGAATCCCATGCACTGCTACACACCAGGGACCGAATGGCTAGGCAGCAGTTCTGCAGAAAAGGACCTAGGGGTTACAGTGGATGAGAAGCTGGATATGAGTCAACAGTGTGCCCTTGTTGCCAAGAAGGCCAATGGCATTTTGGGATGTATACGTAGGAGCATTGCCAGCAGATCGAGGGATGCGATTGTTCCCCTCTATTCTACATTGGTGAGGCCTCATCTGGAGTACTGTGTCCAGTTTTGGGCCCCACACTACAAGAAGGATGTGGAAAAATTGAAAAACATCCAGTGGAGGGCAACAAAAATGATTCGGGGACTGGAACACATGACTTATGAGGAGAGGCTGGGGGAACTGGGATTGTTTAGTCTGCGGAAGAGAAGAATGAGGGGGGATTTGATAGCTGCTTTCAACTACCTGAAAGGGGGTTCCAAAGAGGATGGATCTAGACTGTTCTCAGTGGTAGCAGATGACAGAACAAGGAGTAATGGTCTCAAGTTGCAGTGGGGGAGGTTTAGGTTGGATATTAGGAAAAACTTTTTCACTAGGAGGGTGGTGAAGCACTGGAATGGGTTACCTAGGGAGGTGGTAGAATCTTCATCCTTAGAAGTTTTTAAGGTCAGGCTTGACAAAACCCTGGCTGGGATGATTTAGTTGGGGAGTGGTCCTGCTTTGAGCAGGGGGTTGGACTAGATGATCTCCTGAGGTCCCTTCCAACCCTGATATTCTATGAAAGACTGGGACTGTTAATTGCAGTGGCTTCCACCACACTATATGCCTCCCACTCACTCTCAATGCAGTGGAAGCCGTTTGAGTGGCCTTGAGTTAGACTTAAAGGTGTTTGATCTGTAACATTCTGCCTGCGGGAAGGACCAACGCTCCATTGGCTGCTGCCACTACTCCAATCTTGAACCTATGCAAGTCATGAATTGGTGCAAGGCCCAGATTTTATGACAGCGGGTTACTTTGCCTACCCTTAATGTTTGGGCACTAGGATCCAGGAAATCCACAAATCCATTTTAGCAATGCAGCTGTCAGCAGAATATGGAGCCTGTGCTACAGGGTGGTGCTAACTGCTAAACAATCCGGGGGAAAGAAAACTGCTTCAACATCTGATCTTTGTATCGCAGAGATCTTGAACCCCTGTCAAAGGGAAACTTCCAAGTTCCTTCTCTTCTCCCCCATCAGTGATTTCAGCCCCTAGGGAATTTCATGCCATTCCCCCCACTGTTCCTTCCTGCCATAGTCCTGTGGGGGCAAGAGCTCAGCCAACATATCAACCATGCTGCCCCTTCAGGACCCAGTCATCCATCCCGGGATCAACAAGAAACATCCCAAACTTCCATCCTTCTCTATCACCCCCACAGGGTAAAAGCTGTGGCTCCTATTGCGTGTAAATGGCCCGGCCCAGCCCTGGGCCACTACTTTGGCATGACTGCTGCCACACATTCTTTCTGCTGCTGCAATCCTGAGGGCGATTTCCACCCAGTCCTTGCTGGGATCCAGGGACTCTTGCTGCCAACTAACAGAGGGTTTCACGGGGATCTCCTGGGTCAGATATATGCATAATAGTTCACCAGAGGGGCATGTGAGGTCTCTAGCAAGAGCCTACTGATCATAATAATTATGATAATAATAATCAGTATCCTACTGATCATAATAATTATGACAAGGCATTTGGGGAATCATAGAATATTAGGGTTAGAAGAGACCTCAGGAGGTCATCTAGTCCAACCCCTGGCTCAAAGCAGGACTAAACCCCAACTAAATCATCCCAGCCAGGGCTTTGTCAAGCCTGACCTTAAAAACCTCTAAGGATGGAGATTCTACCACCTCCCTAGGTAACCCATTCCAGTGCTTCAGCCATCGTCCTAGTGAAATAGTGTTTCCTAATATGCAACCTAGACCTCCCTCACTGCATCTTGAAACCATTGCTCCTTGTTGGTCATCTGCCACCACTGAGAACAGCCGAGCTCCATTCTCTTTGGAACCTCCCCATCAGGCAGTTGAAGGCTGCTATGATCTCCCCTCACTCTTCTGTAGACTAAATAACCGCAGTTCCTTCAGCCTCTCCTCCTAAATCATGTGCCCAGGCCCTAATAATTTTCGTTGCCCTCCGCTGGACTCTCTCCAATTTGTCCACATCCCTTCTATAGTGTGGGGACCAAAACTGGATGCAATACTCCAGGTGTGGCTTCACCAGCGCCGAGTAGAGGGGACTAATCACTTCCCTTGATCTGCTTGCAACGATCCTACTAATTCAGCCCAATATGCTGCTGCTGACTCACATCCAGCTTCTTGTCCACTGTAATCCCCAGGTCCTTTTCTGTAGAACTGCTGCTTAGCCAGTCGGTCCCCAGACTTCCTAATTGCAGGACTCTGCATTTGTCCTTGTTGAACCTCATCAGATTTCTTTTGGCCCAATCCTCCAATTTGTCTAGGTCACTCTGGACCCTCCAGCATATCTACCTCTCCCCGCAGCTTAGTGTCATCTGCAAACTTGCTCAGGGTGCAATTAATCCCATCATCCAGATCATCAATAAAGATGTTGAACAAAACCAGCCCCAGTACTGACCCATCCCTGCGGCACACCAGTCGGTCCAAAACAGGTGAAGTAAAACTTGTAACCTGAGTCGAGACAAGCCTCAGGGCTAACTCAATCAGCACATAGAACCATGAACACCTGCCTAGTTTCTAGGCCAGGTGCGGGCCTGAGGATTTACGAAGACAAGGAACTCCAAGATAAGCCTCTGAAGATGGGAGCTCCTGGGATAAGAGACAACGGTCTGTAACAGCAACAACAACAAAAAAGAGAGGGGACAAGATTTTATCTTTCACCAAAGAGGCAAGCTGACAGTAGGACTTGTCTCATGAATGATGGATGACAGCAAAACCTGGACAGGGGCTGGACACTCCAGGAGGTTGGAGTGTGCCTACTGCTAACCTGTAGAGAAACAGTGGAGCCTGCATAGGCCTAAAGAGGAATGCTTGTGTTGCCAGTGGCCAGTGGAGTATGGGAGCTGACGCCCATCAGGGACAGACAAAGCTTCTTCATGCTAAGGGCAGATAGTAGTGAGTTGTTTCACAACCTTTGATACCTCTAGGAAGCATTACAGATCCCACTTCTGACCCTGAGGCTCATGGGGACCCTCCACCTTGCAGTGCACAGTGGGGTGCCTTGGCCGTAAACAACCAAAGCAGGTTTTTATGCTGCCTGCCGCCTTACAGCAACTCTACCTCCATCACCAGGTGCAGAAGGAAAGAAAGGCTCCTGTGCAGAAGGAAAGGCTTATATGCTCTCCCCTTGGGTGCGAGGCAGCCAACAGGCTTACGTTTCACTCTTCTATCCAACCAATCAGCCACAGTATCACCTTTTGACCTCCTCAAAGTGTGGGGGGGTAATCCTTAAAGAGGCCATGGTTCTTCTTTCCCTGCTGCCCCAGATAAAGCCTTTCCCTGACCTCTGAGGCTAGGGGCGGGGGATTGGAAGGAGTGCAGCATTGTTCCAAAACGAGTATAGCTGCTCAGGGACCTAATTTTCAGCTGTGCTGTACACTCACAGTTCTTACTGAAGTCAATGGGAGTTATGGCTTTCAGCAACTCTGATAATCAGATTTATGCTAACCCCTCCCCCACACAACCTTGAAATTATCTTTTGCAAGAAACACTCTTCATTTGTTGTTATCCATAACAATACTAAAATGGCCAGTTCTCTGCTTTGGAAACATTACTCTTTCCAAAGTCAATAAGACATTGTCTTTTTGGCAAATACTCCTTGCTTCATCTGCTTGCTGGCCAAGTCTTCCCAACTGACTGTGATAAATCAGATACATACACATGCTCAATATATTTTAGAATGTAGAGTTTCTACTATTACAAGAGTTTTTGTGAGAAGTTTCAGGGAGTCGATAGCCCAATAGGACAGGTTGGTACTGGCAGTGACTCGGAACTCTTATGGCAAAGATAAATGAAAGCATGAAGATACAATATAAATCTGTAAGATCTGTTGGTGACAGGAAATATCCTTCAAATTGATGTGAGGACAGACAAACATCTCCATGATAAATCTCTTCTAGCATCTTACAAACTTGAAAAAAAAAATTACCCCACTATACACTAACCTCAAGACTAAAACGTACTATCCATGTTAAAAAAAAAAAAAAAAATTAAGTATCTAGTACAATTCTGGGCACTAATACCACATTTCCCGGAAGTCCCAGTAACATAAATGAATAAAACAATTGTGTATAATTGTAACATACTGTTAGTGGTTATTTTACTTTAAAAAAAATATAACATGGTAATACTCCTGCCTTTGTTATACTTTCTTTAACTTCCTGATTTTACTTTCACACACCTCCCTCTTTTTTTCCTTTTTCATCACAGTACATGGTATATATTTTCCTGCATTTGCTTTCAGTGTATTTTCTTTTCTCTTTCCTTCCGTAACCTTATACTGCTTCATCTTTCTTTCTTTCATCCAAGGCAACCACAAACATAATGAACAGTAGGAAAGGCAAGAAGTAGATGGGGAAACACATTGCCTCAGTGGTTGCATCACATCTGAAATTACTTTCTAAATTCTGTGGGATAGGGTTCACATTTATCTATCATGTGGCATCAAACAGGGTGTTAGGGACTGTTTAATAAAAATATAGCTTTCTGCACTGTAATGTTTGTCCTTTGTGAAGAAAAACAAACAGTGAAAGGATAACTGCTTGATTGGAAGTTAAAATAAAAATATACATTTGTTTTAATATGTGGTCACAATTATAGAACTATCACTATGCACATGCACCAATACACTTGCAAGTGCTGAGAGAAGGCTAGTGCATAACAGAAATAAAGAATTTAAATAAATAAAATGAATGGATATATTAGGTGAAAAATGCCCTGTGGCTATATCAGGAAAGGATGGGAAGAATAATTTGAACAAGGAAAGAGGTTGCTGACCAGCTCGTGAAGGACATTCTACATAGAAGAGAAAACATTAGAAGGCTGTGAGGGAAGCAGAACAATTAAGCATTCCAAGCTGGTATCACTGGTTTAGCAGAGGGAGAGAAAGGGAACATGATAAGAAAGTTGAGTCAGACAGACAGGGAGGGGCAGGGTAATGCACAGTCCTGAAGGCAAGGACAAGAAGCTTGAACTTGATACAGTGGTGAAAAGGGACCTAGTGGAGGGATTCAAAATCTTTGTCTATGCTAAAAAAATAAATAAAAATAAAATCTTATCACCAGCTGACAACGGGTGTTAGTAACAGGTGCACTACATCTGAACTACATCTGAAAATGGTTAATCTAAAAGGATATTTAGAACCAAACTGTGCTCAGCACTATTTCAAAAACCCTGGTTGAGCAAGGTACTGAACTCTTTTGTCTTGTATACATTTGTAGATAAACCACTTTTTATTATAGTGATAGACTCAAGGAGCTCAACTCAAGGTTATACCAACATGGGGAACAGCTATTTAATGATAGCAGAGAAACACATAACACGATCCAGTGGCTGGACATTGAAACTAAACAAATTCAGACTGGAGATAATGTATAAATTTTTAACAACAAGAGTAATTAAGCACTGAACCAATTTGCCAAGGATCATGGCTAGGGCCCTACTAAATTCACAACCATGAAAAACATGTCACAGACCATGAAATCTCATCTCCCCCCTGTGAAATCTCTATAAATATAGCGTAAAAGTACACAAAAGACCAGATTTCATGGGGGAGACCAGCATTTCTCAAATTGGGGGTCCTGACCCGAAAGGGAGTTGCAGGGGGGTTGCAAGGTTATTTTAGGGTGGTTGCAGTATTGCCACCCTCACTTCTGTGCTGCATTTAGAGCTGGGCAGCTAGAGAGTGGCAACTGCTGACTGAGGACCCAGTCTGCATACCATGCCATCCTTACTTCTGCACTGCTGCTGGCAGCAGCTCTGCCTTCAGAGCTGGGCTCCTGGCCAGCAATCGCTGCTCTCCAGCTGCCCAGCTCTGGAGGCAGTGCCATCACCAGCAGCAGTGCAGAAGTAAGGGTAGCAGTACCATAACCCCCCCTTACAATAACCTTGTGACTCCCCCCCCCGCCACTGCTTTTTGGATCAGGACCCCTACAATTACAACACCATTAAATTTCTGATTTAAATAGCCAAAATAATGAAATTTATTATTTTTAAAATCCTATGACCGTGAAACTGACCAAAATGGAATTTGGTAGGACCCTAATCATGGCAGATTCTTCATCACTGACAATTTATGAATCAAAATTAGATGTTCTCCCAAAAGATATGCTGTAGGAATTATTTTGGGCAAGTTCTATGGCTTGTGTTATATGGGGGGGGGGGGGGTCCAGACTAGATTATCACAGTGGTCCTTTCTGGCTTTAGAATCTATGAACCTATGAGCATTGATTCAGCAGCACCAAATGACAGCACATGTTGTCTGCAGTGGGTTTGTTGTGGACAGCAGACAACCTAATGAGGTCAGATTGATGTAAAAGGATGATTTTAGAAGGGTACTTTATAAGAACTGACAGGAGACCAGGTGAGTGCGGAGACCAGAGAAGAGGAGATTTCAGAAGTCACAATGGAAGGTGATTAGGATGTAGACAAAAGTTTTAGTTGTGCGAGATGAAAGCAAAGGAAGCATCTTTGAAATACTATGGAGAAAGAAGCTTCACGCTGTTAATACAAAGTTGTAATTAAGAATTAAAATCAACAAGGTTCAGAAAATAGTATTAAGTGTTGTGAGAACTATTCTACCACATTGCATACGTGCATCAAAGCATGAAACATACTGCTACACAGAGCAGTACAAATGTCTACTCTTGTGGAAAATGAATTACTTGTTAGGTGAACTATAACTTTTCCATGTACTGGCTTCTGTGCATTTAACTTTTTAGCTATAACATTTCTATTTTCTCTTTTGGCCCTATAAGTTAACATGCCACCATAGTGAAGGATGCCACATGTTATATTCACTGTGTATTTTGGGGAAGTGCTGGTTTCATAGTTAAGGAAACCTTATGAAATCGCCTTAAAATGAGACATAAACTTATGTTTTTCCTGTACATGCAGGTGGTCTTTCTGTGTGAAATTTTATACAATGTTAGATAAATCAAAGTGTACAAACTATGAAGCTTCTGACTGATTTCCTTTTATAAATTTTTAACAGGAAGTGTTTGACATTGGGCTATGACTGAAATTTGTCTGTGGCAGTCCAACATGTATTTAGTTGAATTATATGTTAAAAAAAAAATTGCTCATCTACAAAAACACTGGTAGAAAGGGTAATCGTCAGTAGATCTTGTGCACCAGATAAGGCTTTTTAACATAAATATATGTAGAATAAAATATTTCCCCATCATATGCATAAACTATTCTCCATTGGATAATTTTTTTTCCTTTCAGTAATTACACTTTTCTGTGAGATTATATTTTACAAGACAGAATGTTTTATGCATGTACTGTACCACTATCACAACTATCACACACCCCTTATTCATTATAGGCAGAGCTGCTAGCACCTCTAGTTAAGGTCACTGCACACTTCACCTTATAAAATCATGTTTTCAGTTGCTTATGACTGCTGAAGTTTTAACTGCTTGAGCTGAAATGTAAATGCCACATGTTTGATTCAGTCTAAATTTTTTGGGGGGAAACGTCACTTAAAACGGTTCAGTTGTTTCTGATAAACAGTTAGGAAAAATACACTTTCCCTTTTCGGGGGTTATTTTTGTTTTGTTTTGTTTTTTACAGCTGTTCTGTTGACAATCTAGTTCCTCCATGCAATGGAGCAGGCACTTGAAATCTGGCTGGCCAGGGGGTGAGGAAATTTGCCCAAATATTTGTCTAAGTTATAAGCCTCCAAAAAAATTCAGTTCACACCTGCTTACTAATTAGAGTTTGGCAGCTAAATTATATATAAATTCTGACTGCAGTGAGCTCCATCCCCTCGGAGCTTCTACACGACTACCAGAGTCCACATGGCTAACATGTATAGCAACTGAACATACTCCATCCTGGGACTGCATAGATGGAGCAGGATTTTTCCTGAAATTGCTCCTCCCCATAGCAGGGGGGACCCTGTGGTGCTGAGCATAGGAATTGAGAACAGGGATTGTCTATCCTGAGCACTTAGTGCTCCCACTGCTAGCACCAAGGAAGCATGGAGGAGGAAGAGGAGAAGAAGGAGGAATCAGCCATACTGGAATACAGAGGGGTGAGACACGGTGAGGGGGACTGACAATTGTAGAAGCCAGGGAGGGGCAGGAACAGCAGGGAGGGGGCAAGAGCCAGGGAATGCGGTGGTGGTGGATGGGAGCAGAGGGTGACAGATGCTGGGGGAACATGTGTAGGATCAAATGGAAAGGGGGGGAGGAGACAGGAGGAGTCAGATAGGAGCACAGGGGGATTGAGACAAGCTAGGTGCACTGGGGCAGAAGAGTCTATAACTATTTGAGTACAGTCCCTTACAGAACTTGGAACCGAACCCAGCATTTCTGAGTTAAAATTCCTTGGCTTTCAACAAATATCTGTGAAACCCAATGCCGAAGTGGGTCTCTCATTCCCACTGTAGAGACTTGTGCACCCAGAGAATAACAGTCTACTATTGTTATCAAGTGAAAGAGGTCTCCTCTGTGGACTTAAAGGTTCCATCCCTATAGATGACCCAAGTTGGGGGTCAACATGGTTCCACATTAATTTGTTTTTTTTTCAATTTGTTTAAAAAAATCATAAATTACATAAAACACATTAAAATAACGTTAAGATGGCACAGTCAAGTACTCAAGAGTTAGAAATGCTGTTAAGGCTCCTTTGTGCATATGCATTCTCACAATCTTGAATCACATGCTGTTTTTTCCACAGAACGCTTGCTTCATTCTGTGAATGGGGGCAGTTACTTAATATTTCCTTTTATATTCCACATTCAACGTGTCCCCCCAGACTTTCAGTATTGCATCCCACCCAAAACCTGCACTGAATACAAAATTATTTATTTTCTCATGGGCATTTCAATGATGTTTTCACCACAGTACCCATGTGCTTCAAAAACAATGAATTTATCTTCACAATACCTGTGGAAGATTATTATCCCCATTTGATAGCTGGAGAACTGAGAGAAGGAGAGGCACTGTCAAGACTCCACTAATTTTGGGTGCTGTCATAAATATCCTCTCACCTGTAAAGGGTTAAGAAGCTAAAGGTAACCTCGCTGGCACCTGACCAAGATGACCAATGAGGAGACAAGATACTTTCAAAAGCTGGGAGGAAGGAGAGAAACAAAGGGTCTGGGTCTATCTACATGCTGCTTTTGCCAGGGATAGACCAGGAATGGAGTCTTAGAACTTTTAGTAAGTAATCTAGCTAGGTATGTGTTAGATTATGATTTCTTTAAATGGCTGAGAAAAGAATTGTGCTGAATACAATGACTATTTCTGTCTGTGTGTATTTTTTGTAACTTAAGGTTCTGCCTAGAGGGATTCTCTATGTTTTGAATCTAATTACCCTATAAGGTATCTACCATCCTGATTTTACAGAGGTGATTCCTTTACCTCTATTTACTTCTATTTCTATTAAAAGTCTTCTTGTAAGAAAACTGAATGCTTTTTCATTGTTCTCAGATCCAAGGGTTTGGGTCTGTGGTCACCTATGCAAATTGGTGAGGATTTTTACCAATCCTTTCCCAGGAAGTGGGGTGCAAGGGTTGGGAGGATTTGGGGGGGAAAGACGTGTCCAAACTATGTTTCCCAGTAAACCCAGTTAGAGTTTGGTGGTGGCAGTGGATATTCCAAGGACAAAGGATAAAATTAATTTGTACCTTGGGGAAGTTTTAACCTAAGCTGGTAAAAGTAAGCTTAGGAGGTTTTCATGCAGGTCCCCACATCTGTACCCTAGAGTTCAGAGTGGGGGAGGAACCTTGACAGGTGCCCAACTTGGGACACCTCAGGCCTGATTTTTCAGAATATTTAGCATTTTATACTTTCAAAGCACTGATCCACTTGACTTAAGCCGCAGCTGTGAGTGCTCAGCACTTCTACAAATCTGGCCCCAGATAGCTCACATTGGGCACACAGAAAATAAGGAATAATTAGTGGCCAGTTGTTAACAGTTTGATTGAAAGTGACTTATGCAGCATCACATAGGAACTTTATGAGAGGAAGGGATAGGATCCAATTTCCCAAGGTGGCATTCAACTTTAACTAGGAGACCATTCTTTAGTCTTCCTGCAGTCCCATATGCTTCATTCATTACACACCTTCCAACTTCCGCAACAAATGAAGTAGGAGTCCTCCAGACAACAGCCTCATTCACTACACAACCCTCGTTCATCCCCAGAGCACAATCCATCATGTACACTGAATAAGGCAGGGGTCTTATATTATGCGATCATGTAATTAAAGACTGTATCATAATGCATGCACAAAAGGAAGCCACATTAAAGTTCTATAGGCAACCTCAATTCTGCTGTTTCCTAACTTTTAGAGTTCTTGACATTTCAACCTTATCTTATAATGAAGGTTTTTAAAATATAATTTTATATAGGTTATACACCATTATCATAGCTGCACAAATGTGCTGATAGATAATTGATGATTATTTGGGATACCATTAGGGTTTTTCAACAAATTAGCTTTAGACTAACAAACCACTGAGATTTTTAAAGTATATCAAACTCTGTACTATAAGTATGGCCATTAATATTGTTACTCTGAATATACCATTCCCCTTGAAGAACAGTAAACTGATGTGTTATTTTAACAAATCTATGTGAAGTTTCAATAATGTTACAAAATCAGTATTTTAAAGTTAAGAGCTATCTTAGTCACCTACTTTTTAATCATGGGATTGGAAAAGTAAGTAGGTCAAAAGAGGCAAAAGAGATTACGGTTATATAGGTCTTGTCCTCTGATAAAGTAACAAGAATTTTGAGATTGTATTGAAATATTAGTTGAATTTAAGGGGGAAAAAAGTCTTCCTTCTCCTGTGGACTCTTGCACAGGTAGAAAATGAAAATTGTCTACTGAGTGCTGACATATTTTATGTAAACTAGGGATTTTTTTTTAAATTGCCATATTTCATTAAACAGGGTAATATACTGTATGTATTTGAGGCATCTATTGTACTATTTAAATAGAGATTGGTCATGGAAATTTTTTTTATGTATAAAAATAATCAAGTGGCTAAAACTAAGATTTTTGGCTGAAAGTTGATTGGGTGTAAATTAGATTGGTATGTAAAGGGAACAATGAACATGACGGAAGAACAAATACATTTTTCAATAGTGAAAATGAGGCAATAAATATCTGGTTTAAAAACAGATTGCACGTAAATCATAGAGAAGTTATTTCAAAATTTAAAAGGTGCAAACAGTAAACACCTACGGTTGGTAATATGAAGTGTACTAAATAAAATGGAAAAAAAACTTATGTTGTACGTGTTTCAGGAGTCAAAGAAAATTATTCTGAATGCTCTTCCACAATCTACAAAAAGTAACTGAAGATTGATATAATTGTCTATTTTCTGTAATGCTGAAATTTCTAACTTCTGCAGTAAAGATATTTGCTGGTAGAAATAGTAACTAGAGAAGAATGAGTAGGACTCTGCCAGAATTCATAACTAAGCATTGTCATAAATATAAAGGGAAGGGTAAACCCCTTTAAAATCCCTCCTGGCCAGAGGAAAAATCCTCTCACCTGTAAAGGGTTAAGAAGCTAAAGATAACCTCGCGGGCACCTGACCAAAATGACCAATGAGGAGACAAGATACTTTCAAAAGCTGGGAGGAGGGAGAGAAACAAAGGGTCTCGGTCTGTCTATATGCTGCTTTTGTCGGGGATAGACCAGGAATGGAGTCTTAGAACTTTTAGTAAGTAATCTAGCTAGGTATGTGTTAGATTATGATTTCTTTAAATGGCTGAGAAAAGAATTGTGCTGAATAGAATAACTATTTCTGTCTGTGTATCTTTTTTTGTAACTTAAGGTTTTGCCTAGAGGGATTCTCTGTCTTGAATCTAATTACCCTGTAAGGTATCTACCATCCTGATTTTACAGAGGGGATTCCTTTACTTCTGTTTACTCCTATTTCTATTAAAAGTCTTCTTGTAAGAAAACTGAATGCTTTTTCATTGTTCTCAGATCCAAGGGTTTGGGTCTGTAGTCACCTATGCAAATTGTTGAGGCTTTTTACCAAACCTTGTCCAGGAAGTGGGGTGCAAGGTTTTGGGAAGTATTTGGGGAGAAAGACGTTTCCAAACAGCTCTTCCCCAGTAACCAGTATTTGTTTGGTGGTGGCAGCGGCCAATCCAAGGACAAAGGGTGGAATATTTTGTACCTTGGGGAAGTTTTGACCTAAGCTGGTACAGAGAAGCTTAGGAGGTTTTCATGCAGGTCCCCACATCTGTACCCTAGCGTTCAGAGTGGGGGAGGAACCTTGACATGATCATCATCATCTTCTTGACAGGCCAATACTAATACTTAGACTTGATTTACTTATTTTTTTAAATAAAAAATGCAAGCTATAGAAAGATATTCACACTGCTGAAGAATTTACAGTATTTTGGGAAATCTAGATTTCCCAAAATTTCCCATGTCACTGAAATATCTAATCCACAGATTAGAAGACATCTTGAAAGATACAGAATACTTAACTTAAAATCATAATATTTTATGAATTCTGAAGTTATTTTATCTTTCTATATGTATTTTGCTCCAAGCTTTCAAGTTAAGTGAGAATGGGTACACATGTTGTGATCCAACCTTGAATACTGTATTGATTTAGTATATGCAAGTGACACTATTGCATTCCATGAACTTCCAGAAACCAAGCCTAAGTGCCCCAATATTCAAAACCACAAGAACTATCACTCCTTTTATGATTGTCAACCTAATGAAGCACAATGCAACCTTTTTGATTTTTTTCTCCGAAGAACTTGTTTTTACTACCAGAAGTGGATGGTAGGCTTCGCTCTCCAAGCAGACACAGTCTACAAAAAAGCATTTACAGCCAGCCATAGAAGACTGGAGAACTCTGCGCTGCCAAGACGGAATAAATAATTTTACATTGTTGCTGTCATAAATATAAAGGGAAGGGTAACTACCGTTCTGTATACAGTGCTGTAAAATCCCTCCTGGCCAGAGGCAACATCATGTTACCTGTAAAGGGTTAAGAAGCTCAGCTAACCTGGCTGGCACCTGACCCAAAGAACCAATAAGGGGACAAGATACTTTCAAATCTTGGGGGGTGGGGGGAGGGGGAGGAAGAAGGCTTTTTGTTTCATGCTCTTTGTTTATGTGGTTGTTCTCTCTTGGGACTGAGAGAGGCCAGACAGAAATCCATCTTCTCCAATCCATCCTAATTCAAGTCTCCAATATGGCAACCAGTATACATAAGCCAGGCAAGGCAGATTAGTTTATCTTTTGTTTTATGTGAATTTTCCCTGTGTTAAGAGGGAGGTTTATTCCTGTCTTCTGTAAACTTTAAGGTTCTGTCCAGAGGGGGATCCTCTGTGTTTTGAATCTGAATACCCTGTGAAGTATTTTCCATTCTCATTTTACAGAGATGATTTTCCCCTTCCCCCCCCCCTTTTTTTTTTAAATAAAATCCTTCTTTTAAGAACCTGACTGATTTTTCCATTGTTCCAAGATCCAGGGGTTTGAGCCTTTGATGATTTTGTAACAAATTGGTTAGGATATTATTCTCAAGCCTCCCCGTGAAAAGGGGCGTCTAGGGCTTGCGGGGAAGATGTCTCCAAGTGGTCTCTTTCCATGTTCTTTGTTTAAAACGCTTGGTGGTGGCAGCATACTGTTCAAGGACAAGGCATAGTTTGTACCTTGGCGAAGTTTTTAACCTAAGCTGGTAAGAATAAGCTTAGGGGGTCTTTCATGTGGTCCCCACATCTGTACCCTAGAGTTCAGAGTGGGGAAGGAACCCTGACAGTTCCTGACAAAGTTTCACATCACTGGACAGAAAACTTGTGATGGTGTTAGATTTTTGAGGGGAGAAAAATGCTAGTTCCCTGAATAGAAACTTTTCTTCTAAAGTCCCTCTGTCAAACTAAGTAAACAATTGATGAGCCAACCAATTCTGCTAGAATGTTAGAAGTTATTGTAGAAGTAAGACATTTATAAGCAGCCTATCCAATAATATAACCAGATTTGAAAATAGTAGGATTTAAATCCATCAACACACTAAACAGGGAACAAGAGAAGAACAACTAGCATTTTATATCTTATGAAAAATTAGCTTTTATAAAAATCTAGAGAGTTGAATATGATGATGCTGCAAGTTACAAAATCAAGTTTAAGACATGACATAGGTAAGGAACCAGAAAGAAGCCCTGGAAAGAAATTTGGACCACCAATGAGATTGGTCTCCTTTGTCTACAAAGATTAAGGTGAATTATTTTATGCAAGAAGTACAATATATTACAAGATAAGAAATATGTAGCTACTATAATCGGAACTCAGGCAGGATGAATATGGAGTGGGGAAAAAAATTCAGGATTCTAATGAAAAAGACATGCGAAAGCATGTCTTTAGTACAAAGTCATTTGAAATTGTTAGACTGAATGCAATCCAAGTACAAACTTCATGATCCTTCAAAATTTCATTTAAAGAGTAATTAATTTATACCATTACACCACAGTGTGGTCACTATAGTAATTTAGGACCATCATGCAAGGAATGTTTTGATGACAAATCTGTTGTCCTGATCCCATGAATTTTGTGTGTCAAAGTAAGAATAATACAATTCCCATATAAAACCAGAGCCTATATATATGCCAAACTTTTGTGAGCAGTTTTTCAGCTCCTTACAAGCCATGTATTTGAATTCACATTTTTTGAGGTTAGATGTCAAATATTTGTATGCAGTTGAAAATAGGTGAATTACTGGAAGACCAGTTCTGAAGCTGAAATAACTGGCATTGGCTTTAGTGTATTTTGTAGGTTGTGTTACCTGTGGTATTGTTTTTTGTGAATAACCCAGGCTATGGGTTATCACCTTAAGAACTGGTTTCAGAGTAACAACCGTGTTAGTCTGTATTCGCAAAAAGAAAAGGAGTACTTGTGGCACCTTAGAGACTAACCAATTTATTTGAGCATAAGCTTTCATGAGCTACAGCAACTGTGGCTCATATAACTAGTAAGCATTCAACATTTCAAAAATATCACAAGTGAACAAATGCCCAAAGGTGAATAATTCAGTCATCACCACACGATAATTAATTGCCTTGTTTAACTTCAGAATCAATCTGACCTGACCTCCAACCTTCCCCAGAAAATCAATCTACCACAAAAGTTACCCAATCTTCCTCCTTGCTGACTAACACAACTGTAACCCACTTACCTCTTACCACCCTTTGCCAGAAACCACAGTGACTGTACAAAGGGAGACCGACAGATTTAACATAATTCATAGTGAAATGGAAACACATGAAACCATGGAAGAAGCAGAAAATTATGCTTTATATGATTTTCATGCCAACATAACTGATGTCCTAATTACAGTTAATGAATAGTTTTCACGGTATTCAATGGTATTTTTTTTTATTTTATGTAGTTTAAGGGAAGGTGTTTAACTGGGAGTGTGTTACTGGGGTGAGTATACTCTAGTTTGGGAAATTAAGTGCCCTTGTAGGGACCCTTTGTAAATGAAATAAAAATATTAAAATGTACCTGAATTATTGTTTTAAGTGAACCTATCTTTTACAAAAGTTAAAAAGCTCCAGAAATATTGCCACAATTTTGTTTTCTACATTCCAGTGGAGATAGTTATGTTAAAAAATGTACTCAATGCTACTGAATGCAGTGACTCTTTTTTCTGGGTAGCAGGAAAAAGAGAATGGGGCTCCCTACTACATTTGGGTTTCGATGGAGGAGAAAAGAGAACAGACTTACCTGACCGAAACCAAGGAGAGAACAGGAAGGGACTTGGCCAGATGGAGGCACTGACCTACCATGCACACTAGGCAAAGGGGAGGGTATTTATACCCTATGCATTCCAGAAGAAATTCTGCCTCCCATAGTCACTGATCAGCAGTGTCTACCCTCAGGATCAGGGCAGGACCAGATTTATGATTTGCTGTGGGTTTGTGCTTAGTCGCCTCTTTCTTGGGGGGCGGGGGGGGGCGGGGCGAGAGTGGGAGGGGAAAGAGGTTGAGAAGTAATTTTTCTTTCACCACCAGATTGGCAGAGACAGGGTAGATTTTTGAACCTTCCCGATAGCAGGACACTAAAATCAGAAAAAATACTTAAAAATAAACATTGACATTATCCATCAAAATTACAAAAAAAATAAAAATTGAATTCTGCCAAGCCTAATTATGATATAATCTTTCATTAAATGATTACATACTAGTTTTTCCACAGGACCCCTGCTTCACTCAGTGCACAGGATGGACAGCACTCACTGAATGGATAACTAATCAATATTTCTTTTTATCTACATCAGTGTGTAACGACATCTTATTTACTGCACAGAATCCAAACTTTACACTGAACAAAAAAATAATAATTTCCTCATGGGCTTTTTAATTACACTCATCACCATAGCATCTGAATGCTTCACAAATATTAATTATCCTCCCAACACTTATCTAAGTAGAGATAATTTTACTGTCTCCATTTAATATATGGGGAACTGAGGCACAGGAAAATTAAAGGTCAAAATCATCCACTAACTTTAGGTGTCAAATCTGAGGTGTCTACAGTCTGATTTTTCAGAGTATCTAGCATTTTATAGTACTTTATACATTCAGAGAAAAGCTTCCACTGACTTCAGTTGCAGTTGTGAATACTCAGAAGTTCTGCAAATCTGGCCCCAGATGTCTCAAATTAGGCACCTACAAAATGAGGAAGACAAAATTAGTGGCCACCTGGGAAAAGTTTGGTTAAAAGTGACTTGTTCAGAATCACACAGGAACTCTGTGAGAGGGGCAGGAATAGAATCCAGTTCTTCAGGGTGTAATTCAACTTAATCACAAGATCATCTTTTATCTTCCTGCAGTCCCATGCCCTATTTGCTACATACCTTCCATCTTCTCCAGCAAATGAAGCAGGGGTTCTACAGTCAACAGTCTCATTCACTATATTATACTAACTGATTTCCTGCACATCCTGTCCAGTGAGACTCAGGGATCCTCTGGAAAGACCAGAATGTGATTGTGTAATGAAAAACTGGATTATAATGCTTATGCACAAAAGATCTGAATTAAGGTTAAACAGGCAACCTTAATTTTGGCACTTCCTAATTGTTGAGGGCTTGACCTACAACTGTAACATTAGGGGGGCTTAGTTTGCTTCTGGGTGGATAAAAATCAATGATTTTAAAATGATTTTTATTTAAATTGGATTTTTTTTGATAAAATACTTTTTGAGGGAAAAAAAAACTTTTTAATTAAGGTATCTTTGAGCTATGAAGTATCTCATCATGGAAAAGGGATTATAAATTCTAATTCTATAGTATGACACAATATATTCATGTAATGTTTAAGAAAAGTTTTGTAAACGAGTTCCAATAGTTCGTGGATTAGGGACCCACTCTTATGGGGTTCCAGGGGCTTCTGTACATATTATTTAGGTTAATCTTTCTATCTACCCAATGGGACTCAGTGCTCAGTCTAGAAGATACCATCAGAGATGCTCAGTTTTGCAGTTCTCAAACTGTGGATTCGTGCATGTTATCTCTTGATGCTTGTTAACAGCAAAAAATGTTTTAAAATAAATAAATAATATACAGAGGTGAGAAATACCAGACCTTAACCCTACTGTCCCTCTGCAAATTTGTACACAGAGTCAATCCCTTACCTCTCTCTAAAAGTGCAAAGTTTCAAAAAGTTCAATGAATAGAAGATTGTCCATATCTATTCCACCCACAATAATGAGAAGAAGTCTGGAGACAAATGTAAGAAGGGACGGACAGACAGTAGAAACAAAAGTCAAACTGTATGAGCAGCATATTCCAGAAATCTTGAGGTCTTTCTGAGTGAAGCCTTCATTGATCTAAGATCTACCATACTATTCTCTCACTAGAAGGGAAAACCTACAATGGCAGCAGGCCATAAGAGAGACCCAGTTTGGGAATATTTTAATGAAGTTCCTCTACCTGTGGGTAAGACAGGCATGCGTGCAAAATGCAAACAGTGCAACAAAGAAATGCAAGGCCTGGTTGCCCAAATGAAACAACATCATGAGAAGTGTTCCTTCTCAGGAGGAAGCTGCGTTGAAGATGATAAAAGGAACATGTCTGAACATGCAGGATCTTCAGGTTGGTAACTTTTTTGTTACATGCTTCTTTCTTAAGGACTGCTCGTCTTCCTTCTGGACTATTCTTGAATTCTCATGTTTGAGCAAAAAATATAGTTGTTGCTGTATGATACTATCATTTTAGATGCAGTTGTGATAAAAAATAAATAGCTGAAATAGGCAGATATTCCTTTTACAATTTCACCTTTAAAGTAATACTGAGTGTTAGTGAATGCAGTGAGTAATAATAAATGAGCAGCATGGTAATAATGATTAAATAACTGCATGGACTTATTTTGTTTAGGAGAATCCATCCTCAACATACAGGATTCTGAAGACTATCCACCTTCAAGATCACCATCATTTTCTATAGTTTCAGAATTATCTGCCAATGATAGTGTTTCAGTCACATCATGTATATCCCATAGCCATAGTATATCACCTGTAGATAAGTTTGTGATAAGAACCAGCAGATTACAATAAGAGGTAACTGATGAAAAAATTGCCTAGTTTGTTTATCCAACAAACTATCCTTTCCGTATGATTGAGAACCCACACTTCATTAACATGGTTCAGTCATTAAGACCAGGACACAGTCCACCCAACAGAGCATACGTCGCAGACAAATTGCTGGATAAAGTGTATGAAATAGAAATTGGAAGTGTGCAAAAGATCTAGAGCGTGAAATTGTTAACCTGAGTCTTGATGGGTGGAGCAATGTCCACAATGATCCTGTTGTAAGTGCTTGTGTGACAACAGAAGAAGGGAATGTCTTCCTTACAGAAACAATTGATACATCAGGAAATGCACACACAGCAGAATACTTACAAGTAGCAGCAGTAAAAGCTATGACAAAACTGTGAAAAAAAATTCAAATGTTTAGTACGCAGCTTGGTCACAGACAAAGCTGCAAATGTATCCAAGATAAGAAGAAATTATTTAGAAGAGAGTCCCAAGCTAATAACATACAGTTGCAGTGTTCATCTGATGCACCTCCTAGCCAAAGTGTTCCAGAAATAAAGGCTAATGTTGTTGAAATTGCAAAATACTTCCATAACAACCACTCTGCAGCAGCTGCTCTGAAAAAAGGGGGAGGAAACAAGCTAACTCTCCCACAAGACGTGCGACGGAACTCAGGAGTGGACTGTTTTGAGCAGTGTATCAAGAACTGGCCTAATCTGTTGACAGTTTGTGAACAAAATCGTGAAAAAATAGATGGCATGGTCACAGCCAAAGTTCTCAACATTGGGCTTAAGAGAAATGTTGAACACATGGTAAGTACCCTGAAGCCTATTTCTGTAGCCTTGAACAATATGCAGGGAAACAGCTGTTTTATTGCTGACGCTGTTGAAATTTAGAAGGAACCGAGTGAGATTTTTAAAAGAGAAATATGCAATGACAGAGTTAAATTACAAGCATTAAAAAAAACAAATGGGACAAGCACTATTTCCAGCTCACTTTCTTGCAAATATTCTCAATACTTGGTACCAGGGTCAAACCAGAAGAAGAGGAGTTGGCTATGACATGGACATTTAGTAATCATCCCTCCATAATAAACTTCCAAGCTAAGGGTGAACCATTCGAGAAACATAGGTTTGCTGATGAGGTTTTAAGAAAGTCACACAAGTGAATTGGTGGAAGTCATTTAAGCACTTGGATTCAGAGACCATTGAAGTGATGATCTCTTCTTCTGCTGGTGTAGAAAGAATATTTTCTGCCTTTGGACTAATTCATTCCAAATTGAGAAATCATTTGGGACCTGAAAAAGCAGGAAAGTTTGTTTTTCTTTTCCAGATTACGAACAAACAGGAAAATGAAGGTGAAAATGACCGAGTTAGCTGCAGAAGCCAATATTTTAAATTTCTCATGTTGACCTGGCTGATGTAGTAGATTTAATTTTGTTTGTTTTGAAATATTTCATTTAACTATTTTAATTAAAAATAATTTTAACAAAAACAAACCTGATTTTAAAAAACGTGAATGTTTAAATTCAAAAATGCATATGCTTATTTTGTTAAAATATTATATGTTTGCTGCTGAAGAAAAAAATCCAGAATACATAACGTTGTTGTTTTAGTTAACTAAAACAATTTAAATGTCTGACTGGTAATGTTCTCTTCCTAATACAGCATGGCAAGAAAATCCTCCAAATATTAATGATTAACCTGTTGAAGTGGAGATAGTTCACCTCCCAATCACTTCATAAATATCTGCTTCAATTACCTTTGGTAAATGAAATAACCAAACAATCATTCATTTTCTGATATAGCTGTAAAACTAATCTGAAAAGTTTTGAAAATAAATCACTTTAAAAATGTATAGTATGTACCTTCTAAAAATGAAACCTACATCTATCTCTGAGGTGTGAAGGATATGTATTAAGGTTATAACAACCAACAAGAATGCACTTTTATGTAGAAAATCCATGATTAAATTGAGTCTTCCTGACTAGCGGTTTAAATCAATTTGATTTAAATCAAATCCACCCTGGTTTGCTTTTTTAAAACTAAGGATATTCCATCATGTAGAATTATACTGGTCCTCATATGGGTCATCAGTAGGGCTGGAACTAATACCAGATATTTTTGAGCTCTTCTATTCTGTTTCATAAACACAGCACTAAAAGCATCACCTTGCCACCATTAGCTGAAAATGGGGGAAGAATTAAAATAAGATTAACTAAATTGGCAGGAAATGGAGTGGTAACAGAAGACCATAATATTAAGATAGGGTACATACTGTATGTATCCAATTGTCAGTTTAAGGATGAGGTAATTGTTTACAGTTTGGTGTATGTGGAATGTTGGCATGCATCCAAGTAAAAGTGGAGCATGCTCAGCACAGAGGTAGACTTAAGGTCACCTAAGTAGGTCAGTCAAGCATGGCTCAGTGTAAATAGAGGAAAAAGTTTACAGACCATAATAGTTGGCAGATGATATTATTTAGCTACAGACCATAGTAGCCAATACAGACTATAATATCAAACTTTTATATAAGAATGACTCAAACAATTATTATGGGATAATAAGGGAAGGATTGTAAAAGAACCAATAGAGAGATTGGAATGCAAGCATGCTCAGAAAGGGTCTTCTGGCTGGCAAAACTGTATAAAAGATAGATAGTCAGTAGGCAGTGCTTATTTAGTTAGAAGGAGAAGGTGAAGGTGTTGGTGAAGTTGTTCAGAGAGGGAGGAGAAGATCAGGGTCAGAACTCTGGGGTGGTTTTTGCAGCGGAAGAAAAAACCGCTACAAGCAGTGCCAGAACCTGCATCAACTAGCAGACCCTGACAGAACAGAGGGAAAGAAACCTATGGAGAGTAGGCATGCTTGTTATAGGATAAATATAGAACTGAAATCATATTAATGAGTATGTTTGGAGCAATAAAGATGTGTATTTCTGCTAGATCAGTGGCTCTCAACCTTTCCAGACTACTGTACCCCATTCAGCAGTCTGATTTGTCTTGAGTATCCCCAAGTTACACCTCACATAAAAACTACTTGCTTACAAAATCAGACACAAAAAGTGTCACAGCACACTATTACTTAAAAAATTGCTTACTTTCTCATTTTACCATATTATAAATGAATTGGAATATATATATATTGTGCTTATATACAAATGCACAAAGCCTTGGTAACAAGCAGGGAGAACTGGAGGTCCTGGTGATGTCAAAGAACTATGACGTGATTGGAATAACAGAGACTTCGTGTGATAATTCCCATGACTGGAGTACTGTCATGGGTGGTTATAAACTGTTCAGGAAGGACAGGCAGGGCAGAAAAGGTGGGGGGAGTAGCACTGTATGTAAGGGAGCAGTATGACTGCTCAGAGCTCCGGTACGAAACTGCAGAAAAACCTGAGTGTCTCTGGATTAAGTTTAGAAGTGTGTGCAACAAGAGTGATGTAGTGGTGGGAGTCTGCTATAGACCACCGGACCAGGGGGATGAGGTAGATGAGGCTTTCTTCCGACAGCTCACGGAAGCTACTAGATCGCATGCCCTGATTCTCATGGGTGACTTTAATTTTCCTGATATCTGCTGGGAGAGCAATACAGCAGTGCATAGACAATCCAGGAAGTTTTTGGAAAGCGTAGGGGACAATTTCCTGGCGCAAGTGCCAGAGGAGCCAACTAGGGAGGGCGCTTTTCTTGACCTGCTGCTCACAAACCAGGTAGAATTAGTGGGGGAAGCAAAAGTGGATGGGAATCTGGGAGGCAGTGACCATGAGTTGGTTGAGTTCAGGATCCTGACACAGGGAAGAAAGGTAAGCAGCAGGATACGGACCCTGGACTTCAGGAAAGCAGACTTCGACTCCCTCAGGGAACGGATGGCCAGGATCCCCTGGGGGACTAACTTGAAGGGGAAAGGAGTCCAGGAGAGCTGGCTGTATTTCAAGGAATCCCTGTTGAGGTTACAGGGACAAACCATCCCGATGAGTCGAAAGAATAGTAAATATGGCAGGCGACCAGCTTGGCTTAATGGTGAAATCCTAGCAGATCTTAAACATAAAAAAGAAGCTTACAAGAAGTGGAAGGTTGGACATATGACCAGGGAAGAGTATAAAAATATTGCTCGGGCATGTAGGAATTATATCAGGAGGGCCAAATCGCACCTGGAGCTGCAGCTAGCAAGAGATGTCAAGAGTGACAAGAAGGGTTTCTTCAGGTATGTTGGCAACAAGAAGAAAGCCAAGGAAAGTGTGGGCCCCTTAATGAATGAGGGAGGCAACCTAGTGACAGAGGATGTGGAAAAAGCTAATGTACTCAATGCTTTTTTTTGCCTCTGTCTTCACGAACAAGGTCAGCTCCCAGACTGCTGCGCTGGGCATCACAACATGGGGAATAGATGGCCAGCCCTCTGTGGAGAAAGAGGTGGTTAGGGACTATTTAGAAAAGCTGGACATGCACAAGTCCATGGGGCCGGACGAGTTGCATCCAAGAGTGCGAAAAGAATTGGCGGCTGTGATTGCAGAGCCATTGGCCATTATCTTTGAAAACTCATGGCGAATGGGGGAAGTCCCGGATGACTGGAAAAAGGCTAATGTAGTTCCAATCTTTAAAAAAGGGAAGAAGGAGGATCCAGGGAACTACAGGACAGTCAGCCTCACCTCAGTCCCTGGAAAAATCATGGAGCAGGTCCTCAAAGAATCAATCCTGAAGCACTTGCATGAGAGGAAAGTGATCAGGAACAGCCAGCATGGATTCACCAAGGGAAGGTCATGCCTGACTAATCTAATTGCCTTTTATGATGAGATTACTGGTTCTGTGGATGAAGGGAAAGCAGTGGATGTATTGTTTCTTGACTTTAGCAAAGCTTTTGACACGGTCTCCCACAGTATTCTTGTCAGCAAGTTAAGGAAGTATGGGCTGGATGAATGCACTATAAGGTGGGTAGAAAGCTGGCTAGATTGTCGGGCTCAACGGGTAGTGATCAATGGCTCCATGTCTAGTTGGCAGCCGGTATCAAGTGGAGTGCCCCAAGGGTCAATCCTGGGGCCGGTTTTGTTCAATATCTTCATAAATGATCTGGAGGATGGTGTGGATTGCACTCTCAGCAAATTTGCGGATGATACTAAACTGGGAGGAGTGGTAGATATGCTGGAGGGGAGGGATAGGATACAGAAGGACCTAGACAAATTGGAGGATTGGGCCAGAAGAAATCTGATGAGATTCAATAAGGATAAGTGCAGGGTCCTGCACTTAGGATGGAAGAATCCAATGCACCGCTACAGACTAGGGACCGAATGGCTAGGCAGCAGTTCTGCGGAAAAGGACCTAGGGGTGACAGTGGACGAGAAGCTGGATATGAGTCAGCAGTGTGCCCTTGTTGCCAAGAAGACCAATGGCATTTTGGGATGTATAAGTAGGGGCATAGCGAGCAGATCGAGGGACGTGATCGTTCCCCTCTATTCGACATTGGTGAGGCCTCATCTGGAGTACTGTGTCCAGTTTTGGGCCCCACACTACAAGAAGGATGTGGATAAATTGGAGAGAGTCCAGCGAAGGGCAACAAAAATGATTAGGGGTCTAGAACACATGACTTATGAGGAGAGGCTGAGGGAGCTGGGATTGTTTAGCCTGCAGAAGAGAAGAATGAGGGGGGATTTGATAGCTGCTTTCAACTACCTGAAAGGGGGTTCCAAAGAGGATGGCTCTAGACTCTTCTCAATGGTAGCAGATGACAGAACGAGGAGTAATGGTCTCAAGTTACAGTGGGGGAGGTTTAGATTGGATATTAGGAAAAACTTTTTCACTAAGAGGGTGGTGAAACACTGGAATGCGTTACCTAGGGAGGTGGTGGAATCTCCTTCCTTAGAGGTTTTTAAGGTCAGGCTTGACAAAGCCCTGGCTGGGATGATTTAACTGGGAATTGGTCCTGCTTCGAGCAGGGGGTTGGACTAGATGACCTTCAGGGGTCCCTTCCAACCCTGATATTCTATGATTCTATGATTCTACTTACATTTGAGTATATAGAGCAGTATAACCAACTCACTCTCTGTATGAAATTTTAGTTTGTACTGACTTCACTAGAGCTTTCTATGTAGCCTGTTATAAAACGAGCCAAATATCCAGATGAGCTGAAAGACATTTGCACACCCCTGGTTGAGAACCACTGTGTTAGAGCTTAAACTTTATACATATAAAACAATGTAAAATTTCTGTCAGCGACTGCACATGGCTAATCACCATATGTAGGGTGCAACACTTAGTACTGTTCTAATTGTACGACATTGCAGTTCAGATATTTTTAAATCTGTAGGAATTGTGTTGATGAGATTACATTGTAGCCAGGAAACATCAGTGTGCTACTGTAATAGAAGATACTTTGTTTTGGAAAAGTACTGCCTGTGTGTCAACCAACTATATCAGAAGACCATATCTGTGTCCTCCCAAAGGTAACTGATCTAGGATACTCTGGGGAGTTTTTCTAAAAAGGGAACCTCTAGTAAACCCAGGGAATTTCTCTAGGGTGAGCCCCCTTTCACCATTCAGAAACATATTAATAGGTTAGTAGGCTACCTTGAAGGGAACTTCTGGTAAACCCAGGAGGGGGCAACAGATAAGCTATTCTGGGGGTATCCTGGGTCTGATTTTGGGGTAACAGAACCTTTAATGCATTGTACAGACCTCTGCCACATCAGCTAACACAGTAACGAATAGCAGGAACAGGTTGTTATCCAGTATGTAGATCAGCCTCTAGAGCAGGGATTCTCAAACTTCATTGCACTGCGACCCACTTCCGACAACAAAAATTACTACATGACCTCAGTGTCCAGTATTACTCTAAATTATAGAGTCTAGAACATAGAGTCTAGAATCAGGGCTTGTGTTAGGGGGTGGTAAGCAGGGAAATCACCCGTGGCCCCATTCCACAGGGGGCAAGTGAAACTAAGTGGCTCATGTGTTGGCTTCAGCCCTAAGCAGTGGGGCTTGGGCTTTAGCTTCCGTCCCCCGCGGCAAGGTGTCTAATACCAGCACTGGCGACCCCATTAAAAGAAACTTGTGGCCCACTTTGGGGTCGTGACCCACAGTTTGAGAACTGCTGCTCTAGGAGATGAGACACACTTTGCCAGTCGGTTTCACTGATATTTACTGGCAACAGAGGTATGTTCAGGCGCAGGAATACTGGGATCTGTTGCAAGTTCCTGGAGGTCATGTCATCCAGGGGATACAGAAGCCGCAGACACTGTCCTTCCTTCCCAAGCCTGAGCCATTCTGCTTAGTTCCCTAGCACTGTGCTTCTGTACCCCACCAGACTGACTTGGTCCCCCTCTAGCTCTTCTCTTTGTTAGGCACCAGCAGCTCAATCTATTTAACTTATTTCTATAAGTAGGTTTGGCAGAATTCAAAAAAAAATTTATAATTTTGACAGATATCAATGTATATTTTAAAGCATTTTTCTCATTTTTATCTATTTAAAGTTCCAAACTGTGAAAAATTATATATGTTAAGTATTTTTTATCCATTTTTATCTATAATCTTTCACAGTTGTGGGAAATTATGGGGGGCAGACAACAACAGGTATCAGATAATTATTTAATGACAGCAATGTTGAAATTCAAAAAGTTAAAGCTTTATAATCATTAAAACACAAATTGTCAGTATCACATGTATATTTTGATATATGAAGTAAATATCCCCAAATCAAACTGTAATGAGTTCTCAAGCAGTATTTTTCTTTATTTACCTATCTGTAAATTTCAATTATGTTTTATGGAATTTTTTTTTTTTTTTTTTTGAGTTTTTGCGTGTATGGTAAAACTGAAACCAAGCTAATCCTTCCAAGCCTAACTATAAGGCACATTTCCTAATCTTTTAATAATTCTCGTGGTTCTTCTCTGAACCCTCTCCAATTTATCAACATCCTTCTTGAATTGTGGACACCAGGACTGGACGCAATATTCCAGGAACTGTCACACCAGTACCAAATACAGGGGTAAAATAACCTCTCAGCTCCTGCTTGAGATTCCCCTATTTATGCACCCCCGGACTCCATTAGCCCTTTTGGCCACAGCATCACACCGGCAGCTCATGTTCGGCTTATTATCCCCCATGACCCCAAATCATTTTCAAAGTCACTGCTTGCCAGGAAAGAGGTCCCCAAGTATGGCCTACATTCTTTGTTCCTACTTGCATATATTTACATTTAGCCATCTGAAAACACATATTATATGCTTGTGCCCAGATTACCAAGCAATCCAGATTGCTCTGTATCAGTGACCTATTCTCATTCTCTTCATTATTTATCACTCCCCCAGTTTTTCTGTCATCTGCAAACTTTATCACTGATGACTTTGTGTCTTCTTCCAGGTCATTGATAAAAAGGTCAAATAGCATAGAGCAAAGAACTGATCCCCATAGGACCCCCACTAGGAACACAGCTGTTTAATGATTATTCCCTACTTAGAATTCTATTTTGAGACCTATCAATTTATCATCTTTTAATCCATTTAATGTGTGCCATCTTCATTTTATATTGTTCCAGTTTTACAAAGTATTGTGCGGTACCAAGTCAAATGCCATACAGAAATATAAGCACATTACATCAACACCATTCTCTTCATCCACCAAACTTAAGAATCTCATAAAAAATTACATAAAATTAGTTTGAGGGGATCTATTTTCCATAAAACCAAGTTGACTGGCATTAATTATGACAGGTTTCAGAGTAGCAGCCGTGTTAGTCTGTATTTGCAAAAAGAAAAGGAGTACTAGTGACACCTTAGAGACTAACCAATTTATAATGAGCTTATCTTAAGTGATCACTCTCCTTATAGTGTGTATAACACCCATTTTTTCATGTTCTGTGTGTATATAAATCTCCTCACTGTATTTTCCACTGAATGCATCCGATGAAGTGAGCTGTAGCTCACAAAAGCTTATGCTCAAATAAATTGGTTAGTCTCTAAGGTGCCACTAGTATTCCTTTTCTTTTGGCATTAATTATGTTATCCTCCTTTAATTCTTTATTTATGCAGTCCCATATCAAGCACTCCATTTTCTTGCCTAGGACTGATGGCAAACTAAGAGGCTTATAGTTACCCAGGTCATCCTGCTTACCCTTTTAAAATATTGGCATAACATTAATTTTCTTCAGTGTTCTGGAACTTCCCCTGGATTCCAAGACTTATTGAAAATCAACATTAATGGTCCAATGAGCACCTGAAGCAGCACTTCTAAAACTCTTGGGTGCAAGTTATCTGGACCTGCTGATTTCAAAGTGTTTAATCTTAATAGTTACTATTTAACATTCTCCCGAGTACACCAGTGGAATGGAAAGAGTGTTACTATCATGACTACAAAAAGAAAAGGAGTACTTGTGGCACCTTAGAGACTAACCAATTTATTTGAGCATGAGCTTTCGTGAGCTACAGCTCACTTCATCAGATGCATACCGTGGAAACTGCAGCAGACTTTATATATACACAGAGAATATGAAACAATACCTCCTCCCACCCCACTGTCCTGCTGGTAATAGCTTATCTAAAGTAATCGTCAGGTTAGGCCATTTCCAGCACAAATCCAGGTTTTCTCACCCTCCACCCCCCCACACAAATTCACTCTCCTGCTGGTGATAGCCCATCCAAAGTGACAACTCTTTACACAATGTGCATGATAATGAAGTTAGGCCATTTCCTGCACAAATCCAGGTTCTCTCACTCCCTCACCCCCCTCCAAAAACCACCCCCATACACACACAGACTCACTCTCCTGCTGGTAATAGCTCGTCCAAACTGACCACTCTCCAAGTTTAAATCCAAGTTAAACCAGAACATCTGGGGGGGGGGGGTAGGAAAAAACAAGAGGAAATAGGCTACCTTGCATAATGACTTAGCCACTCCCAGTCTCTATTTAAGCCTAAATTAATAGTATCCAATTTGCAAATGAATTCCAATTCAGCAGTTTCTCGCTGGAGTCTGGATTTGAAGTTTTTTTGTTTTAAGATAGCGACCTTCATGTCTGTGATTGCGTGACCAGAGAGATTGAAGTGTTCTCCGACTGGTTTATGAATGTTATAATTCTTGACATCTGATTTGTGTCCATTTATTCTTTTACGTAGAGACTGTCCAGTTTGACCAATGTACATGGCAGAGGGGCATTGCTGGCACATGATGGCATAAATCACATTGGTGGATGTCCTGGGCGCCCCATCATTTCAGGCATTGGCACCCTGACAGCAGGATTGTCTGGCTATGTAGACTCCCTCCTCAGGCCCTACGCTACCAGCACTCCCAGCTACCTTCGAGACACCACTGACTTCCTGAGGAAACTTCAATCCATCGGCGATCTTCCTGATAACACCATCCTGGCCACTATGGATGTAGAAGCCCTCTACACCAACATTCCACACAAAGATGGACTACAAGCCGTCAGGAACACTATCCCCGATAATGTCACGGCTAACCTGGTGGCTGAACTTTGTGACTTTGTCCTTACCCATAACTATTTCACATTTGGGGACAATGTATACCTTCAGATCAGCGGCACTGCTATGGGTACCCGCATGGCCCCAGAATATGCCAACATTTTTATGGCTGATTTAGAACAACGCTTCCTCAGCTCTCATCCCCTAAAGCCCCTACTCTACTTGCGCTATATTGATGACATCTTCATCATCTGGACCCATGGAAAAGAAGCCCTTGAGGAATTCCACCATGATTTCAACAATTTCCATCCCACCATCAACCTCAGCCTGGTCCAGTCCACACAAGAGATCCACTTCCTGGACACTACAGTGCTAATAAACAATGGTCACATAAACACCACCCTATACCGGAAACCTACTGACCGCTATTCCTACCTGCATGCCTCCAGCTTTCACCCTGACCACACCACACGATCCATCGTCTACAGCCAAGCTCTGCGATACAACCGCATTTGCTCCAACCCCTCAGACAGAGACAAACACCTACACGATCTCTGTCAAGCTTTCTTACAACTACAATACCCACCTGCGGAAGTAAAGAAACAGATTGATAGAGCCAGAAGAGTTCCCAGAAGTTACCTACTACAGGACAGGCCTTACAAAGAAAATAACAGAACGCCACTAGCCGTCACCTTCAGCCCCCAACTAAAACCCCTCCAACGCATTATTAAGGATCTACAACCTATCCTAAAGGATGACCCAACACTCTCACACATCTTGGGAGACAGGCCAGTCCTTGCCTACAGACAGCCCCGCAACCTGAAGCAAATACTCACCAACAACCACATACCACACAACAGAACCACTAACCCAGGAACTTATCCTTGCAACAAAGCCCGTTGCCAATTGTGCCCACATATCTATTCAGGGGACACCATTACAGGGCCTAATAACATCAGCCACACTATCAGAGGCTCGTTCACCTGCACATCCACCAATGTGATTTATGCCATCATGTGCCAGCAATGCCCCTCTGCCATGTACATTGGTCAAACTGGACAATCTCTACGTAAAAGAATAAATGGACACAAATCAGATTTCATAAGCCAGTCGGAGAACACTTCAATCTCTCTGGTCACGCAATCACAGACATGAAGGTCGCTATCTTAAAACAAAAAAACTTCAAATCCAGACTCCAGCGAGAAACTGCTGAATTGGAATTCATTTGCAAATTGGATACTATTAATTTAGGCTTAAATAGAGACTGGGAGTGGCTAAGTCATTATGCAAGGTAGCCTATTTCCTCTTGTTTTTTCCTACCCCCCCCCCCCCGATGTTCTGGTTTAACTTGGATTTAAACTTGGAGAGTGGTCAGTTTGGACGAGCTATTACCAGCAGGAGAGTGAGTCTGTGTGTGTATGGGGGTGGTTTTTGGAGGGGGGTAAGGGAGTGAGAGAACCTGGATTTGTGCAGGAAATGGCCTAACTTCATTATCATGCACATTGTGTAAAGAGTTGTCACTTTGGATGGGCTATCACCAGCAGGAGAGTGAATTTGTGTGGGGGGGTGGAGGGTGAGAAAACCTGGATTTGTGCTGGAAATGGCCTAACCTGACGATTACTTTAGATAAGCTATTACCAGCAGGACAGTGGGGTGGGAGGAGGTATTGTTTCATATTCTCTGTGTATATATAAAGTCTGCTGCAGTTTCCACGGTATGCATCTGATGAAGTGAGCTGTAGCTCACGAAAGCTCATGCTCAAATAAATTGGTTAGTCTCTAAGGTGCCACAAGTACTCCTTTTCTTTTTGCGAATACAGACTAACACGGCTGTTACTCTGAAACCTATCATGACTACATCATCTGTTTTTCCCCTACAAATACAAAACAGAAATATTTATTTAACACTTCTGTTTTTTCCTCCACAATTCTACCATTTCCATCTAGTAACAGACTAGTCTCTAAGGTGTCACAAGTACTCCTTTTCTTTTTGAGACTAAAACCAATTGACCTAGATAATACTAACCAGGGATACCTAGCATTTGTAGAAGACTTGAATTTTCAAACTTGCCATTAATCAAACTTCACAACATCTCTTTTGAAGTAGGTGGCTAAGACTTATTTGCCTAGTGGGGAAACTGAGGCAAAGAAGGTCTGTGTTAGCCATTCCTCAACAAAAAATAATGTGATATATGCCATCATGTGCCAGCAATGCCCCTCTGCCATGTACATTGGCCAAACCAGATAGTCTCTACATAAAAGAATAAATGGACACAAATCAGATATCAGGAATGGTAACATACAAAAGCCAGTAGGAGAACACTTCAATCTCCCCGGACATTCAATAACAGATTTAAAAGTAGCCATCCTTTAACAAAAAACTTCAAAAACAGACTTCAAAGAGAAACTGCAGAGCTACAATTCATTTGCAAACTTAACACCATCAATTTGGGCTTGAATAGGGACGGAAAGTGGCTTGCTCACACAAAAGCAATTTTCCCTCTCTTGGAATTGATACCTCCTCATCAGTTATTGGGAGAGGACCACATCCACCCTGAGTGAATTGGCCTTGTTAACACTAGTTCTCCTCTTGTAAGATAACTCTCTTCATGTGCCAATATATATTTATGCCTGTAATTTTCACTCCATGCATCTGAAGAAGTGGGTTTTTTTAGCCACAAAAGCTTATGCCCAAATAAATGTGTTAGTCTTTAAGGTGCCACCGGCCTCCTCTTTGTTTTTATGATTTGTGCAAGGTCACAAAAGAAGTCAGCGCAGGACCAGGACCAGAAACAGACCATCCCAGTGTCCCGACTAGTTCCAGGCCCTTCTAACCAAACGTGCCGTCTTTAATTTATAGCACCACCACCACTTGGCAAAAGAAATAAATTGGGGGGGGGGCAGCCTGGGGTCCTCACCATCTGCTCAGCCCGCGACAGACGGTGGCACACGGCATGTGACCCGGCCCTGGCGAGCGCAGCCGGAGCGCCACACGCTGTCAGGCAGCCAAGTTAGTTATTCACAGGCACGAGAGAGAGAGTGTGTGTGTGTGGGGGGGGGGGGGGGGCACTAACGGTCAGTCACAAGGAGCGTCCTGTTGGGGGGGCTGGAGGGGAGCCGGGCCCGGGGGCACGAGAGGGGCTAGTGGGGAGCAGGGCGCCTGCCGGGGCGGTTCTAGTGGGGCCCCGCTCTCCAGGAGGTGCGTGTTGGGACACAGCGGCCCGGAGATGTCTCGGACCCTGCTGCCCACAGTCTCTCCGCCCCACCAGGCTCACTTACCGGCCGGGCCCCGCTCGGCTCCGTGCTCACAGCCCCAGAGACCAGGGAGCGTCAGTGACAACGTCCCGGAACAGCTGGGTCCCACATCCGGGGGCGGGGCCGGCGGGAAGGAGGCTGCAGGGGCTGGTATGGCGGCGCGCCCGCCGTCTCTTACAGCAGCTCCGGTAAAGGCGGGGTCGGGTCTTCTACAGCCGCTGCTGCGCTGCCCTCTCCCCACAGCAGCGCTTGGGTGGCTAATGCCAGCAGGCACGAGAGGGGCTGTTTGATCCGCCTCGGCTCTGTGAGCGCGACCATCCCCGGGCAGGGAAAGGTGAGCGCCCTGGGGTGACCGAGTGTGGCCTCCCCCTGCTCCCAGGCCCCCATGGTAGGTGTGGGCGGGGGAGAGCTGGGTACCCCACCATGATGCACGCCCTAGGCCTAGCAATGCCATGCAAACTGTGCACTAATATCCATGTAGAATTGACAGGTGGTGCCCCATGAAGTCCAGCTGCTGGTTCAGGTTTGAAAATGCAGTTATTGGCGCCACCTCCATTCAACATCCTGTCTCCTCCCCTTCTGTTCTACTCCTCCTATTAAAAAGAAAAGGAGTACTTGTGGCACCTTAGCCTAACAAATTTATTTCCCTGGGGCCCTTTCTGCTACAACCTACCTTGCCTAGGACAGCTGGTTTCACTTTGCTTATTATGGACCTCCCCCCTCAGTGGCTGGTCTGAGTCCCTCTGTATGCGGCCAGGGGTTTGGTTAGGGAACAGTCACAGCAAATCTTGCTGGCATGTCTAACTCTCTTCCTTGAGGTGGGTAGGCTGGCACACAAAGGTGCAGAGCTGGGAGAATCATGTAGGTGCTCAGCATTGTCTGGAACCTCTGCTTTAGGCTATTATCTTTAGTGTACATTAATGCTACTTAGTAACAATTTTAAAATGGTCATTTTTGTAGTATCTCAAAGTAGTATTACTCTAATAGAATCATTTGCTTATAGAGCTATATTAAGTCTTTAATTTTATCCAAAAACGTGGAAGGAATAGAAAGTTCGAATACAAATTGTACAAACAATTTATGCATATATTTTCCTCCCCCCCGCCCAAAAAAACCCCACAACATTTTACAGATGGCGACTGCTGTCCAGAAACGGAGAATCCAACTAACTGGATTTAAGAAACAAGAAAAGGAGGCTATAGTTGAATTACTACTTACACTGGACTGTGTTTTTATTGATACTGAGGTAAGCATCTACCTTCGTTGTTTCTTTCATTAAATTCACAGAAGGAGCAAAAGGAAGCGGCAGATAAGATGGAATTCTACAGATAAATAGGCTGGATGATGGTCTGTGCTATAAGCTAAAACTATAAGTCTGTGCTAGTAGTTAAAAAAACTAAACAACCATTTTCAATTACACTTTTTTGTTTGTTTGTTTTTGTTAGCAATACAGAAATTGCACACATCTTATAGCAAAACAGCTTTCCAAGAGTGAAAAGTTCTTAGCAGCTTGTGCAGCAGGTGAGTAACAAATTGTGGTATCCTCTTTAACTGTATCAGTTAATGAACAAATAAGATTATTAACCTTGTTTCATAATTGTTCTTATCTTTGCTGATAAACAAGACTTTTGCTCAAGCTTGGATTTGCTTCCTCTCAGCTTATCTCTTCCCTTTGTTTGACTGAAATTAGTAAGTCTGTTATCCCACAAAAAGATAATTGTTGGTTAAGGTAACAGTTAAGATAGAGAAGTCACAAGTTATTTATTAGAGAGAATAAAAAGTATTGGAATACTTGCTATTGGTAGCATACAATTCTGACGCTAAACTTCACACTAACATTCGCTCACAGACTGCAAACTTCTGCCTGCACAGCAACCCCTTATGGCCAAAAGAAAAACCCTTACCTCTGCCTTTTTTATAGGCTCTAGACCCCAATTTTACTCCTTTGTTTTTTTTCATACTTATGGCCTGAATCTGAAAACCGTTACTCAAATATTTAAAGGTTTTCAAGATGAGACCTCTATATTGTAAGATGTTTTTGATGTAGGGCTTTCTGGAAGGGCTTTATGGTGTTTACAGGCTGTTGTTATGGACATAAGTTTTGCAATGGCAATATATTGGTATGGTAACCATTTTGAGTATTATCATCCTCTTTTCTTTTAATCATACTTGTGCCATATATATGCTGAAGCATATGTATTACTAATAATTATTTGTATTACCATAGTGTTTAGGGGCCCTACTCTAAACCAGGAGGACTACATTATACTAGGTACTGTACGAACACACAACAAAAAGATGGTCTGTACCCCAAGGGGCTTATGATCTAAGCATAGATAACACAAACAGATGGGAGAGTTCAAGTAAACAATGAGAGGTACAGGTCAGCATGGTAGGCAGTGGACTTTGCACATTAGCAGCCTAACTTAAGTTTTTCATAGGCCTCACTGCAACGGAGAATTTTGGGGAAAGATTTTAAGGTAAATAATGAGGTAGGTTTGCGAATATTTAAAGAGGACAGCTCCCAATTACGTGGGGCAGCATGGGAGAAAACATGGACAAACAGGCAGTGGAACCTGGCATCATGGAATGATTGGAGGTGAGAGTTAACATGTCAATAGTGAATGAGAGAAAATAGGGTGGGGATAGGCCATGAGGGGCCGTTAAAGAGAATACAGGCAGCTTATGTTTGATTCAATAGAGAAGGGAAGCCAGTGAAGGGATTCAAAGAGAGGAACGACATGGGTGAAGTGATGGGCTAGGAAAATCTTAGTATCCGCATTTTAAATGGATATGAGCAGGACATGATTGCATTTGTTAAGGCCAGAGAGTAGGGTGTTCCAGTAACTGAGACATGAGTGATAAGAGCTTGAAGGAGAGTTTTGGCTGTGTGGATAGATGGGCCATATAGAGATACTATGCATAACAAATTGGTAAGATTTAGATGTAACCTGGATATGAAGCCTAGAGAAAGGTTGGAGTCGAAGATGACATCCATGTTACAGGCCTGAATGACAGGAAGGGTGGTAGTGTTATCTACAATGATTGAGAAAGAAAGTAGGGGGAAAGGGAGATTAGAAGCTTTATTTTAGCCATGTTTAGCTTGAGCGGGCAGCTAGATATCCACAAGATCATCTCCAGGAGGCAGGTCATGGTTTTAGTTTGGACAGAATGGGACAGGTCTGGAGTTGAGAGGCAGATGTGTGAGTTTTCAGCATAAAGATAGTGGTTGAATTTGTGTTTGTGAATGAGATTACCCAGAGATAAAGTGCAGATGGAGAACAGAACAGAACCAAGGATGGAGCCCCCACATAAAGTTACAGGGTGGATGAGGATCCTCCCGAGGACATGCTGAAGGAGCGATTAGAGAACCAGGAGAGAAGAGAGTCACAGAAGCCAAGCAAGGACAAGATTTCAAGACTGTGTCAAAGGTAGCTGACAAGTCAAGGAGGACGAGGATGGAGTACTGGTTCTGAACTTTAGCTGGAAAGAGGGCATTAGAGATTTGGTAAGAACCATTTCAGTGAAATATAAGGGGCAGAAGCCAGATTGGAAAAGGTCTAGGACAGAACTGGAGGAGAGGCACTCCAGAAGGCAGTTGTAGATAAGAGCATTCAATGAGTTTATAGATAGATGGGGAAGTAGTTATAGGCAAGTGGGGTTAAGGATATTGTGTTTGGGGTTTTTTTTGAGATGGGAGAGACTAAAGCATGCATGTATACTGGAGTCATAGTTCAAGGCAACTACACTCATGTTTCTCTTCAGTGGTCCAGCAAGGACACCGTTCTCAGGCTGCCAGTTCCCCGGTCTGTCACCTTTCTTGGGTAGAGACCTCCCATCTCTCTCCCTTCTGACAAGGGTATCTCCAGGCTACACAGTTCCCTGCCTTCACTGTGTTGTTCCAGCACAGACAGGTTGTCCAAGGAATACCTATTTGTTTCTGTTCAGAGATGGTTAACGTGTAATTGCTACAGTTGTAAGTACCCCAGAGTTCTTTCTATGCAAGCCTACTTTAGAATAAAGGTAAAAAACTTGACAGATAGTGTACTGAAAACAAACAAGAAAAACCTTACATGTATGCTAATAAGCTTACCAGACATCTCAATCCTAACATGGATTCTGGCAGGAGCAGTCCTTCAACCGCCTTCACTACCTAAAGGGATTCCTTGTGGTTACTAGTTCATCACAGCTGCAGCTCAGGACAAGTTCTTAGTCCAGTGGTTCTCAACCTGTGGTCTAATCAGCTCACATCTGTGGCCCAGGTGACATCCTCAGGGCCATACATGTAGTATATATATATATTGTGTGGATACGGCCTACATCAACACAGAGCTGCATATACTGCCCACGATGGTAAATAGGTTGAGACCCACTGCCTTAGTCTTATGAGACCTCAGTAGTCCCAGTGCTTCCAACCCTACCTTAAGGACTGGGGCCCTCCATGGACCAGGGTTCTTGTCCATTTGGTGGTTCAAGAAGGCCCATAGCCAGATTAAAACCAGGCTATTTATCCAAAAATCCTCTTTTTCTGTTGGTCCCTGGAGAATCCTGTCAGAATTAGTACATACACATAGCTCTGCAAGGGGGTGGCTTCAAAGAGATGATAACAGAAGGAAGCACATCCCCCCGCCCTCACTAGAGAAGGTACATACAATACCACAATAACACATGCACAGTTGTTTTTTAATACAGTGTACCTCAAAGGTATTAACCTTAATTTGATCAGATTTAATTCATATAAAGTTAATCTTAATTCTGTAAGGTTTGTTTAGAATATTACAGGATATTGTCAGTCTGGCACAGCTTGAATTTGAAGATTGGTATAAGGCTAACAGGCTTATATACACAGATATGCTAAATCAGTATTTACTGATGATTGTGAAATTGTTCAGTTGTATTGGCATTTAAATGCCAGTGATAGACACCTTTGAAAATTCTAGCATCTAATGACAATTGGCTATATGGGTGGACTCTGGTACCCCATGCAGAGCCTTATTGAAGTCAGGGCTATAGAATTTAGGTCCTGATCCTGCAGCAAGTTCCATGTCTGCAGAAGCAGACAAGGTTCTATTTGTGCTGGAATCCCTTGCAGGATTGGGGCTTTAGTGAGAGAGGTTAAGTGATTTGCTTGAAGGCATAGAGAGATAACTGGTGTCTGAGTCAAGATTCAGAGTCATGATTTTCTGTCTCCTGTCTAGACGGTATTATCTCCTCCAAAGGTGCAGGCACTTAAACCAACTGTTTTGGTAAAAAGGATTACTTTTTTCAAGGTAGGATCAAACAAAAGAGAAAGTGGGTCAGTGAAAAAGAAAATTCCTATTAAAGCACATTTTCAGTAGTCAAGAAAACCCAAGAAACTATTGGCCAGATTCAAAGTGTGAGCGTGTATGCGTATGCTTAACATTGTCTAATATGAAAAGTCCTTTACCTATATTTAATGAAGTAGATTCACGTGGTTATGATGTTGCATACAATGGACTTCCATCTCAAACCATCCCTTACAAGTCATCTTCCTTCCTCAAGAGTCAGTATGGGAGAATTCAGGCTTCTTAAATCCTTCAAAACTGCATCTTCCAAACTCATTTGAGGCAGACCTTGTGCTCCGCTTCCTTTCCACTCAGCTCTGTAAACCTTCTGTAGATGCATACCTTCTACATGAGAGAGGTTCTACGTGACCCCACAGCTGCACTCTTCTTGTTCTTCACTGATGACAGACTGCATCTGCTGGGATCATCTATCTCCTCGTTTGTGACAAAATCAAATCAGTGGATGTTAAGAATATGCTGTAACTTTTAATATTGAAAACTGTTTAGTTTCCTCTCCTCAGCTGTTCAACGGCCATGTTTCTGCTCCGTATAACAGGGTTGTAATCACCACCACATTAAACAATAAATATCCTGCCACCTAAACAGAGGGCGTTGAAGACACTGAATACCATTGACAAGACCGATTCAACGTGTGACTACTTCAGTTATAGAACATCTTGCCGTCAACCAATTACCCAGATAGAGAACTCTTCACGCATTAGACGTCATTACCATCTACCTGCAGTATCAGCTGGTCATTTGTTTCCATTTTATAGGTACTTCTATTTATCACCAATGATCTTAAGTCCCATAGTTTCTGCATTAGCTGTAGTTGGTCAGTAGTGTCTTCAAATAAGGCAATATCATCCACATATTCAAGATCCTCAAATTTCACCCCTTCTACTCGGGCTCCATCAGCTTCGTTATCAGTTTATTAAAATACTAGATAATATGGGGGAGAGCAAGAGAGAGAGAGAACACGCATTCCTGGAATACTCCTGATTCTATGGAAAACCAGTCTAATACAATCACTGACCCTCACACAACTAAATGTACCATGGTAGAGTTCCTCCAATAAGCATGCTACGTTGTCAGACATCCTGTACTGACATAGCAGTACCCAGGGTGCATCATCTGATCGATGTACTGATACTGAGAGGGAAAATAGTAAGGGTGGATCTTGTAAAGGGCAAAGAGGGAAATAATGGGGGCAACGAGGGGGTAGACACTGTGGAATATGAAGTGGGGAGGAAAAACTGGGTTGTGTAAGAGATGTAGTAAGCAAAGAAGCAGGATAGTGCTCCTGGTGGAATTCTGCACCAAAAAATTAAAAATTCTGCACACAATATTTTAAAATTCTGCAAATTTTATTTGTTAAAATAATGCAGTATAATCCTGCTGGTTTCAATAATTCTGGTAATTTGTTTAAACTACAATACAATGGATGAAGAATCGGAGTGGGGAGCATTGGAGGAAATCGCCAACACCCCTTCTGTCTAATAGTAATGGAGCTAGTATTGACCCTTTAGTCAACAAACATATGCAGCCATACGCTCAGTGTTACATCATAGGCAACTGAAGTACAAGTGAGGGCTGGGGACTCAAACTCGCAATTTATATTGGCTACTAATGATCTCCAGAAAGGTCAGTAGCAAACAGTTCATGGAGCACATTTTGATAAAAAAAAATTCAGTCCAAAAATGTAAACCAGTTCTAATCAGTAAAGCACCATAAGCATTTATACGGCCACACTGTCCTTTACGATCAAGATCCTTTACACCACTCTGGCAATGTAAAGGAGCCTTAAAATTTTAACACTTTTTTTATACTCCTTGGGAATTCACTAAGAACACTGGGAACAATTAACTAAGAAGGCAGGCTGTTACATTCTGCTCTGCCTGAGGGGACAGAGGCTGCCTCACGCCTACCTCCCCAGAAACACCCCAAAGCCCTGCCCGTCCATGCTGAGGGCGCCACAATAGCAAGCAAGAGGGACAGAGTATCTGTCTCTCTCTCACACATGACTTCCCAGCGTTCAGAAGTCATTTTTCTGTGGGGAAGCAAAGAAATCTGCGGGGGGCCATGAATTCTGCGCATGCGCAGTGACACAGAATTCCCCCCCCGAGTAATGATAGCAATAAAGTATGGGGATGGACAGGGAAAGGATGGCAGCTACTCCACTCTAGGGCTTAGGAATGTTTTTTAGGTTCTCTCTCAGAAGCTAGTAGGGATACTCACATTTCACATGTGCTTGTCACATTAGATTTTGAGCATGAAAATAATCAGACTTAGGGTACAGGTGGCTTCCATCTAAAGATTAAAAAAACTTGACGGGAAATGAAAACAAATCCCAGATTTTAATTCATCTTTCTTGACATGTGACTCATGATTTTAGACTATTGGGGATTGGCTGTAGTGCATCCATGCAGATGGCTCCCTCTCTGTGAGCACAGGGTCTTGATAAGTCTCTTAATGCTGGAAATCCTCATCCTTTCCCATCTCTACACCCTGGGTAGTTAAAATACATTGAAAACTGGGTGAGCAGCTCTCACCAACCAATTGAGCAGGAGCAGCTGCAAGGAAGTGCTCCTTGCATAAGCCAGGGAATGGAGAAGGAGCTTTCCCTGCTTTTAGCAGAAGAGGGGGAGCCACTCCCTCTCTTTAATCTCTGTGTGGCTCCCCTCAGATTCTTCCCCCTGAGGTAATAGTGTAAAGCAGGGGTGGGCAAAACACGGCCCATGCGCTGGATCTGGCCTGTCTAACATTTCTGTCCAGCCTGCCATGACTAACATATCCATCTGGCCTCTTCTGCCCCCTTGCGATCTCTGATTCCAGGCTGCTAAAAGTCCCACGGTGCAGCCTGCACCTTGCACCCCCTCCCACACCCCAACCCCCTGCCCCAGGTCAGAACCCCCTCCTGCACCAAAACTCCCTCCCAGAGCCCACACCCCTCACCCTCTCCTGCACGCCAACACTCTGCACCAGCCTGGAGCACCTCCTCCATTAATATAGTAGAAATATGCAGCCCATGACAACTTATCAAAATACGTGGAGTGTCCCCCCCCCGCGAAAATTATTGTCCACCCCAGCATAAAGGGAACTCTGTCAGGGATCTTTCAGGAAGATCTCTTGCACATCATACCTCTCCATGAGGCTTCTGTAGGTAAGGACACTCGCCCACTCCCCCCCAAAAGGACAACTAAACCACCAAAATGGCAGGAAGAGACAAGGTGAAAATATCAGAAGGGTGGCTATATTAGTCTGTATCCACAAAAACAGTGAGGCGTCCAGTGGCACCTTTAGAGACTAACAGGTTTATTTGGGCATAAGCTTTCGTGGGTAAAAAAAATCCACTACTTCAGATGCATGGAGTGACCATTACAGATGCAGGCATAAATATAGTGGCACATGAAGAGAAGGGAGTTACCTTACAAGTGGAGAACCAGTGTTGACAAGGCCAATTCAGTCAGGGTGGATGTCCACTCCCAATAATTCATGAGGAGGTGTCAATACCAAGAGAGGGAAAATTGCTTTTGTAGTGAGCCAGCCACTCCCAGTCCCTATTCAAGTCAAATTAATGGTGTTAAGTTTGCAAATGAATTGTAGCATTGCAGTTTCTCTTTGAAGTCTGTTTTTGAAGTTTTTTGTTAAAGGATGGCTACTTTTAAATCTGTTATTGAATGTCCGGGGAGATTGAAGGGTTCTCCTACTGGCTTTTGTATGTTACCATTTCTAATGTCTGATTTGTGTCCATTTATTCTTTTATGTAGAGACTGTCTGGTTTGGCCAATGTACATGGCAGAGGGGTATTGCTGGTACATGATGGCATATATCACATTATTAGATGTGCAGGTGAATGAGCCCCTAATGGTGTGGCTGATGTGGTTGGGTCTCCTGATGGTGTCCCAAGAGTAGATGTGGGAACAGGGTAGGCAACAGGGTTTGTTACAGGGATTGGTTCCTGGGTAGTGTTTCTGTGGTGAATATTTGCTTCAGGTTTGGGGACTGTCTGTAATCGAGGACTGGACTGCCTCCCAACGTCTGAGAGAGTGAGGGATCGTTTTCCAGGATAGGTTGAAGATCGCTGATGTGCTGGAGAGGTTTTTAGTTGGGGGCTGTACGTGATGGCCAGTGGTGTTCTGTTATTTTCCTTGTTGGGCCTGTCCTGTAGTAGGTGATGTCTGGGTATCCGTCACACTCTGTCAGTCTGTTTCCTCACTTCCCCCGGTGGGTATTGTAGTTAATAATTCTTGATAAAGATCTTGTAGATCTTTGCCTCTGTCGGAGGGATTGGAGCAAATGCGGTTGTATCTTAGGGCTTGGCTGTAGACAATGGATCATGTGATTGTCCTGGATGGAAGCTAAGGCAACACAGAAGTAAAGGTGGCATGGTATAATATTGCCATCCTTGCTTCTGCTGGTGGGGCACTGCCTTCAGAACTGAGCATCGGGCCAAAAGCTCTGCTCTCTGGCCACCCAACTCTGAAGGCAGCGCAGAAGGGTGGCAATACCACAACCCCCCTAAAATAACCTTGCAGCCCCCTGCAACTCTCTTTTGGGTCAGGACCCCCAATTTGAGAAAAGCTGGTCTCCCCCATTAAATCCCTATTGTATAGGGTAAAAGCACACAAAAGACCAGATTTCATGGTGGGACACCAGATTTCACGGTCCGTGATGCGTTTTTCATGGCTGTGAATTTGGTAGGGCCCTATCCATAAAGGATAAAGTGATGCAAAACTGCATTTTGGTCTTGTTACCACCACTAGTTCACATTGACACAATATATCTTCCAAAGAACACTAAGTATGATTCCCACCTTTTTAGTTTTACCCATAATCATTCCCTAGTAATGTCCAATATTGCTGAATATTGCCCTTAGGCACAGTTTTGGGGTTTTTTTGGTGTTGCGGGCGGGGAGGGAGACATGCATGTCCACCACCTTTTCTTGGTAAAACTGTAGTGAGAGTGTGGTTAGATTCAGTAGATTCTAATCCCCTTCAGTATTTGTCCTCACCCTGAGAGTTCCAGCAAGCATACCAATGTGGATGGATTTTTAATTACGTGGAACCTATTGAGTAGGAATTGGTGACAAAGGGTTTATTAAGCTATAGGTTATGTACAGAGCACCTTTGTGTCTTTCTATTAGATGTCCATACCCAGTGCTATCTCCTTTAGAAGTACCATCTGTGCTCTTGCACTTATGCATTTTACCAGTAACCCTGCTGTTCTGAGAAATTGATTAGGATCACACAGTTTCACTTAATGTATGCAGTAAGCAGTGTTTCAATACAAGAGGACCACAACTCCTGATCTGAACCTGAAAAGACAGACATTTAGAAAAGAGGGAGGATCTTTACATACAGAAAGAGAAAGAGGAGGTGAGGCCAACGGAGGGGAAAGGATGTGGAAAGGAGTACTAGTCTAAAATTTTCCCCCTAATATTGGTATCCACTAAACTTACACAATTAGAAATGTCTAGACTTTCAGAGTTTAGGGATGAACTATGCTGTGCTTTTAGTATGCTAAAAATTTAGACAGTTTTGTTAGCTGGTGGTACCGGTATTTATGGCTTCAAATAAGAAACTAGCATGGGATGCCTTTATTTGTACATCCAAACAGATTATTCATAAAGGTGATTTGACAGAGTTGTTGCATTTTTTCTGAGTTCACAGAATGTTCACTGTCAGGAAATCTATTTTTACAGTGTATTGAAAAAAATCATATAAGAATACTAAGGCTAAGTTGATACTGGACAAAAGACACAGAAGAAAAATCTAGAGAGGCAAATTAATATCATGATTGTTCTTTTGTCTGGGATTATTTTATTCTGGAAGAGCTTGAGGATACTATGTCATTAGAAGAAAGCAAAACTACCATGTCCAGTGACTTTGCGCAATTCTGATGTTAAAATATTAGGAAAGGAGAACTTTTGGAGTAGAAAGAAAAATTGTTCGAAATGTTACTTAAAGATGTACTGTGGTATTTGAATGAGAGAGCTTGAAGTTAATTTTATATTTGATCTTCATTTGCCATTTGTCTGTACAAAAAAATCTTTTGTGGCTAACAGTTAATTTGCTTTCTAGGAAAGTGGATACTAACTAAGGACTACATAATTAATAGTGTTGAAAGTGGCAGATGGCTTGATGAAACAACTTACGAATGGGGATATAAAATTGAAAAAGGCTCCCATTATTCACCTCAAATGCAATCTGCACCTAAAAGATGGCGCGAAGAACTAACATGCTCTGATGCTTTAGGGGCCTTCCACAGATGGAAAGTTATCCTCCTTGTGAAAGAAGGTGATAAACGAAGGGATTCTATCACAAGGTAGGATGATACTACTTAAAGTTGAAATAATGAATGATAAAGTAGTTGATATAGCTGAATTACATTGTTGTTCTCCCTCTCCCATCCCAATTAATTTGGTCCGCAACAACTCCCAGTGCTTTAGTCTGCATGGCATACTGTTCCACATATTTATAATAGTTGGAACAGTAAAAATTGCTGGTTTTTCTCTTCCAGTTTAGTTTCTTTTTACTTAGTACTATTACCACATTGTTAACTATAGCACTTATGGTTTTATGCATATTTTAAATTAATAGCCTAGGAAGACTTCCTCTGCCCCTGACCCTGATTTGTTCTTAGCTCATATGCTCAGAGTTCATGCATTCTTTTATTTTTCTGTGGTACTGAAATGAAATGTCCAGAATCATATTTCATTTGTGTAATGAAGCTTTCTTTGAGTTGTATGTTACAGTCTACTATGTATCTAGCATTTTGTTAACTTTGATAAATGTTTAGATATGAAAATACCATTAAACTGTTCCATTACTAACTGTTCCATTATTATTATTTTTAAAATAAGGGCATCTTGGTCTAGTTCCACGTTTTTCCCCTCACTATTTTTGGACCCCTCCTCCCCCAAAACTGTAATGCCTAAATGCTCATGTTGAACTTGGAGAGGCGGGATGTGTGATAAAAGGGCAAGGAATACAGTTAGATCTGTGTTTCAGAGTAACAGCCGTGTTAGTCTGTATTCGCAAAAAGAAAAGGAGTACTTGTGGCACCTTAGAGACTAACCAATTTATTTGAGCATGAGCTTTCGTGAGCTACAGCTCACTTCATCAGATGCATACCGTGGAAACTGCAGCAAACTTTATATATACACAGAGAATATGAAACAATACCTCCTCCCACCCCACTGTCCTGCTGGTAATAGCTTATCTAAAGTGAGCATCAGGTTAGGCCATTTCCAGCACAAATCCAGGTTTTCTCACCCTCCACCCCCCCACACAAATTCACTCTCCTGCTGGTGATAGCCCATCCAAAGTGACAACTCTTTACACAATGTGCATGATAATGAAGTTAGGCCATTTCCTGCACAAATCCAGGTTCTCACTCCCTCACCCCCCTCCAAAAACCCACCCCCATACACACACAGACTCACTGTCCTGCTGGTAATAGCTCATCCAAACTGACCACTCTCCAAGTTTAAAACCAAGTTAAACCAGAACATCTGGGGGGGGGGGGGTAGGAAAAAACAAGAGGAAATAGGCTACCTTGCATAATGACTTAGCCACTCCCAGTCTCTATTTAAGCCTAAATTAATAGTATCCAATTTGCAAATGAATTCCAATTCAGCAGTTTCTCGCTGGAGTCTGGATTTGAAGTTTCTTTGTTTTAAGATAGCGACCTTCATGTCTGTGATTGCGTGACCAGAGAGATTGAAGTGTTCTCCGACTGGTTTATGAATGTTATAATTCTTGACATCTGATTTGTGTCCATTTATTCTTTTACGTAGAGACTGTCCAGTTTGACCAATGTACATGGCAGAGGGGCATTGCTGGCACATGATGGCATAAATCACATTGGTGGATGTGCAGGTGAACGAGCCTCTGATAGTGTGGCTGATGTTATTAGGCCCTGTGATGGTGTCCCCTGAATAGATATGTGGGCACAATTGGCAACGGGCTTTGTTGCAAGGATAAGTTCCTGGGTTAGTGGTTCTGTTGTGTGGTATGTGGTTGTTGGTGAGTATTTGCTTCAGGTTGCGGGGCTGTCTGTAGGCAAGGACTGGCCTGTCTCCCAAGATGTGTGAGAGTGTTGGGTCATCCTTTAGGATAGGTTGTAGATCCTTAATAATGCGTTGGAGGGGTTTTAGTTGGGGGCTGAAGGTGACGGCTAGTGGCGTTCTGTTATTTTCTTTGTTAGGCCTGTCCTGTAGTAGGTAACTTCTGGGAACTCTTCTGGCTCTATCAATCTGTTTCTTCACTTCCGCAGGTGGGTATTGTAGTTGTAAGAAAGCTTGACAGAGATCTTGTAGGTGTTTGTCTCTGTCTGAGGGGTTGGAGCAAATGCGGTTGTATCGCAGAGCTTGGCTGTAAACGATGGATCGTGTGGTGTGGTCAGGGTGAAAGCTGGAGGCATGCAGGTAGGAATAGCGGTCAGTAGGTTTCCGGTATAGGGTGGTGTTTATGTGACCATTGTTTATTAGCACTGTAGTGTCCAGGAAGTGGATCTCTTGTGTGGACTGGACCAGGCTGAGGTTGATGGTGGGATGGAAATTGTTGAAATCATGGTGGAATTCCTCAAGGGCTTCTTTTCCATGGGTCCAGATGATGAAGATGTCATCAATATAGCGCAAGTAGAGTAGGGGCTTTAGGGGACGAGAGCTGAGAAAGCGTTGTTCTAAATCAGCCATAAAAATGTTGGCATACTGTGGGGCCATGCGGGTACCCATAGCAGTGCCGCTGATCTGAAGGTATACATTGTCCCCAAATGTGAAATAGTTATGGGTAAGGACAAAGTCACAAAGTTCAGCCACCAGGTTAGCCGTGACATTATCGGGGATAGTGTTCCTGACGGCCACTGCATGTGCCAGCAATGCCCCTCTGCCATGTACATTGGTCAAACTGGACAGTCTCTACGTAAAAGAATAAATGGACACAAATCAGATGTCAAGAATTATAACATTCATAAACCAGTCGGAGAACACTTCAATCTCTCTGGTCACACAATCACAGACATGAAGGTCGCTATCTTAAAACAAAGAAACTTCAAATCCAGACTCCAGCGAGAAACTGCTGAATTGGAATTCATTTGCAAATTGGATACTATTAATTTAGGCTTAAATAGAGACTGGGAGTGGCTAAGTCATTATGCAAGGTAGCCTATTTCCTCTTGTTTTTTCCTACCCCCCCCCCCCCCAGATGTTCTGGTTTAACTTGGTTTTAAACTTGGAGAGTGGTCAGTTTGGATGAGCTATTACCAGCAGGAGAGTGAGTCTGTGTGTGTATGGGGGTGGGTTTTTGGAGGGGGGTGAGGGAGTGAGAGAACCTGGATTTGTGCAGGAAATGGCCTAACTTCATTATCATGCACATTGTGTAAAGAGTTGTCACTTTGGATGGGCTATCACCAGCAGGAGAGTGAATTTGTGTTGGGGGGTGGAGGGTGAGAAAACCTGGATTTGTGCTGGAAATGGCCTAACCTGATGCTCACTTTAGATAAGCTATTACCAGCAGGACAGTGGGGTGGGAGGAGGTATTGTTTCATATTCTCTGTGTATATATAAAGTCTGCTGCAGTTTCCACGGTATGCATCTGATGAAGTGAGCTGTAGCTCACGAAAGCTCATGCTCAAATAAATTGGTTAGTCTCTAAGGTGCCACAAGTACTCCTTTTCTTTTAGTTAGATCTGTGGTGATCTTACTCTATTGTGAAACTACCCCCCTTTTCTCTGGGATGGCAACTTGTCTTTTATTATATGAGAGTGGCAATCCTAGAGGAAAACAAGACTGTCTCATAGGTAAGAGTGAAATAATATGGTAAGTATGGTTCGACATATTGTAAAGCCACATTCTGACTGACTTGGGCCTTTTTTGTGTCACAGTCATGCAGCAGCTCCCCAGTGGTACACTGCTGCAGCCTCAGAACTGAAAAAACACAAAAACTTACTTGCATCATGGTAAATAGGGAAGATTCAAAAGGAAGGGGACAGAGATGATAAAGGAGTGGATGGGAGGAGAAGGGACTGAAGGAAAAAATGAGTTTAAAAGTGCTCCGTTGGCCTTTTGGGATCTCTAGCCACTTCTATCCCACTTTCTGTTTTAAAACAAACCTGGTCTTCTTTAATATTTTAAGACCTAGTTCTGAGATGCTGTCATAAATATAAAGGAAAGAGTAGCATAAAATCCCTCCTTGGCAGGTGTACTGAAGTGCCTTACCTGGAAGGGGTTAAATAGTTCAATAACCTAGTTGGCACCTGACTGGAAGGACCAATGAGAAAAGAAGATACTTTCAAATCTGTGGGGGGGGAGGATTTGTTTTTTGTTCTCTTTGTTGTTCCCTCTCTGGATGGAGGGAGAGACCAAGCAGGTACAACATCTTCTGAAAACATACTTGGAATGATCCATCTAAAATTACAGAAATTGTAAGGAAGGCAAGGAAATGCATTGGGTTATCTTTTGTTTTGGCTTGTGAGTTTTCCTATGCTACAAAGGTAGTTTTATTCCTGTTTTTGTCACTGTGAAGCTGAGTCCAGAGGGGAGTCCTCTGTGTTTTTAAATCTTTTTATTACTCAGTAAAGTTACCTTCCATCCTGATTTTGCAGGTGTGATTCTTTTACTTTTTCTTTATTATAAAGTTCTTCTTTTAAGAACCTGATTGATTTTCAGTGTTCTAAAGACAAGGGTCTGGTCTGTGCTCACATTGCTAACCAATTAGTTGGTATATATTATTCTCAAACCTCCCCAGGAAAGGGGGTAGAGGGGCTTGAGGAGATATTTTGGGGGGAAATAGGGATTCCAAGTGACCCTTCCCTGAATTTTTGTGTAAAACACTTGGTGGTGGCAGCAATACCGTCCAGGGACAAGGAAAGCAATTTGTGCCTTGGGGAAGTTTTAACCTAAGCCTGTAGAATATAAGCTATGGGGGTCTTTCATGCGGGTCCCCACATCTGTACACCAGAGTTCAGAGTGGGGGGAAAACCCTGACAGATGCATATATTTTAATAAAGTGAACTGAAAGTGGCCATTGGACCACATCCTGCTGCTGACAGGGCAGGTAGGCTTCTGAAGGATAGGAGTGAGTGAGAAGGATCTTAACACTCAAAAGTTATGATAAAGTTTCTAGTAAAATATAGGGCATAATACCTGCTCCTCATGTTTATTAAATTATTTTTTTAAATTAAAAAAAACCTCATTCCAATATCTAGTTAAGTCATTAGTGCATCAGGTGATTATTGTTGCACTACTTGGGTGGTTGAAGGAATTCTGCCTTCAGCCTCATGCCCCACAACTAATGATATATGTTAAAAGCTTTATGATCTGCACCTTCTTGTGACTTATTGCTATGTTATCAGGGTCTGCTCTAGACTCTCCGTTCCTTACACCAAGCAAGTTTGAGCTCAAGCATCTATTAGGTAGTCAACAAAGGCTCTGAGATTAAAGCCCCATTACACTAGGCCTAGGTGTAGACATGGTCCTGGCTTGAAAAGCTTATATTCTAAAAAGACAAACAGTATAAAAGTGTTGTGGAGGAGATGCTATACAATATTATATGCACATATACCTGTCATATTTGATTTTTTTTTTTTTCTCCAGGCTTAGGAGTAAGGAAGCAGGAAGAAATTAAGAGTAGGTCAGTACTCTTGTTGCAATTACAACACTTGGGCAGGCAGGGGGAAAGCAAATATGACTCGTATATGAGCATATAGAAAGAATCCTTGTAGGGATTTAAAGGAAGATAGGGTAATAGTCTGACATATCAGTTTGGAGAGTGATCACGGCTGCAGCTTTCATCCAAGTCATTTTCTAAAGCAGATTGAAATCCAACTTAATTTTATATTTGTAATCCATTGTCATTTAACAGCAGGTTCCTCTGTCAGATTAATCTCTATAGATCAAACAGTAGAGATCTGAAAATCCCAGCTCCTGCTCATATGAGACCAATGTAATTCCCCTGAAGACAAAACCAAATTTTTTCATTCTTATATGGCCTAAGCTCCTTACAGGTCTCATGTAGCTCTCTAAAACTACCTCAAGACAGGCCGTAATAACCACTAGTATTTTCTCCTCGAGGTCTTTTGATCCTCATATCAACATTAACCTAGGTTACTGCTAGACTGAAACTTCCTTTTCTTTTTCCTTGTAAGTAGGTAGTCAGCCTGCATCCAGAAATTGTGGGCTATGACCCCATTCCAAAAGAGAGAGAACCATTAACATCTAGTTTATTAAGTTGTATATGGTTTCTCCTTTCTTGGCAGGGGGAAACTGAGCTGTCCTGTGCCCTTCTCAAGCAAAATGTGTTAAGTATTGCTTTAATGGCAGAGGATATAAACAAGCCAATTTCCTTCTTGTCAGGGAAAGTAAACAACCACTATTCCTGACCTGTGGCTTTAGCATTGCACTACAAGTTATCATTGTTCCACTTCCTCTTTCTTTGTTGCTGTCCCAGCGAGACACAGCTGACTACCTCTCCTTTTAGCTTGCCAACTAAGGTGCTCTTTACAAAATGAGACAAGTTTTCTTCCCTCATCCTCAGTGTCTGGGTACATACATCCTACAGCATTTCTGAAAGACATTCTGTTCTCTCGCTGGAATCTTAACCTGGTTCTGCAAATCCCTATTTGTTAAGAATGAAAATAACCTTTAATAGCAACTACATCAGCAAGACAAATGAACTGGGAGTTGTGTGCATCGGGGAATCTGTATTTTTTCCCAAGACATTACCATACAACAATCTGGGTATCCCTTTACTTATGCATAAAAGCACTGCAAGGCAGATATTTTGCTTTCTGAAAACATAGCTTTCAGTCAAGTGTCCTACAGGTGCCAGTAACTTTTAAAAAGGATTGATTTTTCTCTCTCTATCAGCTGTACATAACACTACTATTTGTTTGTTTGTTCTCTTCTGCTTTTCTCCAATTATGACTAACTTAGCTTGTGTGTGAGAGAGAGAGAGAGAGATAAAAGTAGGTGATCTTTTCTTAGAAGTATAAATTGCAGCAGTATACCTTTTGAAGTTGTGTATGGGGAAACAATTACAGGTAGCAGGCCAGAAACATTAACTGAGCTGTCTGGGTATTACATTAGGTGTGACTAACTGTACTGCTGTGGAGTCATTCCTGCAGTGTAGGTATATCTTATGAAAGTTCCAATTTACAGGTAAGGAAAACAATTCCCCATTTTCAGTAAATCCCTCTTTATTTAGATAAAGATCCACTAATTCTCTTGAGCTGTATTGCAATAAACCATAGTTACTGTAATACTAACTTTGAGCTTTATAAAAATGCACTTGTAGAAGCTTCCTAAAAGATGAAGAAAATTAGTATTCTCTTCTAAACTGAGAAGACAGTTCTATCTAGTTGGGTTACGTACTTATCTGAGGGCTCTGAAGTGCTCAGTTAGCCTGCTAAGGAAGGAAGTGTGACTTCATACCTGCCCATTTTCTGTTAATTTTGGGTGCATTGTAGCTTGTGAGCATTAAAAAATACTTTTAAAACAAATTTACAGTAAATACATATTTTAAACTGTATTATTATTATTACTATTATTTATTTAAGAGTTCTAGAAGCTGGAAAGGCAATTATATATCCACCACAAAAGGAAGTGAGAGCTGTTACTCATGTATTCACTGATAATAAAAGTGTCAGCATAGAGAGAGAGAAACATCTCTTTGAGGCTCCATATTATCCTGTGCAATACATAGGGGATTATCTTTTTGAGGTAAGTAAAATAAATATTCTTGACTGAAATTAATGCTTCATTAATAGTGGATTGTCAAAGTTGCAGTATGTTCTAATCAATAAACAAAAGTGAAAGGGATGCTGTCAACTTAATTTTTTAAAATGCACTAGTGTGTTTTTTGTTTTGTTTTTTTTTTTTAAATCTGATCACCTTTTAAATAGCATGTGCTAACTTTTGGGTTTTTTTAAGTGTCCTTGAGAAGATTGTGTATAGCCAGGTTTTCTGTTCTGCTTTTGGTTGGGTCTGATAGCAGCACCACCAAGCACCCTCTTTCTCTGTGCACACACCTGCCTACTATCTTTTTCAATTGCTGCTTATTCACTGCTGTTACTTGTAAACATACTGTTAGAGCTACAGGTATACGCTTTGAGCAGTTCATGAAAGTGATGCAACTGACAAAACAGTGAAACTAGCTATTCATAAAATGCCAAATGAAAACTATTTTTTCCCCTGTAATTGTTTTTCTAGTATCTAAGTACAAAAATATCAAATGGAAGTGTATTTTTTTCAAGTCTGACAATGTCTACTTAACTGCATTAAAACTGTACCTTCACGCTTCAAACATCAGTTTAGTAATTTACCTTCCCCACCCCCATGCATGAACTCATATCTTACCCTGCATTTTCGTCCAGATCATATAACATTTTAGCATAATTTGTAAAGATTCAGAAACTTATTAAAGCAAAGGCAGCTTGCCAGTGTTAATTTGGACCAGTGCCTAGTAATATTGTAGCAGTTATGAAACTGAAAAGGGACTCAAAATTTGTAGGTTCACAACTTCGTGTCTTGCTTTTCACTCAGCACTTTGCAAAGCTAAGTCTTTAGTACAGTTTTAGGGAAAAAGTGATGAATGTTCCACAATACTGTGTGAAAGACCTGGGGCCGTGTCTGCACTACAGGAACTATATAATATGTTGGTATAACATGGTAGCGTAGACACAGCCTACAGCAAAAGAAGGGATTTTTCCATTATTGTAGGAGTATCACCTCCTTGAACAACAGTACTTAGGCTGGCGGAAGCATTTGGGGGTTAAATCAGTATGGCTACAGTGCTTAGGGGTGTGGATTTTTCACACCTCTGAGTGCCACAGCTCTTTTGACATACATTTTAATTATAGAGTAGGCCTTAGTCTGCTCTCAGTTTCTGCTCTGTAACCTTGGCCTAGGAATGTTTTCTAGAAAAGAAGTGCAGTTGTGAACATGGTACATTTGAATCTTGCTCCCATTGAGGCCAATGGTAGAACTCCCCTTTAATTTTGTTGTAGCTGGATACAGCCTGGACTCCTGCAGGGAGTGTTCCATGCTGACTTGGATTGATTCTGTAGTCCAATTAGGATCTGCCTTATTTGTCCCAAGGAGGAGTTAGTTATCGAATCCTTTTAGGCCAGGGAAAATTGTGGCCGCAGCATGAAGCTTAGAGGAAGATGATATGTAAGGAAGAAAGGATGCAGAATATTTCCATGCTAGGAATCTAATGTGGTATTTATATGCAACCTTACAATGATAAACCAGCATGCTACAGAGAGAGATTTTATTAAGAGAACTTTCAAGTATCTAAGTGGTTATAAACTGTGACATATTTAGACTTTTGGCACCTTAGAGACTAACAAGGTGCCACAAGTCTTCCTTTTCTTTTTGCAGATACAGACTAACACGACTGCTACTCTGAAACCTATACTTAGATTTTGTCTGTTAGATCACAAATAAATAGAGGACCGGTGTAGGGAACAGACTCAGTTTAAAGGCCTTGCAAAGGAGAATTCTTTTTTAGTAGCCTATTCATATTCACTCTTTCAGAATAGCAGTGCCTGTTGGAGCACCCTTGCCCGCCTCCGGCATCTCCCCTCTCTGTCGCTGAACATTTTGATGGCAAGGCTATAAAAGGGGGTGCTGTACTTCAGGGGCTTCTGTTACTTCTAACTGTGACAGCAGATTGATCAGGAAACTCACTGGATCTTTCGGACCTGGCTTCATTGGATAACTAGATAGCTAAGGTGGTACTGAGACCAATCCGTTCCAATCAGTCTAGTTAAGTTAGATCAATGTTTCTGAACTGTTGGAACTGGCGTTCTTTGAGAATACTGCTGCATATTTACATTTTCCACCCTTCTTCCACAAATGAAGTGAAGACTCGGAGGAAGAGGGGATGTGAGGAGGTCATAGAAGGAACGGAGACAGCTGGAGCACAGCACTCCCTTCTATAGCCTCAGCCTTAGAACATTCAGGAACAGTGAGTGGTGAGGGAAGGGCATAAAAGCTACTAAAAGGTTCTGTCCATGCATCCCAGGAGTGTGCATGTGCAGAAGTCACATTAAAGAACTCCACTTACAGGCAAGTGACCTTCATTTTATCATCTTGTTTTTGGCTGAATCTTATCCTTCTTAAAACAGTGTATCACTAAAATTACTTGGTTTCATTTTGACATTGTAATGCCATCTCCGCACACTTGAACTGAAATCATTTGGCTTGAACTTGACATTGTGACAGCTGTACACTTACACTAATCTTATTTTGCACTGTGGTCTGAAGTCATACTATGGACCACAGTTTCAGAATTTTGCATTAAAGCTTCCTATGGGATGGTCATTATGAACTCAATTTCCTCTATTGCTTGGCACTGTGGCAAATCAGCAAAGTTCATAAACACGTGCTTGATGAAGAGCACATAAGCCAATAAGACTTCTCTCATGCTTAAAGTTAAGCACACATTTGAGTGCTTTGCTGAAGTAGTGGGGATGGTATCTCCAGAACATCCCTTCATGGCAGGGCATGGCCCTGTAGGTACCCCACCTTCAATGTCCAGTAACTTTCCACCACCAGAAGTATTTAAAACAAGAATCCCCTTCTGGAGTCTAACATATTAACTCTTTCCACATCGTTTCCAGTGACCCTGCAGACCCAAACCCTTCCCTTTTGGCTAAGGGAATATACAACTTTCCTTCCAGGGCTTGTGTTGTGCTTCTCCCTCCCTCTCTCTTTAAATTGCTCTGCACTGGTTCCACCTCAGCTGGCAACAGTCTTTCAAGAAACAGAACTAAAAACAAAACCTTCATAATAGTTCTTCCTCCATGCATCTCTGCTGGGGTTCAGTCTTCCTGCCTCCCTCCACAGCGTGGAGGCCAGGTCACGCCACTGTAGTCCTTTCTCACCATGTGTCTCACAGACTCCTGCAGGAACCTTCTTGCTCTCTGAATCTTTCTCTGATGAGGGAAGACACCTTATTTACTACTTTCTTTCCCCAGACGTTGTCCTGGTTGGCTGAAAGGAAGGGGAGCCTTGCCCCACCCAAACCACGAGGTCCCAGTCTCTTAAAGATACAGTTACCTGGGTTTCCCTAGGCTCTTAACTATTACCCCAAGACCACTTACTCTTCCTCAGCATCTGCTCCAGAGCTCCTGGAACAGAATTTGGCTGGCCACAGTCCCCAGTACCTCTTAAACAGGGCAGACCACTTTGTTACAGCAGGATTGGCGCAGGATTTGTTACAGCAGGATTGGCACTTTGTTACAGCAGGATTCAGCACCTTGCAGGACTGAGCCCTAGTTTATTACTCCTTCAAAGCTAATGTCAAATTCAAATAGTGATCAAATAACAAGGAATGTGGCCAGATCTACAGAATAGGGGATTCTATCTTGAAAAGCAGTGACTCTGAAAAGAATGTAGGGGTCATAATAGACATGCAACTCAGCATGAGCTTCCAGTGTGATATTGTGACAAAAAGGGCTAATATGGATGTATAAGTAGGGGAGGTGATTTTTACCTCTTGATGTGGCATTGGTGACACCTATACTGTAAAATTGCCTCCAGTTCTCACCTCCCTGTTTTTAAAAAATGATATTGATAGTTTGGAAAGGGAACAAAAGAATATCAGAAAAATTTTGAGGGCTGGGAAAAATTCCTGACAATGAGAGACTTAAAGATCTCAGTCTGTTCAGTTTATCCAAAAAAAAAAAAGATGATTTGATTATAGTGTATAAGTACCTTCATAGGGAGAAAATATTGGGTCTAAAAGTCTCTAATTTAGTGGAGAAACGCATAAAAGAACCTATGACTGGAAACTAGAATTTGTCTGGCTTCAATCAGAAATTGGGCATAAATTTTGAACAGTAAGGGTGATTGGATTAATGATTAAACGATTGGTTAAAATTAATAATTAACATTTGGTTAAAATCATGCACTGAATCTTTATGAAATGTATTTTCCCTATATTATACAGTATCTAATTAATTAAATTTGTAATTATTTTATAACAACAATGGACTAAATTGTAGCTTTGCCAAAAGACCTGTGTATGGAGCAGTGTGTAGTTAGACTGTGATTCTACTAAGAGAAGAGTTTAAGACCTAGAAGGACTGGCTGACTTGGAGTACCGGTTAATAAGATATGGAACCTATGTTACACTAATAAAAATGATACCAACAGGATCTTGTAAGAGGGAGAAGGCAAAATGCCACATTTATTGTAAATACAACAAAACATTACTATATGCAATTTCTATATAGATCCATTCACACACACACAGACATTCACACAGGTTCTGCAAAGAGGTTGTTATGGTTACCAGCCTAGACGTTGCTCGTGCCAAGTCATTGGCCAGGTGGCATGGACACGAGAGTGGAGCTGAGACTTTGTCAGATGCGCATCCGATGCTCCTGGAGGGTGGTTGCAGAACCAGACTCAAAGAACACAGTCCCTGGGTCCAATTTTTATAGGTCTCTGGTTCAATACAAGTCTATGGAAGTTGCTTCATCATGCCGAATTTACAATTGAGATGACCATGGATCAGCAGATGGTACATCCATGACGGCTAGGTGTTATCTTCTTGTTCTTCCTTGATGCATTTTCGGTGGATTGCGGTTTGCCCTCTGGGGGTCATCTGGTTATCTCCACCCTGCATATTCTTCGGCCCATCAATACCAAGGTTGTAATTCTTAGGATTAGGCTGGCACCATTTACTAACCAATTATTTCCCTGCTTCAGGCTTTCAATTCCATGCACTCATCATTCATTCTTTTACTTAACAATACAGTCTCATGACTCTTTTGGTTTTAACAAGTTTCATCCCACTATTTTTCCTTCTTTGGATACAAAGATTTACATAGGCATGACAAGGGGCCCCATGGGGGAAGAGGGTCAGGGTGTTGCTTCAAAGAACAGCATTGGTTTCTCAAAGTTCTTATCATTTTTCCAGCACAGACTCTTTGTGCTGTACCGGCCATTCTTATTATCTCCTTGCATAGTTTATTAGCTCACTCCTTGTACCAGCCTGAAATAATTAGCACTTTGGCCTTGCATTTGTTACAGAATGAAATTCAACAGCATGGAACTGATGTTCATAACTTTTTGCAATACCTATACCTTTTATCTATCTTTATTTCTACTACTACATAATTATAATTCTATCATACTTAGCTTTGAGGGTGACCCAACACCTTTAAACTGTAGGTTGCCAGTTGAGCTTCGTCACTGGTAGTCAGCCGCTGGAAGGGATTGACATCTGATCGTATTTTGTTGCCCTTTATGAAATTGGGGCTTTTCTAGACAAGGAGTTATTCCAGAATAACAATTCCTGATTAACTCCCTGTGTGAACACTCTTATTTTGGAATAAGAGTTCCTTAACCCCTGGATTAAGCTAATTCAAAATGAAGTGAGCTGTAGCTCACAAAAGCTCATGCTCAAATAAATTGGTTAGTCTCTAAGGTGCCACAAGTACTCCTTTTCTTTTTGCGAATACAGACTAACACGGCTGTTACTCTGAAACCTGTCACAGAGAATTAATCAGGAATAATTATCTTTTAATTTCACCCCCTATTTTAGTCCAAAATAATTTTATAAACTTTATAAAAAATATATGCAAAAATACCTATAGAGGAGAAAAAAGGTGTAAGTAGAGTTGTTCTAGACAGCTGTCTCTGTATATACAAGTTTTAAATCTTTTGACTTTCACAGAATGAAATACAAAATATTACTGAAGATAACCAGATGAACCATCTTTTAGCTGAACAAGAAGCCAGAGATACAATGTCTGACATGCAACTTGTTGAAATGAAAAATGCATTAATAAAGCATATATATTTTGCTCAGGTAAGGAAAAAACCAGGACTGTACAAACTTTTAATTATAAAAATGTAATAAAATTCTCACTAGGTATATTTGCCCTTCAAACACAAATGTAACAAAGATAACATTAGATTTCTTAACATCTGCATAAATTGTAACAATATATTGTAATTTGTAAAGTTTACAAATTCTATACTGTATTTAGTACAATACTATCTTTTTATTACCAAACTAAGGTCCATTCTATTATTAGGTGATTGTTTTATATGTGTTTAGTGAAAAAATGAAATATCAGTGGTAATACCATAGATAGCTAATTGGTCATTTTATTGCATTTTGGTTTTTAACTGTCTCACAAAACAGTGGACTGGCTTTTAGTCTTTCAGTGTCTGAACTTTAAATAGCTATATTTATATGTTCTTCTCAAAACCAAAGATATCCCTAAACGAGCAACGTTTTGCTGAGCATTATGAAACATTCCACACAGCAATAAGAATTCATGTTAAGGAGAATAGAACTTAATGCATTCTACCATTTTAATAATATCACAGATTTAATCATGAAGTGCATTAGGAAGTGAGGGCATTATTTCATATTTAGAAAAATGAACAATTAATTGTCTTGAATCAGTACAGAATATATTACCAGCATAATATACTGTTTGTTATTTAATAGTTCTTATGTGAGCCCTAATACAGCAAACACACGTTTGTAAACTTAAACTTATGAATATCTGGGTCTTCAGGAGCAGGTCCATGATATTTATTAATACTTGTTGTATTATTATGCAGTGAGGTATGTTGTCAATTTAGGGTTGCCACACTCACAAAAGCAAGGAATAAAAATTTAACCCTCTAACAGTAAATATCCAATGCTCTTCTACCCACAGGCACATGATTTATTAACTACCATACATCACAGACCATTCACTGCAACCGTACCGCTGCCCCCATCTTTTCCTTCCTCGTACACACCTCTTTACCCGACTATTTTTTCCCTCCAATGTTAGTAGTTGTGGATGTTCGGTGGATGCCTGGTTATGATAGGAGAGGATAGTTTACTAAAGGGTTATGCACAATGATGAGTGTGTGCCCAAGAGGATTTTTGAAGGCTGGCATTCCCAGGGGGGCATGCTTTTTTTTTAAAGGTGCAGTTTTTTGTAATGTATATTAATAGGACCATAGTGGTGACCCCTACCTGGATGTAAAAATGATTTTACATTTATATTTATTTCCTTTTATTTCATAGGCTCCCAAAGCACTTTATGTCATAAACACCAGTGTATATACAACATCTCACCATTGGAAAAACAGAAAAGAAAAGAAAATTAAGAGTATGCTTAAGTGCAAATTAGGTATCTTAAACTGACCCTGTCTTCACATAGAAACAGTTTAAAACAAAAAGTGAAGAATAATGCATTAATTCTAATTGCAGGACAATTTAAATTTGAAGAATGAAATTGCCCAGATTATTGTTGACGCAGGGCATCTCTTGTAGAAGCCTACTCTTGTTAAAAGTTTCATAAGTAGTATGCCTTCGGTTTCTATAAAATGAGAACTAATTAGATCTCCATGTTAAATTTGCCTTTATTTTTTAACCACTGGTTAAATATTTTTGAACATTGATGTATGTTTTGCTGGTTATTAAATGTAGTATTTTGTCAGTAAGGGTTTTCATGAATGCCCTTGATTTACTTCTATTTTACAGACTGTGAAACAGAAGTCTACTCAAATAGACCAACTGAGTGGATGTGGTACAGAAGTAAGTACCTGTAATTCTTGATTTCTGAAGGTGTAACATATAATAGTTCAGCACTTATCCAATCATCTTCCCTGAATTGAGGGATCTGTTTTTTTTGGAGCAGGTTTTTCAATTGATAATTTTTCACCTCTCCCAGAAAGGAACTTGACAGTTGCAGGCATTGGAAATCACTGTGGTTTCCATTGTGGGTGTGATTATGTGAGGCACCCCATGGCTTTAGAAATTTTATTCTGTGGAAGTTTTCTACCAAGCTCTCAGAAGGCACACCCGAAAGAGTGAAGACTTCCTACAATATATACCCTTAGGCCATGTCTACATTTACAGTGGCATGTACAGTATGTTCTGTATAACCCCAGCACAGGTATAAATAAAGTGTAGACAGTGAGACGCTGCTTAGGCGAGTAAAGACACACCAGAACCTGAGGGTATATACCCTACATGACTTCCTACATGCCCTACAGTTTTTAGCAGTGTAGCATCCTGCTGCTGGAGCAGTTCTTTGTGGTGGGTGAAGGTTCTGGCTGCTACCCACTGCTTTCCCCCCATCAGAGCCTTTCACTGCCATGTGTAGCTACACACTGCAGTGTGGACACTGCCTGCGCTTCACTGCAGCATGTAACTATGCATACCCTACATGCCAGTGCCAGTGTAGATGAGAGCTCAGAGTAAGTACAGTAAATTGCTGGGGCTTAAATAATAACATACTATGACTCAATCGCCTGAGATGATAAGCGTATCCTGCAAGGTACTGAGTGCTTTTAGTGGGAGTTCAAATAGTAGCGGTTAGGAGCAGTGAGGTCCTTGCAGAAGACATTCATCATATCAGTGGATTGCACTATAAATTAGTAATTACTTTAAATTAGAACTGTTGTTTTCTATATATTCAAACAATTTCTTACCTTGTTATATGATGAACAAAAGTATATACATACTTTTTGGCCAAAGAAATTTTGTATAAAGATTCATAAATGTTTCCCTTTTGTATCTAAAGGGACTAAACTTTTAGTTGGTTCTCATTTTTCTTTTAAGAAAGAACTATGTTTATAAATCTTTTATTTAGCCATTCCTTCTATGCAGTTATTCACAAATATTTGCCATTCCTAGGTTAAAACTATTGACCTCTCCAGAGGTATATTGTGTATACTTGAAGGACTAGTAGAAGGACATTTCTTTACTGATGTAATCACAGAACTTGCTGCTACTCAAAAATACTCCATCCCTCCTGTGCAACTTCTTCATTCTCTTCTAGAGCATATGCTACAGGTGAGAACTAAAGGCTTGGTCTTTCGCAGTATTAAATCAGGGGAGGGAATGTAAAAAACATGGTCTTAATCAGATACCAACAATATATTTTAAAAAAAGAGTGTCTTCATCCATGATTTCTTTAACCAATGTTCCCTTAACCACTACTTCATCAGAATATACTGTGAATATATTGTTGAAAGAGTCAGATCCCAGCATACCATGCAAGACAGAAAATTATTCATTCAGATTGAGCAAATAAATATAGTCTTTTTCATACTGTCAACATTACCTCCTTTAGGACTATACTATCTACATTTATGCAGGTAACAAATTATATAGGTTTCAGAGTAACAGCCGTGTTAGTCTGTATTCGCAAAAAGAAAAGGAGTACTTGTGGCACCTTAGAGACTAACCAATTTATTTGAGCATGAGCTTTCGTGAGCTACAGCTCACTTCATCAGATGCATACCGTGGAAACTGCAGCAGACTTTATATATACACAGAGAATATGAAACAATACCTCCTCCCACCCCACCGTCCTGCTGGTAATAGCTTATCTAAAGTGATCATCAGGTTAGGCCATTTCCAGCACAAATCCAGGTTTTCTTACCCTCCACCCCCATTCTCTGTGTATATATAAAGTCTGCTGCAGTTTCCACGGTATGCATCTGATGAAGTGAGCTGTAGCTCACGAAAGCTCATGCTCAAATAAATTGGTTAGTCTCTAAGGTGCCACAAGTCCTCCTTTTCTTTTAACAAATTATATAGTAAGTTACATGTTTGTATCAACTGAGACTATAGTGTATATAAGGATAACCACTCTAAGACCATGGGGGATGTCAGTGGATAAAAGTGAAATACTTGTGCATGCACTCGCACACTCTCAACTTTTTCTCCAGTATAATTTATTTAAATAATTGAAAACAATCAGAAACCAAATAGTATTTTTCATAAGCCCTATTAATGTAGTACCCATCTTATTGTTAAATGCTGTCCTTATATGTAAATATAAAAACAGTTACAGAAAGGAAGGGTAAGCAGTGAGGTTGAGGCTTTCCAATACTTTGGTTGGCAGCAATAGAAATCTTGGTCTCTCTGAATAGCATAAAGATAATTTGGAAATAGGAAACAGGTCGGAATTGAAAAGAATTGAAAATTCAGGATTAATCAAATGGTGTAACTTGCACTGTTTTGGTATTGTGATTCTGCAAAATGAGCATGACTTGCACATACACAGGTCTGAATTGGTATTTGCAGGCAAGGCAATGAGCAGGAGGGTGTATATATAAAGCAATTGCATACACACTTACACTGCATCATTCCCAACTCTGTAAGAGATAAAATTCACTGGTATAAATGAGTTAATATCAGAGCTGAATACCATTTTTGGTTCAAGTTACGCTTATTTTTTTCCTTTTCTATGCAAATTACAATATTTTGCCTCTTATATTCCTCTCTCTCCCTTTCCCACATGATATTAAGCTAACATTTGTCATCTGTGAATTTGAATTTTGGATGACTTTGAATTTAGGAGGAGTATGACTAACACAGAAGTTCTTTACTATTAAGTCTTTGGCCAGTACAGAACCAATATTTATTTCTTATTTTTAAAACAGGGAAATACAGACACAGTATTCTCTGCTAAATTTTTTCACATCTTGTATATTCTTCTTCAACTTGATCCTCCTTGGAAGTCTCCCTCGATGTTAAGATATTATCTGGAATTTCTTCAGTGTCCTATTTGCATGAGAGGAACATGGTCTCTGGTAGAGATGCTTGTGAGGTAAGAAGCAGTTGGAAAGGGTTTTTGTATGTTCTCTTGTTTGGGGGCTTCTCTCTCTCTCTAAAAGCTTGGCTAAGTGGAAACAATTAATATCACACTTTTTCAGAAAAAGGTCTCCTTAGTTAAAAATTATAGAATTTACATATAAAGCCCTATTATACGAAAGTCACTTTTTCAATGTACTGTAATTAGTTCATTGTAAGTGAAGGTTTTCTATAACTAGAATAGCATTTGTACATTTCAGAACTTTTATTATAAATTTCAATTAATCTGAACTCCCTGAAAATGGCTGTCACTTTAGAGAAAAATTATACACTTCTTGTTTCTCCCGTTCTTTGCATTTCTATATTAAATGTTTCAGGATAATTATTTGTATATTGTGTGGCTTTTGACAATCTAGATCAATGTATATTACTACTGTGCTTTTCGCGAAAAGAAAAGGAGTACTTGTGGCACCTTAGAGACTAACCAATTTATTTGAGCGTAAACTTCCGTGAGCTACAGCTCACTTCACATGAAAGCTTATGGTCAAATAAATTGGTTAGTCTCTAAGGTGCCACAAGTACTCCTTTTCTTTTTGTGAAAACAGACTAACACGGCTGCTACTCTGAAACCTGTGCTTTTTATATCTATTTTGCTGCAAATAAAACAGTATAAATCTTATCTTGTCAAATATGCAGTTTCATGTTATGTTTTCATTTTCAGCATGAAATTTGCAAACTTGTGTATTGGTCTTAATACACTATACAAACACAAGACTCAGGACAGCAGCCTTTTGGGTGCTTCCACCTGATAAAAGGAGAATTTCAGGTTTCTATGACTTTTGTGAACAGAAACTGATTCATTTCATCTCTGGAAAGAGTGACTGCACCTCAGTTCATCGCTGTGATATCTTCTCTAGTTTAACATTTAAGTACTCTAATATGGCAATGTTGACCAGTATAGAAATGCATATAGGATTTTTTTGTTTAAATATATCATTCCATATTCTGAAACCATTGTAAGTATAAACTGTTGTTACACTCGCATACAAACTCCATTCACTTACAAGGAAGTCACTAAAATGCACATTCCTCCATTATTAAAGCTCAATGAAATCACAAGTCCAAGGCAGACTTTATCATTTGTTTTAATAGACAGTCATCATACTATGCAAATGCACACTGACTCCTTCTCTCCCCAGCAAACTCCCTTGTACTTCCTAACATATAGCCAGCCATAATGCACATACCCAGTTCCTCTACATCACAATCAAACGCATAACCCATCCACCATGGCTACAACTGGGTAGTGTGGAAATCTCTTCCAGAGGTTTGCAGGGAAGACATGAATATTGTGTATTCATAGCCTTCTTACCTTCCTAGTGCACTGTGTGGGGAGCTACCAGGAGGATGAATAGCAGTTTGGGGGACAGAGGTAAGGTGGGATTGTACTTCAGACTTGAGTTGGAAAGGTTATGCGTAGGTAGACAGGGACTCTGCAGCAGGCCTGGGGTGGGGAGCTAAGTCACTGTGGCAATCCATAAGAGCTTGAGCTGCCAGGTGCTGGTGCCTTAGCTTTGTAGCACACCAAGGCACTGGCTCTGTAGGGAGTCCTTGATGTGTTCATGTTTTCCTACCTCTCAGTCAAATAATTTAATACTAGCATTTCAAAGCTGATACACCATACTTTCAACTACAGACCGAGAAGACAGTTGAAAACTAAAATGATTATCCTGATGATGGGTAGAAAAGAGATTGGTGTGTGCTTTCTTTTTCTGTGGGTGGTTGAAAAAGAGGAGGCAACTCCCTCAATTTAAAAGCCATATGTTATGTGCAGGGCTTGAAAAAGCCACTCACTCATGGCCAGTAGTAACCTTTCCAGGGTGAGTGAAAAAGAAAAAGTTGAATCTGTGTAATTTGACAACTAACAATTTTGTATAGGAATGCTTTGCAAAGCACTGTTCTCAGGTGGTTTATTATCAAACCATCCTGAACAGAGAAGGAAGGCACTCAAACTCAGAATGACATGAACAGACATGGGACATTGGGCTAATAGGTGGCTTATACAATTCAGTGTAGGAAACTTACGCTAATGAGGTTTTAATTCAAAAAGAAACCAGAAATAAACCCATCAATGTTCAGATGCTAAAAAATATCTGAGATTTGGGAATATAATTGTTGATAGAGCTCTTCAAACCTTTGGCAGAAGACTTAATTGGAGAAAAACACAAAACGAATCAGTGCTGGATATATCAAGGGTAGTTACTCTGCCAATGTCAAATTCCTCCAAAAATGTAAACTAGAAAAGATGTTCTGCTCTTGTCTTAAAACAGTTCATCATGTTGTTAAATTATGAAGTTTCATCAAGGCGTGGCTAAAATGATATGCAAATAAGATCTAATCATGGAAACTCTTACTCATGTGAGTAAAGGTTTACAGGATCATGCTGTAGTTTCCAAAGTGCTAGGAAATCTTTTGGAATTAAAGCCTTTTTATAAATATTCTATTAAATACAAGAACTCTGCCCCTCCACAAGGAATTCCGTTCCTTCTCCAGTGCACAAGGAAATGTGCTAAATGCAACAATAATTTATCTCACACTATAACATGCACCTTTCATTAAAACTTTTTTTCCACAAAATAACACATGAGATCAAACACCTAATCAGTGACCATGCCAGCACAGAATATATATTTTAAAAATTGCTGAAAATCTGGCCTTAAGTCATCAATGGTATTGGTCTGTAAATATACATTTAGTTACAATATATTAGAAACACAAATTAATGTCCTTTAAGTAAAAATTAATTTAGGTAGGACTCACTCTGTGCACTGTGCCAGCACAAGGCCTGTGCATTACTTAAATTCTACTAAAGGCTTCAAAATAGAACTGACATGAGTAGTGCCTTGCGTTGGCCCTCCGTGCACTGGTGAAGTTCAACTTTTGTGCACAAATAACTAACTTTCTTAATTTATATTTTTAATCTGGACATAGAGAAATTCCCTCCTAAATTGATATTGTATATGGCAAGTTTCATCCTGAGCAAAGTTTTGACCAAGTTTAAAGAATCCTTCAGTTATTCTCACTTTCATGTTCAAGTGTGACACCTGTAATAGGGTCACTATGTTTTGTCATTTTATTAATTATGATTATTTCTGAACTGCTGATTTGATTGCATTTACAAAACCTCACAACTATATTACTGCAATTTCGGAACTAAAATGTCAGAATTGCATCATGCATTGATTAGTCAGTAGATCATTTCAAACTTAAAGATTGTCTGGTGCTTTATTTTTCAGATCTTGCCTTTACTGCAAAGGTTTTTGTCATGCAGTCTCTGTTTCAGAAAAAATAAGTGAACAGAGGGTGGTTCACAAAGCATTACTCAAGTTTTTCTTTAATTTAGTGAATGCTGAAGTACAGGCTTTAACAAGAAGGTAAGTTTTATAGGAGAATACTTTACTTTACTTCTGCTGCTGCTGAAAAATTCAAACCCATTTCTCAATCCACAACGGAATTGTACTCTGTCTTTACTATGCTCGCTGTCTCTGAAATGGGATACAGTCCTCATAGAGGTTTGCAAGTGGTATTTGGTCATGCACTTGCTAAATGTTTCCTTTGAAATCTCTCATTTCTTTGCCTGTTTATAACTAGATTTCATTATGTTAAAAGAATATGCTGCCTGGATATTTGTATGGAGACTTCTGACTAATTTTTTTACGTATTATTTTCCCACTATGTTACGTGTGTGGATAGGTGTTTAATTTTGTTTCATAAGGGTGAGTTTTTTAGCTTTGCAGTCCTTAGATTTTTTTTTTATTGCCCAGCAAATTCTTAATTGAAAGACCTTGAACATACAGCATACATGTTGTCTTTTTTAATCTGTAAGCACTTGTATTATCTCATCCTCCCTATTTAATGTAAATGAATAGATGTATGTATGATTGCCTTATAAAGTAAAAATTTTCCTTTTGTTCCAACTGTAATTATATTTATATAATATTAACACAACATTTGAGTTCCTTCACTTTGGCTGTCATCATTTTACATATATTATTCATCAAAAATTGTGTATGATCTTTCTGTGCTTAAAAATTTCCAAACCTTTGTATGTTTTGACAGGAGACGTGTTATCTGTCTAGTAACTATAGTAATCAAATTGGCATAAAGCTTTAGGTTTTGTTCACTTTTTCTTTTTCTTCTATAGATTATGTGAAGGGGCTAATTCACAGCTTCTGCAAGTTATGCCACAGACAGTTCTTCTGAAGACCTTTTGGTTGGGAAGTGAAACCTCTCTGCTTTTTACCAAACAGATAAATATTCTGGTAGATTGGGTCATACATTCCTATAGAGAAAAGTTCAAAACAAATGATGTGAGTATGATTCATTTTCTATAAAAAAAAGTAATGAAGGTCAATGTATTTTTTTTAAAAAGCATTTATTTCTTCACTCCTTTCTGAGAAACTACATTCAGGTATCAAAGCTGCTTGTTACATCTACCTTTTGTTGTGAAGCATGCTGACTTTTGCTCCACAAAAGGAAATGAACTGCTCTATAAGGTTCTCATATATTGATCTGTAAAGAGGAAATGTAATGGAGTCATGAGTGGTTTTCTGTTTGCACTCAGATGTTCATATGCTTTTACCAGCAGGTGTTATTGCAGTCATTAGGGACATAAGGTTACGATGCCTTATCAAATAAACTGTAACCAATGAGGTAATTATCTTATTTTACAATGAAAAGTACTTTTTAGAAAAAAAATTATTCAGTAAATATTGTCTGAGGATAGAACTAATGAAACAAGTGGGGTTTTGTTGTTTTATATACCTTTTTTAACCTGAACCTTTTTCTGTGAACTCACCAGTTTTCTTCCCAATCCCTTGAGTTTCCTTTGGTGCCTCCTCTAGTTTTTTTTCATCCAAACAGAATGGAAGACAACATAACTGCTGTTCCATAGCATGCTGGCTAGCAGGACAATGACCTGAACTGAAACTGGCTGTCCTCTATATACCACCCCTCCCTTGCTAAAGCCTTTCTAAAGTGTCTTTGACTATTCAGTTCCCATACAAAAGTACAAACTCGTCACCATTCTTTGAAAATTATTGTGAAAGTATAGAATACGAAGGCAACACACATCTTTTCAGCACTATCACAAGACAATTACAGAAAATGAAGTATTGTAGAAAGAAAAACATTTCCAATGTACTATCTGATTGTTCTGCATAGTGTGAAGAAGGCAGAGAGATTTAAACACACTGAAAGCTTTTCTCAGGTTACTTTAATTATAACCAGTCCACCTACTGTTTTTGAGAGAGGGTGAAACAAGCCATGCAGAAATAAAGTATTGTCCTTTATCCATGGTCAAGATATATACATATACATACATATATTTCAGGTGCCTAAATTTAGGCTTCCAAATCCATATTAGCAGCTTAATCAAGTGTCATGATTTTTTTTTTTTTCCCAAAGATATTGAACACCAAGAAAGCAAATGTCCCGTTGACTTTCAGTGGGAATTTCAATACCGCTTGAAAATCAAACCATTCTTTTAGGTTCCTAAGTGTAAATTCTGGAGCTTAAATGTAGGCACCCACTTTCTTTTTTAATCTTGCCCTTTCTTCTGTTCAAAAGTTTCAACTTTTTAAACCATACAGTGTTACAAGTTGTATTGTTTCTTCAGTAAGTACAATATTAACTTGTAGACAAGTAGACTACAGTATAAGGTGTATTGATTAAAAAGAAACAAACAACTTTTGATAAGACTAAACTGTAGAATCAAACATACACAGAAGTCTGTAATAGACTTAAACCTAAAGTATCAGTTGTCCTTTTCCACAAAAACAAGGTTCCCATTGCTGTTCAACTTTCATTTTATACTCTACATTGTATAACATCCCAGCAGATGTGAAATCTGGCCTTACAATGCAGCTATATTATATTGTTCCCTGACAAGCTACTGTGTTGTGGTGTTTTGCTTTGTTTTTTTAAATAGCCCTCATTCCTTAGCTGTGCATTTAATTTCTTTGCCTCATATTTTAAACAAAAATAAGATTGATAAAAATGTTTTGTTAGTAATCTTGTATGAATAACTTGCTCCCTGATATGTGCAAAGCTCAATTATTATCCCTTTCTGTGTTTTCAGTTTTGAGCTATTGTCTGCAAAACATGGGTACCAAACTTTGTCTAGATAGTCAGTTTTAAATCCCTTAATGTAGATGAAAAGATCAGTTCAAAAGAAACACTCACAGGAGCAAATCCTCCCCATTGCTACATAGCTAGCTTTGCCTCTCTTTTCAATTTCTTTGTGTTAGAGGTGCAGAAGGAAAATTTGGAGTGTTTCTGTAGCATTGAGCTTAGCAAATAGGGAGCAGAATTCCCCTTCTCTCCATAAGCTTGGGCGGGAGGAGGATTGGTGAGAACCCGTCTGTTTGTTATGTGAAGTAAGCAATCTTAATTAAACCCTACGAAATCAAAGAAAATATTTAAGTGAGTTTATTTAGAAAAAGCCATTTTTCTGTCTTAAGATAGTCCAATAATTGGAATATTAAGAATCTTAAATCCAGTTAAGTCCCACTATTTTTCTGTTACCAATGTTTAGGTCTGCCTCCTCTCCAGGAACATATGCCAACCTTTTGGAGGTTAACTGGATAAACTTGGTATTTTAGTTTACAACAATATTTGCATATCCCAACAAATTATTACAAGAGTTTTAAATCTTAATCATTTGGCTGTGTCCTAGGGCATATCTATACTGCAGTGTGAGCCCAGGGCTCGTGGGACTTGAGTCATCTGATCCCTGATTAGAGAACCCAGGGCTTGAGTGTCTACACTGATTGTTAACCCTATATGAAGAATTTTCTAACCTGGGCTGGAACATGGTGCTCTGGCATCCACACTGCAGAATGCAGACCTGTGTCAAACCAACTATATCCCAGACTCCCAAGCACCCTCCTGAAATGTGGCTGCTCTAGCCCTTTGACCATGGTGCACTGTGGGAAAACTTGACTGTCTGCCCTGCACGTTACAGGAAGTTTGAATGACCCATCAATACATCCTGTCAAGCACTCATTTTGTCTGTGCATCCCCACCTGCTGGAGCCAGCAACATGGAAGAGATGCCTTTTGTTTGTGCTTTCACTCCTGTGTCAGGAAATAGGGAGAGCATCCGTGAAATGCTGGGAGCATTTTGATGGCGTTTTCTGACCCACCAAAGGCACCCAACATAGTTTATGATGGAGAAGGAGGAGGGCACAGACATGGAAGGCTCAAACTGGCTGATGCTGTTCATGACACTCAGTACAGCCACTGGTGCCCCCTACATAGACCAGTGCTTCTGGAGTAAGGCCACAAGTACAGCCTGGTGGAATTACATCATCATGCAGACCTAGGATGATCAGCAGTGGTTCCAGAACTTTAACATGAGGAAAGTTACATTTTTAGAGCTTTGCAAGAAGTTTGCCCCGACTTTCCCAGTGTAAAGACACATGCATCAGAGTGGCCTAGCCAATCCAGAAGTGGATTGCTGTAATCATCTGGAAGCTGGCTACTATGGATTGCTACAGGCCCTCTGCCAACCAGTTTGGTGTTGGAAAGTTTGACTGTAGTTAGAGTGGTGGCGGAGGTTTCTGAGGCGATCAGTCAAGTGGTTTACCCCAGGGAGGTGAGTATAAAAGATATTCCTGAATTAACTGCTGGCTTTGAGAGAATGGAGTTTTCATATTGTACGTGGCCATTGATTGCACTCATGTGCCCACAGTTTATGCTCCTTTAGGAGGACAGGAGTACATAAACTATCATTGTGCAGGCCCTCGTGGACTACAGAGGTCAATTTTTGTGAATGTCAATGTGGGTTGCACTGGAAAAGTTCACATTGCCAGGGGTTTTTTTTGTTTTTGTTTTGCCAATCAGGAGTCTACATTCATGGACAGGCTGGGACGCTATTCCCACCAAATGACATTGTCATAAGCAGAATTACTGTCCCCACCATTATTCTGGGGGACTCCTTGTACCTCCATTTGCTTTGGCTTATGAAACCATACGCTGATTTCAGAGGCCCTGGCAGAAGATGGTTTAATTACACTCTCAGCCAGTAAGAATGGTTGTTGAATCCGCTTTTGGTAGATTGAAATCCCATTGGTGATGTCTACAGAATCATTTGGATTCCAGTGTAAGCAGTGCTGTCCACATTACAGTGGCTTGCTGTGCTCATCACAACATTTGTGAAGCCAGAGGTGAGCTGTTTCCTCCTGAATGGACCCATGACAGTGAGGGGCTGCTGAATCAGGATACTCAGCCAGAAAGTAAACCTACCACAACTGGAACTGGATGCACCCAGGCTCCAGAAGTCAGACATGCTTTGTGTTCCCACATTATGGACTTGGATGGCCCAATGGAACTGGGGGGACAGTACCTCTATGAATGTGTTTGTGGGTGAGGGGATGGGGCTCATTGATTGTATGGGTGTATGTGGCTTCAGTGCTTGTAGAGGGGTAGGGAGTTGATTGCCATGCAGTGTACTCATGAATGACATGACTACTTATCAAATGGGATGGAGGGGTTCACAGTACGGATTGATGTAAGGAAGTGATTGAAATACGGATTGATGTAGATAACCGTATTGAGGAATTGAGGACAGAAGCAACTTTGTCTGTACAAAGTGCAAGCTGGTCTCCATATTGGAAGAGAAGATTGAAGGTCTGGAGCAACAGATAACGACCCTGCGTTGCATATGAGAATCTGAGGATTTTCTGGACAAAAGTCAGGATATGCTTCTACGAGCACAAAGCTCTAAAGATTTAGAGCAGGTTGCACAGCGGAGCCAAGAGGCCAGTGAAGAAGCTTGGCAACATGTGACCTCCAGAAGAAGAAGGGGGAATTTCCGGGTTCCAGCAACGCAGACACGGGTAACTAACCGCTTTCATGTTCTGTCCACAGGTACCATTGCAGAGAGTGGACCAGATGATACGTCTGGGAGGAGAAAGCAGAAGGAGACTCTGCTGGTTGGGAGGCATGAGATGCACTGTCCTGAGATTGGGGCTTCCACGACCACCACTCCCAAGAGAAGGAGGCGGGTGGTGGTCGGGGACTCTCTCCTCCAGGGGACTGAGTCATCTATCTGCCGCCCTGACCGGGAAAACCGAGAAGTCTGCTGCTTGCCAGGGGCTAAGATTCGCGATGTGACAGACTGCCGAGACTCTTCAAGCCCTTGGATCGCTACCCCTTCCTGCTTCTCCACGTGGGCACCAATGATACTGCCAAGAATGACCTTGAGTGGATCACTGCGGACTATGTGGCTCTGAGAAGAAGGATAAAGGAGTTTGAGGCGCAAGTGGTGTTCTCGTCCATCCTCCCCGTGGAAGGAAAAGGCCAGGGTAGGGACTGTCGAATTGTGGAAGTCAACGAATGGCTACGCAGGTGGTGTCGGAGAGAAGGCTTTGGATTCTTTGACCATGGGATGGTGTTCCATGAAGGAGGAGTGCTAGGCAGAGACGGGCTCCATCTTACGAAGAGAGGGAAGAGCATCTTTGCCAGCAGGCTGGCTAACCTAGTGAGGAGGGCTTTAAACTAGGTTCACTGGGGGAAGGAGACCAAAGCCCTGAGGTAAGTGGGAAAGCCGGATACCGGGAGGAAGCACAGGCAGGAACGTCTGTGAGGGGAGGGCTCCTGCCTCATACTGAGAATGAGGGGCGATCAGCAGGTTATCTCAAGTGCTTATATACGAATGCACAAAGCCTTGGAAACAAGTAGGGAGAACTGGAGGTCCTGGTGATGTCAAGGAATTATGACGTGATTGGAATAACAGAGACTTGGTGGGATAACTCCCATGACTGGAGTACTGTCATGGATGGTTATAAACTGTTCAGGAAGGACAGGCAGGGCAGAAAAGGTGGGGGAGTAGCACTGTATGTAAGGGAGCAGTATGACTGCTCAGAGCTCCGGTACGAAACTGCAGAAAAACCTGAGTGTCTCTGGATTAAGTTTAGAAGTGTGAGCAACAAGAGTGATGTAGTGGTGGGAGTCTGCTATAGACCACCGGACCAGGGGGATGAGGTGGATGAGGCTTTCTTCCGGCAACTCGCAGAAGCTACTAGATCGCACGCCCTGGTTCTCATGGGTGACTTTAATTTTCCTGATATCTGCTGGGAGAGCAATACAGCGGTGCATAGACAATCCAGTAAGTTTTTGGAAAGCGTAGGGGACAATTTCCTGGTGCAAGTGCTAGAGGAGCCAACTGGGGGGGAGCTTTTCTTGACCTGCTGCTCACAAACCGGAAAGAATTAGTGGGGGAAGCAAAAGTGGATGGGAATCTGGGAGGCAGTGACCGTGAGTTGGTTGAGTTCAGGATCCTGACACAGGGAAGAAAGGTAAGCAGCAGGATACGGACCCTGGGCTTCAGGAAAGCAGACTTCGATTCCCTCAGAAAACGGATGGGTAGGATCCCCTGGGGGACTAACATGAAGGGAAAAGGAGTTCAGGAGAGCTGGCTGTATTTCAAGGAATCCGTGTTGAGGTTACAGGGACAAACCATCCCGATGAGTCGAAAGAATAGTAAATATGGCAGGCGACCAGCTTGGCTTAACGGTGAAATCCTGGCGGATCTTAAACATAAAAAAGAAGCTTACAAGAAGTGGAAGGTTGGACATATGACCAGGGAAGAGTACAAAAATATTGCTCGGGCATGTAGGAATGATATCAGGAGTGCCAAATCGCACCTGGAGCTGCAGCTAGCAAGAGATGTCAAGAGTAACAAGAAGGGTTTCTTCAGGTATGTTGGCAACAAGAAGAAAGCCAAGGAAAGTGTGGGCCCCTTAATGAATGAGGGAGGCAACCTAGTGACAGAGGATGTGGAAAAAGCTAATGTACTCAATGCTTTTTTTTGCCTCTGTCTTCACGAACAAGGTCAGCTCCCAGACTGCTGCGCTGGGCATCACAACATGGGGAATAGATGGCCAGCCCTCTGTGGAGAAAGAGGTGGTTAGGGACTATTTAGAAAAGCTGGACGTGCACAAGTCCATGGGGCCGGACGAGTTGCATCCAAGAATGCGAAAAGAATTGGCGGCTGTGATTGCAGAGCCATTGGCCATTATCTTTGAAAACTCGTGGCGAACGGGGGAAGTCCCAGATGACTGGAAAAAGGCTAATGTAGTGCCAATCTTTAAAAAAGGGAAGGAGGAGGATCCTGGGAACTACAGGTCAGTCAGCCTCACCTCAGTCCCTGGAAATATCATGGAGCAGGTCCTCAAAGAATCAATCCTAAAGCACTTACATGAGAGGAAAGTGATCAGGAACAGTCAGCATGGATTCACCAAGGGAAGGTCATGCCTGACTAATCTAATCGCCTTCTATGATGAGATTACTGGTTCTGTGGATGAAGGGAAAGCAGTGGATGTATTGTTTCTTGACTTTAGCAAAGCTTTTGCCACAGTCTCCCACAGTATTCTTGTCAGCAAGTTAAAGAAGTATGGGCTGGATGAATGCACTATAAGGTGGGTAGCAAGTTGGCTAGATAGTCGGGCTCAACGGGTAGTGATCAATGGCTCCATGTCTAGTTGGCAGCCGGTGTCAAGTGGAGTGCCCCAGGGGTCGGTCCTGGGGCCGGTTTTGTTCAATATCTTCATAAATGATCTGGAGGATGGTGTGGATTGCACTCTCAGCAAATTTGCGGATGATACTAAACTAGGAGGAGTGGTAGATACGCTGGAGGGCAGGGATAGGATACAGAGGGACCTAGACAAATTGGAGGATTGGGCCAAAAGAAATCGGATGAGGTTCAATAAGGACAAGTGCAGGGTCCTGCACTTAGGACGGAAGAACCCAATGCACCACTACAGACTAGGGACCGAATGGCTAGGCAGCAGTTCTGCAGAAAAGGACCTGGGGTAACAGTGGACGAGAAGCTGGATATGAGTCAGCAGTGTGCCCTTGTTGCCAAGAAGACCAATGGCATTTTGGGATGTATAAGTAGGGGCATAGCGAGCAGATCGAGGGACGTGATCGTCCCCCTCTATTCGACATTGGTGAGGCCTCATCTGGAGTACTGTGTCCAGTTTTGGGCCCCACACTACAAGAAGGATGTGGGTAAATTGGAGAGAGTCCAGCGAAGGGCAACAAAAATGATTAGGGGTCTGGAACACATGAGTTATGAGGAGAGGCTGAGGGAACTGGGATTGTTTAGTCTGCAGAAGAGAAGAATGAGGGGGGATTTGATAGCTGCTTTCAACTACCTGAGAGGTGGTTCCAGAGAGGATGGTTCTAGACTTATTCTCAGTGGTAGAAGAGGACAGAACAAAGAGTAATGGTCTCAAGTTGCAATGGGGGAGGTTTAGGTTGGATATTAGGAAAAACTTTTTCACTAGGAGGGTGGTGAAACACTGGAATGCGTTACCTAGAGAGGTGGTAGAATCTCCTTCCTTAGAAGTTTTTAAGGTCAGGCTTGACAAAGTCCTGGCTGGGATGATTTAATTGGGGATTGGTCCTGCTTTGAGCAGGGGGTTGGACTAGGTGACCTCCTGAGGTCCCTTCCAACCCTGATATTCTATGATTCTATGAATAGTGTTGGCAAACTAATTCCTAATTGTCCAAGATTGTGTTTACCTTTATACATTGTGTGTGTGATGTGATGTAGTGATAGCAATAAACTTTCTTGATAAAATAAAAAGCTGTATTTATAAACATGTATTAGAAAAGTACATTAACCCATTCCGAAGCACCCATAACAACAAAACCTTAAAAAAAAAAAAAGTGTATGAACAAGCGCAAAGATGGAATCATGTACAAGACAGAAACCCCCTACTGTTGCATGTGCTCTGGCCCTTGTTTAACTTTCCCCTTTCTCACCCATTTGCTGTGCAGTTCGTGCTGGGGAATGTGGGTGGAGGTATGCATGGGGAGGGGATTAATATGGAAGATTGCAAGGGGCAAAGTTGCCTTGCCGAGCTACTCATGGGAGGCCCGATTTGCATCAGCCACCCAGCCATAGAGTTTTCCAAGCTGTTTCTGGACTGCATCAGAGCAATACCCTGTAGGGGACTCAGGCCATGGTGTGGGTGATGCAGCAGGAGCCGGTACTCTTGTAGCCATTAGTGATAGCAGCAGCTCAAACAATTCTTTCTGCTGTGCTCTATCCTCCTCTCTTAGCTGCAACTCTTGTTCCAGGAACTCCAAAGCAAGTGCCTGCTCCCACGCTGAAACCCTGTCCTCAAGCTATGCAGCCAGGCTGAGGTTTTCCTCTTGCCTCTCGCCATGCCTTCCTTCTAGCCACATGGCCCTCTCTTTTTTTGGTACTGGACCTACTTATTGGCCCGGTCCATAACTTCAACCATAAGTTCATCATGGAAATGCTTCCTCTTGGAATGGCCCAGGCTTCTGCTACAATGTGAGTGAGCTGTCGACATACTGCAGCCAGTAGAAGTAGAAGAGGAGCCTGTAATAGGACAAGACACTGAGGGTTATTGTCTGGTATATCTCAGTGCAGTGAAGGCCACTCTTCAGCACCAAAGACAAGCTCGACGGCCTCCAGGCACTGATCGCACTCGCTGGTGCTGCATAAGAAGCAAAGAAGAGCTGAGGGATGCGAGTTGCCAAAAGTAAGAGCAGTGGAGCGTGATGGTGCCCACCGAGTGTGTCACGTGCTGGGACACTTAGCTCCTGCTCAGGCAAAACGGTCACCGTTGACTCTGGCTGCACAGGTGGACCCGTTGAGTCTGGTCCTGTTGGACTCTCCAGAATGGGACAGCCAAATGGGATAGTTGGAACTGCCATCTACCCCAGACACGTTCGAGGCCACGAGGGACCTCCTAGAGATGGCTGCCCTGCAGTCTCCAACAATGACAGCACCGGCACCGCACGGAGGGGCTGTGCTCTCCAAGGGCAAACTGGCCATGCTCCAGCACTGGTCATCCTCACCTTGGCACCACTCTCCGGCACTGTCCTGCACGGCACTGCTGTGGTCTCAGAGGTCAGACTTGTCTTCGGGGTCGGAGCCGGAATCATATGTCTTAAGACGGAGCCGGCACCGCTCTCAGTGTTTGAGGCGTGAAGGACATCAAGTCTCCATGATGCCCTGGCCACTGTAATGGTAGGCGCACACGTAGTGGACTTGCTGGACCCTATGGGCATAACATCAAACACCAGAGCTCCAGGTCCCTGTCAATTACCTTGGACAGGTGAGGCCCCCCCGTCTTCCTCAATGATGAGGGAACCTCCGCGGGGATCGGAGCCCAGAGCCCAGTTTCTTCATTTCCTCAGTATCTTTATGGGTTGTCCTTAGGAGCATCTTCTTTTTATGAATATGTAGTTTGTTAATTATATATGTATTGAGGTTGTAATTCTTTCTTGACAGTTATATTTCCTTTGTCTTTGACAGGAGATTCTTAGAACATCTTTAAATGTAGTGTTTTAGTTCTGTTCAGTCCATTTTCTGAGAGTGTTTTCAGTTTCATTAGGGTCTAACAGGAAATAAAATTCTGCCTCCAAAAAGTCCAAGCACTCCTATGCTTTTATATAAACATTTTTTAGTTTGCAAAAGTTTTTTAATATTAAATAAATCTTAGAGAGGATTTCCCATAAATAGTTATTAAAAAGTTGCTTCTTCAAAAAATTTTTTGGCAGGATGATGATTCTTGTCTTCCTGAGTTGGTTGGGGGAACTGCTTGAGCACTGTGTAATTATTTTCCCATTAATATAAATATTCTGTACTCAGATAGCTTCTTGTATTGGTAATCAGTTTAATTCAGGTTAGTACACAAAGTGTTTTATCATTTACAAAACAGTGATAGTCGGAATACTAGGAGCTTTGCTTTTAGCTAATATTTGCAGGTATGCATTTCACAAAGGTGTTTGTCATTTCAACATTTGAGACACACTCAGATTTACAAAGCCATTGTTAATTTTTAAATGCCAAAATCATTGATAAAAGGTCTCTTCATCATGTATAAGATTCTTGCCTTCAATTATATGCTAAAACTACTCATCAAAATATTACACTAAATTGCAGAAGGACTATGTAAAAATGCAAGGGTTAAAATATTTAGGAAGCAGAGTAGAGTTGTACAATAGCAGTATAGATTATTTTAATACTTTGGTTTGAAGTTTTCTATTATGGTTAATAAATAGGAGCTATATAGTTGCATAGTGATTGTTGCCATGCATGATAGTAATTTCCATATTTAATATAGAAGTTAACTGAGACTTTTTTATACACATACTTTTTCATTAAAGTATATATCACTACTATTTTTTGGCAATTTTCATTTAAAATAATTTCATGCATTTTCATAGGCATTAGTTTTAGTGGGTTAGGATACCATTTTCTTTATATGTAGCATTGAAGCATTCTCTTCAAATCATTAACTAAACAGAAGTGCTTAGTTTATGCAAATGTTGTTTTATCACGTCAGCCAACTGAACGTATGCCAGTCCTGCCAGCTGACATCATAGCAGTAAATTTCATTATCAAGAATCTGAGAATACAGTAGGCTTTCCTTGGCAGTGCACAGAGGTGAGATACTTAATTGTGGAGGAGTTGTAGCTCCAATTTGTGCATCTGCTAAATTGCTCTGCAGCTCTTTGATATCTGTTTTGTAGAACACCATTAACATATGCTCTATAAGCAGGTTTCTGGAACAGTGCCAAAAGTGGCTCCATGTGGTCTCTGCTCTAGATTAAATCCCTGGAGTGGTGAGAGAGCTGGCCAATCAGCACCCTTCCCCCACCCCAACTGGTTAGTGGGTGCTAGAGACTCCAAGGGGAGGTGGGAGAAGCTACCTGGTGTCCCTCATCAGCGAGTGTCTCCCTCCCTCCCTCACTGCTGGGGCTGTCCCCTTTCATTGCTGGCCCCATCCGTTGCATTTTGCTCTATAAGCAGCTGTTATCCCCTCTTATACTTCAAGATACCTACAACCTTTGCCAGAAAGAAAAATCAGGGAACAAGTAGGATGGAGAGGTGGCTGAGGAACAGGAGAAGGAAACAGAATATCTGGCTCTATTCCTAGATATACCCCAGACTACTTACATGACCTTGGGCAAATCACTTAATCTCTCTGCAGTAATTCTGCTTATCTCAGTGGTCCACAAACTGCGGGGCGCATCCCCCTAGGGGTCTGGGCCCCTCAGGAGGAATGTTGAGAGGGAGGGGGGTGCACGGCAGGGCCTGGACCAGCCCCCACAGATGGGCAGGGAGGGAGCAGCATGCAGACAGATTCCATTAATGATAAGAGGGGGTGTGACTGGAAAAGTTTGCGCACCGCTGGCTCTTAAAAGTGCATTATAACAAAACAAATTTAAGTTCTGTTAATCTCTTCTGCTTTCTATTCCTGACTCTCTTAGGAATGTTTAAAAATACGTATATCAAGCAGGGAAAAAGTGTGCCACTCTTTTTTACCCTTCCGCTGCCCAACTAATCTCCTCAATTCTACTTTCCTCACTCTTTTTTTTTTTTAATAAAATTTCTCACTCCATCTTAAGTAAAGTATTAGTTTTTCTTCATTTTACTGAGTTCTAAGTGGAGACTGTCCTTGTGTGTTAGATATATGGACTGTGTGTGTGTATTCCAGAATTGGTTTGGAGATACCTTAAGTCTGATTTGTCCCATAGTCTCTATTATTCTTTCATAAATCTCCGTCTGATTTATGAAACTTGTACTTTCTCAGTCATTGGTGCTTTCTAATTCTGCTAAGAGAATCGTTCTAATAAAAATTTGATCCTCAACCAGACTTTGGTCTCAGAGAAATATCAGACGTAACTGGTAATTAGACGTAACTTGGTGTAATTGATATACTAACATAAAAAATGGTCCCAGTTCATAATTTTGTTGCACAAAATGACCATCATTTTTTCAGGTTGAAAACATGAGAGAGAACTTCTTAAAGGAGATAAAACTGTGCTATTTTGTTCAGTACGGTTTCTTGCACCAGATCTCACATGTAGTATGATGCGAGATTTAATATACAATATGTGGGCTGGAGCTTCAGTCAAAGAGCTAAACTTTGTTTTTCACTGCTAAGGATTGATGAGGGAGAGGTGGAACCTTGGGTACCTTAACATTAGTGAATAGGTAATAAGACCTCACAAGTCACAATGCCTCCTGAGCACTACATTCAAGATTTGTAAAAATATTGGGTACACGTTTTTAAAAAGCTGAAGCTTATTCTTTTCCCCATGCCTAGTCCTCTATAGCAGGTATGGAGGGAAGGGATAAGGCTTGTATCTCCATCTCCATTCCTCCCAAACATGCCCCCATTGGGCTGGGTAGAATTATTGACAGTACTAAGAAAGTTCCCCATTCCAAAATGCTAGGAGACAGAGTTTGCCTGTCTCCTGCACTTGTGTTCTGTGGAGCAAAGGACCTCTTTACATCTTCACCTGCCTCTAGCAAATCCATGTCTCGTCATAATTTAGCTTTAAACTTATATTTGATGATATCTTTGGAAAAAATAATTTTAATGAGCAACAAGGGAGGAAGATTTCTGTAAAAGTAAATAAACAGCTTAATTGAAGTAAATGCACAACTTGAAATCATTTATTTAAACCCAGATTTAACTAAGCCTCTCTTGTGTGTGACTTCAAGTATTGATCTCATTTTGCATGTGTTTGTTTTTAAATACTGTAAAGCACTTTCTTCTGAGTGTTCAATTGACTTGTAATTAATGGCATGTTAATCATATTAACCTACCTGCAAGAGTTAGCCCTGGAGCTGGAGAAAGTAAAGTCTTTGAGAAAGTTAATTGTCAGCAGAGTGGATCTTTGTTGTTGCTGCTTTTACCAAACCATTATCGTTTTGTTTTGGGGTTTTTGGTATTTCATAAGGCTATTCTACAAATACTACATATTCTGTTTTAGGTCTTCAAAGATGAAGTAGCTATGCTGCTAACTGGAATTCTTGGAACTGTGGTAGAATATTGGATTCTTTCAGGCTTCATGATGGACAGAAACGTGTTGCATCAAGTGGCAGATGACCTGGCAAATTACATTGCCATTTCATGTGATGGTGAGTGTCTGGGATACATTTTATATTCTCTTTTAAATGTTAGTCTCAGATATTAAAATCCTAATTTAAGTTTCCTGTTTAAACTATTTTGCCTTTCATTATGCCTGTGCAACCTCATTTTATAGATATTTTAAAATATAAAAGGGGTAATGTTTGATTCTTCAGTCTATTAACTGATGCAAGGGCCAAAATTTAATAGGCTTTCCTGGCAGATTTGTGCCGGACAGGTTTTTTCATCAGGTTCCAACTCTTGTTAAAATCCCTCTTGAATTGCAGAATGGGAGCTGTGCTACAAATGCTGTTAGCCCAGGAAGAGGCTCAGAACCTGGAAGGTTTACTGGGATCTCATCATCCCCCATATCTGCTGGGACTCCACTAGGGACACCTCTGTTAGGTCAGATTATTCCTTCAGCTCTTGAGACTCAGCAAACTGGACCCTCCTCACTGACCAAAGACTTTTTTTCAACAAATTTGAAAATCACTTTGAATTCTCATGTCCAGTGCTCCTTGATATTATATTATATTATATTATAGCACATCATAAATGTGATCAAGTCATGATCACCTGTACATAAGCTACCATAAATTTTTAGTTCTGTGATCAGTTCCTATTTATTTATTAAGAAAAGGTCTAATACAGAATTCTCTCATGTTGTCTGCAACACTTTTTGGGTTAGGAAATTGACATCTATAATGTTTAAAAATTGCAAGGTTGTCTTAGTACTGGCAGCGTGAGAACTCCAGTTTCCAAACTGAAAACCCCCATGATCATGCATTATAAATAGTTGCATAAGGAAGTGGTCATCCTGTTTCCTAGTGTGATTTGGTGGTCTGTAGCAGACACCAGCTAATACCTTATCTTATGCTTTATCTGTTAGCACGTTGCTCCATAAGCATTCAGGATCATTTTCTTCTAGTTATCAGTAAGGCTGTGATTCTGTCATGGAGGTCGCAGAAGTCACGGATTCCATGATTTTCCGTGACCTCCATGACTTTCACAGCTGCAATGGCCGATGCGGCTGATCTCTGGGCTGTGAGAGCAGCTGGCCCTGGGGAGCGCCCCAGCAGCGGTCCTGGGGAGCACCCAAGCAGGGATGGCTGGGAGCAGTCAGCCCCTGTTGCCAGCTCAGGGGCTAGCTGTTGGCCCCCGCACCACCACAGCAGCAGTGTCCTGGGGGCCCCCAGAGCAGCAGTATCTGGGACCCCAGGAGCTGCTAAGTTTTAGTCAGAGGTATTTATTAGTAAAAGTCATGGACGGGTCCCGGGCCATGAATTTTTGTTTATTGCCCATTACCTGTCCAGTGTTAGGATATAGATATTCAGGCCTGTGTGTAAAGGCCTATACTCTAAGAATTTAGGTGTATTCTTATCACTTGGCTAGTTATAGAGGTATAAAAGAATCAAAATCACTGTCTGCCAGTGTAAGGTCCTTCTCTTACTGTGACAGTCTGAGGCCCTGTTCTTAGGTTAAGGCCTTTGGCTAAGCAGCAGAGGCAGCCATAAGCTGGGAAGCGACCGGTCACCTCCTCACATTCCAAACTAGTCACATTGAAAGAAGGTGCTATTGGGTTGTTAGGAATACAGTCCTGTCCTGATAATGCCTATTGCCTCCAGAGAAAGGGAAGTGCCTAGAAGATGTAAAAGGAAACTTAGTTTGATAGCATCCTGTCTGGCAAGAACTCACTTATCAATAGCTGGGATGTGAAATCCTCATTTCTGTGTTTGTTCTATCACTGTAGTCCCCATTTCCCCATTGTTTGTCTGTATAATCTCTGTCTGGTTCTGTGATTGTTTCTGTCTGCTGTATAATCAGTTTTGCTGGGTGTAAACTAATTAAGGTGGTGGGATATAATTGGTTACATAATCATGTTACAATATGTTAGGATTGGTTATTTAAATTTCAGTAAAATGATTGGTTAAGGTATAGCTAAGCAGAACTCAAGTTTTACTATATAGTCTGCAGTCAATCAGGAAGTGATTGGGTGGGTGTGTGGGGGAGAAATGGGAACAGGAAATGGGGGTGGGGAAATTGGAATCATGTTTTGCTAAAGGGGGAAATGGGAACAGGGATACAGGAGTAAGGCTCTGTGGTGTCAGAGCTGGGAAGGGGGACACTAAGGAAGGAAACTGGAATCATGCTTGCTGGAAGTTCACCCCAATAAACATCAAATTGTTTGCACCTTTGGACTTTGGGTATTGTTGCTCTCTGTTCATGCGAGAAGGACCAGGGGAAGTAAGTGGGTGAAGGAGTAAGCCCCCTAACATCCATGACTTTTACTAAAAATACCCCTGACTAAATCTTAGCCTTAGTTATCAGTGACTCGGAAATGGGTAATGCCATTTTTGACGTAGAGTGCTACTCTCCTTCCCCTTTTGCCCACTCATCATCACTCCCATAACCGCATTGGTCGTTGGGGCACCATCACTGATGAGCAATCAACCAATTGTCTCCACCCCTGATGATTGTGTGTCAATGCTTGAGTATCCGCAAAGTCCATTCCTGTCCACTCTTCTATGTTATCAGTCCATCTCTTCTTCTGTCTACCTCTTCTTCTCTTCCCCTGTACTGTCCCTTGGAGGATGATCTTGGATAGGCCAGATGATCTTGTTACATGGCCTTACTACTTCAGCTTGCGCTTCTTCACGGTCGTCAGGAGGTCTTCTTATGACCCAGCGCATTGGGTGATGATGTTGTGGACCTCTTCATTAGTGACGTGGTCGAAGTAGGAAATGCCCAGGATTTTACCGAAGTATCTCATCTCTACTACCTGTATTTTCTGTTCAAGTTCTGCCATAAGGGTCCGTGGCTCGCACACATACTGAAAGATGGAGATGACCAATGTGTGCATCAGTTTCAGTTTGGATTCCAGGGAGATATTCTTATTCCTCCAAATTGGCTTTAGCTTTGCCGCTGCTGCTGCTGTTTGCACAGTTCTTGCACGAATTTCTGCCTTGAATCCTTTATCAGTGATGATTGCCTCCAAATACTTGAACTGTTTCACTGGCTCCCGCTCGTGTCCACTGACAGTGATATGTGAGCTGATCCCATCATGTTTGTTTGTCATCAGGTTGGTTTTCTCTGTACTGATTTCCATACCGTATTTTGCGGAGGTTTCATCCAATCATTTCACAAGGTTGGCAAGTTCATCTTCACTGCCTGCCATGCCATCAATGTCATCAGCGAACTGAAGATTTGAGATTGTTCACCCCCAAATGCTGACTGCATATGTGATCTAGGGCATCAGTCATTATGCGCTCCGAGTAGATGTTGAACAGTGTGGGCGAAAGAAGGGAGCCTTGCCAGACTCCAACAGTGGTGCAAAACCACTCTCCTATTGTGCCATTGACAAGAACTGCACTGCTGGCCTTGGCATACAGTTGTTTAATGGTAAAAATAAGCTTACGACCAACATTGTACTTCTTCATGGTTCCCCAGAGAGTTTTGTGCCATACTCTGTCAAGTGCCTTTTTGAAGTCAACAAAGATATGGTGGATGTCCTGCTGATGTTATAAGTACTTCTCACCTAGAACACGAAGGTTGAAAATCAGTTCTGTGGTGGTACTTCCAGTAGGAAAGCCAGCCTGTTGTTCAGCAATGATATTGTCTGCTTGTGGCTTCAATCTGTTCACTATGACTTTCAACATTTTGACACAATTGCAGGTTGCCTTTCTTTGGCAGAGTAATGATTAGTGACTGTGTCCATGTGGAGGGCCACTTATCTGTCTGCCAGATCTTGTTGCAGATCTTGGTGAGTACATCTATTATTATTTCTCCTCCGAATTTCATCAGTTTGGCTGGGATGTTGTCAATACCTGTAGCCTTTCCATTCTTGAGTGATTTCACAGCTGTCTCCCCTTCTTCGCGTAGTATTAGAAAGTCCTACTCCTCCTCTATTGAATCTGGGCTGTCTAAGACACTAGAATTTCCATTTGTCTGGTGGTTATATAGATCAGAGCAGTAGTTTGTCCATTATTGATGTCCCTTTCTTCTGTAAGACTATTCCCTTCTTTGTCTTAGATTACGTTAGCTTTGATCCATCTCTCCTTTGTCAGATCTTGTACAACCTGGGAGGCTCGTTTGCTATTTTTATTATTGATACACTCTCTAATTTTAGAACATTGCTTTTCAATCCATATCTCCTTGGCCATTTTCATTCCTTTCTTGATCTTTCTGCCAATCACTCTGTATTTATCAGCTCCCTCAGTGCTGTTCTTGTCTCTCTCTTAAGTTCTCTTCTAATGTCGCACATTTGTAGTATTTCATTTGTGACCCATGGTTTTTGTCTTCTTACGATGTTTTCCCAAGGATGTCCGTTGCTGCCTCATTCATTACAGCATTGAAATTGTTGGTCATTGTTTCTACGTCTTCCTCTAGAGCAAGCAGCGCGGGGCAAATTTTCCACCGATCATCACTTGAAATGACTCTCCAGTGTTTTGGTCTCGGAGTCTTTCTAAATCAAACTTGGTTCTGGTGAATTTTGGCCTGACTATTTTCCTTAGCCACAGGCATAAATTTAGCATCACAAGGTCATGCTCACTTCCAATATCCTCACCGGGGAAACTCCTTGTTTTAGCTCTGTTAATCCCAAAATGAAATCAGTTTTGCATGATGATGTAGTCTATCTGGCTGTGATGTAGACTATAAAGTTTGTGCCATGTTGATTGTCTGGATGCTTAATGTGTTTGCAAGAACCAGATTGTTATAGCTGGCAAACTCCAAACATCTCAATCCTCTCTCATTCATTACCACATTACAGAAAGGGCCACAATAATCTCGCCAATCTGCCTGTACAGTACCCGCTTTAGCATTCCAACCTCCTTGTACAATCAGGATATCTTTCTTGTGTACCTTATCGATGGTGTCTTGGAGCTGATTGTCATGTCTGTTGTAGGGACTTAGACTCGTTACCACTGTGATATTAAACAGTACTGCCTTTAGACGGATGTAAATAAGCCTGCTGGACATTGGGCGGCATCCTAATACTGAATTCTTGGTATCTTTATGCACAAGAAATTCTACACCGTTGACATATTTGTCCTCTCCACTGTATTAGAGTCCATGGCCACCTTCTGTTAGTGCCTCTCCAAAGTTCTTCCATCTGACCTCAGAGATTCCTAGGAGGTGCCAGGTGTATTGTTCCATTTCGTATGTGAGTTGTTTCAACCTCCCTATTTGTCTCCATGTCCTTACATTCCACGTGGCTATGGTGATGTTATCTCTTCCATAGATCCTCTTTGTTGGGGTAACATCAGAAGTATACTTGTCCCACTTGGTGGGAGACAGATGGTACGGTCATTATTAGCCCGGGCTGCAATCAATCCGGTATGGACATCGTTGACTTGCTCATCATATGGTGTGTCTTGGGCAAATTTCTAACTTGGCTAAGCCCATCCCTCTCCCCCTTTTAGTCGCCTCTTACGACATGCAGGAGGAGCAGTGGGCCTATTCTGACTCCGGACCCACAGGGGAACTTTTGCACACTCAATCCTTCCTAAATAGGCTATAACCATTGATTTTTAACATCCCAGTCATGGTTAATCATCCCATTGGTTTTAGTTATATCAACTAGATCACATTTATGCTCATAAGAGGAATTCAGATTGCTCATTTGTTTGTTATCCAGACTCCTAGTATTGGTGTATAGGCAATTCAAAAAATTTCTTCTCTTCATGTGCTTTGGTTCCTTGATTAATTTTGTTCTCAACATCTCAATATTGTGCTAAGTGCTCTTATCGGCCCTCTTTTTACCCTTCCCTTTTGCTATTTGCTTAATGCCCTCCTGAATACTCTAGCTAGCTTTTCCCAAAAGAGACTGGTCCGCCTTCTACTGAGATGGAAGCCACCAAGCTATACAGCCCCTTCCCCCATAAAGAGTGGACCAGTGTTCCACAAACCCCAAACCCTCCACCCCTTACCTAGCCAGTAGTTCCATTATGCATATCAATATTTCTGACCCTACTGGGCCCTGTGTGGAATACACCACACCAGAAGACCAGTGTCATCTTCCTAATCCTGGGCTAGATTCCTTTTTCCACCTCACAAGGGGGCTTTACCACCAGCTCAATATGTTCCTCTGCCAGCTCTAAACAGATTATTATTCAAGTGCTTGTTCATGTCCATTGCAATGTAGGTGTGTGCTCGCCCCAAGTGCCAGAAAGTTTAAGTTCTTTTAGGGAGCAGAAAGCCATCCACTAGAGCTACGTACCTGGAAAAGTGGGAAAGATTCTTGATCTGGTCGGCGCAGAAAGGTGTCTCATCCACATGGTCATCAGTGCCTTTCATTCTGGACTACTTGCTACACCTGAATCCGCAAGGGCTATCGGTGTCATTGATTAGAGTCCACCTGTATGCAGTTTTGGTGTGTCACCTGTGGGTGAAGGGCCAATCTGTCTTTGAAAACCAATCTGCAGTCTGTTTCTCAAGGGTTTAACAGAATATGCCTCCAGGTATGTCAATCACTCCCACCCTGGGATCTCAACCTGGTATTGTCGAGACTCATGGGTTCCCCATTCAAGCCATTGGCAACGTGTCTTCTGCTCTACTTGTCCTGGAACGTGGCCTTCCTGGTGGACACAACTTCAGTTAGAAGGGTCTCCTAGATTAGGGTCCTTACTTCGGAACCTCCGTACATGGGATTCTTCAAGGACAAGGTCCAGCTGCATCCTCAACCAGCCTTCCTCCTGAAGATGGTTTCACAGTTCCATAGTAACCAGGACATATTCCTTCTGGTCTTCTATCCAAAACTGCATGCCAAAAACAGGAGTAGGAACTTTACTCACTAGATGTCAGATACACACTGGCCTTCTACACAGGACTAAATCGTTTTGGAAAACTACTCAACTTTTTGTGGATGTTGCAGACTGGATGAAGGGTCTCCCAGTCTCAGCCCAGAGAATCTCATCATGGATCACTTCCTGTATCCACATATGCTACAGCCTGGCAAAGGTCCCTGCTCCAGTTCTGACCACACTTACTACAAGGGCACAAGCATCTTCAGTTGCATTTGTAGTATATGTCCCTATCAAGGACAACTGTAGATCGGCAACATGGTCTTCGGTCCACACTTTTGCGTCTCACTATGCCATCACTCAGGAGGTTAGAGATGAGGCTGAGTTTGGCAGAGCAGTGCTACAGTCTGCTTGTCAATGAACTCCAGACCTTTCCCCTACATCTGCTTGGAAGTCACCTACATTAGAATTAACATGAGCAAGCACTCAAAGAAAAAGGGTCACTAACCTTCCATAACTGTTCTTCGAGATGTGTTGCTCATGTCTATTCCAAACCCCCTTTCCTGCCCCTCTGTTTAAAGTTAGCTGGCAAGAAGGAACTGAGGAAGTGGCGGATCGGTAGGGCCCTTTTATACCATCATCATGAAAGCGTGACTTCAGGGGGCACCAGAGCTGACCTGACTGATACCACTGAGGGAATACTTTCTGGCAGCAGTGCTCGGAGCAAGCACATACCTACATTGGAATGGACATGAGCAACACATCTCAAAGAACAACAGTTAAGGAAGGTTAGTAACCATTTTATCATGGCTCTGATGAAGAATTTTCAAGCAGAGAACCATCCTGCCCCAGCTCACATATCGTTTTCATCCTCAGATAAAGCTGTAGTTTCCAAGACATCTAAAAAACGTGACTACAAGATATTCCAGGACATGTTACATATAATGACTGCCACATTGGAGATTACCGTGGACATAGTCCAGGGGAAAAAAATCACTCAAGCTCTGGAATATCATCCACACTTTGGTTCCTGGAAGTCTTGCAATACTCATCATAAGGGACTTTTAGAGCTGTCTAAATTGCTCTGCCAGATGCCTGCCTCCCTGTCATCAACTTTGAAGAGAGGAGACCGGCACTTGAGGTTCTTTCCTAGGTTTTCGAGCAATTTTATACATACTCCATAGTGGGATCATTAATTGTCACTGTGGCTAATGAGAGGTCGAGACGAAGCCAATGAAAGGTGACACCAGAAGAGAAAGAACTCCCAAAAATTAAATTTGGACAAAAAATTATTTCACAACAGTCCTCTAAATGAGAATTGCCAACTACCAATACCTGTTGGCAAATTATGATTATGTGAATTGGGTTCTATGGTTAAATTCTCATTTCAGGACAACAGAGAAGAACTTACTCTCTTATTGCTGAAGATCAGCTTCTAGCATGCACATCCCTCCAAGCAGCCCTTGATGCTGTGGATACAGTCTCTAGATCTCTGGTGACTTCAGTTGCTGTGACGAGATCCTTGTGGCTCCACTCTTCAGGAATCCCTAAAGAAGTTCAAGTAAGAATTGAACATCTCCCACCTGAGGAATATGAACTCTTATACTTTCTGAAGGACTCGCATGCCACAACGTGATCTTTAGGGATCTATACTCCTGTACACAGTGAAAGAACTTTGCCTCTGCTGTGATGGAGGCTTGATATTTTTCATGTTGTTTTTTTCCAGACCCTCCACCCAACCCATCCTCATAATTTTTCAAGGACTCCTCTAACAATGATGTGTTACATCAGGATGTGCAGTCACTTCTAAACTTTGGAGCAGTGGAAGAAGTTCCTTAAGAATACCAGGAAAGTGGTTTTACTCATTTTTTTTATTCCCAAAAAGAATAGGTGTCAAAAGTTCTGCTCCAGAGGGGACAAAGTTAGGGATCCAATAAATTTATAGTCACATGATCCCTAGACCTGATGTAAGATGACTCTCCAATTCCATTAATCCTGAGAGTTCTCAGGAAGCTCAGGCAGGACTCTGTTAGAATAATCCTGGAAGCTCCAGCATGACTGAGACAGTTCTGGTACTCAGAGCTAAAGAATCTATCCTCCAATACAGTTACTTCCCCAGCCAGAGGAAAAATCACAGAAGCATGATCAAATGGTTCATCTGAATCCATGGTCCCTGCATCCTGAAGTATAGATGCTGGCTGGCTGGCTGGCTGACAGTGGAAAGATCCTGGATCCGGCCCATAGTGTTTCCACTTTGGATGTACAGCTTTGGATGTAATCCTCTAGAGACGCTGCAGAAAGAGTATGGCAAAATCCTGGAGCTTCACAGACAAGTCTGAGCTGACTGCAGGCTTCCCAAAAATCTCATAACTGGGAAAAGGCCATTTCCAGAAAGGAAGTAATCCAGGAAAGGGATTTCTGTTCTAAATCTACTTGCCTTCTTCTAATGAAGATCCCTTACACAAAAACTGAGGATACGTTTACATTGCAATAAAAGACCTGTAGCAGCTGGTCCAGGTCGGCCGACTTGGGCTCATGAGGCTTAGGCTGTGGGTTATAAAATTGTAGTGTAGACATTCGAGTTTGGGCTGGAGCTCAGGATCTCAGACTGAATGAAGTCAGAGGGTCTCAGAACCCAGGCTCCAGCCCAAGTCTGAGCGTCTACAGGGCAATTTTATAGCCCTGCAACCCAAGCTTCATGAACCCGAGTCAGCTGACCTGGGCTCTGAGAGTCGGTGCTGGGTTGTTTTTTTTTTTTTAATCACCGTGTAGACATACCCTCAAAATACTGAACTTAACAGAAAACCTTGTTACTTTAACCAAATACACATTGTATTCAAATGTAGCATTTAATTTATTAATTTGGGGGAGGAGGGAAAGTGTTCTAAATGCCTTCATATGGAATATGAAATTTGTAAAAACAGGTGATAAAAGATTTGGTTATAAACAATGTTGAGCATGTTTGGGGGAGGGGAGTCAGCCTCCATCTCCACCTTTTGTTACAATCATTGGACGTTCTTGATATTGAATACCATTAACATATGTGTCAGCATCATGACAGCATAGCATTCATCCAGGATTTGCTACTGCACCATGTTGTTTTTGTTATATGCCTTCTTGGCTAATGTTTCATACTCTTTTTTTTTTTTTTTTTTTTTTTTTTTTATGGATGGTATTATATTGTCCCATCTGAAATTTTGAAGATTATCACTAGTGTAACTTCCTTGAATAAATACTTTCCTTTTCAAAAATCTTAGCATAACAGTTATGCAGATTGTATCAGAGATAGTCTTTTATTTAAAAATGATTGATTTAATATTTTAAGCAGATTCACTTTTTAAAACCTGATGAGCGGTGTCACAAAAACTATGCTTGTTAGCTACTGGATTATATGTTGTTTGTAAATTGGCAGTTTTAATCATTTAATTTATGAATTAGCAGTAGTAAGGAAAGAAATCCAGCAGGGGCATGAACTATGATTTCGCCGCCTTTGATATGGCTCATGTATCTATCTTTTATTTATTTGTCTGTCTGTTTAATTTTTCCCCAACCTAGACTTTTCAACACAGGAATTAAAAATGTTCATTTGTTCCATACCATCTCTCTGGCTTCAAATGTTTGTTGCAGAGGCAGTCTTTAAAAATTTATGTTTACGGAGGAACATTACTATTTCTGCCAAACCTCTTTCTCTTCACAAAATAGTAAGTAGCATTTGTACTGTTTGATACTGAACTACATTTTGGAATGTAATATGACTAACCGACTAATGAGATGGAATTCTGGAAACCAATAATTTTTACTTATTTGCCTTCTCCTTGTCCTACACCACAGTTAGAGGAGATATGCATTGCCTGTGTCGCATTCCATCCTTGGAGAATCCAAAGCGTTTAAATGAAAAATAATATTAGGTTTGGGTTTATCTTGGCACAGATATGAGATCATAGTTCAAATATGGATATGATTTTTTTTCTTACGAAGCAATTCTTAGTGACAACTGTCTTGTTAAGGTGGCAGCCTACACCAACAGATAAAGTGAAAAACATTAAAAATAATCCTTTTTCATTGCAATATTAAATTCCAGGTGTAGGAATATGCCCAATTTTGTGTGATAAAGTAAATACTGAAAAAAGGCAATTCTATCCACTATATTATTTGCAAACACAACTTTGTTTCATGATTCAGAACAGCAGTGTTCCATCTAAATTTTCTTCTGTTAATGTTCCATCTTCTGCTTCTGTCAAAGTTGCTACCTTCACATCACAATTTCTGGTGCTTGGGTATGGAATGTTAAGACTGTCTTCAAATCCCCAACTAAATCATCCCAGCCAAAAGATTAAAACCTCTAAGGAAGGAGATTCCACCACCTCCCTAGGTAACCCATTCCAGTGCTTCACCACCCTCCTAGTGAAAACGTTTTTCTTAATATCCAACCTAAACCTCCCCCACTGCAACTTGAGACTATTACTCCTTGTTCTATCATCTGGTACCACTGAGAACAGTCTAGATCCATCCTCTTTGGAACCCCCTTTCAGGTAATTGAAAGCAGCTATCAAATCCCCCCCCCCCCTTCATTCTTCTCTTCTGCAGACTAAATAATCCCAGTTCCCTCAGTCACTCCTCATAAGTCATGTGCTCCAGCCCCCATTTTTGTTGCCCTCCGCTGGACGTTTTCCAATTTTTCCATATCCTTCTTGTAGCGTGGGGCCCAAAACTGGACACAGTACTCCAGATGAGGCCTCACCAATGCCAAATAGAGGGGAACGATCACGTTCCTCAATCTGCTGGCAATGCTCCTACTTATACAGCCCCAAATGCCGTTAGCCTTCTTGGCAACAAGGGCACACTGTTGACTCATATCCAGCTTCTCGTCCACTGGAACCCCTAGGTCCTTTTCTGCAGAACTGCTGCCTAGTCACTCAGTCCCTAGTGTGTAGCAGTGCATGGGATTCTTCTGTCCTAAGTGCAGGTCTCTGCACTTGTCCTTGCCGAACCTCATCAGATTTCTTTTGACCCAATCCTCTAATTTGTCTAGGTCCCCCCCCCCCCGCTCTCCTGTTGGTAATAGCTCATCTTAAGCGATCACTCTCCTTACAGTGTGTGTAACAACACCCATTTTTTCATGTTCTGTGTATATATAAATCTCCTCACTGTATTTTCCACTGAATGCACCCGATGAAGTGAGCTGTAGCTCACGAAAGCTCATGCTCAAATAAATTGGTTAGTCTCTAAGGTGCCACTAGTACTTTTTCTTTTTGCGAATACAGACTAACACGGCTGCTACTCTGAAACCTACCCTCCAGTGTATCTACCACTCCTCCCAGTTTAGTATCATCCGCAAACTTGCTGAGGGTGCAATCCACGCCATCCTCCAGATCATTAATGAAGATATTGAACAAAACCAGCCCCGGGACCAGTCCTTGGAGCACTCCGCTTGATACCGGCTGCCAACTAGACATGGAGCCATTGATCACTGCCCATTGAGCCCGACAATCTAGCCAGCTTTCTGTCCATCTTCTATACAGAACAGTTGCCTTCAGATATAGAAGAATTCAAGATAGATTGGAACTTTTTTATGCATTGTTCACCGTAAATAGTCTTTAAGCAGAGCACTGGGGAAAGACATATGTAAGCTGACAAAACAAGCTAAGAAATGAACACACAAGCTAACTTTACCATGTGTAATCAACACATACACAAAGAAAACTCTACTAATGTTTATATAACATAGTCAGCATTATTAAGTCTTCATTATGACAATTGCACAGTAAAGTAAATGGAAACATTTTTTCAGTGAATAAGGCAAATTCTCATTCCTTTTGCAAATTTTTCTTGGTCTCATGGAGATTTCCCCCTCTTCCACAGGGTGGTATTAATTTCTGGCCTAATTTTGCCACCTGAACTCCTGTTGAGTAGTATCTTGTTACCTAAGTAGTCCCACCTTAGCAGTATAAACATTCTTAAACTTTTTTAAAGTAATGGGTGTAGTGATGTGATTGTGGTTGGAGACGGTCTTAAGTAGAGTAAATGCAGCAAAAGATGGAGGGAAAATGAATTGTAATTTCTAATGACCAGTTAAGCAGTACTTCTTTTTCCCTAAACACAGTCATAAAAATTGTAACAAACATACTATTTTTGCAACAGGTTTGTTCCTATTTGCCTGCTTTAGGAGAAGTAGGTATGCATGAGACTGGGAAAGTGCAGAAAGTGAAGAAAAAGAAAATAGGGCAGTGGCCTTGCCCTGAGTCTCAAAGGGCATTACTGATGCTAAATGGTGATAAGCAGAACCAAGCCAAACTGCTGCCTGATCTACCGTAAGTAATACCTATAACATCACCAGTTTTATTCTGCTTTGGGGGACAGCTTCTGACCTGACACATTTCTTGAACTTTATGTGACCTGTGTTGTTGTCTGCAAATTACTGTGACTGGCAGAAAGCTCCATTTTAAACTTGTAACACATCTGGGTAGGTTTTTTTCCCTCTCTCGGTTTATATGTATATTGATGCACGTTCATTTCCCTAGGGAAGCATTTTACATTAATAATGGAAAAATGTAAGTATTCACAGAATTATTTTTTTTAAGTCTGATCCCCATATAATTACTGCTTTAAACAAGTATGTACTTTGCCAAATGTTTTTAAAATGCAATTAAGATTAAGTATCAGAGGGGTAGCCGTGTTAGTCTGTATCCACGAAAGCTTATGCCCAAATAAATCTGTTAGTCTTTAAGGTGCCACCGGACTCTTCGTTGTTTTTAATTAAGATTAAATTTCAGACTCTCTAACTTGGAAACACACATTATATGTATGGAGTATATACATGCTGTGATAACATTAAATATGTACATATGTTTAATAATTTTCCAAACAGATTAGTTTAATAAAAATATACTTGTCATTGCTTGATTTCCTTTTAGTGAACTGATCTTCAATAAATTCCCTCCATTATCAAAGAAGTTAAGGATGAAAGCAGAAGTTGAGGTGTCAAACACCAAAGAGAATCGCCACCCTTTGGATGAAGAGATGCACTTTTATAAGACTAATATTAAAGGTATTCTGTATATCTAATTTATGCTAAAAACTTCATATGGTTACAGTCAGTACTTCCAGGTTTGATATACTTGCCCTGATGAATGCTGAGCTAAAGTGATGTCCCAAGCCCAAGAAATACTTCCTTGTGTATCATATTAGTTGTTTTCAACATTTGAGAGAGAAATCATTTTATACATGGTGAAATAAAGCTGCTTACTCTATTCCCCTCCGCCCTCCCCCCCCCCCCCCCAAAAAAAAATTAGAGTGTATAGCTTGTGTGAGCTCATTCCAGTCTTGCCCGTCTTACTTTGCTAATCCACCTCAACCTGTACTTGGTAGGATCAACGTCTTCTGATTTGAAAGTATAATTCAGTCTTCATCTCTTTCAGTCCTAGACATTTTGTGAACAAAGACTGAGAAGTATGCTATGTTGCATAGCTGTGTTAAGCATATGGACGGTTTTCTTCCAGGCATTGAGCCCAGACTATGAAATGCATTTGGCTTTTAGTCTTAACTATACTGGAACCCAAGTACCTTAGAAGGAAATAGCCCTGCAGTAATTCACTCAGGCCTCACTTACTATACAAATTTAATAAAATGCACTTTACACAAGTCTATACCTGGCCAGAATCACTTGCTGGAACTGGGTGGGTTTTTTTTTGTTTTGTTTTTTGTTTTTTAATCTGAGCCTTACCAATAGTGTTTCTAATACAAATATATCTATCATGTAGACACTCAAGGGAGAACTGAAGTAAAATTGGCAGAAAAAAAAAAGCCCTCATCATTTAAGATTTTATATTCAGTAGTGTATGTCTCAAACAATGAAGGACAAAAAATTCACCCCATTTTGGGGTTTAAAAAAAAAAAAATTTCCTCAGTAACAGAGCCAGGCCATACATTTTAAAAATTGGTGCCCTTTCCCTTTACTGCTTCTGTAAGTAAAATTAATGTGAATGATTGCATGCGGTCTTTATAAAGGCAAAATGAACTAGAGGAATAGGGCAGAAAATGGTCAACCCTTCATCTTCTCCATCTCTCTACCAAAATCTGAAGTAGCATCTCAATAAAAATAAAAATTCTACTGAAAAGAACTAGTAGGGAACTGACAGTTGTACTTTAATGTGCGCATTAAATATTGTAAAAATACACTGTCTTGGCACTATTGTATAGATTGAGAAAATTAGTCTGATATATATTTCATTTCTAACCTGTTTGCTGTTGCATCTTCAGTCAGCTTTCATCAAGATTTTGATCTGGCTTTTTGTTCAGATATAATCACTTATTGAAAACAAATTTATACATACAGTAGGCCTGAAGTTCTTACCATGTATTCATTAACTGTGTCTTTACTTATACATAGCAGTTCAGTCTCTTGCTATTCAGTTTGTCACCTTTTGTTTCAGCTTTAAATGGTACCTTGCCTCTGTGGACGATTTTTTTTTCCCTTGTGGGTTTTTATTTTTTTTTTAAATGACTCACTCTCTCTTTCTGCGCTATGGTAGCCAAGTCAGACAGCCTATTGAGAAACAGCAAACCATCTGTTAAAGGGTTTGAAATTCTGAATTATACTTGAATGTGTAGAGGTACTCGTGCTTAGCCAGAAACATTCATTTGAATTAAGCTATAAATGCTGTGTAAAAAGAATCATACATTTAACGTCGGTTCATGAATAAATTTAAGGGACGGCAACTGCACGCTAAACTTTTATTGCTTGAAAACCCAGTATTTTTGGTGTTCTGTGATCATTCAGTGCTTTTATAGTGTGATTGAAGCTTTAAACCTTGAATTGGGGGGGTGATAAATCCACTGTTAAACCTTTTGCAGTACAATTTCATTGCTGGATCTGTGATGGAACAGAAGCTCTGTGGGTTTAAAAAAATTTTTTTTTTTTTTTAAGATGTTTAAACAGGACAAAGGAAAATCTTACTCATTATTGAATTTTCTGGCATGCAGCCAGATCTCCTAGTTGATTATTTCTTTAGTTGCTATCTTGCCTAGTGTAGTATAATCTATTATTTTTTTATGGTAGGAGAGACAGCCCTGCATATAGCTTGCATAAGAAACAAAGTGGAGAGACTGATTCAGCTTCTCCCTTTTCCTGGAACAGACATTAATGTTAAAGGTAAGCATGTTGATTTTCTGTACTGAACCAACATATTAAACCAACCAAATAATTTTAGTATTTTCATTTTGAAATACAAAGTTCACCTTTTAGAAATACTTAAAGAAAATCCTAATTGTTTTAATAATATGGAGTCATGACTTAAAGCACAGGTTTTATGAACAGCTAGCCTGTAACTAAAGTCCAACCATTAAGTCATAGGTGAAGTCTTAAAAATTTTCTATGTGTTTTTGAATGAATTTTTTTATTATTTTAAAATGGGATTAATCTTCAAACGTTAAAAGGTAAGTGTGGTGCTAGTTAGCAGAAAGAAAGTAGTGCTGTTTAATGAATCAGAATTATAATATTATGAACAGTTTACTACTACTTTTGCTCTTTTAAAACTTCCCTTGATTTATAATTCAGACTATGCTGGCTGGACGCCTTTGCATGAAGCCTGTAACCATGGTAGCACAGTGTGTGTCCGTGAAATTTTGCAGCGTTGTCCAGAGGTAGACCTGCTCAGTCAAGTGGACGGGGTGACTCCTTTGCATGATGCACTGTCAAACGGACATGTAGAAATTGGCAAACTGCTACTTCAGCATGGGGGTGAGTGCATTTATGCTAAACTGGTTTTAAGAAAGTGTCCAGTGTTAAATGAGTCCATATGAAGTTCATAGCATCCTTCTTTGCTGATGGTTAAAATGCAATACTATTTTAAAAGAAATGTTTAAAATAAACTTTAAAAGCTGGTTTGGTCACTATAGATAAAATCCTTATGATTTTTTCACTTATTCAGATTCTCATAAATATGTGAAATATAATATATCCTTGACTTGTAAATTCTTTTCAGGGTTTGAGTGGTTTGATTTTTTTTCTTTGTTTAAAATGTTTTATACTCCCATGATGAGTTAGAGAGTTATATTCTGAAAGATTTTAGAGAGTGAACATAAAGATTACCCAGTTACCAAGCAAATCTACAGAATTTTTTTATTGTTTTAATCTATATTGCAAGGATTTCTATAGAGATTTGCTAGTCTAGTTTTCTAGGTCGTGTTTATAAATTTAAATGAAAACTTGCTCAGTATTTATGAAAATGATTATCTTTAAAAAATATGGTTTGCTGACAAACTAGCTGAAGAAAGGGCATTTTGTAGTTGTCATAACTGCTGTTTGGGGAGAGGGGTACCAATAGGAGGGAGACCATAGTTTAACACGCATACATTGCTCCCAATACAATTTACAATGCATGCTTTTAATAATTTTTTTCTTTAGTGACAGGATTCTTAGATCATGTCTTGATAAATGCTATACCAGCTGAATTAACTTACTGTGTTCATGAACAAAGCTCATGTAAAAAATTGACTGTTTTAAAAAAGACAGTTGATGTCTCATCTGCTAAAACAAAGATTTATGTTGCTTGTACTGTTCACACCTACTTTGTGTCAATCTAATCTCTATGCATTATATCCCATGTCCAAATCTTTGTGATAGTGATCATTCTGCACATAACCACATAAGGCAAAAGAATGCACTGTATTTAGATGACTTATAACTTAATTCAGCTAGAGACAAAATTATGTTTGGTTTTTGGAATTATAAGACTTCTGTATTTACAGTCTTCTCCTGCCCCCTAAAGGCTACTTCTGTGTCTGTTGGGCAGACATCATCTCTTAATCAATACATTCTTCTGCTGTTCTACCTCAGTATGTTTGATGAGCTTCAATGCTGTGGCTCCCAGGTGTTTTATTTGTCTACTCACCCATGTATCTGACATGCCAAGCCAATACCTGGCCTCCCTTCAGCTGGTCTAAGTGATACAAGAGCCAATATTATAGTAAGCCCAACTCTTCAATAGAAAATGGCATTGCACTGACAGATGTGCATTTTTCCTGAGCCTTTGTGAAGAATAGGCAGTGGATGATCCTCTTGTCCTCGGGGACATCTACTTGCACTTGCATTCATCAAGGTCTTCTGGCAACTGTACAGACTGCATGCAGCCTTATCTTTGCCTTTGTCAGATTCTAGGTTTTGGCCTGTCAACCAGTTTGACACCATGGTTGTGGGAACTGCATTACACATTCATCTTAGATTCACTAAGGCTTGGTAGCTGTAATTTGGAGCATTTCTGCATTAACTTTCATTTTCTCTTTCTCTCTCTCTAGTATTCAGATTTTTACAAGGTATTCTCTTTTTCTTCAAAAAGGCTTCACTTTGCAAAAGTTATTGTAGCTACTTTACATAATCAGTGTTAGATTAAAACAGTATTATAGTTAAAGCAGCATTAAGTAATTTAAAATACTCTAGCTATTGTTGCTAGATTTAGTGTTATGTACATGGTACAATAACCTTCTATTAGAGTTTAAACTGCAATTTACCTTATCAAAAGATGGCTAATAGACACATTATGTTAAAGAAACGATGCCATTTTATAGCAACCCAAATTTGCAACTTAAATAAGCAGTCTTGAAAACACCATGTGTTGTGCATTAACATATTTCTGGTATGACCATTTAATTTACTTGTGATCAATACATTTGTAAAGTGTTACAAATTTGCCAAACTATTTTAGTAATACATTTAGGGATTATTAAAAGGAAGAATCTGACACAGTCTGAAGAGCTAACATGTTGCCTGTTGAAAGTTAATTGAACACAGTTTAATACAATACCTAGCCTCTGTATTGCAGAGATTGCTAAAAACAGGTATTGTAACTTAGTATTTAGTAGCTGAGAGGGACCTGGATTCTCATCTTGCCAGCTGACTTGGTGCATGACCTGGGGAAAAGTTACTTGACCAGCTTGTGCTTTAGCCAGCCCAGCAATAACATAAGGTAAAATCTGGACTTTGCTAATTAATGCTGTATTTGGGCCCAGCTTCTGCAAGAGTATATCAAATAACTGATCACTAGAAATTCTTAATGAAACTGACCACACTGCACCTTAAATCAGCGGAGTGCGGGGAAGGGACGTTGTCTGGCTTGCTGGGGAAAGGGGTATATCAATTTAAGGATTGGGACCAGAGAGGCACAGACACTGCTGCAAAGGCAGGGTGGGGTCAGCATTGTGACACTGACTCATCCCTCAGGAACCTGGGGAGTTGATAAGGGCAAGTCTGGTGGGAGAAGCTCCTTGGTAAAAAACTTAAAGGAGGTGTTTGTTAAAGGAGCTGAACAGGGTGGGGTTCGGGGCACCAATGACTGGCATGGCAGGGAGCCAACCCCCAATTCCTTGATAGCCCACCTTAACCCTCATTCCAGGTGGGGGGATGGTAATGTCCCAGCAATGGGTTGTCTGGGACCAGGATGGAAAAGGAGAAGTGGGGCCTGGCAGAAGCCCCCAGGTGGACATCGAATGAACATGGAGTTAGCTGCACTGTACACTTATCTGCTGGGTAGTCCCAGACATCAAATAATAAAGTTGCGTCCTGATTAAACCATATACATATGTCTCCTTTCCTTCTTCCGGTGTAGCCGGACAATTAACATTTGCAACACTTCCAATATAATGTATGTTTGCAGTATATTATCACTTAAATTTAAAATAATTAAGATGATTGTGATTTTTTTCCTTTTCCAAATAATAATTTGCATTTCATATAATATATCAGGTGGTAAACCAAGGCTTATATAATTCTGTACAAAACTAGGCAGTTGACTTGAAATTGCTTACTAATGTGTCTTGACTAGGCAGTCAGTATGTAATTAGTTAATTTGTGCCAACATAATTTAGTACTAAAAGAGGTTATAAACAGAACCCCTAGGTGCTGCTCCCTTCCCCAAAAAATAGCAGCACTGCTCAGCTGCTATCTTAAAAATGCTGTTACTATTAATGCTTTATATTTTTCTTGCAGGACCACTGCTCCTACAGCAGAGGGACTTTTATGGGAAATTGCCACTGGATTATGTGGAGTCCCTAGCAGTAAAACAAGAACTTTTGGATATTGTCCACCCAGAAGAGACTGTCAAGGACTTCTATGAACGTGTGGAAAAAGATTTCCACAGCCAGCAAAGAGAACTTTGGTTAATTTTATTTAATAAGTTGTTGCTAAATTTTTGTTCAGTTTATAACTTATCTTCACCCTCTCCTTTACCTTTTAAAGTAGCCCACTTAAATTCACTTCCATTAGTAGCTATTAATGGCTGTAAATTGAAAAGTGGGTCTCTTACTGATTGGTTAGTAGATCTTTATGTTGGAGAGCTACAGACTTTCCAGAAACTTCCAGAGTTTATTCAGGAAATATCTGAGAACCTAAAAAAATCTTTTGGAGAACAGGTACATCCCTTACTGGCAACACTAGAAACTATGGCAATGGCAACTCAGCCATCTACTTTTCATCTTTCTAACCATTAAGATCAGTTCCATTGGTTCAGTTGTGATAGTTTATCATGGACACTGGCGAGATTCATTCTTGTGGATACAGGAGTACACATGGCACATCCTACGCCAGGCTGGCCTAGTGCTACCTAAGAAATATTCCTTTTGATCCCTTCTGGCATTTTAAAGCGCTGAGCCAAGGCTTCCATAGTCCCACTGAAGGAAGCTGCAGTGTGGAAATACTGAATAAATGCACCTCCTGGCCACTACCCCTCTGTGGCCAATGCCATCAACTTTTCAGGCTGAACTGAATGCCTGTGGCTCTCTCAGCAGAGCAGAGTTCACTTGCACCATATCAACCCCTCTTTTTTCCCCTTCTAGCACATTTTCTGTCATGAGGAACTTTGTGCCAGAATTCTTGCTGGTTTCAAGGACGTTGACCCTAAAATTTGTCTGATTTAGACACTACAGTTGGTTACTTTTTTCCAGGGTGTACAGTTATGCCTGCAGTTCTCATGTGACTAACTTTATGAATAGTTGTCAAATAAAAAAAAAAAATGGAAAAACTACTACTACAATTATCCATTTTTCTTATATCATCATCCTGGAAAATGCATATCTTTAAAATACATTTAAAAATTTAGCTCAAAAGTTAGTTTTTAAAATTTTGTGTATTTACAGTACCAGTTTACGGTACTTCCCATATTGTCCTTACTGATTTTGTATCAAAGGATATTGACAACGTTTTTCATGCAAATGAGCCATTAAACTTTCTACTAGCTTTCTGTAGTATTGTGGTGCTCACTCATTCATACCTGTATAATGATCAGCTTGACTCAGATCCTCAGCTACATTAGAACTGTGGTTGGCAGAGCTGAATCAGGAAGGGTTAAAAGGAACCAAGCTTCCTTTATGCTTTCCAGATTCCTAAGACTGCTGTGGCCCAGTTTGGCCTCCAACATAAGTTACACAACCTTGGGGCTTCTCCAAACTATGCTGGCTTGTAATAGCCCTATGTAAGTCTGTATCACTGGCAGGGATTGCCAAAGCATGAAATGCTGTGATGACATCCTCAAGCCTGTGGTGGTACTTGTACAGAACTGACATTTTAGTAGCTGGGGGTCTCACCCTGTCAAGATATGGCAGTTTTAAGATAGCTCCATGCTGCTTATTTGAAGTTGGGGTGCCAGCCTCCTTAAAAATTGCAGCCCCATTAATATTAGGATTTTGTCCGCAGTACTAAGAATATATGAATACTAGACAAGATAAATCCTCTAAACTGATAAACTAATCCTCTATCCTAATTTAGGATTGTGTGCTTATAAAGTATTATATTGGCTGTGTTTAGTAATTAATTATACAGAAGGGGCAAATCCTGCCCCCTCCTCCAAATGTACAAAGACTGGTGATTCTGATTCATAAGAGGAAGGGCTGAAGGAGGACAGAATTTGGGGAATCCATACTGTGCTGCCCTGCACAAAGGAATTGAGAATGGGATGGCAATGGGGGATCTGCCAAGATATGGATACTCTTCACGCCCAACTCGATTTAGGCTGAGGTCTGGGGAAAGAATTTGCCCCATAAAGGAAAATGCAAAGAAATGCTGCTTTATAATAAGGATACCTACTGAAATAGTAGGACAAATTATAATTCATTAAAAGATTAAGAATAATCTAAAATCTTAACTGTCAGAAGGAATGGGCTGATTAGTAATGTTTCAATTTGCAGTTCTTTTCTAATAGCACTGTATAGTGTTAAAGAAACTAAAAGAAAAGGGGATAATAGCCATTTCTGGAATTGGTGTTGCTTGACTAGAGGGAATAAGTTACATTGATACAGCTGGCTGAGGCACATTAAAACTTCCATTTAGCTTTCATGCAATGGAGACGTGAACTCAGCAATAAATCCACTGATGATGCTCAGGCTGGTTTGGTCTTGGAACCAGATATTTATTACAAATGTTCAGTGGTTATTAATGACTGATTATTTTTATTAGGCATGTATATTGAGCAAACTGTTCTAGTGAGGATAAGGAGTCCTCTTAGGTTAGATTTGTTTGTTTTGAGCATTTTGACTTTTCTACACTCTGATACTTTACAATAAAATAAAACTTTGTTGTAGATGAAATGTGATAGCAATTGTAATTTCAGTGTATGCTATAGTAAACAGGCATAGTGAAAGTGTTCTTATGTACAGATGTTGCAAAGAATGCAAAATATGCCCTTAATTGGTCACATTAGATTTTTTTTTTTTAAATCATGAATTTGAGACTCAGTTACATCATCACGCCATAGCAAGCCACAGCAAAAGGATAGTGGTAATACTCGTAAGGTGTTGGTTCAGACTTCAGAATAAAAAAAAATCTTAGATACAGAGATGAAAGCCTTCATGGCTTTTCCTTGACCTGATGGAGATAATTTCTTACTTGCGTCCTTAAACTTACATTTAGTCCAATATATTTCCTACCACAGCTACTTGCTATTTTGTCATTTAGTCAGGGCAACAAAGAATAGTACAACTACCAATTCTAAGACCTGTTTATATATAAAATTTATTTGTGTGTCTGTATAGCATATCTGTAGAACTACCATGATTGGTGCTCTCCTGCAAAGCTAAACATGGATAGGAGAGTCTGGGCTGTGCCTGTAAGACAGTGGGTCTTATGGTGGCTTTAAGACAGTGGGTCTTATGGTGGCTTTAAGCCATCTTTGCACCACCTGGACCTTGAGCTGCTCCGCTGCACCCTGCATAATTTAGACAGCCCTGGTGGCCCTGTCAGAATTATGGCAGCCTGTCCTTAGCTGCCTAAGGGCACAGCACAGCCCTGCCTGAAATCTCTGTAATGCTACAAAGTGCAGCCCCTCCTGCAGCATGCCAAGACTGGTCCTCTGAAAGCAACCTTATGACACTTTTCTCCAGTTCTTGCACCACAGGAATCTTCTCCCAGCCAGAGTTTGGAGATAAGAATGATTCCATAGCCCAGTGGCTGGGCACTAACCTGAACATAAGAACGGCCATACTAGGTGAGACCAATGGTCCACATAGCCCAGTATCCTGTCTTCTGACAGTGGGCAGTGCCAGATGCTTCAAAGAGAATGAAAAGAATATGGAAATTATCAAGTGATCCATCCTCTGTTGTCCACTCCCAGCATCTGGCAGTCAGATGTTTAGGCACACCCAGAGCATGAGATTGCATCCCTGATCATCTTGACTAATAGCCGTTGATGGACATATCCTCCATGACTTCATCTAAATCTTTTCTGAACCCGGTTATACTTTTGGCCTTCAACATCCTGTGGCAACAAGCTCCACAAGTTGACTGTACGTTGTGTGCAATAGTATTTCCTCATGTTTGTTTTAAACCTGCTGCCTATTAATTTCATTGGGTGACTCTGGTTCTTGTGTTATGTAAAGAGGCAAATTACACTTCTCTGTTTACTTTCTCCGCACCATTCATAATTTTATAGACCCTTAGACATCTTCCCCCCCGCCCCCCAAAATGAACAGTCCCAGTCTTTTTAATCTCTCCATTTGGAAGCTGTTCCATGCCCCAACCACTTTTGTTGCCCTTCTCTGTACCCCTTCCAATTCTAATATGTTGGTTTTGGGATGGGGTGACCAAAACTGCACACTCAAGGTGTGGGCGTACCATAGATTTCTATAGTGGCATTATGATATTTTCTATTTTATTATTGGTTCCTAGCATTCTTTTAGCTTTTTTTGTCGCTGCATGTTGAGCAGATGTTTTCAGAGAACTGTTTACAATGTCTGCAAGATCTTTCTTGAGTGGCAAGATCTAATTCAGACTCCATTATTTTGTATGGATAGTTGGGATTATGTTTTCCAATGTGCATTACTTTGCATTTATCAACATTGAATTTCATCTGTTATTTTGTTGCCTAGTTTTTGTGAGAGCCCTTTGTAACTCTGGCTTAAAGTCCTTGGTCCAATGATTATTCAATTAGTTATACAAAGTGAAACAGCCTCATCAGGAGAAACTGCAAGAATCCAATCCACCAGCTATTGCTATCCAGTAGCCTAGCTAGCAGTCAGGGCACTCATCAGAGAGTGCCCCAGAGTGAGAACCTGGATCTCTCACATCCCACTACTACTACTACTACTATATTTCTAGTAAATTAATAGGAAAATCTACATTTTTGTCTGAAAGCAAAACTTTTACGTGAATTAATAATTGCAGTAAAATGAGACCTAAGTTGATGAAAAGTAAATTTGTTTGATTTTTTCATCTCCAGTACTGAGGAGATTCTTCATTTCCTCCTGAAGTTTTGAAGAAGCTGTTTCCTTGCAGACCCTTCTTTCTCCACTGGAAAAGTACCCCTTGTCATGATACCTTGGTAGGCTGCCCTGTTGTCCCGTTTCTAGGTCTCCCTGAGTACACCCCACATAGGTATCAGAAATCATCTCTTTACCTTTTCTGGGATGGAATTCCACAATTCACCCACTCTCAGACCAGGTTCTGGGTTACAGCCCCCTGGATATCAAGTGTGACAAATTCAGCAGATTTAACTGGGGTTGGACCCTGCAAAGGTTCTCTCTTTCAGAGTCTGTGACAGCATGCATTTGCAGTGAGATAGAAACAGCTTCTTCAAAACAAAGCCTGATTTATTTTGCCCAAGAGGTACTCGGCACTTAGAGAAGTGGATTTAAAATAACAGTGACCTTATCTAAGTGTAACCTCTCTATCCATAGCTCAGGCCAGTCTGTCTTGTTCTCCCTTGTAAATTGGGAGAAACCGCCTACTTTCTTGTAATCTTCTCCCTCTGTTTCTGAAGGCTGTCATCCTCAGGGTACCAGTAAGTGAGTTTAATATTTAATACCAGTTAATTGTTTGTTTTTTGTAAAGTGCTGTGCAAACCCATCATGCTGTTTAAAGAATATATTTTGTTGGAAATTTACAATTCCTTGTCTTCAATATTGAAAATTGCTGTGTCAAAAATTGAATTTGAACTGTAGGCCTTTGCTGACCTAAATGCTTGCTTTTAAGGTTTCTCTTGAACTTGATGTTATTGAATGTACTGGAACATAATGGCATATAATATTTAACATAATATTTAAGTTGGGATGATATAGTGTTGTAATATTTCTGCTTAATATCATGGTGTTTTGAAAACAGGCTCAATAAATAGGCTAACTTGAACACAAAGTCTAAATCTAAATAGCTTTGATTCAAACCATCTGAGGACACTTAAATGTAGGTCTGTCCTACAAAGGAAGCATGTCATTTATTTATCTTTCTGATGTACTAATGGGGGGAAATAAAACAAATACTTATGAGAATTACTAGCTTGATGTCTGCATTTGCAGCTAAGTCTTAAATACAAATATCCGTGTCAGAAATTAAGGAAATCCCATTTAGTAAATTGTGAGAAAATGTTCATAAACTGGAATGAGGGCTGGTCTCACCACCAGATGTGAAACACTTACACACCTTGAAACCACTTGTACAAGTCCCAGTTATTCAGATAAAGTCGATAAATACAATCTTGATGTGTGGGTGGGTGTGTCTTTAAAATGAGGCCTTAAAAAAATTTCCCGCCTGCTTTGCATGGATGTTAAAGATCATGTGGTGCTTTTAGGTTTGCCTTCATGTCACTGGCAAAAACATTTCCCTTTCCCCTACTGTTTCCCCCAGTGTGCTGTGGTCAGTTGGCTGCCTCCTTACTCACTCATCTTGATTTCAGTGATGCTGTATATATTTAATGTGTAAAGAGTGTTTGGCTCCTTTTCAATGAAAGAAAAGTATAAATTGTTTTATTACTATGATTATATGGTATCTACATATTAAGTCTTTAGTATTGGTTTAATTTTAGACTTGACTACATTTATCATCTTAACTCATTAAAACACAAGTGCTTATATTTCCCCGGGTAAACCAATGTGGTTCAGGGTGAGTTATCGTAAATGGTGTTATCACTAGGTATCACTATTAGCATATGTGTGCAGTCCTGAAAACTTAAAATGGCACCTCTTCTTAAGCAAAATTCCCTTTATTTTTAGAGGAATTCCCATATTATTCAAGGAAATTCACGCAGTAGGGGAGGAAATCCCTTGTAGAACATGTGAAAACTTTAAGGCTCCAAGACTGTAGTAATATTACACTGAAATATTTGAGTATCTGTAAGCAACTATGATTTAAATGACTGATTAAATTACTCCAAAAATACTTATAGAAACTAGTATTGAGATCTTTTTGTGCATCCCTATCTGTTTAAACTTGATACTAGTTAAGAAGGGAAAAAATCGAATATACTTCTTTCCTTCATCAATAATGCTAGTAGGAATTACTGTTGTAGACTACTACAGTGGAAGAGATTACTGGTTGGGAAGGAAAAGGGAAAAGATGTCAGTATTTAATGCTTTTCTGTTTCTATACTACATTAAGACAAGCATATCTGAATCTGGGATCCTGCATTTAAATTTCGCCCATTCAAACACTCCACCAATCTTTCAGATGGGTTGTTGCTGTATTGGCCTCTGAAAATTGTGATTCATCTTGATTGCAAAAGAATTAAAAACAAAAGAAGGATTGAGTAGTCAGTCTATAAAGATGGTTAATTCAGGAATGCTAACGCACACAAAGAATTTTATCTGTCATCACAGTCCCTTGTATATAGCTAAAGGTTAGAGTAATGAACAGCAATTCTTCTCACTCATAACTGAACTTCTTTTATGCATTTCTTAATTTTCATAGATATTCAAATTGGTAATTCTTGAGGAGGGTCTCACATTTTTCTCTTACCTGGTACATTTAATTCAACCAACATTGCTGGTGTTTTTACAAATAGGGTATGTTTTAGTCAGACTACTAATCTGCAATAAGACAACTATTATTCAGTTATCCTGTCTTTTTTTCAGAGAAGCAACATCTATTTTATTGAAAAGACATTGAAGATAGAGAAGGTATGATGTAATGATTTGTTTGTGAAGCTCTTTTTAGAATATAAAAGCTATTATATAATCAGATTGCAGTAAAACATTATTTCGCGTTTTAATTGTTTATTGTTCTAATCGTGTCTGTGCACTAGTTGTCCATTTATTCTTAATTTGGTATTTTCTACTTCACACTTAAGGATTTTTTAATGAGGTCTTATCGTGTTACATAGATGGGTATTTTGGAGACATTAAGGTATGTGCTGAAATTTTCCTCTGAGAATGTTTCTGATCTGTCAGTTTGAGGTGGTCTACCAATCATTAATTTAAGCCTTCTCAAAGCAGACCTTTTCTGTGTGAGGGACATGCTATCTATAATGGCTCTTAAACTGCTAAAGATTGAACTTTTTCATATGGATACCATGTGGCTTGATGATAACATATCTTCTCTATCAAGCCCTTATGATTTTAGGAGTGTTCATGGAACATGAAGAATTACTTGTTCCCTGATGGGTCTTTTCAAACTCAACACAAAAAAGCAGGGAGGGAACTGATAAGATTAAATGATGGGGACACTTATCAAAGGCTCTACCATAGATGTATTTATAGGGAGTTCACTACTGTTATTAGATTATGGTTCTTTTTTCTTGTCAAATCCAGAAAAATGCTTTCAAATGCATATTGTATGACAGCAGCATCAGGTTTAAGAGACAATGCTTTGAAATGGTATTATCTAGTTTGCCTACAGTGAGTCCTTGCTACCAGTCAAATTGCCGGCTTACTGTTCTGTCAAAGGGTGCGATCTCATACCTGCACAGTGGAAAGAAGGAAAGCAACTTCTGCAGAAGAAACTTTAAACAGGTGAACTGTCTAATTTTCAAACTTTTCATTTTATATCTGCTTACAATATTTTTTTGTAAACAGTCAAAGTAGTCTGAGTTAAAACCACCCAACTGACAGCAAAAGCTAGGGACAGACTGATCAACTGGAAACACAAGTAGATTGTATAACTAGCTGGTTGGTAAACTACCCACACTATAACTACAGTATAAGTAAGTGGTATACACCTTCAGTTTCTCAGCAAACTTTGTTTCCTTTCAGAGTAACAGCCGTGTTAGTCTGTATTCGCAAAAAGAAAAGGAGTACTTGTGGCACCTTAGAGACTAACAAATTTATTTGAGCATGAGCTTTCGTGAGCTACAGCTCACTTCATCCCTGCTATGCCTTCCCATTTCCTCTGGCATAGCAGGGATGAATCTGGTCCATTCTCTTATGGCTTATACACATTTGTTTTTGTTCTTTAATTATGGGGTTACTTTGTCCTAAATGATAAGTGTTTTATCTAGTTTAGCATTCCACACTAACCATTTAATTGCTTGTCTTTGGTAGCAGGGTCTGTAAATCATGGTATAGCTGAAGTTAAAAGGTGAGGGGTTTGGTTTGAAAGGTTGGCAAATTTACCAGTCAAGACCAGTTATGAGAAGTTCCTGAGTGACTTTGGTGCCTAAGTCTCATTGAAAGTCCATGGAACTTTGGTGCTTTTAAAATTTTTTCCCCATCGTCTCTTTACTTTTGGTAAATGATATGTCCCAAATAGATTTCATTAGGATGTACGTAAATGAGAATGTCTGTGGATTTGAGATTGTGAAATCAATGTTTTAAAAACATCAAATAACATTTGATTTCTAGAATTCATTTGCAGATGCGGTTTAACACTGAGATGAGATAAGTATAAACTAGTAGCTTTTGCATTTACTACTTCTGCACATACTGAGTTCAGACACTAGATCAATAGCTTTTTTGGCGTTACAAGGATTTAAAATGTAGGGTAAAAGGTTGCTGTTAAATGATAGTGCTGGATGTTCTCTCTGTAGGGGTCTGCGGACATGAACTAAAATACAATATCAGTATAGCAACAGCACAGACCTTGTCAAACAGCTGCAGTAATGTATGTCATATTTCATCAACTGTATGTTAAAGGCAAAGAAGAATTTAACTTTCAGGGCTGAGAGTCAGACAAAACCCAGGAAACTCAAAGGTAAGGCTGACAGTTCATCCTTATCTGTTGTCATTTTCCTTTTTAAATTGGTCACATTTAATTTAGTGCTAATGAAAAGTGAGAGATTAATGCACCAGGTTGAGCCAGGAGCAGCATGGGCAGATACTATGCAAGCCTCCACACACAGGTATGACAGTGCACATAAAGCCTCATTTGCATTAACCCTTCTCTTCTAATCTTGGTTACTTTTACTTGTGCCAGATTATGAGGTGGGTCTGTGATTTAAGGACTAGCAGACACCAAAATTCTTGAATATCTTTATCCTCAATGAGATTTGAAACCCAGTTCTCTAGCGGGGCTGCTGGTATGAACACTTAAGCTTGAAACTCTTAAGACTTGAGACTCTTTTTTCCTCTCATTGATTTACCTCTGGTTGAATTAAAATCTAAATAACGTTCCTAAATTTGAATATCCTCACATTTGACTGTGCATCAATTAAAAAATTTTAAACATTTAAAATTCTATTTTATTTGTAAATGTCATTGTTTTAAAGAGAGTAGGGTCAAAACACAACCTCTGTGTTGCCCTCTAGAAGAAGTTGCCCTCTATGTTGCCAAACTGCAACAATCAAATCACTGTGTATAATTATAAAAACAACTGGACTTAGCAAAAGAACAGGAAAATTGCAGTATGAAAATTAGTTTTCGGCTTTGCATAATTCATTAGAATAACCTCTTCTATCCATCCCCAAATGTCCTTGCTTTGACATGAGTGCTTACTGGAAACACAACACTCTTTACAAACCACTGCTTTTCCGTTTTTGTTGTTGTGGCCTTGTCCTTAAACATTTCCAAAATAAAATGCAAAGATAGGATTTGATTCTAGTCATTCAGAAGCACAATTTCCTCCCCTTTCACTGGAGTGCAGCCAGATTCTGTAAATTAGTGTACTTTAGCCCCAAATTACCAAGCCCATAGTTTAATGCTTACACACTACAGTAACACCTACACAACCTCCTGCCAAAGATAGTTGCTTCCCTTTACTCCCGAATGCTACTGGTAGATTTTGTGTTCTAGTATTTTTCATTTCTGTTATTACCTTTCATGTGGTAGGATCCCAAAATGCTTCAGAGTCTGTGTCCACCGCTTAAATACAACTACCTTAAGCAGTGAAAGTGAGCAACTAAGTACCTAACCAGCACGGAAGGAAAAATGTCTGCCAAGGACTGGGGGGATGTTATGTAAAAGACCATAGCACCCAGTATCCCTAACCACCAGCAGAGCCCCATAGTGCTAAATGATGTAATAACAAGAGATCAGTCTTTCTCTAAAGAGTTTATAACCTAATATTCAGAGCAGGCATAACAAATGGGCACAGTAAATATTTAGAAGAAATGGGGGAAGGCAGATGAGAGTAACCATACTATGAAAGTATGTTTACACAGGATAGCTAGATTGTCTTGTGTTAGGAAGCCCAGAGAAGAGGTTTCTGTAGGTCAGGATGGTAGATGAGGGCCTGAACTAGAATTTCAGTGCTGTGCACAAGAAGAAGAGGCCAAATCTTAAAGATACTATGGAGGACGAAGTTGAAGATTTCTATTAGATTGAGATGTGCAGGATCTAGAAAGAAGATGGGGTCCAGGATGCAGGCATGATTGAGAGGGAGGATGGCAACGGTAAATGAGAGAAAACAGTAAGTGGGGGAGGGCTTGAAGGGAAGACAAGGAGCTCTGTTTAAGTTGAGGGTGAGACACATGGAAAAGATGTAGGTCTGGACTGGAGACAGCTCCAAGAGTTAGGAGTAAAACTGACGTATTGGTTTAAAGATAGTAGTTGAATCTGTGTGAAGAGAGGATTGCCAAGAGATTAGGAGAAGGTGAAGGATAGAGAGGAGAGGAAGTGGACTCACTGAAAATGATGCTGAAGGAATGACAAGAGAAGTTGGAGAAGTGGCAGCTGAGAAAGGGCAAGATTTTAAAAAAGGTTATCAACTGTGTAGAAGCAGTCAAAAGGTCAAGGAGGAGGATGGAGCAGAAACCTTGGAACTGGACACTTAAAGCCCTTGGTGAGAGCAGTCTCTAACAGTGGAGGGGATCCAGGAGAGGAACTCAAGTCAACAGTTATAAGTGATTTGTTCAGTGAGTTAAGAGGTGAAAAGAAATTGGATGGTAGGTGGAGAGGGAGGTAGGGACAAGACTTCTGTTTTGTTTTGTTTACAGGATCGGGGAGAAGAAAATATGCTTGTGTCATGAAGGGAAAGAAAAAATAGGACACTGATCCATGTGACCGCTGTCCTAATGAGCCAGTAGGGGGTATGACTTGTGGAGTGTCAGTTCTTGTGCTCTGCACTTCAAAATATAAAGAGAAGTGACTTCTTTACTGTGTGCTCCATCCTTTTTTCAGTAAATCATGAGGGTTCTTTCTAAAATTCTGTTACTGCCACTATAAATCTTCTCTAGTTTTGTTTTCTTGTAAACAACATTCACTTTCAGGAGCATATTGAAGTTAAGATTCTTGTCCTTTAAACAAAGGATTAGTGCTTTATTACTAATCAGTGACATCACAGTTCTGTTTTTAATAAAATTGTATGTGGCAATTAACATTTTTACCTAGAAGCGCTGTGAAAAATGTATTTTTTACCTTTTAACAATACCAAAGGGTATGTGGTCAGTTTCTCAGTTAGAGGTGGAGCAGATCTTGTTTAAATATACATCCTAACAATCCTTAAAGGATTACTGTGTGTGTGCTTGTGAGCACTTTCCTCAGTTCAGCTTCACAATAAAAATGCCCCAGCTGACCTATTTTCAGAGATGGGGCAACGGGGGAAAGAAGGCCCCAAGACTCCTTTAAGGATTTCCATCTTCCTCTTGGGCTTGAGGAGCAGGAAATTAACTGGGGCAGGGGAACTTCCTAGTTGATTAAGGGGACTGAAGGATGCAGTGGAAGACCATTGGTTCCTGTGCAGCCAAGGGGAGGATTAATTGGCACCCTAAGGAAAGGGCCTTTGTTTTGGAGGAGGGGTTGAAGCTCAGAAGGAATTTTTCCCTCACTGACCAATTGGCTTGGGCAGTGTGGGATTTTCTTGGCTTCCCCTTAGAAGCCCAGCCCTGTTGAGAATGTTAGGTTGAAAAGATCTTGTTTTTGTTGCATCTTGACAGGTGCTCAGTACCAGTCATCATTCACTAGGGGGTCTGGTTCCATGACAAACTACAATTGGAAGCAAGATTAGAAGAAAGCATCTTTGAAGAGGTTGCACGGGACGGGATTGAGGCTCCTAATATGTGGTACAGCAAGGATGCAATCCCTATTCCTCGTATCTCTTTACACATCTTAGGAACAAAAGGCAGTGGGGTCACAGTAATAGTACTGAGATCAAGTTAAAGGTGTGGAAAAGGGGGCTGCAAGTAGCTTCCTCTGGTAATACAGATTACAGAAAAAAAATGACCTGCACCTAATAAGTTATTGCCAGCTAGTTTCCCAGATGTGTTTATTAAAGTTGCATCATAATTAAACCAAAATCCTGATGTTGTCTGTGTTCCCGCAGTGTCCAGAACAATCTGTTACATACATTATATTGTAACACAATTGTTTGAGACATTTCATTTCTTTTCTAAATTGAGAGAATTGTGAAGCTTAATCATGCTGATATTCAAGGTTCCCCTTTATTTAATAAGACTTCCAGCTGACTGTCCCTCCTTTGCCACAAGGCAATGCACATCATTGTACCCAAATGAAACCACAAAGTTACATGTACTGGAAGTAATGTTGTTTGCCTATTTGTTTTTAGTGATTTTTTTGCTCCAAAAAGTTTCTTTATCAACTTTCAGCCTAAAAGCATTTTTTAAGAGCAAAGTCTATAAAATTATGAAAAGCTACTCAATAGCGATACAACTGTACTGTTGCCTTAACTTTAACGTTGAATCATCCCAGCAGGATAAAGAGGGTAAGCAAATGTCAGCTCATTTGAATGCTCTTTAATCAGCTTGATATCAATAAGCAAATAATTTTGTGGACTTTCTGTGAATAACCTGTTCTAATTTATTTGGAATTTGACTGAGAAACAGCAGTTTTGTCTTGTGTTTCTATTAATCTTTTATGTTAAAAGTAACATTTGTGTTTACTTATTGCTACACCAGTAAGGGCTAAACTATTCAGGCTTTTCTACTAAATAATCTGACAAATATAAAAAAGCAGTTTTGACATAATTGGATTTTTATTGTTGTATTACAATTGATTTGGGAAATAATGTTTATATTTACTTACCATCTTACTGGAGCTCAGTTTGTCTTTTTAGGATTTTTATATTAAATATCCAGATTTAACTGATTTAAAAATATGGCTGTGGCTTAATTCGTTAAGTGATAAATTCTTACACGCCAAAATGAAATTCTGTAGAAGTATGACTCTCTCTCTCTCTCTCTCTCTCTCTCTCTAATAGATACTTATTGCTCAGAGATTAGCGTACTACTTTGGATATTAACACCGTAACAGTTCATGAAATGTGCGTGTCAGTTTTTAAATGAATATTTTATTGATCTAAAAATCTTAATTTATAAGTAAAACTTAAATTCCCTGGATTTATTACTGTAATGTAAGGGATATATTGCATTTACAGTGAATCGTGCTGCAAAAATAATCTACCCTGCCTGACGTTCTGACCTTGTCCTTTTCAAATCCCTTAGGACTACTAGGAACAGTGTTAAACGCTCCTTAATTTTTTAATTTTTTTTTTTTTGCCTTTAAGGGCCTACATGCTCTAGTTCCTGCCTCTCTCTACTTCCCCATCATCACTCCTTTTGCTCTACCCCCAGCCACTTGACTAGCTGCTTCATGCTCTCAAACTTGGTCATCTTCCACATAGTTCTCTAAGTGCTCTTGAAAAGATAATAGTGGCTTTTTGTAAAGATACCATGTTTACATCAATCCTGTTGATAAGCTAAGTATCTCACAGCTCTTTCTGAGAGCAAAGTTCCCTAGTAAAGGATTTGAAGATTGGTTTCCTTTATGCTTTAGTTGTTTTAAGATGAAGTTAATATAAAATGTTCCAACTGTCTCTAGTGCCCAATACCTGTAATTGCAGTCTTGCTCTCCAAAGCCTCTGGAAAAGGAAGGTTTCAGATCAGAGGAGTTAATCTGTGGTAGAAGAATGGGAGAGAAGGCCTCTTCCTGGACCCTAACAATCACCATTTTAAAAAGGGAGTGGCCTCTACTTCAACCAGCTGTTTCTTGCAAAGCAATCTGGAAATCACCCCACCAAGACTGTGGCATGCTGGAAAATGAGACAAAATCTGTTTCCCCTGTAAACATAGCCTCTCATAGCAGAATAGATTAAGGAGAAATAGGAGGCTGGTGTACCTGTTTAGAGCCAGTGAGCATATTGCTGCTTGGGAAAGAGCTCTAAAGGTTTATATGGGTTATCTTAGCTTTCTGTGATTTGTTAAATGTAGAAAGGGTAAAGTAGTGTGGTGGCTGTTTTCGTTGGGGTGTCTCTTCTCCCTCCCTTATTAGAAGAAATGTGATTTTCTATTATCTTCATATTGGATAGCTGTTGGTAGTTTTAACTCTTTCCCCTTCCTCCTAAAAGTATTGCATGCCATAGTCTTACTGCCTAATAGCATAGTAAAAAAAAATTGTTATAACATGCAGCCTTCTTAATTACTGTGCTTATTCCACTAATATTTTAACTCTTACCTATTCTACAGTAAGTAATACTACAACATTTTGAATAAGACTTTAATAAGTACAGGGTAGCACTTTTCAGTTAAGCTTCTCACTATTGTGAGAACTACTTAAGCTGATAGTACCTTAGTTGTGCTCTCAGTCTCACAGAGCTGAGAATAAAGTCCTCGTGACTGCTCGTCCCTTGCCACATGTGATCCTAGAACACACTCCACCCTACATACTTATTTTGTGAAAACCCTTCTATTTGACCTAAGTTGTAATGCAGCATCCCTTTCTGAGAAAAGGTACTAAATGATTGATTAAACTTTTTTCCCCCTCCCTTGTGGCAGAAATGAGAGGGTATAGACCAACCCTGGTGGGGGGTTTCTGTGAATGGATACATTACTACTTTTATAAAAGTTAATTTCTTGGTAAAATATTGCTGTACAAAAAAATCATGTCTCAGAAATGCCATGAGATAACTTCATTTTAAATATCTACATAGCTGTAGAAATAACCTCTAGAATTAATCTACTAACAAGAGGCACAAGTCAAGACTAGTTTCAGAGTAGCAGCCATGTTAGTCTGTATTCGCAAAAAGAAAAGGAGTACTTGTGGCACCTTAAAGACTAACACATTTATTTGAGCATAAGCTTTTGTGAGCTACAGCTCACTTCATCGGAAGCATTCAGTAGAAAATTCAGTGGGGAGATTTATATACATAGAGAACATGAAACAACGGGTGTTACCATACACACTGTGACGAGAGTGATCACTTAAGGTGAGCTATTACCAGCAGGAGAGCGGGGGGATGGGGAGAACCTTTTGTGGTGATAATCAAGGTGGGCCATGTCCAGCAGTTGAAAAGAACAAACGGTGGCCGGGGGCGGAAAGGGGAATAAACAAGGGAGAAATAGTTTTACCTTGTGTAATGACACATCCACTCCCAGTCTCTCTTCAAGCATAAATTAATTGTATCCAGTTTGCAAATTAATTCCAATTCAGCAGTCTCTCGTTGGAGTCTGTTTCTGAAGTTTTTTTTCTTGAAGAATTGCAACTTTTAGGTCTGTAATCGAGTGACCGAGGAGATAGAAGTGTTCTCCAAATGGTTTTTGAATGTTATAATTCTTGACGTCTGATTTGTGTCCATTTATTCTTTTACGTAGAGACTGTCCAGTTTGACCAACGTACATAGCAGAGGGGCATTGCTGGCACATGATGGCATATATCACATAGGTAGATGTGCACGTGAACAAGCCTCTGATAGTGTGGCTGATGTGATTAGGCCCTATGATGGTGTCCCCTGAATAGATATGTGGGCACAGTTGTCAACGGGCTTTGTTGCAAGGATAGGTTCCTGGGTTAGTGGTTCTGTTGTGTGGTTGCTGGTGAGTATTTGCTTCAGGTTGGGGGGCTGTCTGTAAGCAAGGACTGGCCTGTCTCCCAAGATCTGTGAGAGTGATGGGTCGTCCTTCAGGATAGGTTGTAGATCCTTGATGATGCGTTGGAGAGGTTTTAGTTGGGGGCTGAAGGTGATGGCTAGTGGTGTTCTGTTATTTTCTTTGTTGGTCCTGTCCTGTAGTAGGTGACTTCTGGGTACTCTTCTGGCTCTGTCAATCTGTTTCTTCACTTCAGCAGGTGGGTACTGTAGTTGTAAGAATGCTTGATGGACATCTTGTAGGTGTTTGTCTCTGTCTGAGGGGTTGGAGCAAATGCGGTTGTATCGTAGAGCTTGGCTGTAGACAATGGATCGTGTGGTGTGTCCTGGATGGAAGCTGGAGGCATGTAGGTAGGAATAGCGGTCAGTAGGTTTCCTCAGGAAGTCAGTGGTGTCTCGAAGGTAGCTGGGAGTGCTGCTAGCGTAGGGCCTGAGGAGGGAGTCTACATAGCCAGACAATCCTGCTGTAAGAAGGCCAATGCCTGAGATGATGGGGTGCCCAGAATTTCCAGGATTATGGATGTTGGGTAGCAGATAGAATACTCCTCTACCCATGGCAATGCCCCTCTGCCATGTACGTTGGTCAAACTGGACAGTCTCTGCATAAAAGAATAAATGGACATAAATCAGACATCAAGAATTATAACATTCAAAAACCATTTGGAGAACACTTCAATCTCTTTGGTCACTCGATTACAGACCTAAAAGTTGCAATTCTTCAAGAAAAAAAACTTCAGAAACAGACTCCAACGAGAGACTGCTGAATTGGAATTAATTTGCAAACTGGATACAGTTAATTTAAGCTTGAATAGAGACTGGGAGTGGATGGGTCATTACCCAAAGTAAAACTATTTCCCCTTGTTTATCTCCCCCCCCCCACCACACTGTTCCTAAGACATTCTTGTCAACTGCTGGAAATGGCCTACCTTGATTATGACTACAAAAGGTTTCCCACCCCCCCACCCTCCCCCGCTGTCCTGCTGGTAATAGCTCACCTTAAGTGATCACTCTCGTTACAGTGTGTATGGTAACACCCATTGTTTCATGTTCTCTATGTATATAAATCTCCCCACTGTATTTTCCACTGAATGCATCCAATGAAGTGAGCTGTAGCTCACGGAAGCTTATGCTCAAATAAATTTGTTAGGCTCTCTAAGGTGCCACAAGTACTCCTTTTTCTTTAAGTCAAGACAAGTCTCCATAGTGGCATCCTATATATCAGATGACCCTCAAAGAGCAAGAATGGAGCCTTAGACAAATCAGTGAGAAACCATGGCGGAGCACTGGCTTTGGCTGCTGCAGGCTTATCCTATATAATGAGGTTGCATTTTTAACCAGTGTTGCTTATGTAAATTTCATTTGCGCAATGAGATACTATCTTTAATGCTTCACCCACTTACAGTGTAAGTGGTAACTCTCTACTTTTGATTTTGATCTTGAACAATTTACTACTGTATACTGAAAAATGAAGTTTTCAGTCAGTTCAGCCCATGCTTCTTCCAGCATATAATTCAGAAGAAAACAAGAGTACAGGTTACCAAAGATTGAACCTACTGATCTACTTAATACTGACAGCTTCTTGTTCAATGATCTCACCATACATTAAGCAGTGGAGGCTGTTGTCTCACGTGTTGGAAAAGGTGTATGCCCTTTAAGGGCTAATAAGCCAGGGAGTGACTTTCTGCTACAGACTAGGTCAGCCAGAGGAGGCTGACCTATTCCTCCCTACCCCCGCTGACCAGAAGAGAGGGGAGGGACTATATAAGTCCATGCCAGTGTAGCAAGAGCCCTCTTTTGGGTGAACCAGCACTCACCCTCCCACCGATGGAAGTGGTGAAATACCAGGTATTGGCAGAATATGCTGTGGGCATTGTGGTAGTTGCTTCTGTCTCCCTCCCTGCCCATGAGATTGGCTAAAGTAAAGTGCGGGGGCGGGGGGCTTGTCACTTCCCCACAGCATGTTCAGGGGACTTAGTTGGGACAAACATGGAAACAGGAGTTAGGCTAGGATGTCACAACTGCTTATGTAAATGTGGGGCAGCTGTCCAGTGTGGATACTCCATAGCGAAGGGCCAGAGTGATCAGATTAAAGAATACCTCCTTTAAATCCTTTACCAATCCCTTTTAAGGAGCAGAAACAGGTTGTTTAGAGCACCTATGACTTGTACAGGCCGGAACTAATATTGTCCATAGTCATTGTGTGCCCCCCCCCCACCCCCCTTTAACCCACGTTTGAGAGGAGGAGGGTGACAGAAGCCCCCTCCCTATAAATTTATGGAATTCCTGCACTTTCATCTGCAAGATACTCCCAGATATTTAAGAATGAAGGTGGCAGCATATTAAACCACCGCATATCTCCTGTCCACCTTCCAGTGGTGTAAATGTTCATAAGGTAGACATTAAATATTAAAAATTCAGTATAGGAAAGTGCACAACAACTGATGGATAAGATAGAGTACAAGGCTTTCAGTACAGCAGAGAAAGTCTGGACACATCAATGGGGGACAAATTTTTATACTTTTGTTTTAATAACTTAATAAAGTCCCATCAATAATGATGCTTTAGTAAGGTTGAGTTGTTTATTAATGGTGTATTGTTCTTAGCAACCAACAGTGACAGGATAGGTATGGGTGCATTTTAAATAGATCACTGTAACATAATGATCTAACTGGAGCACATTTAGGCCAAAGGCTTTTCACAGAAAGGTAATAGGAGTGGCTTTCTTTCAGGCATGTTATACAAACAGAAAGGATCAAAATAGCTCTATTATAAGAAACAGTAATTAGCAACATATCTTTACAACAAAAATAAGTTTCCAAATTAGCTCTCATGAGCAATGCAGTTAATTTAGACACATATATACATTTCCCTGCACACACTATTTCTAAATATCCTTTTCAAATACATATTCCTACAGTAGTGCAATACAACTTTCCCAGCAATCACAACACAAGCCAGCTGCCCCACAAGGTAGGGCACAGAGAATTTCTCATGGCCACAATCCTGCAGTTTCTACTCAAGCAAAATTCCCTGTAACTTTACTAGGAGTGTTGACTAAGAGTCAAACAATTAGGCCCTTAGTTAGTGGATAGTACACTCCTCTGTGGGGAGTTACTTTAGGTGTAGAACTCTCCAGGCAGAGATATGAGAATATATCCCTAAGTATTATTTATACAATGGCTATTAAAATAGTTGAAATGTAAATCATTTTTGTGTGCGTGCTATTTAATTTACAAAATGGACTTTCAGGCAGAGGGGCACGTCTGTATCCGGAGGACTGATTACTTTATTAAATAAAGAAATAAAACTGGTATGTCACTTTTACCATTGCATTTTTCCCTTACACTGTATGTCACACCAGTAGCAGGTAATATAATATACCATAAAGCATTTTAATATGACCTTGTAATTAGAAAGCAAAAACATTTTCTGTAACAGTTTAGTATTAAAATTCTTTATATGCACACATGGTGTTCATAACCTGACACCTGAAGCAATATGGATTTAGTTTGATAGTTCAGTTGTAAAGAAAATACTATGTACTTCATTCACTAAAGTAGTTGGTACATATAAAAAGAGATGCAGTCAGTTATAAACCTGGCAGTATTTTTAGATATATGTATGTATTTTAAAGTCTCGTGATGGAATGATAAAAAAAGGCAGGAATCTCTTCAATTAATGGAGCTCCAGTATGAGATTTGCACTCTGTGTATTTCTCATTAGCTTACAAGCAGTCCAAGTCAGTCTGAATACACTGCACCAGAAGTTAACAAGTGTCTAAAGCTTTGATAAAACTTAAATGCAGTAGGTTCCATTACGTTGTATTTCTGTTTAAATATATAAAACATAAAAAACTGTAATGGAAATTGATTGGATAAAAATATTAACATTCAAATAAAACTGCACTTTTTCAAATCAGATTTAAATTTATATTTTTGCAGATTTTATCAGCATGACTTGAATATTTAATTTAATTTTATGTGCCTTCTATCATCAAAGATATTACATATCTACCACTTATTTTACATTAGGTATTTTTATTGTATTATGTTATCAATCACAGGCTTTCCCCACAGCATAACCCATATTTGAAGCCTTCATCAAATTTGTCTGTACAATGCTAAATATATTTTCAATGATAAATGCCTTTGTACAATATTTACAAATTCTCTCCATTGTGATAAAAAGACAAAATAAATAAAAAGCTTAGAGAAAGGAAATGCTGCCTAGGCTTTGGGCTTTTTCTTTTATCTTCCCCCAGCAGATGCTAGACTCCTCAGGAGATGAAGTTGGCTAGCCGGGATTGTTTCTCTTTCTCTTATTTGGGCTGTGACTGGGATCTTGTTTCAGTTCTTGGTAGTGCACCTGTTTAAACACAAAGTTCAGAAAGAAACTGGTCAGGTGGCCACTCATGAGCAGAAAAAAGAGCACTAAGGAATGAGATTTTTTTTCCTTGGGGGAGAAAAGTGCTATCCTGCTTCAAACCGTATGGGCGCTGCAGCTGGGCTGCAAAAACAACAGAATAATAGATCTGGAGTAAGAAGAAAAATCAGAATTAGGAAGATCCTGCCAGGAAATACAATAAGGTATTGATTTAGTGAAGTCTTTTTGTTTTCCTCACAAAATATTACTATTTATTTACTATTTATTACAATAAAATAATATTGAAAATAAAACAGTATCAAGTTGAAAGAGATCAATAAAAATTCCTTACAATCTGTTATTTAATACATTCTCCAGTAATGCAAAGCCCATAGCATGCAGAGGGGCAGATTCAGACATAATGTATGCAAGTGCAACACCAAGTATAAATTTAACCCAGCATCTGAAAATGTCGAAAGCCTATCCTCTTGATCTACCTAGTGAGTTATGAGAACATGCTGTAACACTTAACAGTTCTTGGAAGATCCCACACCACACTATAAGTGCACAAACTTCATAACACATTTTTTAAAAGGGCAACCTCATCCCCTGTAGTAAATGAAACAACAGTTTTCACCTTAGAAAAACAGGTGGCAACAACAACCCAAATTCACAATGCTACCACACGATACTGGGCAAAACCGCCTGCCGTTGACTGCACTGTTGAATTTGCTTTTATTACCGGATATCCCTAGTTCTTCTCTTCAGGGGCTGATGGCTTCAGGCAGCAGCAATTCCTACAACAAACCCCAGCGATATTTACAAGTCCCTGGTGGTTGCTTAATAGCAACTCCATCACCCACTACCATTTCCTAAATTTTTACTGATTGCCTCTAAAGAGACAACCAAGGCAAAAACTAATTCCCTAACTGGAAGAAGTACAGAAGACTCATCAGCCTGTTTGAGTTTCAGATTCTATGGGTCAGAGAATATAAACTCAAAACAAAATAATACAGTTTTTAAAATTATAAAAAACAAAGCCATAGAATTATTAAACTAATGTTAAATTGACAACCATATGAGAATTAAAATAATGTATACACACCACTTGTACATCTGAGGGAACTCTGGAAAGGAAGTCAAGTAGCTCATTGTTATCAATTGCATATGGACTGCGAAGTTTCTTTGTAAATTTATTGATGCCTGGAAAAGTGATAGTTCAAACGTTATTAAAATCTCTGCAGTTTTTATATCACCAGTTATTAAAAACACATTTCTGGAAAACTCCTGACAAAGATTTTAAGATACATTTTTAGTATTAACTTAGTGCACTATATACTCAGGCCTGGTCTATATTACAAAGTTAGGGCACCATAGGTTGATTTGCATCGACCTAGTTGTGGCATGTGTCTACACCAAAATTTGTCTCCTGCCAGCATATGCACACCATTACAGTGACGCAATGACACCATCTCCCCAAGTGACACAGTTGACCTACTTAGGGTGAGAGTGTGAGTATAAACACTGCATTTCCTATGTCAACTCTAACTGCTCTCCAGTAGCTGTTCCACAGTGTCCCTACTCCTGCAACAGTGGCCACTCTGGTCACAAAGTCCACAGCCAAGAGGTCATGGAGACCCAAAGCTGCCCACCACCTCCTCACCCCTCCTTTAAAATCTGTATGCTTTTGAAATTCCTTTTCCTAACTGCCTCCCTCTTGAGAAACACCTACCAGCTCACTTTTGTTGTGTGCATCAGACCTGGCCAGCTTCAGAGGCACTAGAAGCACTCCTGCTGAGAGCAGGCAAGAAGTTCTGGATCTACTTGTGTGGGGAGAAGAGGCTGTGCAGCACAGCTATGGAACAGCCACAGAAATATTGACAGCTATGTGCAGATTGCACAGGGGATGCTGAAACAGGGCAAGAGAGGGATGAACAGTAGTGGCACCTGACAACAAAGGAACTTTGCCTGGGATACCAGAAGGCAAGGGAGGGCAACAATAAATCTGGTAAAAAGAACAGGAGTACTTGTGGCATCTTAGAGACTAACAAATTTATGAGACTAATTTAATTAAATAAATTTGTTAGTCTCCAAGGTGCCACAAGTACTCTCTTTTTCTGTTTGAGGATACAGACTAACACGGCTGCTACTCTGAAAATAAATCTGGTGTTGCTCCCAGACCTGCCGTTTAACAACAAACCATGCCATACTCGCTGGTGACCCACCAACACTCTACAGAGCACTGTGAATGCTTTGCTGGAGCCTGAAGACGAGACCCACCCCCCTGCTGTGAACAGTGATGAGAGGGCAGATGTGGACTGGAAAGGGGTCATTTTAAATTGTTGGACACAAAGTAATTTTATTTTAAAAATTACTAAAACGATTTAGCTGAGAGAAACAGGAAGCGGTAGGCCAACTCTTACTAATTATTTCTCTGGCTGCCAACACACGGGTATAGCTCCCACTATTTAGTCATGGGGGGTCTTTTACATACTTTAGGGGACACCATGATTAAAGCAAAGAAAAATAATCACAATTATTAATCATTTTATTATTAAAGGAAAAGAAAACAACACAAGTAAATCACTGGTGACATCCATTACAATCTCGTGTCTCTCTCTCTCTCTCTCTCTCTCTCTCTCTTTGGAGAGCTTTAAAAGAGATTACACCCTGGAGAATGAACAGGTCCAGGGGCTGCTTTTCTCTTAGTAAGTTAAGACCAAAGTATATTGTTTCCCAGAATTATTGTGAATGCACTTTAGCATCGTATTAGATACTTCAACCAATTATTGTTGCCTCTACATAAACAGCTTAAGGCCAAGTGGATTTTGTTGGTTATTAATAAATAACCAAAAACAGTTTATAATTGGAGAAAGTAAGCAATCTGAATTAATCCTATGAAATCGAAGAAAATATTTAAATTAGTTACCTAGTAGAAGCCATTTCAGGCCAATTAACCAATATTAAGAATCCTAAATCCAATTAAAATCCACTATTTCTCTGTTTGCAAATGTTTAGCCCATCTCCTCTCCAGGAAGTCATGATTTAACCATCTGATGATTAACAGGAGAAAGTTAATATTTTAAGTTACAACAGCATTATAACATACCAATAAAATCATTACAAGGGTCTTGGCAGTATCTTAGTTAACTTTCTCTCACCAAACTAGGTTGATGTTTTGGAGAGGTTTCCTTGGTTTCTTCTCGAGTCTTCTGTGTTTTTCCTATCTGTCTGTGTCAGCTTGCGGGATGGATAGGATGGGTTGTGAGGTGCTTGCTGTCTAAGCAGAGTAGCGAGGGTCAGGGTCAGGGGGCTTTATGCATGTGTGAGGTGCTCACTTCAGAGGTTTTACACCCTTCTCCTTCCTATTTTCAAGAAATTATAGGAAACCTTTTGAGGTTTTTAGATTTAAAGTTGATTGCTGTCACCCTTTCAGGGTTGGCTTAGGTGATACTTTCAGCTCTTGAATATGCAGTCTGTTTAATGAGTATGCAGCATTTCTTTAACTGCCTTTGTTCTTGGGGATGGAAAGATTCAGATATCTTTTAAAATTAAAATTTTGTTTTTGTTCAGTCCATTTTCTAAGATATTAAAAGATAAAACTGAAAATATATTTTTCCAATTGTCCAAAACATTCCTGGTTTTATACAAAAGTTCTGTTCTTAAAACAATTTTTTTAAATTAAATAATTCAAATAGTCTTGAGCTTAAATAATTAAGTGTTGATGACTTTGGAGATTTGATAATTCTATTCCGGAGTAGGTTGAGGGTTTGCTTGTGCACTGCCAGAAATTAATTTCCCATTAATATGAATATCCTATACTTAAATGGCTTCTCACACTAGTTGAGCAAGGGCATTAGATTCCATGTTGGTACATAAACCATTTACACAGCGATGACATAAGGAGCTACATTAGGAAGTTTTCATTTAGTTAACGTATTTGGAAGTCTACATTTCACAGACGTGTTTGTCATTTCAACATTTAAGAAATAAACAAAAGTTTAAAACATCTCCAACTAAACATGTTTTTCTCTAAAGTGTTTAAGAACACAAGCAGATTTTCTTGCAAGAGTATGGGGGTTGGTAGAGCCCACTTTAACTCAACTTATTGCTCTGATAACACACCCTTACATTCCTTTCACAATCATGGTTCTTCCTAAAACATCAAAGTTTACATAGTTTATTTCTTGATGTTTGTTTGTCCGTGGGAAATAAAAACAGAAACCTGGAATTTCTTTGATTAGCTTTAACATTTTGTAACATAACTAGCCAAACATATGTATTTCCAAACATCCTGACTATAACTTTCTTAAAGCTATATCTTAATATTTAGTAAAGGTGCAAACAAGTTTGTAATGACTTAAGAAATTAAGTTGAAATAAATTTATTAATGTAATTTTTGCATCAATATTGAAGTCTTTCTTCCACAAGAAATGGGGTGGGGAGGAGATGTGGCAGGGACCATACTGTGAGGAAGGATCTGTTTGAAACTCTCCTGGAGTCAAGCCAATCCCAGGTGAGTGCAGATGTGCTGATGAAGGGGAAGGGAGCTCAGGTAAGGTAGTATGGTACTCCAATTACACAATTTACATTAGACCAGTTCCTGTACTCAGGTCTGCTTTTCAATTCTTTCACTTGTTGAGGCAGGCAGGAGGGGGCCATGCAGAATAAATTGTTTATCGGAATAGGGATGTGTCTTCTACCCTCATGAGAGATGTTAATGAAACTTTCATGGAGATATTCTACAATCCTCTTCTGAAAATTCCTACGGAGCACATCCTTGTTTCTTCCCCCACAATAGGAGACCCTTCCCACACCACTCTGCAATAAGTTTGGCTGGCACTGCTGCAGTAAATAGGCTAGCAGCATACAGGACACGGTGGCTTTGGGACGTCAATTGCAGCTGGGTTCTCTATGCCTTTTTCATCCTCAACAGTGAGATATCAGCCAAAAAAGGTCACCACTGTCTGTGAAAATAATGCCATATATTCACTGCACTTTCCTTATACCCGTATCCAGAGAGGGGTGCCAAATAATCAAAGCTTCAGTGCAACGGAACACTCACCATGGTTTGAGCTGCTGAGTGGTGCTGTAGTGAGGTGCTCCAAAGCTAAAGTGACAATGAACATTTCACATTAAAGGTATGTAGGGGGATAATGTAAGATAGTTTTGAGACTTATCTTTCCCTTTCCATTGTGACTGTATATCGGTGCTGTTTCTGTCTGTTTTAATCAGCAAACCCTGGCAAGGTGGTCTGGAAAGGTGCCCCTGAATGTCTGACCCTGATCAGGAGGCGAAAGAATAGGATTCAGAAGGACATGCTCTCTGTCACCCTCCCATCCTCTACTGCCTCAGTTTGTGAACATAGGGCTTGGGAGGAGCCGTATGACCATGAAAGACAGAGAATGGAGAGAGCAGTTGCTGCACGAGAAGGAAAAAGACAGAGGTGCATCGAGAAGCGCACCAGGACATCATGAGTTTGTTCAGGCAACAAAATCAGATGTTGCAAGCAGTATTGACCTACATGCCCAAGATCCTGGACTCAGCAGCCTTTCCAGTCATTGGAGAACTCCATAGTCGCAGCTCCCTACATCCCCCAACATACCAGGTGGCAGCCTAGTCTACATCCTTATCCCTACCACTGCACATGGGCAGGACAAGATGGATCATAGCGACACGTATACAGGCCTGTGAAAACCACACGGTGCATGTGTGGCCACAACCTACTATACCGCAGTAGGTTTTACATACATGAATATTAACCATCACTTTTTACTTCGTATTTTCAAGTATGGTTCACCCTTTTACAATGTTGGTAGAAGGCTTAACTTTGTGTGTTTGTTGGCTCTTTAATTTTGTTGTCTGTTTCTTTGCAAACAAAGTTCTATTTTTGGAGACTCAGTATCTTTATTACTTTACATTACAAAATTCATAGCAGGAAGCAAACACCCACTGATATTTAATCTTCATACACATGACAATCACTTTCATAAAACCATCAGACAACATGATTGTGGTTGACTGTTAAAAGAGAATCTTTTTTTAAGGCCTCCTTTAGCCATATATCTGCAGTTGACTATCAGCCCATGTGTCTGGCTGTTCAAATTCAGCAGACACCCAGTCCAGCCTGACAGTAGCTTTTTCCCCTTCATCCTCACAGATATTATGCAGTACACAAACAGCTATAACGACGGAGATGTTGGCCTTGCTAGTCCTAGCTAGTGAGTAAACAGCACCAGCATTCCTTCTATCTATCAAAAGCACATTCAGGGGTCTTTACCTGCTGAGTTAGAAGCTGAATCTTTTTTTGGTGCTGTTCAGGTAGCCAGTGTACCGCTTCAAAAGCCAGGGAGCAATGGGTGGGCCAGGTCCCCCAGAATCACTATTAGAATTTCAGCATCACCAGTGGTAATCCAGTGGTCAGGGAAGTACGTTCCTGTTTGTAGCTTTTTAAGAAGTCTTCTGTTCTTAGAGATGAGAGTATCATATTGCTATCAGTTAAGTGTCCCTGGTGATGCACTAGCACTTGCAGAACCATGGAAGAGTATCCCTTTCTGTTGATGTACACAGTGACAAGGTGGATTAGTGCCAGAATAGAGAAATGCATGTTGTGTATCACCCCAGTATAGTCTGACAACCTGATTGCTGCAAATCCATCCACTATTTCCTGTACATTACCCAGCATCACAGTCCTGCGTAGCAGGAGTTGCTTAGTGGCCTTACACACTTGATGACAACTGCCTCCACTGTGGATTTTCCAACTCCAAACTGATTGCCAGCTGATGGACAGCAATCTGGCATTGCAAGTTTCCACATCATGATTGCCACTTGCTACTCCACTGTTAGAATAGCTCATTTTGATGTCCCTGTACTGGAGGTTTGGGGCAAGCTCAGCACACAGATACCGGAGTGTAGCCTGTTATATCCAAGAGTTCTGAAGCCACTGCTAATCATCCCAAACCTGCATTACAATGAGATCCTATTAATCGGCCCTCATTTCGCAGGCCCATAAGCAGTGATCCACCATCTAGAACGGCTCTGCAAACACCAGCAGCAACCTGGCATTTTTTTTCATCATCCCCATCAGTATCTGGTTATTGTGCTTGAACATCTCTTCATCTTCATCTCTCATCACAATCTTGGTTGTAGTAGTCCTGGTTCAAGTTCTGCAAATACAGGAGAATCGTGCATCCTGTATTAGCAACTCTCATGAGAATGGTGCTGTGCTGTGAAGGATCCATGCTTCTGCCACAGAGATGGCAGAGACAAAAATGCAGTGCATGAGGCTGTGGGAATTTTTTTAAATGGTGTGAAAATTATAGGATGTCGAAATTATTTCAGGATGGAGAAAGCGACAGGGTGATAACTTGCCCTCTCGCTCCCAGAAATCCCTAGGCAAATCATTGGTATCCCACAAAGCACCACAAAAATGTCCCAAAAGACACTGGGCTGGGCAGCGGCACAGGGCACACTGGGATACCTATCATAGTGTGCCAGATTTTACATTGATGCAACACTTATGCTGGGTATGTGTAGCACCAACAAAAGAACCCAAGTGCCCAAGCAATATACAAAAGTCAGCAACTATTTCCCGATGCAATTTGCTTTGACGAAACTTTGTAGTGTAGACATGGTATCAGTCTCTAAATGTGCTCATGGAGTATTTTTTTTTTTCCCCACTAGCCCCTCCTTTAATTTTCATCTTGGCAGTAACACCTAAAGGTGATTGGAAGTTTTCGGATGGAACATTTTTCTGTTAGAAAATGCCAATTTGTCAAAAGCAAAACATTGCGTGGTAACATGTAGATTTTGACACGGGTTCCGATGGAACCCTACCTTGCTAGTCACGTTGCAAAACCTGCCTGCTAGGCACGTTTCAGTGAAAAACCTGCTTGGTTTCCTGCCAGCTTGCCTGCCCAACTCCCCAGCAGCTGGCCCAAAGAATTGCCCCAGGGCTTCCGGGGTCAACAGATCCAGGGAAGCTCTGCCATAATATCAGACTCTTGGGCCAGCTGGCTGCGCAGCCTCTAGAGTCTGGGAAGCAAGCTGCCCAGAGAGCTGGGGAGTCCTGACATCCCACAATATTTCATCCCAGAAACACTCAAACATGATGTTTCTAAAATATGCAATATGTTGATGGGGCTGGCAGGCTCTCTGGCTCCATGGCAGCCTCAACTCTGAACATTCAGGGACTGTCACGGAGCTGGGGATCTTGGAAGCCCCAAAAGCCCTAGCAGCTTCTGATTAAAAAACTGCATGTCAGTTTCAGTCAGCAACCACCAAGGGTCTTGGGGAGCGTATTTCACTCCAGAAATATGTTTTGGTATTTCTGAAATTAAATATTACAGAACTTCATTTCCATGAAAAATTTGGACTCTTTGGCCCGATTGGAACGAATTTTCTGAAAACTCTGACATTACTGCAGAATGGAAATCTGATTTCCTGGTCAGCTCTAGTGTCAACTGTTTTTTTTTTGTTTGTTTGTTTTAACACTTTACAGTAAATTGAGGTAATGATCTTTACTCCTCTGCTTCAGAACTCTCAGGCTATACTGTCAGATTCAAGCTCCTGTCAGTTTTGTTTAGGGTTTTTTAATACATATTTTGACTTAGGAATATTTTTAGAATGGAAGGTCTGATAGTTCACTTTTCCACACACAAAAAAGCTGTATTGGGTTATTCAAATCAGCAACCAAAGTTCAAAGGCACCACGCCCATCTTCCAAGACTAAGCTAAAACAGCATTTCTAAATTACAATCGCTATTGCATCATTAGACACTGGGTCTGAATCACTCCGGTGGGCTCACTGGGTACTAGCCTGGCAAGACCTAGTTTGTTGGCTGTGGAAACAAAATATGTCCAAAGCAGGGCCCACAGTGGCACAAGCCTCCCAGAATCCCACATCACCCAGAGCAAACTGGGACAGCTCTCAAAATGAACTGAGCCTGCTCTATGGGATTTGGGACCAAGCTAGCTGGGAGATAAGATGATTCAGTTTCTCATTCAGGCAGCCTTTGCTGGTAGATCATCTATGGAACTGTAGCTGGGTTATAAAGCTTCATGCCCTTGGCAGAATGTTTGTAACAGAGCAGCAGTGGTAACACCACTGGCCTTCCACAGAGTGAATCCACAATCCTACACAACTGCCCTGCAATGCAGGGTGTGAGGAGAGAAGAAAGTTGCACCCTGTGGGGGTGAATTTTTTGGTGTACGTTTTGAAATTCTAGCCCTTACTAAAATTGGTGAATGGGGAATCTTTGAGACCCAGCCACATCCATTTGAGAGGACCCAATTCAGCATGGAGGCACTGAGAAATCAAGTGTCTATCCCAGACCTTCTGAAACTGATCTGTGGACCACCTGTTGGTAAGGAAGAGCTGGCAGACCACATGGAATCAGCTGCTTCTTGGTAGCACGAGAAGAGTCTGGATATCTGTAAAATAGCTATACATAAGGAAGAACAAACCTAGGATCCTCCTGTTAGCTTTATCGTATGAAAGGACTAAGAGACGCGCCACCATGACTGGAGACTGCAGCCAGACAAGAGCCACCATTGGGAGAGAAGTGTTCAGGAAGAAGGGAACCAGGCACCATGTGAAAAGGAGTGGGTGAAGCAGAGGATGTACAGCAGTGAGACAGAGAAGAGAAGAAAAGCAAAATGGATGGGAGGGGAGCTGAATGGAGAGCAAGAGGAAATGATGTGATTAAGCCTTTTCAAAACGTTTAAGATGAAGCATTTTGATAAGAGCTAAAAATATATCAATACTTTCCTAACATTATTTTTCCATATAAGCAGCTGTGTTAGCCACAGGGATGCTGCACAATTTTGAACAGAATTAGATTACAGGCGCTCCAGAAGAGACACTGGACAAGTTTGAGAATTGTTAGTTTATGCAGAGGAAAGAGCAAAGAATCCTTTGGAATGAAGAGTCTTGGAGAAAAAGCCTTCTGTGGGTGCAAAAGAGGAAAATGTAGCAATGCAGATGCTATCTGACATTGCATGGAGGAAATTTCTTTAGGAGAAGAGTCACTAAACAGCAGAATGGCCATATGAATTTGCAAAGCAGCTCAGAAACTACTTTCCTGGAAGTGACCACCTGTCTTTCACTAAAACCAAATAAAAATAAGCATTTGCTTTTCAATGCAGAAAAAATGAATGAGAAGAGGAGTTGAATATACACCAATGAGGGTAGAAACTCCAAATAAAGTGAAAATGTGTGTGAGTTTGCAGGGTTCCATTTCAAGAGCAGTTTTTAAATGAGACAATTTTCTCTGTGCAGGGTGTGTACTTACAGAATGCAGGTACAGCTGCTACAGAGGTGGGTTTGTGTTCAAAATATATGATCGAAAACGCTGAACAATCTTTATAACTGGTATACTGTACAGTAGCTTTTCTAAATCAGTATAAAGAAAATACACAAGCCTATGTGAGAGGTTAAGCTGTCTCCTAAAAAAACCAAACAAACCAAAACCGCCAACCCACTTTTGTTCATTATCCACCAGTAAAATATCATATGTTTTTGTTCGTCTAAAGGTGACCTTTTAAGCAGGTGTCTAAGCACTGTGTTTACATACACTTTCACAAGATAAAGTGCCGCAGCAAAAACATTGTCCTAAATGCACTATATAGATTGAAATGCCTCTGTTTGTGTATAAGTGGTGAAAATAAATCAGAGTAATATCTAGACAAAGCTACACTTTGATATATGAAGAATCCTCCTGGCTACATGTTTATAGTATGATGAAGTTTAGAATGCCAGACAAGAAAAATGCATTTTGCAGGTGGGCCTAAATCTTTACCCAGTTGTGATTTTTAACTAACCTGTCTGTTTCCATCATGGAATAGCTTCATGACCATAAATACTGAAAACTACTGACACTGTAACTCATCCCTTAAAAAACAGTTTGTTCTAAGTGGCTCAGACAGTTAAAAAAAGGCTTTACTTACCCCAGACAAGGACAATGTATCTCAGTGGAATGAAATACAGGATGACTGTGAACACACAGAGGGCAACAATTGCCAGCCAGCTTAAGAATGGGACAGTCCAGTTGAATGTACTGAATGAAAAATTAACATAAGTCAGAAGTCTAATCACTTCACAGAACTAATAAGAGAACAAATAACGGGCAGGCAGATTACAACTCTGTAAATGGAACAGTCAGTCTTCAGCAGTGAGAGGACTGAAACTGCAAATGAATGCATGGATGCTAAATATGTTGGAGATCTGGGGTTTGATCCCACCCCTGAGAAGATGAAACTCAGGCTTAGACTCTCTATCCACTCAGGATGGCACCTATAAGCACCTGCATGCAAGCTGAAAACCAATGCTTATGGCCTTAAGAGTTCCAATACTTTCCCCTATTCTAGCTCCAGATCCCTGTCCTCTGTTCACTTGCTCAAACAGAGTACAAGGCATCCCTCCACGCTTAACTGGAATCAGAGTATTATACAGTGCTGCTTGGGTCATCTGATCTGATTCTCCCCTGTGCTCTATCTGAAATACATGGTCAGAGAAAGAAATTAAAAGTTGATCAGAGGGCACGTCTTTCTCTGTTTAACATGTGGCGGCACTCCCTGTCTGATAGTTCAATCACAGTGGGGGAGGACTGAGTGAAAAGCTTGTCTGTGTGCAAGGTAGGCAACCCTTTCACACTACTATTAGTGGGTTAGGGGAAAGGCAGGTATGATGGTTAGTTTTGCTGAAGGTGAGGGACAACATCGGGAGGAAAGGGAAAGAAAAAAGACAGAAGCAGGGCAGCAAAGGAAAGGGAAAAGGGGGTGGGGAGAACAAAAGAAGGGAGTGGTTAAAGAGAAATGAAATTACAATAAGGAAACAAGCTATACCAATCTCAAAAAAATGAGAAGGGCATTATTTGTTCAAAGACAAAGGGAAAACAGAGGGATTGGGCTCCAACAGAAGTTTCAGGGAAATGGGTTGTCACAACAAACCTTCAGATTAAAAAACCCCTAAGTGTGTGCCCCAGATCTCACAGTGTAATACAGATCTGCTGAGCAGCCAGTTTTGTAGAGCCTGAGATGGGGGGAGGAGGGGAGAGAGAGAAGAGAAGGAAATGCCAGCCAACAAGTCTGGAAGCAGCTACTGTGGGTCTCCCACCCCTGAAGTGCAGTGAAGAGATGAAGGCCAGATAGCCAATTTTAAAAAATCCCAAGGGAACTTTTATTAAATGGAGTTTGGTTAAAAGGGATTGTTATATAAAAGTCACCACCACTCCAAGGATGCTCCCTGGCATTTGTCTTCCTATAAGAAAAGTATGCTTTTGGCTCTAAAAAGGTTGACAGTGTCCCTTTAAATTATTATTAATAGATATGTACCCGGATCATTTTGGCTAAATGATTCTGGCTTCTGTGGTTAAATAATTACTGTTGTCTGAATTGCTAGCTATAATTTTTCATAATGATCTCTGGCTTCTTTTGGTTGTGTTTGTCTTTTTCCTCCCCAGCAATTTTGACCTGTCTCCAGAGTGAACATTATGTAAGTGTCAATTGCTGTAGGATCACTCCCTAAATCCTGGGGACACCTGCTCTTTTCCCTTCTTCTGCGTGTATTTGGGGTGAACAGAAGGTTGAGGGTCTGCTCGCATTCTTGTGACTCGCGTTGGGTGCTACGGATCACAGACACCCCATGTGTGGGAACACTGGCTCCTCACTTAGCAAACCTCCTTATGTGCTGTGTTAGCACTGTATTCAGTACAATTTTCCTTTCCTTCCAATGTTCTTTACATTTTTAGGAACAAATTACAAAGATTTATAGGAAGTGTCATTAATCTCACTTATTTAGCAAGTTATGCTGCTTTCTTATACAATGGAGCAAAAAATATCTAATTCCAAAATGCACCATTTAACAAAATAATCAAGATGACTTCCCTGTGCAGCCTTTTAATGAAAAGTTTCTTTCAAAAGGGGGCTTCTTTTTAGAGCTTGCACAATATAAAGTGTCTGTGCCTACCTCTGTGGTGTGCATCTGGCCTGGTTTAAAGTTGCATAATGCACTATTTTACACACATACTCCCACTGGAAGAGCTCTCAGGTTTTCCTTTTAAAGCCTTTGTTCTGAAATTCATAGACTACAACTTTCTGTAACACCATTCTCATAGAGTCACAGAATTTAAGGCCAGAAGGGACCATCAGATCACCTAGTGTGACCTCCTGTTTATCACAGGTCACCAACACCATCCAAAACCCACACTGTAAACCCAGAACATCTTGATTCTAAAACACTTTCTACTAGCCTATTAAGAGATGACGGAAAGCAGCATTTAAGAGCATGAGAAGCCTCATATGTCCTGTGAACTGGCCACTTGTCAATATGGCATTTCTTCTGATTCACTTCCACTGGGAGTATTTATTTTGTGACTATATCACTGTGCACATATTGCAATCTCATCAACATGCATTATAAATGATCACCTAGGCCAGATTCACCAAATCTAGTACAGAGATGTGTGAAGCCTGGACCCTGGACAGTATTCAAAATGAGGCAGGAAAACAATGCTTTCACTGTCACTCTTCAATTTAGAGTCCATTGAGTGTATCGCAGGAGCCTTGCTGATCGAGACTGTTGAGGGGATGCTCGGAATCAGTGCAGCTCCCTATCTTTTTGGCTGTGCTGCCATAGCAGAAAGGAGGTTGTGAATGCTTTGCACCAAACATTCCATCTTAGGGAGACGTGTACCTGACTTTATGTTGGCAGAAGTCCAGGATGAATTTAGTCCTGTCTTTTAGTTGAGAGAATCTTTATGGAATGTTTCTGGTCTCAAATAATAAACATTAAATTACTCATTCGTTTAACATTTCAAACACATACCAAATTTCCTGAAATGGGCCAGCATCAATCAAAGGCAAACACTGAATAATTTTGTTTTCAAAAACAATCTATACATATGCTGTATAGTTTTAACCACTGCTTATTTTTTAAGATTTAAGTATGTTAGTAAATCATATATTTTATGTACAAAGATTATAAATTACAAATAAAATAGGATGAGAAATTGGTAACCTGATCTAAATAAAACCTTCCTAGTAATAGAATACATGTGTATCTTCAAAATCTCTGAACTCCTTATTTAGGTCTGCTTATTTCTTTTATCATGACTTTGTATTGATTTTTTTAAAATGTCTGGGTTAAAAAGAGTGTTATGTCTCTCATCTGAAAGACAGTCTTATTTCTTACTTCAAAGCCACAGTTCTGATTCTTTTCCAATTCATATATTTCTAAATTCCAGAATTAAAATGACAGGACTTTCATGCATCCAAGGGCCAGCATAAAGCAAAGTAAATAATGATGAGATTTAGCAATATATCATCCAAAACTGTCGGCCCCTGCCAAAAGAATATAACATTTTGCAGCTTGGTTGGAGGGAAAAAATGTGAGCACCATCAGAGAGCAATCCAGCACCAACGTGTCAGCACTCACTTCTTTATCCTTTCTCCAAAGGAAGCCACTTCATCAAGGACATTCTGGACACTGACACACACCTCCTGGATGGCATAGAGTTTATTCATAAATCCTTTTTTTTCACTATCCTAAAAAAATAAAAAGGAAGTTGCAGCAATAATTGTGTGAAAACTTTTTTGACCATACTCATTGTCCTATATATTCCTGAAATAAAATTCAAAATCATACATATTGCAGACATACACAACACTCATCAGTAAAAAGTCAGCATTTAGAAACTCTTACCACATGACAGTATCTTAGAGACCACAATTCTTCCCCTCTACTTTGAATAGAGTGTACAGACAGTGTATAAACTGGGTACATAATGGAGCGAAGTTTCATTTGTCACTAACAGTTTTCTAAATACATATTTCAAAAGTCCAGTTCTCTGGTCAGTGATAAGAGTCAGGCAGCTATATTACAGCTCAGATTTCTGAACTGAACTTTCTTCAGTTGATGCGGGTATCCACATTTCAAGATGATAAAAGCTCCTTTGACAGTACAGGGAGTAAGAAACCAGACACACTTCAGGTCCTAAAGACAGGCTGCTGACCTTAGAAAATGACTTGTCAAGTTTCTGTATATGATTTTTCTCCCCCTCCTCTCATCGTTGGGCAGTGATTACTTTGAATTGGACTGAGACCGTATTGGGAAATGCCAAATGAATTAAATTGAATGTGATAGTAAGGTTTGGAGCTCCTCCCTTCAGCTCTGAATATTACAGAAATACAAAAAAGAAACCCCTTGCATTGCTGGTCCTCTGCTGCATCCACTATGCTGCTATCACCTTTTAACATTCCAATTAAATGTATAGCCTGCTAGGACATCCTGGTACATCCACAGCACAGCAGGTGCAGTCTCCCCAGACAAACCTGTATGCACTATTTAGCAGCAGACAGATGTGTTTTTAAATTGTCAGACATACCAGTGACCTCAACACTCATTCCACTGAATTTAGCCAATGAGCATACACCATCTTCCTGTTTCCCCTCTTAATATTCCAAATGCCAGTGTCAATGCAGTGTATGTAAGTGTACAACTTCCTTACAAAATATTTTGCATAGTTAGCTGTTTTAGAGGCTTGTAATGCGTCAGCCCTAAAAGGAATGAACAATTCCAGGAGAGGTGGCATTCTGTATGATAGTTTGGTTACTTCCTTAGCCAGGTTTCCAAGCTGTATTGGATTTTGATTCATAGAGCCATTACTTTACTTTATCTACATAATAAGATTCCAAGATTGTCACTTTGTGTTGTTCCTCTTTGAAGCCTAGAACATCCGTGTTGTTGTAGCCACGTTGGTCCCGGGATATTAGAGAGACAAGGTGGGTGAGGTAATGTCTTTTATTGAACCAATTTCTGCTGGTGAGAGAAACAAACTTTCAAGATCACACAGAGCTCTTTCTTCAGGTCTCGGAGAAGAGCAGCTCCGTGTAAACTCGAAAGCTTCTCTCTGTCACCAACAGAAGTTGGTCCAATAAAAGGTATTACCTGACCCACCTTCTCTCTGTACAGTCAGTGTGAAGCAATGGAAACAGCTACACCCATGGTTGAGAGTTCTTGTTTTGTTCAGACTATCATCAGGTTCAATAATCACGGATTTGCAGTCTGTGGCCATCCAATTTTTAAGTTCTGAGCCATTTTTCGTCTTACACTTTATGAATTATACCCATGTAACAGCATGCACCTAGTGTTAATGTAAAGGTCTAAGTAAGTATACATCCAATTTCATTATCTTTTTCAACTTTTAAGATTCTTTGATCAATTTTTTTTTGTGTGTGAAATGACCAAAACAGGGTGATCATTTGCCTCTGAAAACTAGGAATCATCCCTTACAAGTCCTTTTCATGCTAATGGTTTTACTAACAGCAACATTTTGCCTGTTTTTTTGCCTCCTGAAGGAACCGTCAGTCAGCGGAACGGATGAAACTGACAAGAAGTAGACTAAGCAGATATGCACCTGAAGGACCACTCCATGCCCCATGTTGATACTCTGTTCTCTTCCCCTAGCAGACCTCGCCAAGAATCCTCACCCAGTAGCCACATAGCATCAGATCCATATGTAGTCAGCTTCTACCACTGAGAAATGCTGCATGTAACGACTCTACCACTGCAGCAGCTAAAAGTAATTTTCTCCTGGCCTTTCTCAGAATACACGTGATTCAAAGGTCTGACAAATAAGCCAAAAATTTACTAATGGATTGATTCATTGTCATCCTGCCTATAATGTATTTTCTTTAAAGTGTTTTATTTAAAAGGATGCTTTTCAAGGTTAGCAAAGTTTTGAAAAGCAAAATGTATGGATAGAAATTTTTCACTTTAAAATTTCTTCCATTACAAACTACGAACTAACGTGGTCCCCTATGAATGAAGTAATTACTCTTTATATATTGTATCTGACCCAAAACCGAAGTAGGTCATGGAATTGCTCTGTGTTGCATTCTAACATTTCTTACTTTTTCCACTAATGTTCAATAGTTTATGAGTAGAAAATACAATGGTATATTTCTTGAGTGTCATTTTTGCTTTTTTCCTTATAAACCAGCTTGGATGAGGGAAATATCATCTAGCGTTTAAACATACAAAGGTTCTCTAGTGACATTGGTTCAAAAACTGCAGTGTCAAGATTTCTTCTGAAGATGTTAAAAGAACTGAAGCACAAAAGATGGGTTGGCTTTAATGCAGCAATCATAGGAGGAATATATATGGCAAAACTATTTCTAATGATTCAGTATACTTTAAAAGCTGTAAATACCAGGGAATGTAAAACATGCAAGTCTTTTTGAACTCACTTATAAGAGTCAGATTGTATCCTCAATTCATTTGTGAGGTTAATAACGAATTGCTGTTAGTTCAAATAATGCATTGATAAAGCAACAATGAAACAGTGGTACCCTTAACCCACCCAACAATACTGAAGTCTTTTTGAAGATTTTTTTGTTGAAGTATGGCTACTTTTAACTCTGTTATAGAATGTCCAGGGAGATTGAAGTGCTCTCCTACTGGCTTTTGTATGTTATCATTCCTGATGTCTGATTTGTGTCCATTTATTCTTTTACGTAGAGACTGTCCGGTTTGGCCAATGTACATGGCCAAACCCTGTTGCCTACTCTGTCCCAATATATACTCTAGCAACACCATCAGAGGACCCAAGCACATCAGCCACACCATCAGGGGCTCATTCACCTGCATATCTACTAATGTGATATATGCCATCATGTGCCAGCAATGCCCCTCTGCCATATACATTGGCCAAACTGGACAATCCCTACAGAAAAGAATAAATGGACACAAATCAGACATCAGGAATGGTAACGTACAAAAGCCAGTAGGAGAACACTTCAGTCTCCCTGGACATTCTATAACAGATGCCATCCTTTAACAAAAAAATTTCAAAAACAGACTTCGAAGAGAAACTGCAGAACTAAAATTCATTTGCAAATTTAACACCATTAATTTGGGCTTGAATAGGGACTGGGAGTGGCTGGTTCAATACAAAAACAGCTTTGCCTCTCTTGGTATTGATACCGCCTCATCAATGATTGGGAGTGGACCACATCCAACCTGATTGAATTGGCCCCGTCAACACTGGTTTCCACTTGTAAGGTAACTCCTGTCTCTTCATTTGTCAGTATAATAATGCCTGCATCTGTAATTTTCACTCCATGCATCTGAAGAAGTGGGTTTTTTACCCATGAGAGCTTATGCCCAAATAAATTTGTTAGTCTTTAAGTGCCACTGGACTCCTCGTTGTTTTTGTGGATACAGACTAACATGGCTACCCCTCTGATACATGAAAAAAAATCTATTTTTTAATATAATAGGAAACAAACAAACCACACTTCAGCCACAGCTGCTTTTTGCTCTTTATACTATATGTAGTTTTGCTTCTTCAGTTTACATTTTTTGATGCTGCTTTCGTTATAAATGTATCTTGATTTATAATCAAATTGTGTGAGAAAAGAATTATAGCAATGTAATAAAAACAATGGCCTTTGTGACATCTCCAAAACTCACCAGGGATTACTTTAGGAGATCCTGAGCCTATTTTTCTTTACAAATATTTTACAAGACAAACTTGTACCATTTTTGAAAGCACGTCTGTTCTAAATTATTCCCTTAAAAAAAGAGAGAGAGAGCGAGAATCACCATTCCTTCCCCCCACCTTCCGAGTTTAGAGGAAATTTGTTGACATATTCTGAGGCAGGCATAGACAAAACAGCACAGGAAAGACAAGGCGGTCAGAAGGATCAAGGTTCGGCTTTGCTTAAACTAATTCCACATGCCCCTGCTCCAAAGATTTGTAGGGAAAATAATCTGGGATAGGGAAAAGCTGCACTTATTTTTTTTTCCAGTAAGATGCTGTGTTAGCAAACAGAACATACGAGCCACCTTCAGAGAACCAAGGTCCTTAATAATCCATTTTTCACACACTACTGGCATTTCCTTTCCAGACAAAGATGGACTGTGACGGGAATCAATTTGATCGTTTGTGTGGCTACAATTGCCAAGTTTCTGGAAATAATTGCCATTTAAATACTGGATAAAATTTATTATATGAAGCCAACAACAGTTTTATCACTATTTAATTTCTATGATTAGTTTATTTGCAGTAGGCTTACGGTAACTCAAAAAGCAAGATGTTTGGCGAGGGACGGGTTTAAGAATAAACTACAAAAAATGTCAAATTAATGTTGGTCTGACTTGAATTCGCAAAAGGAAGAGAATTCAGAGTAAGGATCGAGACCGTCTTCTCATAAATTGTGGTTTACAGTGGATATACTGCCTGACAAATAACACCACTTAGCACTGATACAGTGATTTTCAACCATCTCTCTATTTTAGATATAGTGAGTCTGAGGAAGAAAGTTTAATGATTTCTCCCGGATCACATTGCTGATCCATATGAGAGACAGACAGACTATAACCCAGCTCACCTGTGTCCCATGCCCTACCACTGGACCATACTTCCAATGGCATGCTGCAATGCGGTGAATTAAGAAAAGAATAACAGTTCCAGCACCAATTTTTTTTTAAGTTAAAGGGCAACCCTGAAGCATGTATTTTAAAAAAGGTAAAGGGGCAAAAATCAAAAGGACAGATTCTTCACTCAGGTTGCTGTAAATCAGGGGTAACTCTACTGAAGTTAATTGACTCAAATATGTGAAGAACTGGTTTTAAGTGAGAGAACATTTTAAAGGTAGAAATCAAAGCTCTAAATAGGTTACAGTGGATAAATGCCCCAGGCATAGACATAACTTGACTAACTGGAAGGAGTGGGGCAGTTTTGGAAACAAGACAGAGATAGGTGAAGTCAGGGTTAGGGGGGGAAATCACAAGTGGAAGTAGGTAGTTTCTAAGTTTTTAGGCGGTGCCATGGCGAGCAGCAGGAAGACAGAGCATCCCTCATTTCCTGAGCCTTTCTTCCCACCTGCTCCCTCAGGATAAGGAGCAGCAAGGCATGTGTTGGGTGGTTATTTGTACAAAGGCTGAAGCTGACTGGCCTGTAATAAATAAAGCAGGAGAAGAGGAAACTAAGCTATCAATGGTAGAAGACCAGATAGGAATCTCCTCATTGTGCCATAGGGAGTTTTTTTCTGAACCTATCCCAGGGTTGTGGTAAAGACAAACATTTAATTCTTTACCTCTGTCCCAGTGAATTCCCAGTTACTGCACAAACACTGCAGCCATCAGTAGGGACTCAACTTGTGACCTTCAGCACTAAAACCAAAGTTCTCAATAACTTGAGATGAGGAAGAACTACTTTAGCAGTAGGAATACCATCTGTAAAATCCTATCCAGCAGCCCCATTCCAAGTCATGGTTCTCCCCATTCATATACGCTGCCTTTACAAGGTTTCAGAGTTGACTGTTTCTCATCTTCTCTGCAGATAAGATGGTTAGATTTGGGTCAGTCTCAGTAGCAGAGTAGCTGCAACATCAAACCAGAAGGAATCACATGCACTGCCTCCCCTGACTGAGATTCTACCAGTCTCACAGTTGAAATGTGCTGGGAAATGTCCATTCACCCACCTGAAAATTAGACCCATGTCAGTTGAGAATGCCTTAGACCTTTATTGGCAGGAATTGTTAATGCCTCCCTTAGGGAAGTCAAACTGGCAGCTATTGTTAAACACTATGCTATGGCCTGGCTCTGGCTCATAAAAATTGTCACTAGGGATTAACAACCTCACCAATTACCTGTAACCCCTGATTTCTGGGGAAGATCACTGAGAAGGGGATAGTAGGCCAACCCCAGTAGTATTTGATTTTCTCCAGTTTTTCTAAACCAGTATCAGTTTGGCTTCAGACCTGGGCATGGCACACAGATGATTCATTTGTGTATCATTTCCTCAGGGAAATGAGAAGAAGTCAGACATCCACAATGATACTACTAGATCTAAGCAGGCTTTGATGCTGTGGGTGCTGCTGATTTGTCCCTGGGACCCGAGGGGGCTCATAAATGATCTGGAACTGGTTTCATTCATTATTTTTGTAGTGATCTCAGAAGCTTAGGATGTTTTAATTACTCTTCTTCCTTACACTTGTCACCTGTGGAGTACCATAATGATTCAATTTTGTCATCCCTTTTATTTAACAAGTATGTGAAGAGATTGTGAGATTCTTTTAATGGCAGTTGAGGGTGTTTAACAATTTGCAGAATCCAGTCCTTAATCTCCTAGCTAGTGATATCCCAGGTCCTTTTACACAGCAGCTGGTTGGATTCTGAAGAGAGATGGGGTACCAGTATGTGCTCTCCATTTTGAGCAAATCTTGCCGTTTCCTAATCATAATCATGTAAAAGGAATGCAGATATTATGGGGTTGGGGGAGACTTACTATACTGTAATTTATTTTACGTACTACATAATACATTATAGTCATTCTGAGAGAGACTTATATCCTGAAGCGACATTCTGGACTTCCCAAGCCAGCCCTTTGGAGTCTACTGTTATGTGAAAGGCCAAGGTCTACTGATGTTATGGAATAGGAAGGTCCTGAATCATAGGTTGTCTAACTCAGCCAAGAAATATGAAAAAGCAGAACCTTACAATAGTCATACCTATCATGAAAATGAACAATTGAGGCAAACTTTACATTAGATAATCAGAGCTTGATTTTCAGATTCTGGCCTCCACTTTAGCATTACAACTTTTCACAATCACATCAATGACTGCACTTTTGGTGTACTGACACCTGTATGCAAAAATGCCAAATGTTTCACCTGCAAATTCCATTTCCTAACATCATTCTGTATATGCCAATTCAACCACCTGCATCTACAGATATTAGTGCACAGATAGTATGAGCATGCATAGTTGCATGTGCACAGATTGTGGCCTTACTGAAAGTCAAAACCGGGGGTCAAAAGGCCAAATGACTATTAACACTTTATGGAGAAAAGGATATTTGTGGTTATCAGTTATTAAAGTAAAACAAGCTTACTAACTAATAACTGTTCAATATTTAAAACTGCAGAAACTAGGCAAGAAACAATGTAAACATACAGATAAAACACTGTAGAGTCTCTATTTATGAAGACACCATGACTGTGAGCATGGACATTATCACAATCATGCAGAGCTGATAATCATTTTGAATCTTCTGTTGTGTGAGACTTTTTGGCATTTCTATCCATGTTACATATTTGACTTTTTATGTGTGAACTGCTGCTATGATAAAATATAAATATAAATTTAACCAAATTAAGTCAAGAACTACACTGATAATTTAAGGAAACACAGGCAACATTAAAATCTATATGTTTTTTTAAAAAAGGAACATTGTAAAGACAATTTTCACTTATCTTAAATATAAAGATTTTCTTTTCAATTTCTTTATTTTCTCTCTGCCCCTTCCCCCCCCCCCACTGTAACCAAATACAATTTAAATATTTTTCTTCATGATCTTACTTTCATTGTATGCTTTAATTCAAAAGAGATACCACTCCAGGTACAATACAAAAGCTTTAAAGCAGTAGTGGCAATTAATAGTCTGACATGCCATTTTACTGAAAAGCCATCTAGTGGGGAAAAAATAATGCACTTAAATTTTGACCAAATAATGGAAACATTGGCTGATTTTGGCGAACATGACATATTTACGAACTACTGTTTTCAAAAATATTCTAAAACAAAATGAAGCTTCAAGAGGACAGCAGGTTTATCTGTTGCTTGCATAAATATCTAGTTCCTTATGTTTCTAGCAGTTTATTGTGGGGTAGATCATTGGGAGAAAGGGAATCTATTAGGCATGCCTGCTAAAAGTGCAAGATTGAAAATCCTGAGCTCTTCCTTTTGGCTGACCTTTTCCTTTTTAAATGGGAAAAATAAAATCCTTTATTTTAAGTGAAACTGAATGATGCTGGAATTCAAAAACTATTTGCTTTGTGGCCTGCCTGTATAGTATTCTTTTCTTTTTAGTCTAGTCAACATCACTTTCACAAAGGAGAAAGTCCCACATAGACTAAGACTCAGGTCAAAGGCCTAAGGTTAGGCAGGTGTGCTGTCAGGTCAGTTATTGGCCTTTTAAAATTTTAAAATTAAATTAAATTTAAAATTAACATTTTAAAAGTTTCAAAAACAGATTTGTTGTCCATGGGAATATGGGGTATATGTAGATCTCACTATATTCGAGAATATTATTGTCACCAAGTTGGAGGACAATCTTTTTTGTATCTTAAATGCTTGTCAGGCAGTAAAATTATTGGGATTAAATAACGAAGATATATAATCATTTGATTCTGGTTATTGTTTGGACTGTGTGTTTTTGTGACCATAGAACAACAATTAGCCACAAATGGGAAAATCTAAAGCACCAGCAGGATATTCCATCAGCCCTGCAAAGAGGTGCACCCAGTCATCTACCGTAAGACAATTTAAACTTGTACCCATCCTATCTAGGTATTTGCCCCAGGACTGTAGTATCTGAGTGTCTCAACTCCCCTGTGAGGCAGTGAAGTATAATCCCCATGTAACTGATGGGAAACTGTGGCAAAGAGACAAAGTAAATTTCTCAAGGTCACCTAGAGAGTCTAGAAATTGAACCCAGATCTCTTGAATCCCAGGTTTAGTCTTTAATCAGAAGCCTATCCTTCCATCCCAGGTTCAAATAGTTCCGCCTTTCCTTTACTACCTTTGGTAGTGGATCCTCTCTATGCTGGTGTCAGCTCTGGGCATTCTTCCATAGCACCCTGAAGAAGCCTCAAACCCTGGCATTCTGGGGTATCACTAATGGGTTGTCTTCAGTACTTATTTACATTGAGTTAGAACCTAGACTTGAGGAGCTGTATTACTGAATGTGATTTGTCCCTATCTACACTGATGGCTAAGTTTCAGTTAACATTGTGTCAGTTAACATAACTCCTCAAGGTTTTGTTCTAGTGTGCTGAAAATTTTTAGCAAAGACAAACTGTAAAAGTAAAACCACAAAGGAGTCACAATTTAAAACAGGCAATAGATCTTGCCAATGTTATTGGAAAGACATCTACTTCCTCTGGGAAGGGCCCTTGATGTTGGACAGGCTGGAAGGAATGTAGGGAGAAGAAAAGGCACAGAAAGTCCCCCTGAAAATTTCTTATGAAGATAAGAGGATTGGAAGAGCGTTGAGGAGCCAGAAAGGGAAACTCAAAAAGGATCGGGGGTTAGATAAGCATATGAACTTTTCGATGCTTATCCAAACCAGACCTCCAAGACTTCTGAGATTCAACCTTCATTAACAAGAATATTCAATAATGAACTGTTTTGACATTGAACGTTTAAAATAATGTTCAATAACTTGTTTATTCATAAGAGTCATCTTTCAATGTACGTCTCTACAGCTCTCCACTCTATGAAGAGGGCTGATTATGTAGTTCTGCTGGAATTATGTTAATTTATGTTAATCATAATTATGAAGTACATTGGCCCAAATATAGCAGATATACAAGTTAGACCGATGTTTCAGTTTAGACCATGGAACGTAATTTTCATTTTCTCTTTGAAAACTTTAGGATAAACAGACTATAGAACCTAAATAGTCAAGATTATCATCATACAGATTTTATGACATTTTAACTCAGTGTCAGCCTACGCTTTGAAGATTTACTTTGTTTTGAAAGTCCTTGTTAATAAGATATTATGATTTCATAACTCTCTCTTGAGTCATTCAACTAAACAACAGAGATGAAGATTTTAGGCTAAATTATGGCTGGACCTGCACACCCAAGAGAGGGGCGTCTAATAGAGAGCTGCTGTAAAAGTTGCTGCTGTCTCAGAGACCTGCAGCTCCAGGAAGGGTGCACCAGAGAGAGGATCGCTTAAAAGATACTACCACTGCTGTAACAGCTGTCACCCAGATAGAGACTCACTTACTTAGATAGAAACTTACTTGCTCAACAACTGATACCAGACAGAGGAGCCTACAAATCCTGGCTCCTTTCTAATAAGTATCTAGACCCTATTGCTCCAAGTGCTCACTGCTATGGTTGTTTTCCAGCTGTTATTTCCACCCACCCACCCTGCCTTTTTTATTGGATCAGGGGTTTCCAAGTCAATGATGTTTTGATCCTTAGCTGCTGAAATTTTTAGCTTGGACCTTTTGGTTCCTAAAAATACTAAGTGACAGGGAATTTCTCCCCCTAGATTTTAATTTTAAGTTACCTGGACGTGGTCACAGAGAGCACACTGTAGTCGAGGGCTCTAAACACATCTCCTCTGCAGAGACCAGGTTATCTATTGTATATATCTGGGGGAAAAGAACATAGGCCATACAGAAGACAGGGGATTCTATCGTGGGAAGCAGTGATTCTGAAAAAGATTTGGGATCATGGTGGATATCAGCCGAACATAAGCTTCCAGTGTGACACTGTGGCCAAAAGAGCCAGTGTGATCCTGGGATGCATAAACAGGGGAATCTTGACTAGGAGTACTTGGGCACTGATGCAACCATAGCTGGAATACTGATGCAAGTTCTCGTGCCCACAATTTAAGAAGGCTGTTGATAAATTAGAGAGGGCTCAAAGAAGAGCCACGAGAATTATTAAAAGATTAGAAAACCTGTTTTACAATGGTAGACTCAAACAGTTCAATATGTTTAGCTTAAAGAGAAGGTTAAGGGTGTAAGTATCTAAATGGGGAACAAACTAACATGATCCAATGGCTGGAAGTTGAAGTTAGACAAATTCAGACTGGAAATAAGGTGTAAATTTGTAACTGTGAGAGTAATTAACCACTGGAACATTTTACCAAGGGTAGTGGTAGATTCTCCTTCAATGACCATTTTAAATCTAGATCGGCTGTTTTTCTAAAAGATCTGCTCTAGGAATTATTTTGGGGACATTCTATAGTCTGTGTTATACAGGAGGTCAGACTAGATTATTACAATGGTCCCTTCTGGCCCTGAAAGATATGAATCTATTCCTCCCAAACAAGAATCTTTTGTGGCTGACCAACCAAAACATTTTGGCCACCTTTTCAGTTTATTGATTTAATTTAATGGTGACTTATCGTGAAAAACTGGAGGGGGAAAAAAAAAAGACTACATTCCTGGGAGAATTCTTTCTATTGATCAACAGTTCAGGGACCTTTAACACTATAGACCAGACCCCCCAGCTGATACGTATCAGTGTAGCTGCACTGAAGCCAAGACTGCTAAGCAGATTTACTATGATGAAGATCGAGCCCTAAAATTTTAAACTGAAAAGATCAGTCTCAAGTACTCGCTGCTAAAGCAGATTCTTTGCATATAGTATTAAATACAGGGATTAAAGATATTGGCTTGATTCTTAGCTGGGTGCTAATCGGCATAGATTCATTGAAACTATTCATTCTAAATAGGATTTCATAAAAACAGTATTAAAAGTAGTAACTTGGGAGTTCTGGGCTTCCTGGCTCATAATGGAAGTTCTAATGTTGGCAAAAACATCTTGGGAGAAGTTTTGAGACTGAATTTCAAAGCAGCAAATTGATCTTTACAGAGCCTACAACATTTTTACTAGAAGTTCAAGAGATTATGGTAAATAAAGAGGTGAGCTCAGACCCCGAAGTGCAAGATGTACTACTATGATCATCTCTTCAGTTACCACCTCACAGAGATCTTATTTCTAGAGCAAAGATGATTAAGAAGCGACCTTTGAGTGTACTGAATATATTTATTTCAAGGGATAGTTAAATTATTCAAGCACACTGCTGAAGATTAATGTAATTGAAGAAGGAATTTCAGAAAAAGCACTACTGCTTCTATGAGTTCTTCAGAGAAGGTTTAAGTTTGGCTAAAATACATTTTTATCCCCAGTTACAAGGGGAAGGGAGAATGAGTTGTGAGACATTGGAGGGTAGAGTAAAGAAATCCACCTGTCTGTCCAGTGTTAGCAGAATCTATCTCAGTGATACTCAGACTGAGGCTTTCAAGCCATAGAGACTCTTTAATGGGTCTCCTACAGCTCTTTGCAGCACATGTCAAAACACTGTGTGACTGAATATATAATACTACAATAAATGAAACCACGGAATCACACTATTACTGTGGCTCTTTTGGGTAAAGTTGATCTCTAATCTGGCTCCTGAATCACTGAGGTCTGAGTATCACTGATCTATCAACACCCTTGGGGCACTTTCAGCAAGGAGCTGGATGCCTGGACCAGAGATTCCAGGTAAAATTCCATGATGTTCTGGGAGGAAGTGTCCCAGAGAGGAGCCTTAAGGGGCACACTGCCTGCTTATTATCCACTATACCAGCTGACTGAGGGGCCAGTTAAGAAGCGGGTTGAAGCTACTTGAGTGAAAGGATGCTGTAAGGGTTATCTTCTTGAGGCATTTCCTCTTCTGCTTACTGGCGTGTTTGTGCCAGCCTAGGGGCATTGAAGAGTTACTGCCTGATCCCACTGAAGGCTGCAGGACTTCAAAGGTTTGACAGGCTAGAGCTTCTACAGTGTTGAGACTCCATCCTAGAGCTGCCTGCCTATCCACAAGGGAGTCAGAAAGGCTACTTGCTTTCTCAATGTGACCCACTGATGCTCCATACTGGTCTGCCTGGTTATTCTATAGGAAACTCCTCCAGGTCAGAGAGGCCCCTTGGGATAATCTTTCTTGGGAACAAAGCAAGCAGTCCTCTTCTACAAAGGAGGTCCTGCACTTGCAACAGGATACATACTCCTTTTGTTCCTTCTGCTTCATGCTGCTGAGTTTGTCTACTTTAAGGTCCTGGGGACAGGTAAGGCTAATCTGCCATGAGGAAGGAATCAGGGAACAGAAGGAGACAGCAGACATGGAAAGGAGTAAGTTTAAGGCAGATGGGAATGTTCGGAAGATAAAGCTGAGCTCTTCCCCTGTAGTAAGTGACTGACACAATCTCACAATTCACGTGAAGGTGAAGGATCCACAAAGAGCTGGCAGAAAAATGGGGTGAATTTTCATGAAAAAATCATCCCCTTTGTTTAGTTGGAAAACTTTGAAATTTGACATTTTTGAACTGTTTCAACCATCAGTTTAGAACGATCAGGACCACTGAATCTACAACCTTGCAGTGCAGGCTATCCTTTCACAACATGATGTTAATGTGTAACTATTTTCAGGGTATTTTCTGTATACATTATATCCTTCTCATGCTTCGTCAGAAAAATATACACCTATTTTTCCATCTTCATACAGGGCCCCAGTGAATTAAAGTCTGAGTAAAAACTAGTAAGGTCTTTAGGATTTGGAGTACAAGAAGTTACATTAAAATTTTAAAAAAGCTGCTTACAAGCAAATATTTACACAAACATCTATTTGCTTCTTCAAATAAACAAACATTAAGCCATTATGACTTGCCAAAGCTTTGAGTGTGTGTACACTTATTACATTACGATACAAAACCTTGTAGAAAAACGTGCTAGGTTGTTTTCAGTCACCTTAGTGAATTTGCTTTTGAGAGCTGTATAATGAAACTCTCTCAGTTGAAGGGATAATGAATGTGAATGTTTCAGATGGCAGCACAAAAACTACTGCTAGAATTAAATGCAAACTCCACGTGATTAGTGCAGTATTAAGAAAGATAACTGAAAAACACAAATGGCAAAAAGCACATGAAAAGTTAGGTTACTCTTGATAATGTTAACTTGCTACTTATGCATCATTTTGGATCACTGATGATGCTATAATATACTAAAGCAGGGGTTCTCAACCTTTTTCTTTCTGAGGCCCCCCAACATGCTAAATTCCATGGCCCATCTGTACCACAACAACTGTTTTTCTGCATATAAAAGCCAGGGCTGGCGTTATGGGGTAGCAAGCAGGGCAATTGTCTGAGGCCCCATGCCACAGTGCCCACCACCAAGCTACATTGCTCAGGCTTCACCTTCAGCACCAGGTGACAGGGCTCATGGCCCCGGACTTCAGTCCCATGTGGTGGGGCTTCAGCTTTCTGCCCTGGGCCCCAGCGAGTTTAACGCTGACCATGCTTGGAGGACTCCCTGAAACTTGCTCGTGGTCCCCCAGTGATTGAGAACCATGTACTAAAGCAACATTCAGCAACATAAGCAGAAATCCAGTATACTGGAACAGAGTTGGGGGTGTTTATATTTTATTTTCCCAGCTTCCAAAAGAAAATACAAAATACTCTGGTGCCCCATCACCTCTAGCTGCCCACTCTCCTGACCTCTGTGACAAGTCCACCATCCCCTTCCCAGAACGCTCCCTGATTACATACTGTAATTTGAACATGGAGATATGGATGTTTGGAGGGTTTCTGAAAGTTGTGAGGACTGATGGGCCTGACAGCAGCAGAAGGAAGGGAAACCAGAGGATTCCTACAGGTTAGGGGTTTGAGTTTATCACACCGGGGACAATTCTGGAAGGTTTGGCAGATGAACTGCAAGCATGAGTGAAACACTGGAAGAAGGGGTGAATTAAAATAATTTGGAAGTTGATGAAAGATCTCACATTATACATCCAGTGGGCCTGCAGGCCTTTGCATGCAGTGTCACTTTCAAGGGTGGAAGAAGACCAGTAGGAAGATCTCCAGACCGCTATATGTAATGATGTAATCTAAAAAGTTAAATCCAAATCTTCTCTTTTATTTCTAGAAGTGCCTGTACAATCATACTTTTGCCCAGGATTCCACACGGGGGGGGGGGGGGAGGGGGAGGGGGGAGAGAGAGAGATCTGCTCTGAAGGCCTGGGTGGGGATTTGTGGTGTTTCTCAATTATCCTTGATCTTGGCAACTGCCTCTCCCCCTCCACTTCTGCAAGGTTGCCTTCCCTGTGCAACTGAGGGAATAACGCAGTACACAAACTGTAACAAGATGCAGTATTTCTGCAATGCTTTCTTTATTAAAATCCCCATGGATTTTGCCAGTGGAGGGGAGGATTCGGCCCCGTTTTTTCCAAAACAGAAAAACCCTGGCTTATTTTAGTGAGACTAAAAGAAAACATCATCAGCCACAGTATGAATTCAATGACAGCTCTCATCTTCAACATTTGGCAGGCAGTTTTTGTATTATTTATTGTCTAGTAAATAAAGTTTAAATGTTTTTCAGCCTTGGTTGCAAACTATCTACCCGTTTGCAGTCCAACAACAGCAGGGAATAAAAGCTGTCATCATCTAATGTCTTTTTTCTCCTCGGTGTGCCTCTTTTCCATAGATTTCATTATTACTACTGGATCTGCACACGTTGTCATATCTAGGGCACAGCAGCACTAAGTAAACAGGGAGGAGAGATGTGAAATTTTTATCATCATTGAAACAACTGGTTGGGAGGATATACTGTATTCAACCTTTCCCAAAGAAAACAAAATCAGGAAGAGAGCAGGTGCTGTTCCTCCAGAATATGATCTGCACTTCCCTAGTCTGACAGTTTGAGATTAAATGCACAAACACCTCTGAGATGTTTATACTTCACTGCAAAATGATTAGGAACAGACTGCTGAAAGCAACCCGATCAGGATTAAAATAGCTTTTTTAAAGGGCCAGATTTATGTTTGTTTTGTTTGTTAATTAGATGTTTATTTTATAATATATAGAACAGTTCTAAATTGATTGCTGTTGAAAATGTGTTGATTATTCCTTGTTGTAACAGGATGACTTGTCCCTTTAAGCACTCGAGGCCTGGGGTAAGCCAACCTTAGTAACTAAGTAGGCACATATGAATGGGATCAGGTTTTTCCCTTATAAGAGCAGTAGAAAGCTTCAGCCAGTGAGGAATGGGGGGTGAGGCGGGTGCTTTGGGAGAGAACCAGAAGAAGCTGTGGTAGAAACTTCAGAAGAGCTACAGTGAGTAGGGAACTCTAAATTGGGGGTAAGGTATGGGCCTGGAAATCAGAGCGCTAGCGATGGCTGAGGGCCAGGGAGAGTGGACTCCACATGAGTAGAAAAAGATCCCAGTCAGGAAGCACTGTGAGCCTGCCAAAGCAGGGAAGAGCTGCAAAGAGCAGACTTGGAGGGAAGAAGAGAAGCCCCAGGACTTTGGTGTTTTATGCCAATAAATTAGATCCTTGGGAAAGGAGCATTATTGATCAAAAAAGCCTGTGTATGGTTTATTTAAGGAAGTCCATTATGGGGGCAACTGAGGGAGGGCTGCTGCAGAGCAGCCCCGGGACGCAAGGGGGTACTGGGGAGATGGCCTGCCCTACAACACTCATTCAGTATGTTGGGGACACAATTGTGAGCCAGGAGGTGGTGCTGGAAGATTTGATGGTTAGAAATATTGATAGCTGGGTATCTGATGAGTGAGAATCTTTTGGTGGTTTGCTATGCAAAGAACGTGCAAGACAAGCAAGTGCTAATGAGAAACCTGCAGTTGTAGCATACAACTTGACCAGTAACAGGGCAGTGTAGGACAGAGTTCCTGTGTCTGAGGGACATTCTGGCCAATTTCAGCCAATGGGACTTTTCCCATTGACTTCAATGGAGCCAGGATTTCATTCTACATTTAGATTAACAGAAAAGGGCTTAAATCCAGTACCTCTGTGGTTACATCTACACAGAAAACAACAACAACAACAAGACAGCAAGTCTCAGAGCTCAGGGCAACTGACTCAGGCTTGTGGGGCTCTTGGTATGGGGCTAAAAATAGCAGTATAAACTTTCCTGCTCAGGGTGGAGCCCAGGCTCCAAAACCCGGGGATGGTTGCAGAGCCTAGGCTCCCACCTTTTTCAGGAATGTCTACGCTGCTATTTTGAGCCCTGTATAGCACAAGCCCAACTCAGTTGAGCTAAGGCTCTGAGACTTGCTGTCATGGGCTTTTTTGTTTGGGGGTTTTTTGGTTTTTTTTTTTGTTTTTTTTTTGCAGTATAGATGTACCCTGTGGAAGCTCTCTTTGAAATGCTTCTACTTCCATGTGCAGGGCTATTAGGCAGTCTCAATGTATGGAGGACAAGATGGTGCAAAGAAAAGAGGGTTAAATTCATTAGGACATGGGGAAACTTTTTCCTTACTAAAATCAGTTAATATATCAAAGGATGGAAGGTAGCAAAAGTACCTGGTCTTTAAAAAAAAAATCAATTAAGTCGTCCTTGGAATTACAGCTCAATAAACATTACATCAAAACCTGGTAAACTAGATGAAACAATTAAATACAGAATTATAAAAAACCTCGATGGGCATGATAGATTAGGGACAAATAGTATGATTTTAAAGGAAAACTGATGGTCTAATTTACTGCAGTGCTTACAGCGTAAAGAAAAGAATGGAGAAAGGAAAAACAATCGACAATTTATTTGGCCTTTTAAAAAGCCTTTCCATATAGTCCCTGACAAACGGGTATTAAAGTAACTAAGGAGTCAGGAGTGAGAGGTAAAATACTTACTTGTATTGGAAACTGGCTAAGAGACAAAAAGAGAGTAGGAATATGTGGTCAATTTCTAACATTTCATAAGGTTAACAATAGAGTGCCACAAGATTCTCTATAACTAATTGTTATTAATACATTTATTAATATGCTGGAAAAGAAATGAAGATTGAGATAGCAAAATTTGCAGATGACAGAATTATTTAAGCTAGTCAATACCAGAGAACACTCTGAGGGACCTAACAAATCTAAACGAATGGGCAGCACAGTGGCAGATTAATTTCATTGTTGACAAAACAAATTATAATCAGGTATTACTATAATATTAGATAAATCAATTATATGCCCTCATCTGGAATACTGTGTTCACGTTCATCTTAAAAAAGGGCAGAAACAGAAAGGGTGCAGACACAGGCAATGGAAATGATTAAAAAGCATGGAGGAGAGACGGAAAAAAGACAGTTACCTTTTCCGTAACTGGTGTTCTTCTGGATGTGTTGCTCACGCCCAGTCCATATTAGGTGTGTGTGCTCGCCACATGCGCGGGTGCCAGAAGTTTTTCCCTCAGCAGTATCCATAGGGTACTAGCTCTAGCATTCCCTGGAGTGGCGCTGCCAGCTCCCCGAACTCTGTTCCTTCTTGCTGGAAATGCTGACAATGGGGGAGGAGGACAGGTCATGGAATGGACTTAAGCAACACATCTCAAAGAACAGCAGTTATGAAAAAGGTAACGGTCTTTTCTTCTTCGAGTGTTTTCTCATGTCCATTCCGTATTCGGTGACTCCAAAGCAGTACCCCTGGAGGTGAGTAGGAGTTCACAAACGTGTAGATTGCAACACGGCTTTGCAGAACCCAGTGTCGTCCCTGGCCTGCTGAATGATGTCATAATGAGTAGTAAACGTGTTTACAGAGGACCACGTTGCGGCTCTACAGATGTCCTGGATAGGAACATGCGCCAGTAAGGCCGCTGAAGACACCTGAGCTCTCATTGAGAGGGCTCTGACAATCGGCGACAACAGAACCTCCACTACGTCATAACAGGTTCTTACGCACGAGGTAATCCAATTGGAAATCCTCTGCGAGGACACCAGGTGACCCTTCATCCTATCCGCTGTAGCGATGAAGAGTTGAGTTGATTTACAGAAAGGCTTGGTAAGTTCTAAGTAAAAAGCCAAGGCCCTCTGGACGTCCAGGGCATGAAGACGCCTCTCTTCACTGGTCTTGTGTGGTTTGGGACAGAACTCTGAGAGGAAGATGTCCTGGTTCATATGGAAGGTGGAGACCACCTTTGGCAGGAAGGCTGGGTGGGGCTGCAACTGAACCTTATCTTTGTAGAAGACTCTGTACAATGGTTCTGAGGTCAAGGCTTTAATTTCTGAGACCAATCTCACTGACATCACTGCCACCAGGAACGTGACGTTCCATTACAAATGGGAAAGGGAGCAGGACCCCAGCGGTTCAAAGGGTGGGCCAGTGACCCTAGAGAGGACCAAGTTAAGATCCCACTATGGGACGGGAGAAGACACCTGTGGGAAGAGTCTCTCCAGCCCTCTCAAGAATCTGACCGTCATGTCATGTGAGAACACTGTCTGTATTTGGATCGGCAGGTGAAAAGCGGAGATGGCTGCAAGATGCACTATAATGGAAAAGTGTGCCAGGCCCTGGTTCCTCAAATGGATCAGGCAGTCGAGGACAGCCCGTATGGAGGAACGCAAGGGAGAGATGCCCCATTCAGACGCCCAGTGGGAAAACCTTGTCCACTTGGCCAGGTAAGTCAGTCTAGTTGAGGGCTTCTACTTTCCAGGAGGACCTGTTGGACTCCTGAACAGATCCATGCTGAGAGGTGGAAGGACCCAAAGTTTGGGGTGTAAGAGCCGACCATGGTCCTGTGATAGCAGGTCCAGTCGGTTGGACAGGGGCCAGGGAGGGGCCGCCAACAGGCTCATGAGAGTGCTGAACCAGTGCTAGCGAGGCCATGTCGGGGGCGGAGGGGATCATGATAACCTGTGCCTGGTCTCTCTTGATCTTTGCCAGGGCCCTGCTGCTGAGTGGAATCAGAGGGAAAGCATACATCAGGCTCCCTGAACTCGACAGGAGGAAGGCATCGGAAAGGGAGTCCTTGCTCAGACCCTGTCGAGAATAAAACCTGTGGCATTTCCTGTTCTGTCTGGTAGCAGGTCAACTTGGGAGTTCCCCACCTTTGGAAGATCATGCAGCCTATCTCTGGATGGAGCGACCACATGTGATGAGAGGGGAAGTCCCTGCTGAGCTGGTCTGCCAGTGTATTCCTGATGCCGGGAAGGTGACAAGCTTCCAGGTGGATTTCGTGGCTGACGGAGGAGTCCCATAGACGGAGCACCTCCTGACAGAGAACCCATGAGCATGCCCCCCCCTTGCCAGTTGATGTAGAATGTCGAGGCTGTGTTGTCCATCAGGACTTGTACTACCTTGCCCAACAGGTGGGGCAAGATGACTCCACATGCCAGCCAGACTGCTTGGAACTCCTTGACATTTATGTGCAACCATGCTTTGTCCCGGGACCACATGCCCTGAGTCTGGAGGACGCCGATATGCACCCCCCAGCTGAGGTCCAAGGCGTCCAACACCAACTCAATGGAGGGGGCAGGGTTGTCGAACGGAACCCCTTCAAGGACTATTCTGCGGTTGGTCCACCACTGCAGCGAGGCAAGTATCGATCTTTGATAACTATCTTTTCCAGGGGGTCTCAGAACTGGGAATAGACTGCCGCCAGCCACTGTTGCAGAGGCTGCATCCAGAGCCTGGCATGGCAGACCACCTAAGTGCACGCTGCCATGTGGCCCAGCAGGTGCAGGCAGACCCTGGCAGTAGTCAGAGGAAATGCGGAGACTTCCGTGATGAGTTTCGTCAACGCGTGGAACATTTCCAGTGGCAGGAATGCCCTGGTGCAGGTCGAGTTGAGGACCACTCCGATGAAGTCTGTCCTCTACACTGGCACGAACATTGACTTTCTCATTTACCAAGAGGCCCAGAGTGCAGCACGTAGCTTGAAGCATCACAATATCCCTTTGAACTTTAGACCTGGAGCTGCCCTTGATGAGCCAGTCGTCGAATATGGGTAGATCTGGATACCTCAGCACCTAAGGTAAGCCGCTACCACTGACATGCACTTGGTACACACTCTCGGTACTGTCACCAGGCCAAATGGGAGGACCATAAACTGGTAGTGGTGGGGCCCCACTGTAAACCAGAGGAAGTGTCAGTGTCCTTGAAAGATCACTATGTGGAAGTATGCATCCTTCAAGTTGAGGGCGGCATACCAGTCTCCCGGATCCAGGGAGGGGATAATAGAAGCCAGAGAGATCATGCGGAACTTTAGCTTCTTTAGGTACTTGTTGAGGTCTTGCAGGTCCAGGATGGGCTGTAGACCACCTTTAGCCTTTAGATTTAAAAAGTACCGGAAATAGAACCCCTTGTTCCTGTACTCGAGAGGAACTTCTTCCTCCACCCCCTAGCTGTAGTAATCGCTTTACCTCCTGCATGAGGAGACTCTCATGAGAAGGATCCCTGAAGGGGGATGGGGAAGACAGGTGGGAAGTGGGGGGGAGTAGAAAGGAACTGGAGGGTACTGAGGACCCAGCAGTCTGAAGTTATAGCGGTTCACACCAGGAGAAAAGGGGAAAGGCAGTTGGAGAACACTAAGAAAGATGTATCCAGGGAACAGTCTGATAGGTCACCCTCTGGTGCACCCTCACATATCCGTTTGGCCCCCTGCTTATTACAGATCGAGCCTGACTGGGCCGAGAGTGGAGGTGGATGGCTTGAGACGGGGGAAAAGGGGCTGGGGGAGGCAACTGGGCGGGAATGGAGGCGGGTGGCTCACGGGGGTGGGGAATAAAAAGGGGTGAGGGGTGGGGGCAAAAGGGGCAATGATGTTAAAGCACTGTGGCAGCGCTTCAACATAGTTGCCCCTTTTGCCTCCCCACTTTGTGGCCCTGCCGGCAGGGTCCCTACCAGCAGGGCCGCCGACAGGGGAGGAAAAAGGGGCAGCGATGTGAAAGTGCTGCTGTGGCAGCGCTTTAACGTGGGCTGTATAGGGGCCAGTACTGGTTTCTTACTGGTACGCAGTACCGGCCCGTACTGGCCCACTTTCACACCTGTGGAGAGACCCAGGGTTTTCAGGGTGGTGCGGGAGTCCTTGAGTCCATGCAACTTGCTGTCTTTTTGGTCTGCAAATAGGGCCCTGCCACTGAAGGGCAGGTCCAGCAATGACTGCTGGGCCTCGGTGGATAATCCAGAGAGGAGCAGCCAAGCGGCTCACTGCATGGAGATAGTGGAAGCCATGGTGTGGGCAGCAGCTTCCGCAGCATCCAACACCACCTGGAGGGCTGCCCTGGCTGCAGTCATGCCCTCATCAAAGATTGCTTGGAACTCCTTCTTGAAGCCTTGGGGAGCAACCCTTCAATGTTGGCCATAACTTGCCACATATTAAAGTCATATTGGCCAAGGAGGACTTGGTTGGTGGTTGCCCACTCTCAGCTGAAGCCTAGAAGGCAAATAAACCTTATGTCCAAAGATATCCAGCCACCTCGAGTCTTTATTTTTGGGGGTGGCCCCGGCTTGTCCTTGCTTCTCCTTGTGGTTAACTGCCTCAGCCACAAGGGAATTAGGGGCTGGGTGGGAGTATAAATACTTGTGCCTTTTGGTCGGCATGAAGTACTTGCTCTTCCAATTCCTCTGCCTGAAGCCCCTGGTTAGAAGCGACCCTCTTCAAAAGTTCCTGGTGCGCTTCGGCTCATCCTGAGGAACTGGGCGAGGGGGCCCCATTATATCCTTGTCCAGCGACAATGAGGATGATGTTGGCACCGTGGGAACTTCCAAGTCCATTGGTGGTCCAGCAGCTTGCTCCCCTAGGTCCTCCTGGACCTGTGGGGTCTTACCGCCCTGAAGCCTCGAGCACTGGAGGGGGACGGCATACCGAGGCTGCTGGCCTCTCTGAGGCTCCTGACACCAATTGGGCAGCCTGGGAAGGTTGGGTGAACCCCCAAGGTTTCCATGGATACCATGGCACCGGCCACTGCACTAGGGGCCATGGGACACGTTTCGGTGCTGATAACGTAGTCGGCACCACCGGTACTGGGGCTTGTCCCACACGCAGGAAACCTCATTCTGAGCCAGAGCTACCAGCAGAGCAGTCGGTACTAGGCGACCAGGATTGGGCTGAGCGGTGGCTCTTGTCCACCTGGTGCCGGTCGCTGCATCCCGAAGTTAACCTGTCCGAGCGAGACTGTCTTGGTCGGGCTCTTGGAGACTGATGGCGTTCAGCGGATCTACGTCGGATTCCCAGCAATCTACACCTCATGCTTCTCGACCGATACCGGGACGTCGAACAGGACCAGGAGCTACTATGGGCCAGTTGCTGGGAGGATCATCCTGAGTAGGGTGACCTCCTTCTTGGAGACAGGTGATGATGGCCCAGCGATCGGCAGTCTCTGGTGTCCAATCGGTCCTGGGATCAGTACTGGGCCCTTGGAGACGGGAGGGCTGGTCCTGGAGTTCTTGCCAGGTGGCACGTGCCTCAGAGGGTCTGTGCCAATCTACCGGCGAGGTACACCTCCAGTCCCTCGATTGGTGCCCCCAGTGTGGGGATCAAAGAGGGCTCCATTAAGTCTACATGTCCAGGCCCGAGGAGGGACAGCTTTGAACACGCGAACACTGGTGGGACATCCCTCTCGACAGGGATCAGTACCGCTGAGGTTGGGACACACCCATAGGTCCCTACGTGGATTTTCCCTGAGACTGGGTTCCGGCAGGAGCCGGTGCGAGCAGCACTAGGAGCATCAGGATCTCTTGAGCTGCTGGAAGAGCTTTGGGCATTGACAGCACCTGAAGCTGGCTAGAGCTTCTACCGCTATCTGGGGTCACATGCAAAGCGTGAGATGAGCTGCACCACTCGACTTGAGCCCGACTTCCTGAAGGGGGTCTTGAGCTGCCCAGCCCTCTCCTGTTCCTTACAGGAGGTAGGAGATCTTCCCCTCACAGTCTTTTTCGGCTTCTTCCCCAGAGACATGGAGGCGGACTGCTGCTGGCTTGTGGACGTGCACGGAGGCCACAGTGCTCAGTGCAGTCGGACCGCTGCTCTCGTGCCGGAATGAGTGCCAACGCCATTAGGAGCACTTTCAGATGGATATCACACTCCTTCTTTGTCCTAGGTTTAAAGGACTTGCAGATACGGCACTTGTCACTTATGTGCCCTTCACCTAAGCACCTTAGGCAGCTGGTATGTGGATTGCTGAAGGGCATAAGCCATTTGCAGCAATCACAGGGTTTAAAACCAGGGGAGGCATGCCCCATCCCCCCGCTGAGTCCCGTTTGGGACTAACTAAGAGTTTGAGTACTACTACTAAGGGTAACTAAGAAACTACTAACTATATACAACTATATTACAGGTTTTCAAAGTTCACAGGAACAGAAAATGAAACAATGCTAGCCAAAGCAGCAGATGTTCCAGCACCATCACTGGCAGCAAGAAGGAACTTGGGGGATGGCAGCTGGCGGCGCCCCTTATACCGCGCCATGTGGGCGCCACTCCACGGGGTGCCATAGCGGTCCCCTACGGATACTGCTGAGGGAAAAACTTCTGGCACCAGTGCATGAGGCATTTTAGTTTAGAGAAGTGATGAATAAAGGACACAATCAAGAAATACAAAATAATGAATGGTTTAGTGAAAGTAAACTGGGCACTCCTAATTACTCGGAAAATACAGTAAAAAGAAACTCTCAATGAAACTGAAAGCTGATAAAAAACATTTTTCCACACAATGCGCAATTAACCAGTGGAACTCACTGTTAAGGTAGCTGAGGCCAAGAACTTAGTAAGATTCAAAAAATTCTTAGATATTTATATTAGTAAATGAGAACATTCACTGCTGAATTAGATATTCTTTTTACCAGAATGGTTACAAACCCATATGCTTCCTAAAATAAACACTCACTGACAGAAGTTGGCAAAATATACTCACTTTTGGAAGGTTATTCCCTGACTGTCCGAGTACAGCTTTTCTCTAGAGAAGGTTAAAGTATCTAATACTGACCACGGACATAGACAGGATACTGGACTAGACAGACCACTAATCTTGTCCAGCATGACAATTCCTATGCTTTTAAGTGCTAAGCATGTTGTTCTTCTGAAATGGCAGAAAACTTTATGACCAAATTTGCAAGTATTTTTTCCTCCATGGTAGAAATTGTTTCTGCTTATTTACTTATTTACTTTAAGGAACTTTTTCATAGTCTAAATGATATTTTCTCAAATTCACATCTTGACATATCCATGTGAACTGTGCGTTCTCGTTCCCTGTCATGATTAGGGCCACAAAAAGGTTTCGGATGATTAAAAAAAATTACTGCAAAGTAATGATCCAAGAACTTGAATTTTTGGAGCACGTGCTGCATTGAGAGCTTAATCCAGCTACCTGTTCTACTGCCACGAAGGTGGACAATACGCGACAAAATGCCATCTGAATAGCTTGTAGCATCAGAGAAGTTCACTGGGCTGCGGAGACATTAGACCTCAGCTGACAACCAATTATATTTCTGTGCACTTTACAGACCAAATTTCTGATCAAAGCATCATACCCCAGCCATAGAAATCAGTCCAGGAGTAGCTCTCCTATTTTATAAATAAATTAAAAGAGAAGTTGCATGTCACTTTAGGCAGAGTTGGGAACAGAAGCCAGTCTCTAATATAGGAGACCTAAGCTTAAGCCTTCATCCCTTGACCACACAGCCTTTCAGACTGCCCGAGTTAAATCTAGGTGCTTTGGTTAGGGCTATATCTAACCACAACTATAGCCACAGTCCCCTTCCAAAGACAGGAATACAACCCAGGATTCCTGATTGTTAATATGCTACTACAGTCTAGCAAACAGATGTTTAGCCAATGTCCAAAATGTGTGTCAAGTCCCCCCTCCAGTGACTAGTCCATAGAGAGGACAACGATGACTCCTGTAGCCCAAGTAGTAGAGCCCTTGTGATGGAATGTGAAAGTCCAGAGTCCTGCTGATGACCTCTGTGGGAGAAGCTCGTGGATGCATGTGACAGAACATGGTTTTTTCCAGTTTCCTTCTTAAAATGGTTTAATTCACACAGTGAAAAACCATCTTTTAAAGCAGATTTTATAGTTTTAAAACATTTATTAATGTCCATTATGGTGAAACATGCAACCAAATTCAGGTGTTGCACATTATGTGACAAATTTTGATTACTAGTGCCAGATGGACAGGACTGAAGTTTCACAGATCAGATAATGAAATCGGAACTTTATTAAGACACATTATGTTTATTAATATACGTGTACACATACACAATAGTACCTGCTCTATTCTATGTATAAGTATTCTCTTTCAAGCTAGTTAAAATTTCCACATTTTTGAAGTCTGACCACTGTGTGTGTGTGTGTGTGTGCGTGTGTGTGTACGAGTCAGCGTTTTTCAATGAGATTTCAGAAAGTGGCATTTTATCTTTTTTTCCCCTTTTTTTTTCTTGAGTTCACTCTTCTATAATGTATACATCTCTTATATGCATGCTGATTTACATGGTTAATTCATTACAATTTCTCAGCATATGTATAGCACTACTCTCTTTAGCCTCTTTCTGTTACAGCTATCAATAGGATACCACATTTATTTTCTTTTCAAAACACTATATAAATTGTTATTGTTTATTAAATTAGGTTTCTCAGTCTTTCAGGAAGGGAAAGTTAATTGAAATGCTGTATGAATTTATCCTATTCCTTGTAACTGATTACTTTTGAGGGTTTTTCTTTCATTTCCTACGGTTTTTCTTTTCTCATTAAAATGTTTCATCTAACATTCAGAAATACAAATGAAAAGAGTCAGATTCTGAAATTCCACTCTCTCACTGCTTCCTGAGTGAACCACAAACAAAGTCAAAATTTCCTCTTCAGATTACAAACTATGCTTTTACAAAAGCATAAAACCATTTCCTTAAACCAGCTATGAAGAACCATGTCTTATTTCCTGCAGGAATCTACCCAAAGGTTCCTGCAGATGACTGCACTCTGATTGACAAAAATTCTGTAGCTCCAATTTCCTTTCTTCTATTCCAATTGTAGATTCCAGCTTAGATAAGTTACAGAAACTTTCTGCTTGACACAATACTGGCAATACAAGGGTGATCTTGAGAAGCAAGTAAGTGCCACCGGGTCACCAAACCTGATCAAATTATTATTTATTTAAACAAAACAACATATACATGCCCTGACTGCTTCACTACAGAAATACACAATACAAAAGATAATTTTAAAAGCATTAATGTAGGTATTACGGGACACACTCTGCCCCGTCCCCTAATGTCCCAGAAACCTTACAGATTCTGTCCAATAAGTGGTAATTTCATGTGAGTGTATTTATATCCCCATCACCAGTAGTCTCATGCCACAAAGTATTTCCAGTGTTTCTTGCCCTTTAGCCATTTCCCTTTGGCCAGGGAGGAATAGATATCTCCCTTCCTTGAGCTCTCAGAGCATACAGGGCACAGCTAGCCCAAGTCCTCCCACATTGTTTCCTTTATACACCTCTTATTGTGTTTTACCCTCAGCTGATGGCTAACTGGTTCATCAGCCCTCCCAGTCGGATCAGCCAATTCGCTGTATATTGCCCAATCAGCCGTCTCCAGGGGAACTGATTGGTGCCTAAGTGATCAGAGTGCTGGCTCACCTGCTAGCTTCTAGCACTTTGTCACAGTGGGTTCTACTGAGAATGATTGGATTATGAACACATTTCCCCATGTTTGGTGGGGGGGGAACGAAAAACCAAAACACACTATGCATCATGAATGAGATAATATTTTCCCTTTTTGCTTTGCAGCCAGAAGAGGGATATGTTATTCATCAGGGGGCCGATCCAATTCCCGCTGACTTTAATGGGAGCTAGATCAGGCCCCAAGAAAACACAATGTTATTAGCAATTACCATGCCAATTATATTTACATTTACAACCAACTGTGCTTTCCTTTCACTGGAAATAAGGGAGAAACTGCATTTTAGCTTTCTTTTACAACTTCTCTTCATCATCAACTATAGCTACTAAACAAACCATGGGAAAGATGCTTTCCACTGCTTGGAGCCCTTCCATGCCACCTGAGAGGTGCGGAGGGGCTGAATCCATAACACAGCAGCATAGCTGAGAGGTCCTCCAGGAGAATTCTTAGCTGATGTAAAGCAGGCACAGCAGTCTCTTCTACCTCTCACCTCTGACCCAGCCTTATTTTGACTTAAGGATATGGAGGGGGTGAATTTCATTCTAAATGAATAAGCCTCACAACTCCTCTGTGAGACAGAGTCAGAGTTTAAGGCCAGAGGGACCACCAGATCTATCTACCATATATAGATAGATATGGCAAGCATTATTTCTTTTTACAGATAGGAAACTGGGGATAAGAGATTTAATGACTTGCCCAAAGTCACTGACACAGCCAGGAGCAGTACCCAAGATTCCTGACTCTTAGGCCTGGTCTACACTGGGAGGCGAGGGGGATTGATCTAAGTTATGCAACTTCAGCTATGTGAATAACGTAGCTTAAGCCGACGTACTTAGATCTACTTACCGCAGTGTCTTCACCGCCTGCGCCTCTCACTCCGGTGGAGTACCAGAGTCAACAGGAGAGCGCTCGGCGGTCTGTTTATCACGTCTTCACTAGACGTGATAAATCAACCCCTCCTGGATCAGTCGCTCCGGAGGGTAAGTGTAGACATGCCTTTAGCCCCATCTCCTAACCATTAGGCCATGTTCCCCCACCCCCACTCCTACCCCTTTGAAATTTGCCACTTCCTGCTTTGAAACAGATTACACTTTATTAAGATTCATTAAGAACAAAAACAATTTAAAAGACAAATTCCTCCAATTCATGACAAGAAGAATACAATCAGAGCATCCTCACTCCATTTCTATGTTAAAATTCCCCCCCGCCCCCCCCCGACACAATAATCTCCATGTTACATGGATGAATGTGAACACCTGGCCAGAGTAACAGCCAAATATTAAAAGCACCTGAAGAATTTTTTTTTTTTTTTTTAAGGTGCAAGGATTTCCTTGGTGGTTTGTTTTTTATTTTGTTTTGAGATTTGTGAGTTTGTTTTGTTTTTTCTGATGAGGGAGCTTCAAAAAAATTAGTGCAAAGGCCAGTGTTCCTGCTTCAAAGTGAAATGAGGATGGCAAAAATTGCTCCTTCCCATTCAGAAATAACGAGCTTCACCTTCACAAGGCATCAAAGCTTATGGGGAACTTCATGGTGCTCTTGAGCTTGTATCTTCTGCACAGTACCCCATTATACTGCCACAGCCAAATCACTGAATCAGCCCAGCAATTTTATTGTTGCATATTGATGTTAATGGTTTTGATTCCTGTGCGAAAGAAAATATTACTATATGTCTGTGGGGGGAATTCAATAGCAAGGCTTATTCAAAACACTGGAGCAAAGACTACAGAAGTATCAAGTGTGCAGAGCATTTCTCCCAAGTACCTGTAAGCAACTGGGAAATACCCCCATTGTATTATGCTAATGTGAGGTGAATCTAAGAAAGTTCCCTTGGCAACCAGAGATGGCAAGTCCTGATTGGATGCAGTTCAAGTGTTTTGTTTGAAATCGCTCCTCACTGCAGGGAGGAGGATTATTATTATTATTAAGAGGTGTTTGTTCTGAGAGAGAGAGAGAGAGAGAGAGAGAGAGAGAGAGACTGACTCTGGGATTTTTCTCTCTCCTCTGACTATGCCAGGAATGGGATTCTGGGTAGACCTAGGTAGCCCCAGAGGCTTAGCCTAGCTTGAGTACTGAATCAGGGGACGGGAAAGAAAAACAGCTAGCTAGATCAAAGAAGGTGGGTGAAGGAAGTGAAAGGATGTCAGAGATTAAGTTAGCAAGTATCTTTAAACAGGCTAACTGATGATTAGGAGGAGCCATTAGCTGAAGAATTAGAGTTACAGGGGTAACTGTGCCCACAAAGCCAAAGTGAAGCAAGAAGCTGAATTTATTGCTGACTGGTGGTCATTATTAATACTTTCTTTGTATACATAGCCTTTATGCCTCTCACCAAGTTATTACTAATATTTATAATTTGTATTAAAGCAATGGCTCGAGGCCCCTTTCAGGATTCAACTACCATTATGCTAAGCACTCTACATGCAGACTAACAAGATAGTTCCTGCTCCAAAGGATTTAAAATCTACACAATCTAACCCTAGTGGCTATTATTCAGCAAGCTTTTCTGTATGTGTTCATGTCTTTCCAAGTTCATATTTTCCACCTATGCACCATAAAATTATATGACCAAATCCACCCTGGGTTATCATTCCAAAGTTGGTTGTTTGTTTTTGACTCTCACACAAGTTATGGAAAGAAACAAAAGAATGGAGCTATGGAATTTTAATATAAAAACAGAATGATTTGTTTGGAATTATTTTTAGGAAGCAGTATATTTTAACTTTATTTACACATTTAGTTTGCCTTATTGCTACTATGAACATTTTTTAAAAAGGTAAATCATTTCTAAGCCATGATTTAATGGTTTAAAGAGAAAGAAATTTAAATCTATGAAATGACAGTGATGACTTATTATTGCAAATTATAGTTTTTAGTACAGGTAATTTAGCATATCAAATCACAATTCTAATTTCCTTCGACAGAGCAAAAGCAAGAAAGATTGTACTTGAGAGAAGAAGGGGGCAGAAGGAAACCAAAAGACCCATACACATATAAGTAGGACTTCTGATTTTAGGTTTTAACTGATACACTGATAAAACACCCCCAACACAGAAAAAAATGGCTACTTGTATCTAAGGGTTTATCGACACAGAGTAATGTGGACTACAGGACTGTAATTTCTAAAGTGCATTAACATTTTGTACATTAATTAGTCCTCGTAGACCCTGCTGGTGTGTACTAACGGTTCCCTAATGCGCTTCACTGTAGTGCTGGTCCAAACAGTATGTTAAAGCACACTAAAGCACATTACAAAGAGATTACTCTAATACAAACTAAATAAGTAATGCATATATTATAGTACATAGAAAGAGAAAGCAACAAACGCTCCAATTTTTAGACAACTACATAAACCTCAAAAATTGTTAAAAATTATTATTTTCATTTTGGGGAGTAAACACTGAAAAATGGAAGCCATACTTAAGTCCTTGAAAGTACTAATAAAAAGTAACCTGCCTACTATAGCCTGTACTTTATAAACATGTGGGGTCTACAGGTATTATCCTCTGAAGCACAGTTGTCTTTCTGGGCTTTTGTTAGGATATAATTCTGGATAACATCAACCTACGAACATAGTGCCTAGAAGAAATGTATAAAGTATCCATGGTATTGGCATCTCTAAAAGGAAAGAATGACACTAAGAATGTCAAGGTAGAGGAGGTGAGTTTGAATGGCATGTGTCCTTGAGTATGCTCAACAATGAATGAGGAAAAGAGGGCAAAGAAGGATATTACAAGAATATAATTGTAACAATCTTTCCCCCTGTTTAGTTTCATCCTTGAGAAAATACACTACCTTTGATTCCCTGGCAACCATTACAAACCTCTTTCTTGTAAATGGCCTCTTGACATTTATCCAAACCTCATCTAAGGCAGGACCTATAATTTAGGCACACATGATGGAAGAGACAGATGTTAGAAGTACATGAGGACTTTGATTTTCAGCAGACTAAAGTACCGAAGATGGTAAGCTTTTATATTTCAAGATTCTCTTTTGAAAGTGATTACATTACATTCTCTAGGTATTTTTCAGCTAGGAATCATGAAGACTCATCTCTTCAACCTTCTTTCACCTTGCTGTGAAATTGACAAGAAGTATGGAAACACAGTGTCTTTGGAATGGGGAGATGGGTAAAAAAGAAAAAAAATACGAGAATCTGTCAAATTTCCAATCACTGACACTGATTTTTGGAGTGCATTTTGATTTAAAAATAATGGCCAATTGCTCTCAAATGGAAGCCTATGTGGATTGTAAATTGGACTAGTTGATGGACTCATGAGATCATTTTAATGTATGGTAAATCTAATTTCTAGTGAGCATTTTGTAGGCTTTTAAACAAAATAGATGCATTTTATGTCAGAGTCTACACACAGACATTTTAAATAATATGTGCCATATCATGATCTGTGCCCCTTGAGTATCCAGAATCTGGAGGTTCCTCAATATTTCATTCCTTCTAACTCTAAACCTATAGAAGCCTCTTTATGGAGCTGTGTGCGGTCCTGGATCTGAACATGGAGAGAAATAGGGTCAAAAGGATTGTCCTGTGGTTGGCCCTAGATATTTAGCCATTTTTTCCTCTGAAAATTTGTTCAATTTTTTTACTAAGAACAAAAGACAAACTTTAATTACGAGGAAGATTCCCCTTTCACTTTTGAAAACTGGTACTATAATTTGTTTTTCTCCAATCATTCAATACCTTCTCAGTTATCCATGACTTTCCAAAAGAAAATGTCAGTAGTACAGTAAGATTCTTAGATAATGCCATTAATAACCCAAAAGGTATGTCATTCCTAATCATCTTATTTACATATTTGTCCAAATTTTCCCTTACCTAATCTTTAATAACAAATCTTCCTTTCTTTTTGCTTACAATTCCATATGGTTTGCATTAAAACCTTTTTTTAAAAGGGTGGCATGACAGGTTGGACCTGCCTTCTCAGATCCCACCTGATGTACTGGGATTTCACTGAGCCTACCTGCTCCACTAGCCTCAGCTCCCTCTCCCTGTTTTGCTGAATGAGGCTCTCCAGCCTCTGGCAACACACACACACACGTGCAGCTCCCCTCTGAAAAGTAAATCCAAAATAATATTGTCTTGCGCTGCAGTGAAATCTATACAAAGTAAGCTCATAAATTCACCTCCTTCCTCAATGTGGAGGAAGATATGCACAACTTCTTGCCCCCTCCCCCACTTAGAAATTGCACAAAACTGAGTTTAATTAAAAAAAAAAGTTAACAACTATAAAAGGCAGATTAAGTGATTATAAGGGATAACAAAAAGAACAAGGCAGATTATTAAGCAAATAAAACTAAACATGCATACTAAGCTTAAGATCTTAAAGAGACTGGTTTCAAGAATCAGAGGGTAGCCGTGTTAGTCTGTATTGTTAGGATATAGATATTCAGGCCTGTCGGTAAAGGCCTGTACTTTAAGGTGTATTCTTATCACTTGGCTAGTTAGAGGTATAAAAGAAAGAATCAAAATCACTGTCTGCCAGTGTAAGGTCCTTCTCTTACAGTGACAGTCTGAGGCCCTGTGTTCTTAGATTAAGGCCTTTGGCTAAGCAACAGAGGCCATAAGCTGGGAAGTGACTGGTCACATCCTCACATTCCAAACTAGTCACACTGAAATCAGGTGCTATTGGGCTGTTAGGAATACAGTCCTGTCCTGATAATGCCTATCACCTCCAGAGAAAGGGCAGTGCCTAGAAGATGTAAAAGGAAACTTAGTTTGATAGCATCCTGTGTGGCAAGAACTCACTTATCAATACTGGGATGTGAAATCCTCACTTCTGTATTGTTTTGTCATTATAGTTCCCACTTTGCTATTGTTTGTCTGTATAATCTCTGTCTGGTTCTGTGATTGTTCCTGTCTGCTGTATAAATAATTTTGCTGGGTGTAAACTAATTAAGGTGGTGGGATATAATTGGTTACATAATCATGTTACAATATGTTAGGATTGGTTAGTTAAATTTCAGGAAAATGATTGGTTAAGGTATAGCTAATGCGAACTCAAGTTTTACTATATAGTCTGCAGTCAATCAGGAAGTGAGGGGGTGGGTGGGGGAGATGGGAACAGGTAATGGGGAAACTGGAATCATGTTTTGCTAAAGGGGGAAATGGGAACAGGGAATGGGGGTAAGGAAATTGGAATCATGTTTGGCTAAGGACAGGAATGGGAACAGGGACACAGGTGTAAGGCTGTGGTGTCAGAGCTGGGAAGGAGGATACTAAGGAAGGAAACTGGAATCATGCTTGCTGGAAGTTCACCCCAATAAACATCGAATTGTTTGCACCTTTGGACTTCGGGTATTGTTGCTCTCTGTTCATGCGAGAAGGACCAGGGAAGTAAGAGGGTGAAGGAATAAGCCCCCTAACATGTATCCACAAAAACAATGAGTCTGGTGGCACCTTAAAGACTAACAGATTTATTTGGGCATAAGCTTTCACAGATAAAAAACCCACTTCTTCAGATGCATGGAGTGAAAATTACAGATGCAGGCATAAATATATTGGCACACGAAGAGAAGGGAGTTACATTATAAGTGGAGAACCAGTAGAGAACAAGGCCAGTTCAGAAAGGGTGGATGTGGTCCACTCCCAATAACTGAGGAGGTGTCAATACCAATTGCTTTTGTAATGAGCCAGCCACTCCCAGTCCCTATTCAAGCCCAAATTAATGGTGTTAAGTTTGCAAATGAATTGTAGCTCTGCAGTCTCTCTTTGAAATCTGTTTTTGAAGTTTTTTTGTTGAAGGATGGCTACATTTGAATCTGTTATTAAATGTCCAGGGAGATTGAAGTGTTCTCCTACTGGCTTTTGTATGTTACCATTCCTGATGTCTGATTTGTGTCCATTTATTCTTTTACATAGAGACTGTCCGGTTTGGGCAACGTACATTGCAGAGGGGCATTGCTCGCACATGATGGCATATATTACATTAGTAGATGTGCATGTGAATGAGCCCCTGATGGTGTGGCTGATGTGGTTGGGTCCTATGATGGTGTTGCTAGAATAGATATGGGGACAGAGTAGGCAACGGGGTTTGTTACAGGGATTGGTTCCTGGGTTAGTGTTTCTGTGGTATGGTGTGTAGCTGCTTGTGAGTATTTGCTTCAGACTGGGGGGCTGTCTGTAAGTGAGGACTGGCCTGCCTTTCAAGGTCTGTGAGAGTGAGGGATTGTTTTCCAGGATAGGTTGTACATTGCTGATGCGCTGGAGAGGTTTTAGCTGAGGGCTGTACGTGATGGCTAGTGGTGTTCTGTTATTTTCCTTGTTGGGCCTGTCCCGTAGTAGGTGACTTCTGGGTACCCGTCTCACTCTGTCAATCTGTTTCCTCACTTCCCCAGGTGGGTATTGTAGTTTTAAGAATGCTTGAGAAAGATCTTGTAGATCTTTGTCTCTGTCTGAGGGATTGGAGCAAATGCAGTTGTATCTTAGAGCTTGGCTGTAGACAACAGATTGTGTGATGTGTCCTGGATGGAAGCCGGAGACATGTAGGTAAGTACAACAGTCAGTAGGCTTCTGGTATGGGGTGGTGTTTATGTGACCATCACTTATTTGCACTGTAGTGTCCAGGAAGTCCAGGAAGTAAAGGAGGGGTGCTAGGAGATGAGAGCTGAGGAAGCGTTGTTCTAAGTCAGCCATAAAAATGTTAGCATACTGTGGGACCATGCAGGTACCCATAGCAATTCCACTGACTTGAAGGTATAAGTTGTCCCCAAATATGAAATGGTTGTGGGTGAGGACAAAGTCACAAAGCTCAGCCACTAGGCATGTTGTGGCCTCACCAGGAATACTGTTCCTGACAGCTTGTAATCCATCTTTGTGTGGAATATTGGTGTAAAGAGCTTCTATATCCATGGTGGCCAGGATGGTGTTTTCAGGAAGATCATCAATGCATTGTCGTTTCCTCAGGAAGTCGGCGGTGTCTCAAAGATAGCTAGGAGTGCTGGTAGCGTAGGGTCTGAGGAGAAAGTCCAAATAGCCAGATAATCCTGCTGTAAGAGTCCCAATGCCTGAGATGATTGGGCGTCCAGGATTTCCAGGTTTATGGATCGTGGGTAGCAGACAGAATACCCCTGGTCGGGGCTCTAGGTTTCAAGAAGTAATTTCTCACCCTAAATGTTGTTTTAGGCAAGTTGCAGAGTTTCTGTAGCTTACAGTTCCAGTTATTTCTCTTTACAGACTAGACTCCTGTCTTAGTCTGGACTCAGTCCTTGCCTTTCCCACTGCTCAGTTCCTTTGTCTCTTCAGGTACTTTCAGTAGTCTTTCTTCTTGGGCAGGAAGGCAAAGGAGAAGAGTCCTGTTTGCCTTACTCCCCAGCCTTAAAGAAGATTTACATATGTAGGAATCTTTTGTTTCCCAGTCTTGACCTCCCCCTCCTTTTAGTGAAAAATTACTAGAAGTCCAAGATGATGTTTAGTACCAGGTGACAGGACCACCTGACCTAGCAGTGTCACAGCTAGGGGACGCCTTTCAGGAAGGAGAGAGATTAGTATCTTCACTGTCTTGTTGTTTCCTCCTAATGACCCATCAAAGCTGATGGCCTGTTGTCTGGTGGGTGTCTCCCAAAATACACACCCAGTTGTAATTGTTACATAGTCAATATTCCTAACTTCAAATACAGAAATGATGCATGCATACAAATTGAATAATCATATTCAGTAAATCATATTCTTTCCGATGATACCTTACAAGACCCACCTTGCATAAAATATATCTCAGTTATGCTATATCCATATCATAAGCATATTTCCATAAAGAATATGGGGTATAACATCACAGGTGCTCAGTACCAGCTATTTTAAAATAATTAATTTTATGCCTCTCCTCATGTATTACTGGACCTAATTTCTCCTTAGCACTTCCCTTTTCTCTGTTTACTTGTTAGAGCCCTTCTTATTCCCCTTAATCCCTTTGGCTAACAAACTCATTCTACTTCTTCGCTACCCTTATCTTTGCCCTAAAAGCCTTAAATGATTGAATAATCTTATTTGGTCAAATTCTTTTCCATTTCAGGTTTGTTTTTACCTCAGTTATTTGTGCAGTCTCTTATGAAGTTACACTGACTGACTCTTATTTTTCACATTCTTTGTTTTCCAGAGGAATTGTGAACTGCTGTACCTCACTTTGCTTTCCTGAAATCTAATATCCTTCATCTGCCGCATTCTGTAAATTTCTTAATTTATTGGACTCAGACAGCTAATTCCAAGTTTTTTCATTTTTCTCTCATTCTGAATCAGTTCTCTCAATAAGAAGATCTGGGATGGCTTGTTTTCTGATAAAAGTCTCCACATTCTGGTTCATTGTCTCCTACATATCTTAATAATCTCTGAGTTTACATTTTCTCCTGTAGTTGTTGTCCAATTTATATCTGGACAGTTGAAATTCCCTACAAGTACACTATCTTGCAGATTATAGAATTTTGAGAGCTGGTCGGGAATTGTTCTTTCTCTCTATATACCTCTCCAGGTGAACTATAGTAAATAACTACATTCATTTTCTTACATTCTTTGTTTTCTTACTTTCCTAAACAATTTCTTCACCATACTACTTTTCAAATGTTCATTTCCAAGAGCTATTAATACTTTTGGCATATGACACCACTCCTTGTCTTTTTATTTATTACGGACTGGAATTATGCCTACCCACTATATGGGGTGGAGGAGAAGGGGAAGAAAGGGGGAAGAATGAGAGGGGAAATGGCCCCTTCCGCTCTCAACCTTATGCATCCACATACTGGCTTGGCACAGTTTGGCCCTATTCTTCCTGTATTCATGTACAGGCTTTTGAAAGTTATTATAATGAGAACAAAACATATTAGTAATGTTTAATGTTAAAATGAGAACAAAGGGAAAAAAGTCCAAAGGGTGGGAACCTTCAGAATACATATACACACATACCACCACCTCAAGTAATGTTTCATATAGGCTTAGACGGACAGTATTAAAGTTTCACTGATACTCCTCGAAATTCAAAAGAAGCATTTTTACTATTCTAGTCAAAGTATCTGAAGAGTAAACATCACATCCTGCATTCTTTACCAAGCAAAAATCTTATTGAATTCAATAGGAGTTTTGCTAGGAGGAGGACTGCAGGATTTGGCCCTCAGTGCCTGTAGAGGCAGAAGGGGGGAGAGAGAGAGAGAGAGAGAGAGAACAAGAAACTATGCTTATTTCAGTCTTCTGAAGTAGTAAACATGTATTGGATGGGAGGGAAAAAAAAATCAGAATTCAGTGTAGAAACCTCCAGGGTTCAAAAACTACTGTTTCATGCTTAAGAAGAGTTACAATGATCTGATGTGGTTACACAGAACATACATCAGACTTTGTTCCAAAGTCTAAGGAAAGTCCTAGACAATCAGGTCAATCTAATTACCATTTTTACTGTCCCCTACATTTTAATCATGGCATGATTTTAGTAACCAAAATTTCATAAATCACTAATGTTAGAGATTAAGGGCTAGATCCTTGGCTATAGCCAAGATACACTCAAGTCAGCTAAAGCTGGCCAGATAGAAGGAGGTCTGGCCATAGTTTGAGTTACTGACTGAGGTCAAGAAGAAATTGATTGGACAGTTCTAAAGGTTGTCCTTAAGCTCAGAGGATGATAGGACAACTGCTCCAACATGTCATCCTGGCCTTTAGGAGCCAAAGATTTTAAGAGCTTGGGGTTTCTGCTGGTCTCAGTTAGGGAGGCGAGACACAGAATCCTGCAAGATGAGGTCTTCTGAAAAATGGATTTACAAATAATTAATTTACCCATTTTAGTTCTGAAGATATAAAAAATTAAGAATTAGTAGTAGTAGTATTTTCCTGAGACTGTGCATGTCCATAATGGTCTATTGAGTAAATTCCTAATTAGGGCCTTTCAAAAAGCACTTTAAACCTTCTTGAAAATGGTAGTTTTTACTGAGGTATTGCAGTACCTCTCCTTAGTTCACAGATTATTGATCAGCAAGTCCATCAGGGTCTATCATCTCAATGCAGCTGCCACTCGTACAATCTGAGTCTATGTTCTAAAAATCCTTATGAAATGTCATTGGGGGAAAAGCCTCACTTCAGAACAGTTATAGGAAATAATTCCATATTTATGGACTAAACCTGCAAAATTCAGAACAATATAAAAGTTTTCAAGATAGGAGAACATACTTTGTTCTAAAACAAATACATTTCTTTTCTTCCCCTCCTCCTTCTTCTATAAATTAAAAAAACAGTGGAACAAGTATTTTCAAAATTTTATTTAAAGGAACTTAATTTTTGGGCTAAGATCCTATGTGCTATATTTCAGTTCAGGCAAATTTTCATAGCTGAGTTATTAGACTTAGAAAACTCTTGTTTTTACTGGAAGTGAAAACCCAATAAAGCTATTACTATGCAAACCACACCACTATCAAAATGCATGGGTGTATGTTAAACTTGGGAAAATAACTGACTGAGCTATTTCCCTATCTCTTCATATGCTGTATGTTGATCTAAAGTATACCAATGTGATTTGTTTACCAAGAAGGGACAGCACAACAGTGCTGGAACTCCACAGAATCAACTCCACGACATTTTTATGTCAATATATATGTTAGACTATCCCAAAAATTTAAATACAGCCACAAACCAGAAGAGGATGTGTCCCCTGGGACTGCCATCTCTCTTCTCATACGGTTACCATTATTTAAAGTTTTAATCAAGAAATATTTCAAGGTCAACAAAGAACATGCCTGCACTTAATTTCGAGTGACAGCTAATATGGTGCACTAAAGGTGTAACAGAATACATGTGGTAGTCACATATAGCAAAGTTAAAAGGGTTAGAACATTCATAAGACATCCTAAGTCTAAAACACTTAAAAAGCATATTTGCTGAACAGCTCGTGTTAAATTATTTTAATTGGTTGCAAGAAGGCTTCAATATTCTGATGCAGTTTTGACTTTTTCAGATTATTAGAGAAAAAAATGAATCATTTTTAGATAGAGTAACATCAGCTTCCAAGTAGACTTTTTCTCATAACTTCATGTTATTTAGAGGCCATGAAATAGCTGTTAAGAGTTACTTTTATATAAACAGATTATGTAAATTGTCTTTTCAAACTCATTAGCCTTTAGAACAATAGTTCACTAATGTAAAATATTCCTCCCCCAATCCCAGACTTTATTACCTAATGACTTGAACAAACTAAAAAAGAAAAGGGGGGAAATAAATATTTAAGCTTTGTTTCTTTAACAACCATTTCACTGATGTTGTTTTTGAAAAATATGAAAATAATCCAGTTGCATTCTTTAGCTTGATTACTTACAAATAACTTATCTGTAAATCAAGTAAATCTGTCAGTTGTGTAAGTTCAATTTTCCATGTGCTATCTAGAGATAAGCAGGTCTGTAATATTAGATTTCCACTGACATAATTGTGCATGAATTCTGATCTGATTTGGTATTACATGGTGCAAAAGGTGACACATTTTCTCTAATATAGCCCATTCAAAAAGGAAAGAAATTGCCAATGTATGAAATCTGAGGCATCTGATTCAAAGACTGGGGGACTTTGAGGTCAACTCAATGCAAAAGTAACTTGTTCGACTACCCCAGGCACTAAAAGCTGTGACAAGCAAACCTAATACCTCTGGTAGTTACTCAGTTAGACAATCAATAAAAACATTACATTATCAGACTGCCGCAGCTGTATGTTAGCCTATCATATTACCTTGTCTGTTCCCAAAATGCTCAAACATGCATTTACTGATCGTTCAGATAACAGATACCACCCCAATGCCTATGTTGCACCTAGTATTTAATAAGAGAGTGCTGTAAGGAAATTAGTGAGCATTTATATGTTCTTCCATATATTGTAACATGATGAATTCTAATGTTAAAGATATATAAATGTAGGTGTATATATAGGTAGATCAGGGAAATGGATATCTGTTGTGCACAACTATGGCACCATTATTCTTTAAAGAATTTAGCCTTCAGTTTCATTGGTTTTGACTGTGAATACTGGAAAACTAGGATGTTAAAAATGTTTTGTGTGTATCAGATGTTAAATGGCACCAAAATGACAAACAGAAAATCCATAAAAAATTAGCAATTGAGAATCATACCATCCCCTTTGCCACTGGAGACTGGGCTCCATGGAGTAGGAGAGGGATGGGCCTGGAATTTGGCTGTTCTTGGCAGCACTGTACCCCCTGCAACTCTGTGCTTTAACATGCTTCTCCCCTCCCTTATGTGGAATATACACACCTGGGGGTGAAAGCTGGTTATGTGGGGCAGTGGCTATTGAAACCAACCCTGGAAACATGGCTTCTGAAGAAGGCACAAGGTCTCCAGAATCACAAGTGATGGTCTGTAGAGGCTGTAGCTTCTGGTGAGGTGGCTGCAGCAAACCACACCTCCTCCTTTGTGAGGAAAACTATAAATGCAGTCTCATTCAGTTTCCTAGGCATTGCACTCTGAAGGGGATGATAGGGCTCTTACAGATACATATATATCCATGCAATGAAAAGGAAGTACTCTAGAGCTGATTATATGTACTATTTATTTAGGAACTCCATTCACGACAAATTTGCCTCTCTGCCTGCTAACCCATGAACCCAGCTCCTGAGGCTGCTCTCTATTGCAGGGAGTTCTGTCCTCATGGAGACAACTGTACAATGCTAAATTTGTCTTTCCAAACCACATTAGTCTCTAGGTCATTTTTCACTTATGTTATTTTGTTTTATTTTGTCAGGATTGTATCTTGTTTAGCTGATCTATCCAACTATTTCTTTGCATATAAAACAGCTAGTAACAGCTATTAGCATTATGTAAAAAATAAATAATTTTATCCTGATACTGCAGAGTCCAAACAGCATATAAAACATATACAAATTGTTAGCACAAAATACAATTTGCACAATATTTGTTCACGTTCTCATATATCTTATTAACGGTTGTTGCTTAAAATACAGCAACATTTGATCAGCTATGCTACCAAGTTTTGTAGTTAGGATTGCAGCTTTTTGTTACATGCCTCTCAGTGAAAGAAAAGCACATCACAGATTCACAAGCTAGATTTTAACTTATGATATGCCATAACCCTTACTGGCATGCCTCACCTGAAAAACTGGAGCATGACATGCCTTCCATTTCACAGAGAACCATGCTGCTGGGATATGCCAGAATCTGCTCCACTCCATGTGAGTTGCAGGTTTCTCTCCCACTTATCTTAATACTGTGTCCATAAAGCACTCACCCCTAGGCTAGCATGTCTCACCCCTAGTTAGAAAGTTCAAAAGGACCTGTGGTGGGTTGCACTAATTTCTTTGAGTGCCTCCTGGTATCTGGGCATGGTGCTACCATTTTCTTCACTCCGTGGGTCTTCTGTGGCTCGGAACTGTGGCTGAGTCACACAGGCCAAACCCCTTCCCAGGTATAACAAACTCAATTAGAAAACGTTCCATTCCCTTCAGGATCAATTATAACTAAAATGGTCTGGGCTTAATTTCCTTTCCACAATTAACTCAGTAGGGGTCTTCCTGACTGCCCTTGGTTGTGGCCAGAAACAGGGCCTGGCTTGGTTCCTTTGTCTCATCCTTCCTTATGCCATTGGCTCCAGCCAGGAACTCTCTTGCTAAGCAGCAAGCAGCTCCTTTTATTTCGGTCTGCTGGGCCTTGATTGGCTGTTCCTGGTTCCCAGCCCTTCTACCTGCTTTAGGACCAGATCTTAATGGTTTCCAAAATGGCTGTTCCCAGAATGCCTATCTAGACAAGCCTGGAGCTCTAATACTCACTGCTCTTTTCTTCTCAGTGAAATATTTCTTGGGGCTGGGTGCAGCAGGTCAGTGGGCCTCCCGCCCCAAAGATCTGGTACACACCTCCATCATAGTCTCCCAAAGTTGTGCCTCAGTTTTATAATGTCTCTGATTTGTCATAGAATTAGATAAAAGGTTATTTTATGCTCTGGACCTGTATTTGAAAATCACTTTTTTCTGGGTGCTCAGCTCAGAAGATTCCATCCAAGTTGGATATATCAGGCTGAATCCACCACTGTGCCCAATAAGCTCTGGGAAAGGCTAAGGTGGAGAACCATAAAAGAGCTTAAGTAGAGATTTAGATGTCTGTCTAACTTTATGTCAAAAATGTTCAAACTTTGGTGTTTGTGTGACTTGCCTGCAGCTACACAGGTGGTATGCGGCAGAATCTGGAATAGAACCCAGATCTCCAGGCTCTTATTCCTGTGCTTCAACCTGTACACAGTCTCAGAAGTTTCTATGAGAGTCAGAAATGGCTCTTCCCATTGGTTTCTAAAATGCCATAATGAATGAATGCCCTCTTTATAATTTAGGAGTCAAACAATTATTAGGCCTACATTCACATTAAGGTCCCCAGGACGAGGCAAATAAATATTTCCCTTTTCTTGAGTCACAAAAGGGGTACCAGAGACATATCATTTATACCCCTTTCCCTGAGTAGTTAGTTAAAAAATAAATCCTTCCCTAGACAAAAAGGAATTTAAATCTGCTTAGTTACCATCGGAAATAATATTAAAAAATAAAAAATTTGCAGGGGTAAAATTATGTCACATTTTGTAACAGCTAACATAATTTAGAGATGGTCTTCATTTGATGTAATAGCTTATTGAATTATACTTGGATTACTTAATAAATGAAGAATATTACCCATATTGTATTAGTCACAGGTGAAAAAAACTACATATATGGATGAGTGTAATCCATTCAATAGTTTATTTACCCAAAGTCCCCCAGAGACTATCACACATGCACATGATATCTCTGAATGTTAAACTTTGCATATGGATCCGAGTTATCCATACGTAGTCTGCGGGCCACCTTCTGATCCCAATTCTACTGGTGTAACTCCAGAGTCACCCCAATGACTTCAACAGAGTTACTCCAGAATTATACCGGTATAACTGAGATCAGAATTTGGCTCCCTAGTGACTAACTATCTGAGGCGGCTTTTCTCAGTTGTTGTTCCCACAACGAATATATTGTGTTCGTGAAATATGTCCCAGATTCACTAATACCGAGGGGGCACCAATACCAGACAGAAGCATGGGTGAGATTTGCCTTTTTGGAAGGTGCTCATGCAAAGCTCCACATGCCTCGCGGTAGTTCTGGGGACCAGGGAGAGAAAGGACACATGGAGTGGGGTGCCAGGGAGGCAAGCTCCAGGATTGTGGTTCAGTGTGGATGCAGTGGCCACAAAACCCCTGCATAGGGGCCGGGGAAGGACATCAGCTGCTATTTCAGCCTATAGGCTGAAGCAGCAGAGGCAAAGGGACCCTGTTTTTGCCATCATCCCTTCCCCTATGTAGGCAAAACTATATAAAGCCCATTTACTTGCCCAATTTATGGTGATTTTTTAAATATCACCCTAAATGAATAATTGGCATACAGTGAGAAAAAGTTTCACTTTTATTCTAGCCACATACTTATTTCAGATTATTCGATCACATATATTAAATAAGTGTATGTGTCCTAACTACCTTTTCAGAGGACAGCAATAGCCTATACAGCTACAATTTTGATTAAAGGCTCAAATGCATATATTGTTTCTTGTTTAGGTGGTATACATGTACAGAATCTAAGATCAGAATGAAACCATAAGTGTGTCTGAAGATTTTTCCATTCAATTTTTTTTAAATCCCCTTTCCATCTCCTCCCCTTTTTTTTAACCTGTTTTCCTACAGAGCATTTATTTTATAGAAAGTAACTGCCATTTTGACAATTAGAATCTTTTTCTTTTATATCATATCACAGTAATCTCGCCCCGATCTACTCAGGATGCACACATATGCTTCAGAGGCAGGTTACAAAAATATTTGGGCTTGAAAACAAAGTTGGTATCTCCAGGCAGCTATGATTAAAAGCTTAAAAATATATTTTAACCCAACTATGTTTCATTATAATAGCATCAAGTTATCTTCATACATGATAACATTGACTTAGAACTACAGAGATTTTTCCAAACGAAGTACAAATGGTTAGAGAAAGAAGCTGAAGGTGCAAATGACCTGATTTTAATAAAGCCTTTTAACTAATATAGTTAAAATCCAGAGTTCACATATTTTTTCCTCTTATAAATCTAAACTATTACTGCTATTTGGGGGTGTGAGCTGCAAAGTGCTCAGCTCCTCCTGCAAAATGCTGAGCTAGATGCACATCACCTCAGCCATCAGTCCCTGTGACTGCCTGGACCTTGTTAAAAGCATAAGAAGCTATATGAAAAGCATGCCTAAAAACTTCTTAAGGCACAGAAAGAAATCTTAACTTCATTACTTAGATGACTAGATTATGCATGTTAACCACTATATTATTACTACATAACACTGTAAGAAGCCATTTTATGGTTTGTTGATAACTTGACTCCAAGTAATTTAACTAACCCTTATTTGCTAAGATACTGTATTAACCACCGAGTCAGAGTTTGGAACAGGGTAAAAAAAAATCAAATCAAACTGTAAATTTGTGGTTGGCACAGGTTTATTGAAAAGTACAGAACATATGGAACGCAGAATGTAGTGTTATCTTTTTGAAACATGAGTATTAAATTTATGACAAACGTCTGAACCAAACAGCAAACTGCAACAGCATTTCAGTTCTTAAAAGCATATTAGTAAGTGATACTATTAAGAAAGCAGTGTCCCACTGTTGAACAGTAGATTGTAACTGATATAACGGTAAGCATACTTGCCATTTTTAAGTATTAATCATATTTCAATTGAAAAGAAATGTTAATGTCATCCAGTTAAAAGAGTGTTAGGCATCACACGACCTTAAATTTTTAATCTTGCCTGTCTGATTATTTGCACTGCAAGGTGAAATAAAAATGTAAAATGGTAAATCTGGAAAAAGACCAAAATAAGGTTTGAGGAAACAAGCAACAACCTAATTACAACTCTACCTTTGCCAACCTTAAATAAAATCCACACAGGTACTAAAGGTCATTATTAATAAAAAGATTTTACAAACTATTATTTTAGCTAATTATAAACATTTGGATAGTTATCAGTCTCAATTTATCACTTGTGTGATTCTGCAATTTATATAGGGATGTCAAAAACAGCACTCCACCACACATCCAATAACCTATTTTAGTGTGTGCCCACACGGACCTCATCAAGTAGCCAATGAGTTGCCCTTTCATTGTGAGTAAGTGACTAATATCTATACTGGCTCTAAAGAAAGACACTTTTCATAATCGCACAACAATCTGCTAAATGAAAACATATGGATAGGCTTAGGCAAAGCCTGCCAGGGGTCTTTATTGAATGGAAAACAGGTGCTTTATTTTTGTGCCATGTAATACCCCATTTACCCCCAAGTTCAAAGGTTACAGGACTAATAGCTGCCTTGTGGTAATCAGGGAAAGCAAAGACAGTGGCCATGGTTAAACATCTGGGACATATTTTACATACTTGCAACATATGCTTCAGGTTCAATTAAAGTGAGGCTTTGGCACATTTATTAATCTTTTTACTTTTATCCTATAAGAGGACCCATTGACCTGACTTTACTATTATACCATATGAGAAAACAGAAGTAATGACAGCTGGAGGTCAATACCTGCCAGTACTGCAAAATGTGCATTTGTTTTCTCACCAAATTTCATTATACACAAAAAACTTTAAGATTAGGAATCTATGAATTTAAAAAAGGAGTATAACACTGTGCTCCTTCAATTCAGACACACCAATGTTAAAAATCTTCATCATCATCTTCATCTGCAAACAGTACAAGATACAACTTAAAGGAGGAAACTGGCAAAAAAAAGAAGCTTTGTTATCTGTTTTATAGTTTAGTGTCTGAAATAAAATGTCCATTCTAAGAATAACTGTGTACACTGTACAGTACAAGCATTTTTTAAAATAAAAAATGTGTCATTTTCTTTTCCGTTCAAGATGTGATTTTCATGATAGCATATTGAATTACAAGACCTCAAATAAAACTTACATATTAATGAAACAAGACTTTGAATTTATAGAAATCAACCCACATGCCTTTCATATAAGAAACACACTGCTCGTAGGTATTAAATAAAGACTACCACTGAATTCACACAGTAATTTAAGCACTCACCTTCAGTCAACGTTGGTAACTATATCTTTAAGTGTGTTAGAACTCTGGTGTCAGTTTCAGACAGCTAAAACACTAGATTACAATTGATACAGCTCCACAGATTTTGTGTTATTTCTAACCTGGTATGTTCTGTTTGGCATCTACTTTAGCTAGACTGCAAAAGGCTTTTTAAAAAGGGCTACTGCTTGTTTAATAACTCAACCGCCCCTCCCTGCCCCTCAACTAAATGGTAAATAGACTAAGTACAATTATTAAATTATTGTACTTTGTGAACCGATCAGAGTTATTAACATTGCCAGGAATATGTATACTGTACTACTGAGATGAAGCTCTTATAGTTGCTTTAATAAGCAAGCAACAAGCAGGGGGAAATGGCCATAAATGGATGGCAGATCAGTGTTTATCAGAAGAGAAGTGGTGATTCAGAGCTTGCATGTTGAGTTAAAATACAAGCTCTCTACACCTACATGATTGACCTTTGCAATAAATCATGTATTTTATTGCCAGAAGTGTATGCTCATATCATTTAGTGCTAAAAACTAGCACATACATGTTTTGTAAAAAGGAGATTGTTATTACAATGTTTGATTATTCCAAAATGATGTAGCTAATGATTTAAATGATGTACAGAAGAATTTCACATATCTTTCTGTCAATTCTAAAACGTTTGAACTAGCAATAGAATGAGGGAAACACTCTTTTTTATCCTCTCTCAAATCTTGGGTTAGCTAACAGAAAAATAATCATTCAGGGGATTAACTAATCACAGTGAATTTTCTGACATTTCAAATACTTGCTGCCAGCATATGAATTCTTACAGTGGTATATAACTGTACATCTCTACTAGAAACAAAGGTCAAGAACATAAATTAAGATACACTGTTTTTCTCCTCTCTTCAAAAAAAAAAAAGAATTCATTGCTTTACTACAACAGAACTAGGGAGAACATTTATGAAGGTCAAAATTGTCTGTATTTAATTCAAAACTGTTTTAAAATAATCTGTATTTTTTCTCTTTCATGTCTGTGGGATTTGCATACCAAAAAATGAGACAACAACAAGGCTGTTTTCACTGCACTTGTCTCTCCATCAAAGCTGTCCTGCCAACACTAGCCATGGCTTCAGTGGTGCAAGGTCATTCTAATTTCCTCCCTCTGGTTTTTCCGCCTCCCCAGGGGACAACCAATCCAAGCAATCCCATAGCTTGGCTCAATAAGATGTGGAAACGAGCTGTTATTTACTGTGGTTGCAATCCTCAACCCAACCAGCAGCCAGAAATTGAACCACATATTCTCAAAAGCTGAAAGATCCACAAAAGTCTCCTAGCTTGCTGGGCCACAATGCCAGCTCCAAATCAAGTAGACGTCTATGAGAATTGTGATTATTTAAATGTCATACAGAGTGCAGAACATATCAGCCATTCTTCTACCAAGTAATTCACTGAAAATTATAGGTGGCAATATCCCATTTTCAACCTGTGTGGAGTTACTATTTTTACACCATTTTTCCCCCTAAAGTACAGCCCTATTTGTAATACCCAAGACAGGACAAATGTTTGTCCTTCAGAAACAGTTGTCACTGCAGTTATCTTCACAAGAGCTATCAAGTTCCAGACAAGCTGAATTATTTTTGTTCCTGGCAGAAAAATATTTGACCCAGCTCTGGACAAAAAAAAAAATAAAATAAAAAAAAAGAGGATTTATAGTCCTCTATCCCTTCCTACAACATACAGTAGCATTGTTAGGATGATAAACAGCTCTGTCCAATTTTCTGGACTAAAACACTTCAACTCCTTTTTTAACTGTCTGTAAAAACAGTGTCATGTCTAAATTCTCCCATCCCAAGGTACCCAAGTGCTAGGAAAGATAATTACCTTGTCATCTCTGTCATCCTCTTCTTCCTCGTCCTCTAGCATGTCCTCCACTACCTACAGACAGAAACAGTAGTAGTTGTCATGATTTAAAAAGGAAGAGTTTTGTTCTGTCAATAGTAAACCTTTTGTAGATGAAAACTTTATTAACATTTGAAATAAATGCACAGCAGGAAAATGTACAACTAGAAAAACATTGGATCTAGAGATTCCAATTTAAGAAAGTGTTGTAACTTTAATTGACCTACATCAGGGAATAAGACACTGAAAACCTCTACCTTTATAAAATGCTGTCTTGACAATTTAAGTACTAAAAGGTAATTCAAAATTCACTCCAGTATATTTTTAACTAAGGAATCCTTTTTATCAGCTCTAGTGGTGGCTTTGAAATACGGTACAAGTGCTTACTTTGGATTTACAGCTAACCTGAGAAACATACAGCATTTTGAACTTAATTTAAATTGTTCATCAGGAGGGTTAAGAAGCTTTCAACCCCAAGAATAAATTCATGCTAGCTTGCTCCTTTATGGCAATAGCCCACAGCAGTGACCCAGGGTGCATGCCATATCATCATCAGCACAGCGTTTCCTAATAATGATTTTGTACTATTAGTATATCTAATATACTGCACATGCATCTCTTTCATTATGTGTAACTGTACCACGTGTCAACTTAAATAGATAGTAGACAGGTAGATTGATATGTGAGAGAAAGAGAGAATACCTACCACTTAAGGTTTTATGTGTGCAAGGCACTGTACTCACATTAATTATTAATCTTCATTGTATGGTTGTGAGATAAGTAATTATTATACCCATTTTACACACCAAGAGAGGGAGTGACTTTCCCGAGGCACTTGGAAAGTTAATGGCAGAACCAGACTTAGAACTCAAATTCCTGCCTAATAACCCCATGATCAAGCATTCAAACTATAGGCCAAATTATCTGCTGATGTAAATGGAAATAGAGTTGAACCCCTTTATACCAAAAGATAATTTATCTCTATAGTTGTACATATACAAAAGTCAAGACAGAGCTGTAGATTCAAAAGGGGAAAATTCTTGTCTATTTTACAGTGAGTTATAAATTAAAATCATAGCATACATCATTACAGAAGACAAAGTTAAACCATAATTCTATATTACAAAGTATAAATGACAAAAGAGGATGTCACATTAGAAACTTACTTAAGGAACATATTCGTTGCTATACAGGAGGACACAGAGACTCCCATCAACCCTAAAGAAAACTACATATGTTCGCTCACCAGAATTTCAGTTGCTACAGTATATTGAAGCAAGATTGCAATTTCGGCCTGTGGTACTGCAGAGGCGCAAAGCAGCCTCTAACACAGACTAAAAGCTAGCCCTTAATTTGTATGTCAAGTATATAAAGCATATTAAAACCAGGAAGTGATGTAAACTGTTGCCCAAGATATGAAATTTACAAGAGGATTCTATATTTTTTGTCAATAAATTACCACTAAAAATAATAATTTAGAGACAAATAAGTAAGTTCCTGCCCTAAGAATTTAATAATGTAAAGACCAGACTGTGACCATATCCTGCGTGGGTATAGAAGGTGAAGAAAAGGGACAAGAAGCCTTCTACCCTTTCTGCTCCCCATGCAGGGGAAGAACAAAACTGAAATCTCACACATCTGCACACACCTCTAGCAGTGAGTAAGCTGGCCATGAAAGGGAACACACTCTGCATGGGTGTAGCAGTGCGTGAGCTTCCCCTTTATATCAAGGATCTCTGATAGCAAGCATGCCCAAAGGAGGCATAGTGCCTATTGGAGATTCCAACTGCAGCCATACATAGCCACCCCACCCCCCACTCAATGCCTTAAAGCACAAGAACGCTCTGAATTTGTCACACGTGCCATTTTAAATAATATGTTTAGACTATTTCTTTTTGATTCTTAGTCCAAAGAGCCAACAATAATTGAGTGGATAAGCTATTTATGGCTTATTGTGAACAGTGATCCTGCATTAGTGCAGGGGGATGTGCTAGACGACCTACGCACTTCTTTCTTTTCCAGTTGTCTACAATATAAATACTAATGTATCTGCAAGATATCCTATCCAGAGACCTAAAAGTACATTAGTCCGAGTTCTGAGACAGGCTATATTAAGTCCTTGACCAGTACCAAAACAAACACTACTAATCCAAAGGATAAGTGATTGATCCAGTGACTGATATCTTATGAACTGCCAGGGTAGAAATGAATGTTGTATGACACGGGATGGCTGAGATCCACAGCCTCCCCATGATATGCGGTATTCATTTTTAGATATTGTAGATAACAAAAAAATGGACCATTGACGCATATCATTCTGGCCTGATCTGAGTGACCTCTATCTTGTGAAGCTCTGGACCTAGAAACAATGTTTTATGCCACTAGAAGCAGTAGGGAATCCAAGTTTTCAGATGATATAAAGTATTAAATTAACTCTAGTGGTTTGTGAGATATTACTAAAAAACAATAAATAAACTCACACAGTGCTTTCTAGCCATAGATCTCAAATCACTTAACAAAGGAAGGTAAGTATCATTATCCTGATAGGGAAACTGAGGTATAAAGAGGTCAAACAACTTACCCTAGGTCATACTACAAGTCCAGGTAGCTAGAGTATCGGGCCAGAAATGAAAGCGTGGGCACCGAGGGATTGCATTTATATAAATATAAATATTATATGTATGAAAATTTCATTTAAAATGTAAAGTTGAGATACAAGCTAACAAAAGTAAGGAAATTAACTTGCATTGTTGGGGAAAAGCCATCAAAAGCCCTACCCTGGGGGGAAGAAAAAACAAACAAACAAAAAAGCCGCTAAGGACAAAGTGTCAGCCTCAACTCTGAATTGTTAGCTATTTACTGGTTCTTACTGTAACTTTAAACATTATTTAATCTATGAAGGGATTTTTGTGGGGCTGGAGAGGTCCGCACTGTAACAGACAGATCTTTCAGCATTATCTCAAGTTACAGCCGCCTCCGTAGAGTTGCTCTATGGGCTACAGTCTTGCATACTGTGGCCCTGCTTCTGGCACAACCCATACACCAGGGCTTGAGAGAAAGTGTGCAAGAGGCAGTCTTTCTTCAGAATCCTCCTCTGGGCAATTATGGGGCTTTCAGGGCCCCTTTACACTGTGGCTCTTTGACACAGCACAAAGGAGGTTGAGCTGGGGGTGAGAATCTCACTTTTCCTTTTTCAGTCATTGGTCTCGTAAGTTTAGCTTCTGTGGCTCGCTATGCGGGCACTGACCACAGTGGCCCCGAACAGGCAGGTGTGAAGAACAGTCCCTTAGGAATGATGTGTGACCATTTCAGTTGCATCCCCCTATCCTCCCACATCCCCACCATGGGGCTTGGTGTGGAGGGCCTTGCCTGGGATCTCTACACGTAGGTGAATTTCACCCCTAAGAACTAAATTCTGAAAAATGGAGCTAAGCCACTCCCCTGTTACACTTACTTTTTCCCTTAGGGATTAGCTACCTGCAAAGCTCCACCGGTGTAACTAAAAATATGATATATATTCAGTTTAATTAAACCAGGACTCAGGGTTGCATGGAGACATTTAATTGAACTGTAAACCTCTACAAATCAGGGTTTACAATGGAAATGCTGACACCACCTTAGCTGTCTCATTGCAAATAATGACACTCTGTTTAGATCACAAACAGTCTTACTCTAAATAAACAGGATAATATTTCACACCTGTATTGTGATTTTCATCCAAGGATCTAAAAGAGCATTACAAACATTAATAAACTAAGCCTCACAACACTGCTATGACCTATAGAGTATTATTATTATTTTAATAGTTGAGAAGTTTGACTTGTCCAAAGTCATACAAGAAGTCTGTGACAGCCAAAAATCGAACCCAGATCTCCAGTTCCCAACTCCTGTTGTTTAGCCAGAAGATTATTTCCTCTCCCCCCCTGCCATGGTATTCCATCCTATTTTCTCATTCTGTGTTAGTCACATCATCAATTAAACTAAGCTTTAGGAGTGTCAGATTGTCTGGAAATGAAAAATGATTTAACTCAGTTATTGTATCAAAATAAAATGTAATAAAAGTACGGTACTTCCATCTCTGGCCAGCATATATTATTCTTTATGGCATATGAAACATTGACCCATGTTTTCACTCATCATGAAACTTTGAAAGAAGAGTTAGAAAAAAAAGTGCAGAGTGAAAGCACATCACTAGAATGATACAGTGAATCAGAAGAAATTCAGATCCTCAAGTTTAAGACTGGTTGCTACCCAAAATTGAAACAATGAAAACAGAATCCTTATAACCACGTGATATATAAAAAATCTGCAAGCTGAAGTCTTTTTTTAAAATAAACTTCAGAAAAACCTATTTACACAGACATGTAAAGCCAGGATTTATAAGATCGTTACAGCAAATGCAAATTCAACAGATTCCAGCTTTTGAGTTTAACGCCTACCTAGGATCAAACCAAGAGTAAGAAAAAGGATTTTTTTTCTTTGACTCTAGCTTGCTGCTTTTCAAATAAACCTTATATGTGCTACTTTGGTCTTCAGCAACACAATACAGTAATCCAGACATCTAACACAATATCATGCTTTTTCAATGAGAAAAATTATTAAAGGGAAAAATTATATTAAGGGGAAAAACATATCAGTCATTTTACAAAAAGTTTTAAGAAAAAAATCTTAGATCAGCCCTAGAATACTCACTCTAAATTATGCTTTCCGATACCTTGCTTGAAATCAAGGTAGTATTAATCAAACAAAGGAAGGGCACTGGGGAAATCAGAAAGATCTAATGCAAGCAGTTAAAAGTGACATGACCTTCTGTAATGTCACTTGTCACAGCCTTATATGCCACACACTGGTAGAAGGTCTTGAAAGAACCTGATTCTTGGTACTGTTCCTCGAATGTAAGGCTAATACAGATGACATTTTAAAAAACACACGTAGACAGCCTCAAATATGGAATATTTGGCCAATATTATGGCCAAACAGTAAGCAGATGATATTAAAATGTTGCAAAACAAGCCCTTCCTGTACTAAATAGTTTTGAAAAGTAAATATTGTACAGAAAAAGCACACAATAATTTGTATATGATAGGGGATCACTCTTGCCCCATTTCCCCATTCCCAATGTAACAGAATTCTGTCTGCAAATGCTGCATAATTCACACTGTGTTGCTGTAGCACTTCTAACAGAAGCCACTTTATACAGTAAGTTATCTTAGTTACATTCAGAAATATATAGAAAAACCTTCACTACCCTCTTCATGCTTTGCAAGAGAAGAAAATTGGACTAGCATATACTCTTAGAATTTAGTTTGCAATTAATTACTTTTTAGTTACTCCTCTTCTAGAGTTTAAAAAAATCTAACTCTTTATTAATAATTCATTAAAAGATGGGATTTGGGAGTAGTGGGGACTGTTCAACGTAACATCTAATAGCAACATCAATAAAATAGTAGTACAGTCAGATTCTTGTTATTTACAACCATCTTAGGTCAGGATAAGAGTGAAGAATAACTCAATCCCAAAGATCCTTAAAAATATCTACTGAAATTAAAAATTTCCACACAAAGGAAGTATATTAACTGTGTATATAATGTTAGCAAAATTGTCTCTTACTTTAGAACACTGCTGCAGTTTCTAGAAGAAAAGTTACTACATAATCACAGCAAAGGCACAGTAATTAAGTGCATTCATCTACTACCAACTTTTCTATAGCTATTCCAATGGAAACAACTGTGTGGTTAAAGGGGTATTTTGATACATTTCCAAGTGAGTAATACCACAGTACTCTTTTTCTCTAATACGCAATGTAAGAGAATTCAAAATGAAGAAGAACCATAGTCATCCAGATGTGTTTAATGACTGAAATCTTACTATAATTTAAAGGCCAAATCCTGTGAAGTGCTCAGCAATTCCTAAAAAGGAGTAGGGAGGTGCCATGAACTGGTAGTTCAAGTGTTCAGCACTTCTCCTGAGTTGCTCAGCACCTCAATGGATTGGGCTTTAAAACAATAAATTGTTTCAAATGAAAAACATGTTATATTCTATTTTATTTTGTTAAAATGTCCAAATGTCTGCAGACACTAAGATTTTGATATAACCTATCACAAATCAGGAGCCTGTTCCTGCTTCCATTGAACTAAAAGAAAATAGGATTGGGTCCCAAATGAACCTTTCCACCGTAGAGTTAGTTAGCTGTATTCTTCAGCACAGTCTGGAGTTCATTTAGATCATTTTGTCTCCATGTAAACTAACTACAACATGTGTTGGTGTGTCAGTGGATTTACAACACTTCTGTGTAAATGTAATATAAAATTATTGAATGTGTATGGATTGAGAAGGATTCCCAAAACTGCTCAGGCTATTTCAAGCATCTTCAAAGAACCTGAGGTCAAACTGAAAACTTTCATAGTCAATAAGCTTGTTATTACTGTGTTTATGTGGTCTTAGTCACAAAAGGACATCTGCTTTTCTCACAGGGCTGTTGAGGAGGAACTTTTCAAAAGACCTAGCTTAATTAAAATATCCATCTATTTTACATCATATTTATAAAGACAGTAAAACTCACTAACAGATTTTAATTTAACAATGTAGTGTATCTGAAATACAACTGAACTTATGGTAGGTAGCTCCTGAGTTTGATTCACACAATTAAAGATTTAACCTTGAAGTGTTTCATCTGCAGGAGTCATCAAGATAACTGAACTACTAGATGTAATAATAATTAGTGTGATAAGCTTGCCAGTGAGGCTGAATATATTGCAGTACAAAAGAGGAGACTAAAAAGAAAAGCATTAGTATTTTACTGCTAAAAGACTTCCTGATTTATACAGATACAATTATTTATTCTTACAGAATACATTTCCTTGGCTCATTCTGGGAAGTGCTCATGATGTAATTTAGTCTGATTCTTAATAGGAAATGTGACTTTAATATGGCTATGAGATGCCTTTTGATGCATGCCACAGATTACGTACAATCCTCTAACATCAACAAAAGAATTTTTATTTGCAGTATAATAAGTTACTCTGTAATATACTTTATTACACAATAACATGTAACTTTTTGCTTGATGTTAGCTTAATATGTACCCAATATTTACTTGTTAATGTGTTAAGACTAAACAATTTTCATATAAAATATGGCATCAGTAGAAGAGTTTTTCAATGCATTTCTTTAAATATTTGGATCTCAATGCTTTCAGGAATTCTAGCTGATATTTACACAAAGCACTGTGAACAGAATACTAGGTTTTTGTTTGAAGTATGTCTCCATCTAAAGGCTTCAGAATGTACTATATTTTCTTGTAGACAAAATCTGATCTGTCTGGCTTTATGACATTTTTTAAACCAGTGAAGCAGAAAAAAATATTCTAATTTGGCTAAATATAAATTGTTATATTGTTGTATAAATTATTTATTGGGTTACTACACAAACTTTTAAACAATAACATTTTAAAATATTTTGTCACCGAGGTGTTTAAATAAAACATTGACAATAAAGTAGTTTATTATATTTCTTGTCAACAGAATTAAAATGTAATTGTTTGTCTTAAATTTGATCATTAACTTTTCAGTTAGCGCTAGGATTCTAGGAGGACAAAACACCACTCAGCTACATATACATATATACATACACCACAACATATATATTTGTTTAAACAACATTAAGTTTGTGAGTGGTGCCAAAAGTTGGGATACTTAAAGTTGGGGCAGCATTTTTGCCTGGTTACATATATGGAATTGTATATCCGTATTATACATATGCCACTGTAACATTAGCCCAGCTGATTATGACAACTCTTTTTTTTAATTATATATTTGGAGAAACATGCTAATTTTGGAAAACAACTTGAAAATTACTGAGATCTAGTCTGAATTAACATCCATATGTTTAAAAATAACCTCATAAATGTGATTTTTTACTCCAACACTAAATTGTTCTTAGTTTAAAGAATATTGACCAAGACATTTTGGAGCTGCTACAGTATTATGTCAATCCAGTAGTTACAGAAGTCTGGACAAAAATGGAAAAAAATCATTAAGAATTTTTGCATAAAAAATGCCTATGCATTTTCCATACAATAGTGTAAGGCTTAAGGGGGGAAGGGTTTGCAAAATTTCACTTTAAAAATTACTGTTTTGAGGGAAAAAGGGTAAAAATCTTTCCAAAATGAACATTTTTGGGATTTGTTTCCCTTTCTGTAAGCAAAAGCAACTGAAAGTAAGCTAGGGTTGGAGAAGATTTTTTTAAAAGTGCTACTGGGCTGAGACCTTGTATGCCCTGTTAGTGAGTTTCTATGGCAGAGATACAATATAAAACCCTGAAGGCAGAGAATTATAATGGAAGCTTAGACAGCCTCCTTAACTATAGTGGCGTGAATAGCCAACTTTAATAATGCATTCCTTTTCATTGTAAAAGAGAAATGCGGCATAGCCAGCCTAATGTTTTCTTTACGTAGGGTACTGTGTGATTGCTAAATTAGTGCATAATGTATTTGTAATATTTATAGTACCAACATTTAGTTAAATAACGTTTATGTAAGATTTATGTTGATTTTTTCATTTCTCATTTAATGGCAGATTATGAAGAGTCTGTTTCATAAAGATAATTCTCCATTTAAATTCATCAGGCCATTAAATATTAAAATTATGTTTCTGATGCAATCTAGAACAAATTTGTCCAGCTTCAGTGATTATTTGCATTCATAAAAATTAGGCTTGATTAATAAAATTTAAATGCTTGATTAAGCTGACATTTTCATGTTTCAGTTGTGATTTATTAAAAGAAGCCCCTGTTCTCTGGTCTGGTAAGATAGTTTACTTTTCTTCTTTACTATAGATGTAGTATTTAAGGAATAAACACTTAACTCCATAAAAAGAGGAATGGTTCTCAGCAGATTGCTGCCTTTGGTCTCTATGTTCTGACAGAGCCCAAAGTGAGTATACAGTTTATGACCAATCTATAAAGGCTTTTTTTAGCCAATCACTGTGAAGTTGAGAGTATAAGATAAGAACAGGTTGTATTTTTGTAGAAGTCAGCAACCAAGGAGAAGTTATAGAAGACTAATTTTGTGAGGTAACCTTTGTGCACTTTCCTGCACTGCTGAAAGAGTTTTGAATGCCATGTGTCTCAAGCAGAACCAATGTCAGGATTAGAGTTGAAGCCCATTTTACTGTATACAGGAGAACTAGAGCATCTTATAGTGAGATAGCAAGCTATTGTTTGGTGAATATGCTACACAAATGTTGCTGTGCAATCCTAAACAGTATTGTACAGTGAAAGCAATTGTGTATTTCCCTTACCTTTATGGGATCACAAAACAAAAGTAGTTCATATGTATGTATTTATATGTTAACCTGAGGATTTTTATTCTTTGGCTACCACTACCATTTATGCTTTTTTAAATAAAAGGCAGCTTTTCCTAATGAACTAATGAAATCTCAAGTGCTAATCCCAGAACTATCAGCAACTCTCTCTGATACCTGGGGCAAACAACATAACTCCAGTGTTTCTCCATCTATTAATAGGGACAATACTATTTATCATCTTCATAGGTTTGTTGTCAGAATTAATTAGGTAATGTTTGTAACGCACAATGAAGATGAAAAACACTAGATATGTTGCCGATTTGCCAATGCAGTAAAAATATCAGGTCTTTCCCTCTCTCTTTATTCTCCAAGTCATTGCGAGAGCCAGAAATAGAACCCAGATCTTCTGATTTCCAGGACATTCTCTATCCAATAAACCACACTGCTTCACTAATCAGTTATTTTTTTCATTGTGTAGTAATTTAGAAGACAGAAATATTCTTGATACTTTGTGAAATTTCCATAGGATACCTGTTAGTGAACTCAGCTAAGACCATCATGTAAAGATTTGTGATGGACCTTGATAGCCATCTGACAAGTCTGCAGTTCTTAGTGAAAGAGAAGAATTTTGGTGGAGTCAGCACTGCTTTTAATTTCAGTAACTAAAAAAATGTTAGACTATAGTTTTTATAAGCTTTCAACAGGGCTACACACACACACACACACGCATACAGAGAAAGAGTTTTCAAAAGATTTGTTTGTTCTTTCCTAACCAGTAAAATTACCAAACATACACACCAGCTTTGAGGACAGAGCATGCTCTAATGCATTTTTAAAATTAGTTTCAACAAAAAGTAGAAATATTTATTGAACAGCTGGAAAAAAAGTTCAATCATGGCTAGGAAGAACTGTCCATCAAGCATCATAAACTGAAATATTTTTGAAAGGACGTTGTATTTAAGTAGAGAAATTCAGTTTTTGAAACAAACTCAGTTTTAAAATCTTGTCTTAGTATACGTTAAAAAAACAAGTACAAGTATGTGCTTAAAAAAGTAAGTACTTACTGTATCATGTTGCGTGTTATCTTTCCCTGATAGTACCAAGAAATAGTTCCATGCCAAGAGTAACAACAAAGCAAGCGGAATCATGTAGAGCTCAAAGTTCCAAACCACAAAAAGAAAAAGCTAAAAGATAGAGAGATAAATGATTAAACTCTGAATTTATTCAAAGTAAGGAGCAGTACATTACACAAATCTAAACAAAACACCACCCTCTCTCTGAGCAGAGACCAGGAATGATTGGTTAATGTGGCTGAATGAGCAACTGAAACCGCAAGTATGAAAGCTGCTACACCTCTGAAAATCAGCAGTGACATAACAAACTTGATATAAACACCAAACTAAATATATACAAAAGAAAATATAAATCATTCCAAAAATGTGAAATCATTTGAACAAACAGCAATAGCAATGTTTTATGTATCAGAAATACTTTAATAAAGATTTTGTTTAACTTAAAAAAAGCCAACCAATCCCAGGATTTATTAAGAGAGAGTCTTCTTGGGGCACAGCTTTCAGCTAAAAATACTAAAGAAAAGGTGAACAAGATGACACTTGTACATACATTTGTTGAGATTTTTCTCTTCTTGTAATAGACTTCCAGCTCTCACAACTAACATTTTAAAAACTCTAGAATTAAACAATTTAAAATTACTTGCTTGGTTTTCCTCTCATGTGACAAAAATGATAGCTGAAAATACTATGGTAAATGATACTTTTGCTGAACCTGCTCCCAGTCTTCAGCATCATGTATTGGTAACACTACATGCTTTTCTTCCAAATACTATATTCAAGCCTTGCACTTCCTAACATTTCTTCTGCTTTCTGAAATTAATCAAGTGCAGTGTTCCAGAATTATGGCAAACCCAAACCAAAACATAGCTACTAGAGCAGAGGTTCTAAAACGTCATTGCACCGTGACCCCCTTTCAACAACAACAATTACTACATGACCCCAGGAGGGGGAACCGAAGCTTGAGCCTGCTCGAGCCCCACACCTCAGGAGGGAGCAGAAGGGAAGACAAAGCCCCACCCGAGGCTGCCCAAGTCCCCCTGCCCCTTGCAGGTGGGCCAAAGTTGAAACCCAAGGACTTCAGCCTCAGGCAGGAGGCCTGTAACTTGATTCCCACCACCCAGGGCTGAAGCCCTCTGGCTTCAGCTTTGGTCCCAGGCGTGGGGCTTGGGCTTCAGCCCTGGACCCCTGCAAATCTAATGCCAGCCCTGGTGACCCCCATTAAAATCAAGTCACGAACCACTTTGGGGTCCTGACCCACAGTTTGAGAACCGCTATACTATAGTCAAACTAAAAAATGGCTCCTTTTGCTCATTCCTATACTTTAGGTACATTTTGGTTTGATCGAAAACTAAAAAGGGATTTTAATAATCCCTTAAAATTGAGGATTATGTTTAATAGAGCCAAAACATAACATCGGATCATAAAAGACTAATGCAAATACCAGTGTAAAAACCTACATTTTAAGAAATCCACAGTACCAGATCAACTAACTTGCCTTCTTCCTTCCTACGGCCACCAAATGGGCTGTATATGAATGTCTTGGGAGATTGCAGAACAAGCTTGATAGCTATTGAAATTTTTGCAACAGAAAGGTGTTATGTGATATCAGACAATTAAGGGGGTACTGGCACTTCTGATACTCATTACTGCATTTGGGAAATCTGTATGTTGTTCAGGTTATTTAGTTTAAAAGGAAACCCATTAGCAGTAGTGTTGAGTAAGAAACAAGTTTTAAGAGAATTCCGGAGATCTGTAAGAATTACTTATGAGAGAATTCTTCTAAGGGTTTACTAATATACATTTTGAGAGGAATATTTACAGGAATATGATTTAGCAAGATCAACTCAAGTCAGCTTAAAACAGTAATCTCCAGCTCAGAAAAGAAACTCACCTCTATTCGCTCAGAAAAAGGCTTGAGTGAATAGGTAAGAATATAAGAGCGGCCATACTGGGTCAGACCAAAGGTCCATCTAGCCCAGTATTCTGTCTTCCAACAGTGGCCAATGCCAGATGCCCCAGAGGGAATGAACAGAACAGGTAATCATCAAGTGATCCATCCCATTGTCCATTCGCATTTTCTGGCAAACAGAGGCTAGGGACACCATCCCTTCCCATCCTGGATACTAGCCATTGATCAACCTATCCTCCATGAACTTATCTAGTTCTTCTTTGAACCCTGTTATAGCCTTGGCCTTCACAACATCCTTGGCAAGGAGTTCCACAGGTTGACTGTGCATTGTGTGAAAAAATACTTCCTTTGGTTTGTTTTAAACCTGCTGCTTATTAATTTCATTTGGTGACATCCAATTCTTGTGTTATGAGGAGTACACAACACTTCCTTATTTACTTTCTCCACACCAGTCATGATTTTATAGACCTCTATCATACCCCCCCTTAGTCCTCTCTTTTCCAAATTGAAAAGTCCCAGTCTTATTAATCTCTCCTCATATGGAAGCCGTTCCATAGCTCTAATCATTTTTGTAGACTTCGATGGGAGCTCTGGAAGTAAACTCTGCCAGACCAGGGAAAACAAATTCCAGAGACTGACTGTTGTGAACTGCCCCTGCCTGCAGATCTCCCTAGCCTTAATTTTAAATCTGGTGTTCAGTAAATGGAGAGAAGTAATTTCTAAAGAAAGACCCAACCACATATGGCTTTGTAGAAAAACACCCTGAAACAATTTGGTGACCAGTGCCGTCTATGGAATACAGGTATAACGTGCTCCTGGTCTTCAAGGGTAGTCCCAAGTAGAGTTCACTGTAATAATGCACTCTGGTCAGAAGACAGAAATAGTTAACTATGGCAAAGCCCACATCCGGAGAGAAAGGTGTAAGCTCCTAAATTGATGCAAATGAAAGAAAGCATTACTGGTTACTGCTGCAAGCTCTGAACTGAAGCATAAAAACAAAGGACTCTTAGGCTGGAAACCTTTAACAATATGCAGACATTTCCAATGAATACAAAGAGTAGATATACACTGCCATCTTGTTTAGATGATTTTCCTGACCCACCAGCATTATTTCCATCTTGTCTGGGATGAGCTTCAACCATTTTCTCATTAAAACACCTGTCTCAGTCAGGCACTAGTAAAGCAAGGACACCACATTTGCTATGAAAATGAAATGAATAGCTATGGGAAAACAGCATAGTGATAGGACTGCTGCTCAAACCACTTCACTAGCTCCAACCCCATCCCCCCATTAGAAAAATGCACAATAAACAAGACATGTAACAAACTAGAAACTCCCAATGTTAGAAAGAGACTTTAACATACATGATCAACCCCCAAAACTACCTGCGGCATAATGATGAAAAAAAATCTAGGGGGATTTTTCAGTTCCCACAGACAAAGCATCTTACAACTATTTTAAAAAGAAAAAGTTATGTGTGAGAATCTGTTCCTTTAATTTCATTTCACCCATGAAAGGGAAGGGAAACTACATATTCCTCCATTAAACAAGTATAGATAATATAAGAAAAGAAACAGGTAGCAAAGAAAAGGAAGAAGGATGAAAGGTCGCTGGGCCCTACCCATACCCGTAAAACATCAAATTGAACATGGACTATATCTGCTATGATCTCTTTTAAAGAAATAATGGGTCCTCTCAAGCTTAAAAGAAAAAGAAAAAAAAGGATCTTCGTTACTAACGAAACAAGCTAACTATTTTAAGGGAGGAGTGGGTGTCCCAAAGGTTACAGTTTAATATAGCTGCCATTTCCTACATAGGAGACTACACAGAAGGACTTTTTCCTTCCTTTCTCCCTGGAGACAAGGATTTCAAGAGTCTCCGGCATGAACCAGTCATTTACAACATCACATCAGTTGATACCCTTAGTGATATATATATATATATATATATATATATATATATATATATATATATATATATATATGCATAAAATGATTATTCAGTGCGACACGTGATACTACCCTGGTGTACCACACTTCAAAAAATAATTTAAGTTGGAATATTGAATATCCTATTCTTTTGAAAACTATAGTATTTTAAAAAGAAATCTCATCCAAAATGATTAACACTTCCTACTGTTCAGGAAAAAAAAAGCCTGCCCTTTCAGGCTAGCAGCTGTGGATCATTAGCTTTCCAATGATGAGATGTGTTTGATGAGTATTTTTCTTTCTAATTAAGAGATGAGATTCTCTATTTGACTCTCTCTTCAGACAGAAGTGAAGAGAATGCTCTCTGCCTATGTGGAAAGACCATATCCTACAGAACAATTATTTCAGATGTCTTTATGTACTCCCTTCTAATTTCATTTCTTTTTTTAACTGAACCCACATTTGCACCTAAGCCTTCACAGCATTTATCTATTTGTCAGCTAAGCTTGCCCCTACTATATTATCCCTATTTTTTTCTATAATTAACATGTTTCAGACATTTAACCACTAGGAAAGGAAACTATGAGAAATAGTCAAGTCCTATGGCCCATATATCTTCAGCTACAGCTGAAGGTGCAGGGAGGGAGGGTGCAAGTGTTTGTATTCCCCAAGCCTGGGTTGGCTGTGCTAGGCTAGTCCTCCAGTATAAATTACATTAGAAAACTGAGGTTAAGGCATGATCATGCCATCTTCATTAATACATGTAATTTTTACTCCAATGAAAAATTTCATTGATTAAAGTGGTATTTCTCTCGTAAGTAAGGGTTGCATTATTGGGCCCTTAAGGACTTACCTCAAACTTTATATACAGTCTTTGCCACAGCCAGGAACAGAGCCTATGTTTGTGACTCTGAGTCCTGTGCTTTAATCATAGCATCACCCTTTCCCCCTTTAAGCTTAAAAGTGTTCTTGTGGGTATTCTTCTTTTCTAATGTTTTTGGACTCTTGGATGTTTTCTCAAAAAAATGAAAAGAAAACCTGCATAATATATTGTTTGGATCTCCTATCTACGTGCTGTAGGTTTCAAGGCTTCAATGAAATAATGTATGTTCTCTGCACTGTAAAACACTGAAAGAATTGTTTCAGTTGAATTTGGCCTGTAGTCTATTGCCTGTTCCATTAAAAAAAAAGAAAAAAGAAACACACCACCACACACACAAGGAATGAAAGTACTGCCTTTGGTGGTCAATTCCCATCTCACCCTCGGTAATATTTTTATTTTTAAAAAAGCATTTTCTTCCACTTCATTAGATCCCATGCATCCTGAAAGTGTAAATGTAAACATTATATTTGTGTCAGAGCATGCACATTCAGATGGACGTGGAGAAAACGAGCTTTGTAAGCAAATATTAAAATACTCTTAAGTTTTTCAGGCTCATTACCTGATCACGAGGTCTAGGTCAAATTCAAAAGGTCTCAATCTTAGCCAAGCTATCTACATCTACAGTATGCAAAAGTAGTCTGGAAAAAAGTGAAAGCATGGTGTGATAGTTAAAGAAAAGTATCAGTAACCATCCCACGCAAATTTGCAATGTGACCTTGGATAAGTCACTTCACCTCTTACCTCAGTTTCCCCCATTTAAAAATGCCTCATTGAGGCCCTGAGAGTGTTCTAAATCCTTTGAGGAGCTATAACTACAATAAGCATTAACATGTACAGGAACAAACTATTGTGAGATTTCCTCTGTTTTCACTTTCCAGTGCTGTGGAAATGTACTGAACACTTCATTCCACTGCGATCTGGGTTTTTTCCCCTTTCATCCTGCCTAGAACCAGGAAATGCAGAGGCTTCCAAGATGAAAAATAATTTTAAAAAAAAATGTTAAGTAACTTTTATTTTAACCTAAAGAAGTGTTAAGTTGAGGTTCAGTTCAAGCTTTAAGTGAAGTTTCAGGTCAATTCTTATTTTAATCACAGCCCTGATGAGCCCTTTGGCATATTAAAAATTATGTTGCCTCTCTAGTTAGAATACTTTGGGGCAGTATAAAGAAAAACAGTTGATATCAAAGTTCCCATTTCTTAACAGTTCTGGTCTTGGTTTTTGCATGCTGATAGCTGGTATTATAAGTCAATAGTTATATTACATCTAAATTCTTTCATATAAGCATGGTTTGACTCCAGTTATTAAAGAAGCAAGTATGAGAATTAGATACGACTCATTTGATGTGTTTCAACCTACCCAATTTTCTTTTGAAACCTCTCTATAGCTAAATGGACTTATTTCACCTGAACAACCTCAAAGACGATGCTATCATCCAATCATAACATAATGTAGGTTACCTGTGTCTTGACAAGTTTGTCAGCACCAATAAAACCTGCCAGCTAGAGGCTTGAAAGATTTTTATTTAAATTTTAGATTCCTCCCCCCCACTTACAACTTGTACTGACATTTCACATCATTTTATAGAAGTCAAAGATGAAAGTGCGATGACTTTACTTTGAGGATACTGACAATTCCAAAAAAGTGAGTCCCAGGGCCTGTGAATACAAGCATCACATTAACAGCACGTGAATTACAGATATAAAATTCATACCACTTATGATTTTCATATAGCAAAAGTTAGGTGGAAATAAAAATGACATTTACAAAGGAATCTGAAAATATTCACGAAATGTCGACTCTCTCTTGGGTCACTCTCTCTTTCACTTAAGAATTTCTGAGCTGTATTAGTGTTAGTAGCCAGATATAAAATCTAAAGCTTGGTTCACTGAAAAGATCGGCGCATGCAGGTTCTACTTGACTGAAGTTCAATACATATTTGTTTCTTGACTGAAGTGCAATACATATTTGTTCTCTCAGATTTACAAAACACACAATTAAGAGAAATCGGTATTACTCTGCCTGTGACAAATATACTGGTATCAAGTAACGACTGCCCTACAAAGATACATTAGTGACTAGATCAAAGAAACGCCTCAGAATAAGGCTATTAGGTTAATCAAAGCTTGTCCCTTTTTAGTACTCCATTTCCCCAACAGTCTCAATTTTTTTTCTTGAATGACCCATGTCTTTGTCTCTGCAACATTACCTAGCAAATCATTCTATACATTAATTATTTTTAAGTGAAAAAGTGCTTTTAATGCCTCTCCTCAATTTGTTTTTGTTTTACTTTTCCACATGCATTTTAAGCAGAGTTACTGTTTTCAGTGCAGCACTGATGAGGAGGTAATCACTGTCCAAAAAGATTCAAGGCATTATATAACTCAGTTATATCCCTATTAAGTGTCTGATTTTTCTCTAGGCTATACAAAATACAGCTTCCCTCATTGCTCATGCCTTCTAGGTTTGAGATCAATCTAATTCTTATTGCCTCTTAAACATCCTCAATGATTGTTTAACACAATTACAGAACTGAACATACTATTTCATTTCAAAGTGCATTGATACAAAAGGTATCATTTCTGTACAATACACTTTACATTTTAGACACATTTTCCAAACAAACCTATTTCACAACATTGGCTCTATATTTTTACATAGGAATTTACTGCTTTGCAATTTCAGCAGATGCTACTGTAGTTTTCACAGTTAGGAGGAGGTATTGAATGTGGAAATGACTAAATGTGTATGACTTTACTACACCTGAAAAATTAAAGTTTCTTTTTCCCTTAATAACCCAGGTGAAAATCCTTTTGAATTATTTACCCCTCACTATGTGCTCACTGCAATAATCAAATATACATGATCAGCAAATATAACCAATTTAGAACTTAGCACTTGCATACCTTTGTGCTGCTTTAACGCTACTGACATAGCTAAACTCCCCTCCAACCAGGCATGGAAAGGGAATAAACCATATCAGTACAAGGCACCTTTATATGAGTATAACTGTGCTCACACTAGGGGTTGTATCTGTTAATTATTATACAATCACACGCCTAACCAACACTATTACGCTGGTACATCATCTGTATGTAGTCCAGGCCTGGGTTTGTCTCATCTAACTGTTGTAACTACTTAGGCCTGGTCTACACTTAATATACCTATGTTAGGAAAGGTTGCACTAGTATAGATACAGTTATACCAATATGACTGTTCTTATACGAATATAACTGCATTCACACCAGAGGGGTTTGCTGGGTCAACTATACTGGTATATATAGCAAAACCCTTCTAGTGTAGACAAGGTTTGACATAATAATATTGGGTGAAATTCACCCTTTTCTGACAAGGCTTTTGTAATTGTGTGGAAACTCTATGGGGGCTGACTTAAAACTTTGGGCAAGCTGTAGAAATGCAATATTACCCTTCTGTGGCCATTATTCCAGCAATATAGATTAGAGGAATCTTGGTGAGTTCCTTCTTCAGGCGGTTGACGAAAAGATTTTTTTAAACTCAACCACAGTCCTAACTAGAAGAGGGTCTGTAGCTTCTCACCCATGCTAGCTACTCCATTCCTTCTGCCTGGTCAGTTTCTATCTGCCTCTTCATTTTCACTGGCTTTTCCACCAAGCCCCTAATTGTATCCTACTATAGAATTCCTCCTGGTCCCCACTCATTTGCCCAGTGGGCCTTTATGCTGAAACCCATCACTAAGGACACAGCAAAACTACATGGCATTTCAAGACAGGAAATGAAGAAACTGTACAATTATGGAAACTTCCACTTTGACTCTTGAGGGATACTGCTCAGCTTCTCTATCTGTATCTGAAATAGCCAGTGACTATCCAAATATGGAAAAAAAAATGAAGTATCTGCAGATATTTTTCCTTTTTCCCTGAAGAAAACTGAATTTTCTTCTTCTTCTAAAAGTTACAATCTGCATACATTTAAATTTATTAAACACCTTTATTATTACTAGAAAAGGCACATGTTCTAACATAAAGAATCTCCATTCAAATGGACAGAGCATCAGGATATGCAAGGTAAGTCTAACTGCTGTACAAGCAAATTTTGTGGTTGCATTTGGTGAACAGGTAAATGTATACTTTGCCTGCTGTACAGTCAATGTTGACATTTAAGCAGTAGTAATTAGGATTCAAAGTCACCTGGCTAAGAGGAAAGTGGGCAGTCTAACCCTTTCTTCGTAGTCTTGCTTCAGTCTGTCTGTACACTAAGATTCTATACTCTCGTCTTAGAAAGTAAGTTATGCAATATGTCCTAAAATCCAAATTTCACAGATCAGATTTCATTTGCCCTAAACAGAGCTCTTCTTGGAGATACTCAAGGCCAAATTTTCAGATTAGACTTAACCTACACTTTTGCTCCCACAAATATTTGTTGGTGGCGTCAGGTCAGTTGGACATGTAAGTACCTGGTTGCATCTACAAACTGGTTACTTTGATCTCCAGAGGACTTTAATTGTTATTACAAAGTACTGCTTTTCCAAATCTGGCCATTCATTCAGACCCAAAACTTTGTATCATTACCTTCCTCCTCCCCCAAAGAGAAGTCCAGTAGGAAACCAAAATTTTTAAAACACACAAGAGTTTCTCTTTATTCAAATTTTACTATATGTGGATTTGTTTAAATTTGCCTGTGATTTTTTTTTTTTTAATTTTCAATATTAGGCTCGTCCTGCTAGGTGCTGATTGCCATTAACTCTCATTTGGCTTAAAGTCATTTGGAATAATGTGGATTTATTTTTATTTTTTAAGATCACCATCCTGCCTTAGTGAGCTTTCCATGATGATTTTCATCAGGCTCCTAACTGATTACCTGCTCTGTTTTACTGTTATGGGATGCCTAGAACATTGGCTAGGAGTAACTGCTAAATAAATGAACAGTGCTAAAGATTTGTTGATTTTCCATTCTCCCCAAATACTTAATATCTGTGTCTCAACTGGAAAGTCATTCAGCTGATGTTAGCTTTTTTTTCTTTAAACTATACTCCACTGTAAATACATTTTAGGGAATAATAATATATTTCAGCTATCTTGCCACCCTTTGTAACTTCATCTCCCAGTCTGTCTTGTAATTTTCTAATTTTCTCCTTCACTGATTTCAAGTCTTTTTTCCTCAATTCTGGAAAAAACTTCAAGAGTTATGTTTAGCATCTCTAGCAATGTCTGCATGTTTCTCTTTGCAATTCAAATATTAGTCTTAGGCTGATTTAAGAGACTTCTCTTCTCAATATTTTACTCTTGATATATGATGCCTAAGGGGAAAAAAGGAATTTTTTTTCTTGATTGATCTGTTAGTTATTTAATTCTGGAGAGCTCTATATGTTTGTATATAGGTATATATTTCTCTTCTATATTTACCAAACCTCTAAACACTCTTGTATCGAAAAGGCTACAGTAATAGGAAGACAACAGAGAATACTGGTTTCGGCAGCAAAGCAAGTCAAGCTCTAACTGTTCAAACAGCCTGAATTCTGTAGTAAAAAGAAAGGCCCTAGGCCAATACCACTGAGATAGGCAGGTATTTTTAGATCACTTGTAAGATGACTAATACAATTCTACAATATTTTCTTTAAACAAAATGCAATAAAACATAATTCTTTAAGCTCCGTCTAAGCTGGGTTTTCTTTAGGAAAATATGCAGATTTTTGAGGAAGCTAAAGTACATTCAGGTAGAAGTAAAAACACTGGTGCTATAAACAAAATACAGATATCTGTTATTAACATAAATGGTGGAAACAATGTCCTTTTCATTCAACATATTTACCACTCACTGCACAGTGTCCCGGAAAAGGGATGGACAACAAAGAATTTTGCTGATATTTATTTTCCCTTCCAGAGATACGGAGGAGCACATTCTTCAACTTGCCCAGTGAAACAAAAAATTACAAAAACAACAAAGATATTAGGTATTAACTATGAGTTAATTTTATTTCCATGTGCCTTCACTAGACTCAGTCGCCTTTGCACAGATCCAGCAGTAGAAGGGAACTTAAAATTGCCCTATGCAGTGGGAGAACCCACAGCTTGTGTAGCCCATATGCCCCACTTTGAAGGTAGGGTATGTGTTCAGAGCCAAGAAAGGAAGGGCCAGAGCACAGTTCACTCCAGTGATCTGGAACTCTTCCTACTGGTATAGTAACAGGGTCAGCTGCCTCCTGTCCATCCCCTCAGATTCTAGGATCACACTATATGCAGCCTGCCTCTATTTTCTCCCTCTTCAGGCCCCTTAAGAACTCGCTCAGTTCAAAGGTAGTTCAAACGATCCCCTTTGGGGGTTAAATTTTTTGAGTCCTCCAATATATACTGGTCCTCTGGACTCCAATCGTAGTTCAGTGTTTCTCTCCTGGCAGGCCAAAATAACAAAGACATACTCACACTTCTTGTGACTAGAGAGAGAGTCAAATTCTGAACTGATGAGGATTAGCAAGCGATGGAGAACTGGGCCTCGTATACATAAGGATGGGGACTATTCCAGTTACATACATTTGATGATGGCTGTGACACATTTATCTCTTGTGAAAAGGCTGCATCAATGCGCACATAACTGGTGCACATACCAATTTAGCTTACTGGGAAAGCTGGAGATGAGAAGCACTTGGACTTCTGAAATGACATATGTCCATCAGATAACGGAAATGTTAGGTGCAGACAAAATAGAAGGGGTTTGCTTAACAAAACCAAGTAGAAGGCAACAAAGTGTCTGCTTTTGGCTTATAACTAAAGGAAGAACATGAAATTCTGGGGAGAGTTAAGAAATGATCACAAGAAGTGGACGCTATAAAAGTTTATGCCAGGTAGGGACAGAATGGTAAGCAAAGATGGAGAACAACCATGAGTGAACAAAATAGGCAGAAAGCTCTCTGGAGTCAGGTGAACTGGGTAGGAGAGAATTTGGAAGAAAACAGCACAGCATGAAGTAAAAATATAGTTGTATTATAATCACGCTGACTAACTGTTAATTTTGGCATGAGATTTTACATATTTTCATTTCAGTTAGTTAATGTTCGCTCTCGTCAGCTTATCTATAGTCGTACCCATTGTACTGAGAAATAAATTCTCTCTCCATTCATGCCACAAACACAGCAGGAAAACTCTGAAAGAGATCAGCAATAGTTTATTGGTAAACGCTGGTCAGTGAGACTGACTCTTTGTTTTGTTGGGTTTGTTTCCCCAGTATATTACACCAAGGAAGCAGAAATGAAAACTGATGATCACAGCAGGAAGAGTGAAATAAAGCTGAAAACTGCTTCCCACTGTTTTTGTTCAAGCACTTAAGGTATTGCCGAAAAATCCTATATCTTTGTACAATTACAAAATAATAATCTTGCCATTCCAATTGTTTCTTCATAATGAAACTTATCAATGTGTTTTTACATGAACTAAATTAAAGCAAGTATAGAAAAGACAGGTGTGCGCTGGCAGATTTCACATTGTTTTTATAGTCACTTTTCCAGCCATCAAGTGCTGCAATCTAAGCTGGCTTCCTCTTTACAGTTAGCTTTCTCTGTACATTAGCTCACAGGGAGACAGGTGTGGCTTTGTGCTCTAAGTATATGACACTTTGCAGAATCCAGCTTACCTTTCAATAGTTCACTGTTTCAGCTACATTACACTTCATTTATTTATACTTTTGCATTCCTGACATGTTTAGCCATACTTGGGCATTGAAATGTTCAAAGACTTCTTACTCTAATTATTATATATGCATTTACTAAACCAGCTACACCATCAATAACATTTACTACTCCAATAAAGACAAATATTGCATTTTAGATCTTCTCATTTTAAAGCAAATCTTAGAAAGGTGGGGAATAGAATGCACAGTATGGTATTGTAAGGAGATGCCTACAAAATATAATGCACCCTTTCTTGCTTCTCACTGACTTTGTAGAGTACAAGATTTTCCAACTTCAAAACAAGGACAGCACCTTTCTAACATATTATACGTAGTCAAATAGGGAAAGAAGATTGTTATCCTTAGAAGTTCTCTCAGGAAGTTGGACATCTCAGGAGGTTAAGCAAGCAGAGCCTAAAATTGGAGGTTTTGTTTTGCTTATATACAAGAATTGTTCATTCAATATCAAGATTATTTCAGCCAAACCGGGACATCTGGATAAGGTATAAGGGGCACTGATAGTGCCCCTTATATGCAGGTTGCCTAACATTTGCCATTATAAAAGATTCTTGCAATTTTTTTTCAGAAACTTTAAAGCCTTCTCTGTTTGAAGCAGGCTTTTGAAATTCGGCGGAAAGAAAAGCGTAAAGCCAGAGAAGTACTTTTTCTTTTTCCCATTAAATTCCAGTCAGATTTAGTTGAGTTTAATATCACCACTCCCATTCTCGCAAGATGCTTTGATTCATGCCAAAATAATAGTTGAATGTTAACATGCTAGTCTAAGCCTGAATCCAGACCACTATCAAAGCAGCAGCAGCAGCAGAAGACAATGCACTGGAAACCCATAGAGCAGATAGATAGTGTGACAATCCTGTGGAAAAAATTAGTATGAGATCATATAATTGAAGACTGCATCATAATGCATATGTACACAGGGGCTGAATTAAGGTTGCACAGGCAACCTTCATTCTAGCATGTCCTAAATTCTGAGTGCTTGCCTTTGCCACCTTAATGTTCTCTTATCATAGGTTTGTTTGTTTTTGTTTTCTGATATCATTTCCTAACATATTAAAAATCAAACTGAAAAAAACTGAAATTCCATAACATTGAAGCAGACTGATGGGTCATGAGCAGGTTTGGAATCTTTAGCTCCATAGCACCATCCTCTACCACTTGAACTAATGGAGTACCTCATCACAATTGTAGACTGTTATCTTTTTTCAGAGTAGCAGCCATGTTAGTCTGTATTCGCAAAAAGAAAAGGATTACTAGTGGTGCCACTAGTACTCCTTTTCTTTTTGTTATCTTCTTGTAGACCTGCCACTAGAGGGCAATGAGATACACTTTGCCCGTGTGTTTCACAGCTATTTGCTAGACAGCACAGAAATGTTGAGACTCAACAATTCAATTTCTGGTTCTGCTGAAGAGCGTTCTCTAGCGGTTACAGACTCTTCTGCCACATCCCTCCATCCTTTCTCTGTCCTGTTTTACTCCTATCCTCCCTCCCCGGTTCTCGACCCTGTAATCCCCTGCTGCTCTCCCTCCAGCTTCTGCCTGTCCTGCCCCTTCTTAGCTCCTGACCCTGTACTTCATCCCTGCTCATATTCTCCTCCTTCTCCACTCTCTGCTCCTATCTTTCCCCACTCTCTGACTCTCATCCTTGTTTGTGCTCTTTGTTCCTCCCCTTGGTCCCTCTCCCCACATCTCCTTTCCTTCCTCACTTCCTTTCTTCTGCTCCTGTCCCCAGCTGTTGCCTATGATCTTCCCCCCATACTGCTATCCCTTTCCCCTGCTACTGTTCCTTTCCTCACTCTTCCCCGTGTGCCTCTGCTCCTTGTCCCCCACAGCCTGCATCACTTCTCCCTCTCTCCCCCTCACCTCCACATTCAAGTCAGGGTGCTTCCTTCTTTCCCTCAGTGTTGTGGGGCACCAGCAGGTGAAACACAGAACACAGAAAAGACAGCTCCCTGCTCTCAGTTGCTGTGGCCGGAGCCATGGCAGTCCCCAGTAACTGGGAGGAGCAATTGCAGGGAAAGTCTTGCTCAGTGCTTGGAGCCCCATGCTGGGGACCTGGCCAGTGAACATGGAATCTTTTGGGAATATAGTTCTCTAACTAGTCTGTACTGAGCATAGGCTTATGTTTAATTTTTTTAAGAGGCTCATAAGTTGGCCAACTCTGTGCAAATTTTCATGCTTCTGGCAAAAGGCACATCCTTCACACCAGGATGAACCCCCTGCCAACTTTAAGGTTCCTACTCCAAAGGTGGGAGGTGCTAGAGCTTCTCAGTGAAATGGTTGTAAGTATTTTAACATGGGCAACACATGTATTTTCCCTAACCTTGTTTTCTGAAACTACTAAATTGTTTTAGCTGAATGTCCCAAAAACGTTGGACACTCAGTATGGAATATTTCAGAGCAAACAGTTAAAATTTGTCAAAAGTTATAAGCAAATGAAAAGAGGGTCTTATAATGAAAAGTGTTAAGCAACCTTAACCACAGGCAGCACTACCTTCACCATCTGTAATAAATATTAGACCAAAATAATGATTTGAGATTTGAAGGGTTGGAAAATAAGTTCACAGGAGGTCCACATTAATCAAAGATACTTTTCTCTAGTTTCCAGTTTTTATAGATCTCCTATTCTATCAAAATAATACAAACCATCAATGTCCCTTTCCATAGTCCCTTCATATATCTTCAGTGTTCGAACTCCAAAAACAAACAAACATGTCAAGCTCATTTCTCCAGAGCTCACAACCTTCTGGTCATCAAACCTGTTTCCTGCTCCCCTTCCAAGGCTTTAGTCTAACAAAGCTCAGCGGCATCTCATTGTCTGAACTCTGGCTCCACAAAGCCTCCTCTTAGGAGCACTACTGAGTTGGAGTGCATCCGGGATGCAAGAGAGCAGCCAGGGACACCAACCACACATATACCCCATCAGAGTGAGCAGTGAATGAGTCTTAAGGAATACATATAAATAAGTCATCTTTCCTGCCTCTCTTTCTCTAGAATAGAAATAATACACAAACAAATACAATTATATTTTCCTATCTCTATTATGCATCTTTGACACAAATATTATGGGTTAAATATTGTTCTCAGTTTCACCTGTCTAGGACTGAATCTCCATTGCTTTGCACCTTGTGTAATCATTTACAGTTGTGAAAAGTGATTGCAAAGTGCCACAAATCAGAAAGTCTCTCACACCCATGGCACACTCCCTCTAGACAGGTATAAATGACTACACAAAGTGCAAGGCAGTGAAAAAGTCTGGCCCAGATCCTCGTGTACAGCTCAGAAGAGCACATATTGTAGCTCAGGAGTGAAGGGTAAAGAGGACTTTTGCAAGTCTCTATCCCTCAGCACATGAGCTTTGTTGACTGTTAATGACCCCATCGAGCCAACATGGCAACTTTGGATGGATGGGGTGTACACAAGCCTCAGCTACATACCTTTTCGTTTGCCATGACCTCTACATCCTCAGAGGGGAAAAAAGGATGCTGCACGAACCACTAGACTGGCTCTGCACCAGTAGGGCATCCCCTATGCAGGGGTGATCTTCCCATAGCCATCTATGTTGCTTTAGGGCCACTCTGTACTGAGTAAGCAGTGCAATGTGGCTGCACTGCAGGAGAGAATCTGTGAATCATTCCCTTAGAACCATCTGTAATGCAACATAAGGACAGAGTGGAACAGCTGTGTTATATGGGTTAACCACTGATGTGATATAAGGTTTCTGGGCAGTTAACTCTGGCCCCTGAGTTACCTGCAAATTTTCTTTGGAGGCTGTACTTTGACCCAAAGTCTGACACTTATCCCAGCGCTTTCTGCTTAACTCACACCATTATTTATGTCACATCATTGTATGGCTCCAGACAGCCGTGTCTTCAATAGAGCCAACTGTATTTTATAACATTTGATTAATCTGTTTTTCCTTACTACCTTCCTCACACGCAGAGGGATTATGTTAAAGAATAAATGAACAGAATCAGGAACTGGCAGGCAGTTAAAAGCCTGCCCAAAATATCAGTTGAGAACAGTGGGAAATATCAGAGTTGAAAAAGCATAAGGCTTTCGTTTGAGGATATTTTAGAGCAACTTTACAAGACATCTTTCTGTAATCTCCTTCTTCAATTTTAAAGAAAGGTTTACGTTAAAAAAAATCATACCGCTTTATTAGAAGGGCCTTTGTCCTCTAGAAGCCTCTAAATAGATTTATATGTCTTTTCTAATGATGGATGGTTTCATAGTGAAAAAAAATCTATTAAAAAAGCTAAGATTTTTAATTTTTGTTGTTATGGCTTCATTCCCAGTTAATCAATATGTGGTTACTTTTGGAACCTAATATAAACATTTCAGGAAAATACCCCAAAGAAATGTGTAAACACAGATGAAATTCTAAGTTTAATGACAAAAAAATTCAGTGTTTCACCTTCTTCTCTGCACTATAAGGGTTTTGTCAGGCTACAAGCAAACAATCTTGTTGAAAACTTGGTTGAGCAATCTTTTTCCAGTGCCATGAGTATGTAAAACTCTCTGTGTGGGGGTGTGTGTGGGGGGGTGTGTGTGTGTACTACCTCAATGTCATATATTAAGGCAATCATCTCATTTTACTAGCCAGTAAGATAGCTAACAACCGTTCAATGGTATTTGGGAATATCCTTAAGGTTTTGCATAAATCACTCAGTATACCTTACATCAACCCCTGTACAGCATACTTACTATAATTAAGTGATATGAACCAAATGTTTTTTGAGATTTCTGTGCAGAGGGGAAGTAAAGTGTTCAGAATTATATCAGGACTACATATCACTCGACCACCAATAAGGCTTCCGGTAGTGCATACAGTCTATATGCATTTAACAACAAATTTAAATTAGTGTGAAGGATTTAGTTATACCTACATATTAAAGATGTTATACAAAAATATATTGTCAGGTGACATATTGGCTAAGATATGCTGCAGGGTTTTTTTGTTTTTTAATATATCACCAATAATTAAAGGAGGCTGAAATTAGGAGAATACTCTTCACATACAATAAAGCATATATTCTTTTGGCACAAGTGTCTCCAGATTTGCCATATTTGCACTCTTCAAGAGAATACAGTGAAAGGAAATGGAGAACTACAAAAGGGAAATAAAAAGCAAGAAAAAATCTGTTTCATAATTATGCTACAGAGTATCTTATTAGTGAGTCCCATCCTAACCAGCTCCCTCACAGAGGCATATGACATGCTCTTCTAATGGATGAACAGGTATTTGATTTTTGACTTAATGGCACCATCTGAAAAATGTGACAACTCCCTGAGGTAAAATTTAAGATACAGGTTTTCTGCTGAAGCAGGTGAACCTTAATTGCAGATACAGATTTCAGTGTCTCATTCTATTCAGGTTTTTATACTGTGCCCATCACCATGGAACCTCAGAGCCTTCCAAAAGTGGGAAATGTCTGTCAAATGTATTTACTCTCCCATAAACATTCTGGAAAGTATAAAACATTTGTGTGAAAAGCTTCTTTGAGCATTGTTAGCTGGGGAACAGGCAGACGGCTTAAGGCATTTCAGGTAGACTATTCAAAGCACTAGAAAAGATTTTATAGGGATCAACACTGCACCAGCAGAGGGTCCGATGGACAAAATGACCTAATAGGCCTTTTCTCATCTCTAGCATCTATGATTCAAACAAACAACTCAAACTTTTAATTTATCAAATATGAACACTGCCACCATAGTCAATTCCCCCTGGGAGAGGTGGGAGACCTCATAGCCACTTCACAAATGTTCAAAGCTTTTTTCTGTTTGATGAAGCTCTTTTGAGCAGACACAATACCTTCAGAGCTTTTTCAAACACAATAAACCATTTCAGTTTTCCTCTTTACTCATTTTCTGCAGGAAAGGCATGTAGCTGTGATATGTTAGTGCTTAATCTATTATCCACCATTTTCATTCTGTCCCTCTCACAGCCCTCATCCAGCCACTTCTCCAGTCCTCACATAGGCATCATCACCAGCAAAAGAAATAGCTAGTAAAATTTTCAAAGGTGCTGATGTGACTTAAGCCTAAGTACCATTTTCAAAAATACTATGTCCCAGGTCCTCAATGGGAGTTAGGGAGTACCTAACTCCCATTGATTCCAAATGCCATCAGTGGGAGTTAGGTGCCTAAATACCTTTGAGGATCTGGGACTTAGGATCTTAACTCACTTAGATTCTTTTGAAAAACATACACAGCAGTTTAGGTATTAGTTTGACAAGGTTACCATATATTTTTGCTGCTTAGTTGGCTCTTCTATTTGTAATATTTGAATTTACTTTGGTACTGATGTATTTTTGGACGTCTTCATTATGATCAGTCTACCTAGAGGTTCTGCTGGCACATGAATGCTCTTTTCTTACAGAAGTTCCTCAAAATAGAATAAAACAGCAGTATAAGATGCAAAGAGCCTCTCTTTTTTTTGCTATAGTTTGTTAGTAGGGTAAAAGTTCATTATAACACAAGAAATATGAGCAATAAATACCAATTTTATATTTATACACCTCCTTTCATCTCAACCTATATATAATTCAGTGCCACTGAAATGCAGCTGACCCTTGGGTTGAAGGTGTCAGGCAACCAAGCTGCACAACAGTGCAGGAATGTGAAATATTTTAAGAAAACTAAGCTTGCAGACCAGTCATGGGATTTTTAATGTCCACATAGACCTTGTTTACATTAGATTTTTCTCCTTAATATGTCCCAGTGCAGATTTGCCAGTGATAACAATGGTGGAAGCTTTAAGTAGGTAAGCCATTGTACCATGTCTAGACAACATGATAGTTAAAACACTGGCAGCCAGTTTATACCAGTGTTCCCATCATTGCTAGTATCAGAGGATCTAGACCTTTTCCCAGGGGATGACTGTCAACTGGTCTGAAATGATGAAGTGGATGATACAATGGGAAGCCACCTGGCCACTACAAGTGGACAAAGCCCATCCCATAAAACCCATCAGATTTGATACCTGAGTTACTCAAAGATGATAGTGTACATCTCACCGATTGGGGAACAGATATATTTTTAGCTGACATTATGGAGGGAATTGTTAAGTATCTGGAAACCTGGGTGAATCTGAGTGGAGGAGACAACCCAGCTAATTGCTGGTGCCTCCTTGTGGAAGGTGCCCAGTGCAGGTACTCATTCCATAAGGTACATAAGATCCCTGATGAATTGGAATTGGAAGTGGATTTAGGGGAAGGCATCCCCTAACAGAGGTGGGGAAAAGGGTTGGGTTTCTAATTTCTGGTACAACAGGGAGAAACCTCCCACACACACTTTCTCCTACCCCTTAATCCTCCTATAGGGGGAGGGTGGTGGGGTCTCATCAACAAGCTGAGATCAGCTGTGGAGGAGTGGAAAGCTGATGGCAGCCATCCACCAGGTGGAAACAATTAAGGAAAGAATTAAGGCATTCCTTTTATGAATTACAGTGGATAGTCCTCAGATGCATTAAATTCATATAAAGTTGCATCCTAATTAGAACACATCCCTTGCATCATGTCTTTTTTCCCATGTGTCCAGGACAAAATGCAACCCCCTGCCACCTCAAGGTAGTGGGTGGGGCAGGGGTATATCTGGACTGGCAGGAATAAAGGGTAGAAGAACGCCTCTTCAGATGTCCCCTCTTCCCTCAAAAGTGAGATGGCCACATGGACAAGAAAGCATTCCTGAGCTCTTGGGGCTCAGGTAACCCACTGACCATGTGCACTGGGGGGAGGGTACATAAACATCACCCCTCCAGCCTGAACCCCTTCTCAGCCCTGAATTAACCACTGCCACACTCAAAATCAGAGTAGGATCAGCTTTTTCAATCTGTTGTGGACATTGCACTAGTTGCTGGTTTGGGGACTGGGCACTAATTTTCCCCTCACCACTAAATTGGCCAGGGTAGGGTGGGTTTTTTCAATTTTCCCCCTGCAGCTCAGAGACCCAGTTGGGTAGGTCAGGAGGTAAGGTTCAAGTTGTTGCAATTTAGCAGGTATCCAGAGCAGGTACTCATTTAATAAAGATCTAGTTCTTTGATCAATCAGAATTGGAAGCAGACTTATGGGGAATGTATCCCCTAAAAAAATCTAGGTATCCTAACGTTAACCCCTTTCCCCATCCCTTTATAGAAAGAGAAGGTGGTAGGGTCCCAACAGCAGGCTGGGGATCAGCTGTGGAGGTGTGGGGGGCTGATGACAGCCCTCCCCCAGGTCAAAACCAGGGTGGATTAATTTAAATCAAAGTGATACAAGTCAAGGATAGTGTTTTGCATTTGCACTTTTTAGTTATTTTACTAAAGAAGGGTTGATTCTCATTGGTTGGTAACCTTTAAAACATGTTAATTTGCAACCAAATACAGCCCTTGCCCTAAATGTGGTACTACGTTTGCTAACCAGGAGGATAAGTTATACCCATACACATTTTATGTTAGAAAATGGTGAATGACATTTCTTATTTACCAACTGATGGTTAATTATTTACTTGTGATTTGTGTCAAGCTGTATTTGGATGGAAATTGGCGCTCAATCAAAATGGACAAAAACAACATTTTAAAATTATGTTGATTAGATATATAAAAGCGCCTTAAGTGTGCTGGATACATAAGGGGGGAAAAGTAAGTTTATCAAACTATGTGCTGCATTTAACCTAACTGATTTTCTAAACAAAGGAAGTATCTGTAGTTAGTGAATTGAACTGATTGTTTCTGGTCCCCATGCATTCAAGATTTTAGAACTAGTAGATATCATCATCTCAGAACTTGTTTTTATTCATACACTGGAAGAGGAAAACAAGCTCACCTGCTTTTTCAACTTTCAACTGGTTTCTCAACTTTAAATGAATTAGTAATTGAATTGAACTAATTGAATAAATTGAAATGAAGAAAATATTCTCTCTGCACTAGAGTAACCAGATAGCAAGTATGTAAAATGGGGTTGGGGGGTCAGGAGTAATATGCACCTATATAAGAAAAAGCCCTGAATACTGGGACATCTGGTCACCCTACTGTGAACCGTATAAGAGGCCACTGTTGTTAAAAGTTGTTTTAGCACTTTAACCTACTCTGGTACCATGTGTCTAGCAATGAGGTCCAGCAGTTCAGTGGTTTGACTTCCTTTAAAATTTGGCGGCAAAGATTTATTATTTGAAAATATTTTATTTCATTGATATTTTAATAGATTATCCTAAATTTAAGCCTTAACATAGGTACTAAATTTCAAATTTGATTTTCAATTGATTTATTTAAAAATGTATTATTTAAAAAATCAGACTTAAAATTAAAAATGTTTGATTTTTTTTTAAATATTGATTTGTGTCCACCCCAGTGGAAATGATTAAGGAATGAATAGTGATCTGCACTATATAAATTATTGCTGAATAGTTCCCAGATGAGTCAAGTTAATAAAGTTGCAGCCTAATTAAACCCAAAAGTCTTGCAGCTCATCTTTTTGTTTGTTGAGGACAAAGGTGGAAGCTTTAAGTAGACAAGACATTGGAGCATGTCTAGACAACATGATAGTTAAAAAGTCGTGGCCAGTTTACACGTGTGTTCCCATCATTGCTAGTATCAGTATCATGTAAGTGACTATGTAAGTGAAAGCCATCAGGACTATGTAAGTGAAAGCAATTATAGGAATTTTAAAGAAAAGAATCTAGTGTAAACGCAAACACAGAACAGCTCAGACAATATTCTTAAAGGCCATATCCAAAACACAAATACACAATAAGCAGTACAGCCCCTTATTTATCTGCCTCAGAAGGATGAAGGACTACAGTGAAGAACTACACTGACTATATAGCAGGGTGTGTGGTGATGTGACAACATTAAGTGAGTTGGTCACCTTACTTCCACACTCCAAGATACTTAGTTATCTCAGTATGACTGCACACGGGGAGGGTTATAAACAGCTTTCAGAAAAGGTGAAGAAAGAAGTCAAAGAAATATAACCAAAGAAAACAGAACAACAGAATAATGAACAAATCAAAAAAGAAGAAAAATCAATTGGTGTAAAAATGTATTGAAATACCAGAATTTTTGAAGTCTCTTTAAAATATTTTTATTTTAATCATATGTAAATGTATCCTTATGTTATGATGCTAATCAACCCATGCAGTTATAATAAAATAAGGGCAATGGCAAAACCTCATAATCTAATCACATCACTTCTTTCATCCACGACATTTTAGTAAGATATTATTCACCACCAGACTACTGGAGTTTTATTCGTGTAAATACCTCGTATTCTAAAATTGACTAGGTATAATAAATTATGTCTAACATGCCCCAATTATGAAACACTTTCTTTAATTAAATTATTTGTATAATTTTAATGCAAGCAGTGTGGGGAGATGGAGTCAAATTTATATTTTAAACAATTAAAAGGAAGAATTAGCTGTTAAATTATCTGCATAATATGTTATTTCTGAATGCTGTTTATTAGTTTTGTAAAAACTTTCTCTATGGAGCTCTGATAGCAGTCTTAGACTACTGTAACAAATGGGTTTTCTTCTTTTCAGCAGTACAATTCTATTCTAATCTTAAGAATCGAAACAAAATAGATTAAGTTCCACCCACAGTAAAAAGTAAAAATATGGGGGGGTAGCAATGGGGATTCTTCAAGCTGCATACTGCAAAAGTAGAATAAACTGGGGAAAGTTAAAGGGGGAAAAACATTTATTAAAACACAAATATAGCATACAAATTGACCAAAAATGTGGAGCAAACTTTTCTAATTCAAATTAATCAAGAACCAATATTTACCACTTCCATTCCCTCTTTCATGAACCCCTCACACATAATTGTATCATCTGCAAGACCTGTATTGTTTCCATGTTTAACTCCTTTTTTTAAGACCCACTTCTGCTGTGCTGCCTAACTTTAGACACGAGTAGCTCCTCATCTTCCTTCCCCATTCAAGCCCTTCCTGCTACCTCCTTTCTCGATCACAGTGGACAGACAACATTACCATCTTGCCTATTACTCAGGACCATAACGTGGTCAAAGATGATGCCTTGGACCTTCTTCTCAGTCCTCACATCCAGGCTGTATCTAGATATGGAGGTTACTTACCTGTAACTGGAGGTTCTTTAAGGTGTGTGGTCCCTATGTGTATTGCATATATAGATACACATGCGCACCATGCACTTGAAACTGGAGAATCTTGTGAGTAGAGTCCATTGGTCTATGGCTCTGCCCTGGAGCTTCTTGTGCTCAACATCAAGGGTATAAGGTGTGGTGCAGACTAACCACCTCTCCATTTCCTTCCCTACCATGAATCCAGACAAACTGAAGCACCGGGCTAGGAGGGCGACTAGTGGAATATAGATAGGGACCACACATCTCAAAGAACCTCCAGTTACAGGGAAGTAACCTCCATTTCTTCTTTGGGACATGCAGGACTGTGGCGGCCACAGAAAGAGGCGACATTCCCCAGCTCCAGGGCTGTGGCTGCTGGGGAGAGATGGCCCTCCTTCCCAGCCTAAGCTCTGTGGCTGCTGTGGCGGGGGAGACCCTCCTTCCTTCCTAGCCTCAGCTCAGGGGCTGCTGCAGTGTGGGAGAGAGGGCACATCCATCGCATTAAAGCTACTGATATTAAAATATGAGTTGTGTGCTTTTATTTGTTGAACAAAAATGTTAACATTATTAAGGGTATTTTTCATATAGCGCTTTTATCCAAAGCACTTTACAATAGTTAGCTAACAGTACAAACAACATTTGGAAAGATCATTAAGTGGTCCACCGAGACCCTTAGCAATTTTCAAGTGGTCCAAGAAAAAAAAAGTTTGAGAACCACCGAATTAGAGAGTATCTGAGCAGATATTGCTTGACCCCATGTCCATTCAGCTATAGCAACAAGTAGATTAAGCTTTTTCCTAATTGGTTTAATTCTTTGCAGGTAGAACGCCAAAGTTAATCTGACATCAAGAGAGTGAAGACTCCACTCCACATTGGAGGCATGAGGTTTCAGGAAAAATATTGGTAGTGAATTTATTTATATTTATATATATTTATATAGAATAGAATATATTTATATATTTATATAGAAAATCAGAAATTACCTAGTGAGACCCTTCAGGAATATAATTATTATTGGGTAAGTAGAAACAGAGTAGCCCTCTAAAAGAGGGTGGAAGGCACTAACTGGGGATAGATGGACCAGTAGCAAGCCAACAGATAGGCCAAATGTCTTGAGAGAGGAGGTAGTCTAGAATAGCAGGAATATCCAATGTCTCTGTGGACAACTGGTTTTGTTCTGCTCTGCCAGAGATATGCCCCATTTAGCTAGATAACATTTTCTGGTAGTTTTTTCTACTGTGATTGAGAATAGTTTGACCTGCCTCTGAACATGAATGCTGTAGGTCTGACACCCATCCAAATGCCAGGTCGTGAGGTGAAGAGAATCCAGGTTGTGATGTCTGATCCTGCCATTCTCCTGAGTCAGCAGATTTGGACAGGCTTAGATACTGATGGGAGGGTGGGTTGACATTCACAAGAGGTTCGGAAGACAGAATTGCCTGAGACAAACTTCCTTGAGGCAAATCTTTTGCAGACCTTGTGGTAACAGTGGAATAGGAGGAAAGGAGTACCACAGGTGGTCTGACCAGGATAGCATAAGGGCTTCACCCTGGCAGTCCCAACCTCATGCTGCTCTGAAGCTATATATATTGAACTTCTTGTTCATCAGATCTCGGGCGCCAGTTCCCCACTGAGTGAAGATTTTGTTGAGCACTGAATTATGTACCTCCCACTTGTGTTTGGTGGAGAAATGCCTGCTGAGATTGTCTGCCAGAGAGTTTTGCACACCTGGGAGGTACGTCACAGAGAGTCTGATGTGGTTCCGGATACACGGTTCCATAAGCATATTGCTTCTATGCACTCAGGAAGGGGTTTCAGTCCTCCTTGTTTGTTTATATGGAAAATGGTCATCATGTTCTCTGACATTATCTGGGCATGTGGGGACTGTATAAGTGGGAGGAATGATTACAAGTCAGCTGAACTGCTCTTGACTCCAGAAGATTGATATGCAGCATCCTGGCCTCCCAGGGTATCTACCTATTTGTGTCATATGATCAACCATGTGATCTCCCCAACCTATGAGGGATGTGTCTGTGATAATGGTCACATTGTGTGTGGAATGAGAATCCAGCGTGCACTTGTCTGGTGAACACAGAACAAGGGAACTTCCCAGCTACAGTTGCCTGTTAGGAGCCAATCATCCAGGGACAGTATAGCCATTTCATCTCATCTATGCAGGCTGTCAGGGTTCCCTCCCCACTCTGAACTCTAGGATACAGACGTGGGGACCTGCATGAAAGACCCCCTAAACTTATTTCTACCAGCTTAGGTTAAAAACTCCCCAGGCACAAATTCTCCCTTGTACCTTGGGTTTAAGTAATGCTGCCACCACCAAGTGATTTAACAAAGAACCAGGGAAAAGACCACTTGGAGTTCCTCTTCCCCCCAGCAATCCCCTCAAGTCCTTACACCCCCTTTCCTGGGAGGCTTGAGAATAATATCCTAACAAATTGGTTACAAAACGATCAAAGACCCAAACCCCTGGGTCTTGGAACAATGGAAAAATCAGTCAGATTCTTAAAAGAAAGATTTTATTTAAAGGAAAGGTAAAAGAATCACCTCTGTAAAATAAGGATGGTAAATACTTTACAGGGTATTCAGATTCAAAACACAGAGGATTCCCCTCTGGGCAAAACCTTAAAGTTACAGAAAATAGGAATAAATCTCCCTCTTAGCACATGGAAAATTCACAAGCAAAACAACAGATAAACTAATCCGCCTTGCCTGGTTTACCTATACTGGTTGCAATATTGGAGACTTGGATTAGGATGGGTTGGAGAAGATGGATTTCTGTCTGGCCCCTCTCAGTCCCAAGAGAGAACCCCACACAAAACAAAGAGCACAAACAAAACCTTCCCCCCTCCCAAGATTTGAAAGTATCTTCTTTCCCCATTGGTCCTGTTGGTCAGGTGCCAAGCAGGCTATTTAAGCTTCTTAACCCCTTATAGGTAAGGAGGAATTCTAGGCTGCCCTTAGCTGTATGTTCATGACACAGGTTCACCTGGAACTCTGGGCATTGTTCTTCTCCTGAGAGGGGAAAATGGGAAGGGTCCCAAGGCTGGGAAAATTAATCTAAGCTAGCTATAAAGACAACACTAAAAATATATATTCAATACAATGTACAGATCAGGATGAAAGTGCAAAGATAGCTTCAGATTAAGGAGGAGCTGAAGAGGCAGTTGGACTACACCTCTCCTCATGCCTCATTGCTGAACCAGGGCACAGATGCAGATCAACAGATACTTCTTGCAAGATTTTCCGGTCCCAGGCATGTGGTGTACATACGTACCCATGTGCGGAATACACATAGGGACCGGCACTTGAAGAACTTTGCTGATTCTTTCTGCATAACACCTCTAACATATGTCCTTTCCTAGCCATCCACACTGCTAAAAGTCTCATCCAGGCTCTCATCATCTCACATCTCAATTACTGCAATATGCTTCTCTCTGGCCTTAACAAATGCAATCTTGATCTGCTCACATCCACTCAGAATGCTGCTACAAAGATCATTCTCATAGCCTTTTGCTTTGACCATATCATCCCTCACTTTCAATCCCTCCACTGCCCCCCCGCCATCTCATCAAAACACACTTTCATAATCCTTCAGTACTGAAATGTCAATTCTCACCTCCAAATCAATCAATGGGCGGGGTTGCGAGTGCTTTGGAGGATAGGATTAAAATTCAAAATGATCTGGACAAACTGGAGAAATGGTCTGAAGAAAACAGGATGAAATTCTAAAAGGACAAATGCAAAGTACTCCTTTTAGGAAGGAACAATCAGTTGCACACGTACAAAATGGGAAATGACTGCCTCAGAAGGAGTACTGCAGAAATGGATCCAGGAGTCAGAATGGATCACAAGCTAAATATGAGTCAACAGTGTAACCCTGTTGAAAAAAAAAAAAGTGAACATCATTCTGGGATGTATTAGCAGGAGTAAGCAACACAGGAAGTAATTCCTCTGCTCTACTCCATGCTGATTAGGCCTCAAATGGAATATTGTGTCCAGCTCTGGGCACCACGTTTCAGGACAGACATGGACAAATTGGAGAAAGTCCAGAGAAGAGCAACAAAAATGACTGACTGTCTAGAAAACATGACCTATGAGGGAAGACTGAACAAGTTGTATTTGTTTAGTCTGGAAAAGAGAAGACTGAGAGGGGACATGATAACAGTTTTCAAGTACATAAAAGGTTGTTACAAGGAGGAGGGAGAAAAATTGTTCTTCTTAACCTCTGAGGATAGGACAAGAAGCAATGGGCTTAAATTGCAGCAAAGAAGGTTTAGCTTGGACATTAGAAAAAGCTTCCTAACATTTGGGGTAGTTAGGCACTGGAATAAATTGCCTAGAGAGATTGTGGAATATCCCTCATTGAAGATTTTTAAGAGCAGTTTAGACAAACACCTGTCAGGGATGGTCTAGATAATACTTAATCCTGCCATGAGTGCAGGGACTGGTCTAGATGACCTCTCAAGGTCCCTTCCAGTCCTATGATTCTATGAATAATGCCAGCCTCCCACCCAGTTAAATGTTCACTCAATAATTTCATGCTTTCTGCCATGTGCTGCCACTTGTGTCTGGGAGAAGCTCCGTGTAAGCATCCGCAAAGCTACCTCGTTATTCACCTTCAAATCCCACCCTCTAAACTCTCCTTTGCTGTGATGCCTACAGAAAACTTGGCTGTGATTAGGCAGCTGGCATGCTCATCAATACTGCATCTGTTTCTTTGCACTACCCCATCTATGTGTATCCATCAGTCTCAAGTTATACTTATACTGTATGATCCTTGGGGAAGAGGCCACCTTTTTGTTCTGTGTTTCTACAGCACCTAGCACAATAGGGTCCCCTGGTCCATGACTAGGGCTCCTAGGTCCTATGGTAACATTAACAAATAATAAGGTCAGAATCTTGGCCAGAGGGAGGCTGAGAAACAGTCATGTTTCCCACCTGCAACTTGGACAGAGGATTTAAATCTTTCCAACCACTACGTTGTTCCCTTCACAAAAACAGTTTATTGGGAGGAGGGTAAAGGAGGGGAAGGAGAGCTGTGGTTGCTCAGGGCCTCTGACAGGCCACTTTTTATTTAGATGCCTAATTTTAAGCATCCAAATAAAAACATGTTGGTATCAGTTTTTACGATTCAGGAAGAATTAATTTAGCAGCTCTTCTACTACTTCCTACCCTTCCAAAAACTGAATCATCTGTGAGTGTTCATTTCAGTCACAAGTTTTGGGTCAGTCATTAAGAATGTGACATACGTGGAGAAAACTCTATTTGCAATTGTTGGAATATTATTTGCTCTCACTGTGCCTGCTTCAAACATTTTTTTTTTTAAAAAAAGCTAATTTTCTATGCTGTTGCTTCTCACTACCTTATGAAGGCAAGAAACCCCCATATGTTGTAGAATTATTTTCAATGTCAATTTCTTGTTTATCACTTTTTCCACCCTATCTATCTTTTAGTAACTGATAAGTTTCCCGGGGATCTAGATACAACTCTGATAAAGAGCTGCTTGACTGTTGCATTCTTGACACACACATTCTTTTATGCATTTTATCTCTATATAAATGTATGTAAACAAAACTATAAAAATACATTTGTATGTATATATGTTCCTGATAGTATAGACAAACACACATACAAAACAAATGCATATGTGCACTCATATACATACAGTAATTCAATGGGATTCCCATAGGGAAATGGGGAAGTTATTGTTAAAATGTCTGTCATTCATGTAAAGGAAACAGCAATGAGCTGGGCATAAAATTTGCATACAGCCCCAAGCACAGAGGTTCCTGTATATGTAGTGTTCTACCGTCTCGATGATGGGCATATCTGGCAGGAAGATTCTGTCAGGATTAGCTCAGGAAAAAACACCCCCAAGGAGATAATTTGAAGACATACTGAGAATTTGCCTCAATACATGAAAATAAACATGAAATCGTCAGGAAACTATGCACACTAAAAGTTACCACAAATACTAAGCCACACACCAGGGGATAATCTATTTCAGCTAATTAAGACACAGCCATACACAACATTGTTAGAAGTGGTTGCCACTTAGGACTGATTTAGGTCTCATATTGCTTAAATAAACTTGGGAAGAAAAGGTTCTTTACAAATGTGAAGGGAATGGGGAAAAAACAAAAAGTAAAATAGCTGAGAAATAAACAGGTTGAGATTCTTTGGATGTCTTATTTACTTTTCCAGAAGGTATCAGCTCAGTGTTATAACACTATTATGATGTAAACTAACTAAATAAAAATTAACAGTACCTTCCTTAATTTTAACACTGCTTTCTGTGAAGTCAAAACAAATACATAGCGCCCTAGACCTGTAGCTTCAAAAGTATAAAAAAATAGTTTATAACTCTACTCTTTGTAAACATTTTGTAACAAGAACTACTCATGTATTTTGTACACTGAAATGGTAACGACCTCTTTTAGGATCTATATACTACATATCTTCTTTTAAACAAATCTTACCAACAATACATTTAAAAACAAAAATTATTAACAGTTCCCAGGATTCAAAGGGAGAATACACCAGCCTCTTTGCTGGGAGTGAGACAACATGCCAGATGCAATTTCATAATATCAGACCACAAATATCTAACTGAGAGGAATAATAGAACACCACAGAACTAAAGAACATGAAAATATGTTTACAAAAACTCATAGGCACATGTCACATGTAAATACCTGTACTTCTTGTAAACAGACATGGTAATGATTTCAAGTATCTTTAGTGTTTTATTTACCAGACTAATTAATTTAGCTGTAGTTATTTAGCTGTATATTATGCACATCTTATGGAAATTGCTGATGAACACAGAATAAGAGAGACTAAAGACACATTCCATTGAAGACTGCTGATTCACAAGAAAAAAAGCTCAAAGTGAGTGTGTAAACTAAAGTTCATATTAACCCAGGAAGTTTATTCTCTGAGATCAAGGGATCTTTTCAGAAACATCTGAACAAATTTAAGAGTTTAGGAGACTAGCAGAAGCAAGGATACACTATGAGAATGAGAAATGGATCTAACAGAACAATACATACCCATAGGTTTAAAAAAAAAAAAAAAAGGTTAAACAGCTACAAAACACAAGAGTCTAACACCAGAATTGCAAGCTATTGGCATATATCCAGCATGACAAATGATGGTCAATTTTCCAAGTCCAGTAAAGTGAAACATTAAAACTTTCCACCAGGAATATAAATTTATTGAAGAGGTTAGGCAAGGGCGAGTAGATCAGTAGAAGAATTTTCCCCATCTCTCTCATTAACCCTAGCGGTAAGAGAAAGATGGCGTTATTTAGAAATAAATTGGCACCATAAGATTTGATTAATGATTGGAAGGCGAAACAGAATATTTTAGCTATCAGAGAAACTAAAATAGATTCTTATGTGCCAGAGTCAGGGGAAAATATGTTATCCTCTATTAGTTTAGAGGGTGCAGGCCTCATTCCCCCATTCCTTTCTAAATGAAAAAGAACAGATTCATTTTGTATGCAGGGCAACCTCAGACATAATACATGCAGTCTACTGAGCAATTTGATAAAAAATGTTACCACTGTGGGCTTTTGGCCATAAAGCATTGCTATGTCCTTTCCGATTTTGGTGTAGGCCATATGATCACTGGGAGTAAAATTTTCTGTGTCTAAGTGACTTAAGCACTTAATCACAGGATTTTTGTGCAAAGTATGTTGAAGAATGAGAAACTTAATGAGTAGCTTGTGGGGTTGTATTAGAAACAGAATAAAAAGAGAATGGCAAGAGAGAGAATGAGCTAAGGACAAAGAAAGATATGGGGAGACACGAGGAGAAGGTGGAAGATGTGAATTCTCGGAGGCAGAGACCCTCGGGAAAGATAAGAATAAAGGAATCAAAAATAGCTTTGCTAATGTAACAATGAAGTCGCAAAAGGAAAATGAGAGAGAGAAACAGAAGGGAGTGAGGGGGGAAGAAGGAGAAACTCCCCACATCCTCTTGAAATATTGCCAGTATGGGAGCACACTGATTAGCAATGCTACAAAAGATATAAGAGCGAAGTAATAATCACCAAGAAAATAGTGATGCAGACGGGACACCATCAGAAGAAAAAAAAAGAGAGCCTATGGACTGCAATGGGCAAGGCCACTAGTTTAAGGTTAACAGAGATAATGGAGTTTGTGGGTGCAGGGATGATGTTGGCGAGAGTATGTTTGTCTCCTGTTGCACTATCTACCAAAACTACCATCATCATAATTGAGCATTTCAAACAATATTATTTTTCTCATAAAATTTCTGTATTGTCCCTGTTTAGGGATGGAAAATTGACACACACAGAGATTAAGTGACTTGCCCAAGGTCACAGAGACAGTCTGTGGTAGACCCAGGAACTGAACCCAGATCTCCTGAGCCCCAGTGCAGTGCCAAAACCATAAGACAATTCCATCATTCTGTCTCTCAGTTGTACTCACTCTCTCACTTGTGCAGGCTCTAACTTGTATTGAGCTTAATAAAGATCTGGTGAACACTGCCCTTGCACAGGCTTTACATGTTTTCCCAAAATGTCTCCTCTGATGTCTAGGCATTGTCTTTTCCCCTTTCCTTCTGGTAGAAAACTCTCCCCCACCCCCCACCCCCGTTTTCCGCAAACATAGAAAGTGGGACGGGGAGAGAGAATGAGATATGAGAAGAATGAGAATACACGGTGGGCAGTATATGACTCTTAACATTGGTAATGGGAAGTGCAGGTGACAATGGTGGGGCAACAGGGGGTCTGTTAGGGGTAAAGAAAAGGAAGAGGGGGAAGAAGAGGGAAAGCAGTCTCATCTCTAGTGAAAGAGGGAAAACTGAAGCAAAGGTAGAATGGGAGGCTTAAACAGGGCAGAGGTAAAATAAGAGGGGGGTGTCTCATCATCTAAAATGAAAAGGGAAACAAGATTTGGAACAGAGGAAAGGAGAAATATACAAATGAAAAGAGAAATGTAATAATATATATGGACAGTAAAGTTCTCATGTGCCCTAGGTAAAGCAGTATTGTCAATATGGCTGCTCCAGTTCACTAACCTTAAAGCAAGAAAGGCCTGAAGCTGGTGGTTTCTGCAGAGCTAGAAGCACACATTTTAATAATGCAGGAGAAGAGTATGAGTGATATCAGAAATTAATATGGCCCCATCTCAATGCAACAGTCATGCTGGTCCAGATGCAGGGGGGATAATAGTTACAACGTGGTAGGAATTTTGTTTGCTTTCTCTTTTGAACTGATGTCTCTGATGTCAGAAATAGCCCCAAGAAGGTTAATGGCAATAGATTTTCAAAATGGAAATAATTTATATGTATGAAGAACCCATTCCGAGAAAAAAGGGAAAGAACTGTTTGAGGATTTGTTTTGTTGGAATTATGATTTTGGGGGTTGATTCTAACTTTTAAGCATAAATACAAGGAGTGTTGGAATGAGGAGTCCTTTTAAGTGGAGAGTGGGAATGAGTATTTGTTTACATAAAAATAAGAGTTTTGACTGAGTTGTGTGTATTCATTTATGGGAAATCTTGGGGTGGTATTGAACACCAATTTGTTTTTTAGGTGATTGAATGCCTTTTATCAGGGGACTGTCACCAGACCTTTTATGAACTGGTGGTTGTGAAATTAAGTCAAACTCTTTTTTCTGGGGTCAGGTAAGAAGGCCCTGAAAAAGCTCTGGCTAGTTCAGAATGCTGTAGCCCACCTGCTCAGAAACATATCACCCTGATACACTACTCTGCACTGACTCTCCACTGAGTCCATCTATTCAGTTCAAGGATTGTGGACATTTTGTATGGAATTGGTTTAAGCCACCTGATAGTGTGTCTCAATGTGATTATTACATCACAAAAAAGCTTCATGCTACTGGAAAATTAAACTTAACCAACAGAGAGAGGCTCATAACCTCAGCAAGGTCTTTACAAGAGCAGGATCAAGACTACAGAACTTACTGATAGATTAAATAAGAATAATCGCTGACCTCACCAAATTCAGAGATAAATACAAAACCCATATCTCCAACTAAAATCTTTCCTGCAATAGTACCACAGAATCAAAGACTATCAGGTCGTCATCTAGTCCAACCCCATGCTCAAAGCAGGACCAATCCCCAACTAAATCATCACAGCCAGGGCTTTGTCAAGCCTGACCTTAAAAACCTCGAAGGAAGGAGAATCCACCACCTCCCTAGGTAACTCATTCCAGTGCTTCACCACCCTCCTAGTGAAAAAGATTTTTCCAAATATCCAACCTAAACCTCCCCCACTGCAAATTGAGACCATTACTCCTTGTTCTGTCATCTGCTACCACTGAGAACAGTCTAGATCCATCCTCTTTGGAGCCCCCTTTCAGGTAGTTGAAAGCAGCTATCAAATCCCACCTCATTCTTCTCTTCTGCAGACTAAACAATCCCAGTTCCCTCAGCCTCTCCTCATAAGTCATGTGTTCCAGTCCCCTAATCATTTTTGTTGCCCTCTGCTGGACTCTTTCCAATTTTTCCACATCCTTCTTGTAGTGTGAGGCCCAAAACTGGACACAGTACTCCAGATGAGGCCTCACCAATGCTGAATAGAGGGGAATGATCACATCCCTCGATCTGCTGGCAATGCTCCTACTTATACATCCCAAAATGCCTCTAGCCTTCTTGGCAACAAGGGCACACTGTTGACTCATATCCAGCTTCTCGTCCACTGTAACCCCTTGGTCCTTTTCTGCAGAACTGCTGCCTAGCCCTTCGGTCCCTGGTGTGTAGCAGTGCATGGGATTCTTCCGTCCTAAGTGCAGGACTCTGTACTTGTCCTTGTTGAACCTCATCAGATTTCTTTTGGCCCAATCCTCTAATTTGTCTAGGTCCCTCTGTATCCTATCTCTACCCTCCAGCGTATCTCCCACTCCTCCCAGTTTAGTGTCATCTGCAAACTTGCTGAGGATGCAATCCACGCCATCCTCCAGATCATTAATGAAGATATTGAACAAAACCAGCCCCAGGACTGACCCTTGGGGCACTCTGCTTGATACCGGCTGCCGACCAGACATGGAGCCATTGATCACTACCCGTTGAGCCCGATGATCTACCCAGCATTCTGTCCACCTGATCGTCCATTCATCTAGCCCATACTTTTTTAACTTGCTGGCAAGAATACTGTGGGAGACCGTATCAAAAGCTTTGCTAAAGTCAAGGAATAACACGTCCACTGCTTTCCTCCACAGAGCCAGTTATCTCGTCATAGAAGGCAATTAGGTTAGTCAGGCATGACTTGCCCTTGGTGAATCCATGCTGACTGTTACTGATCACTTTAGATTTAGTCAGATTTAGTGCTTCAAAATGGATTCCTTGAGGACCTGCTCCATGATTTTTCCAGGGACTGAGGTGAGGCTGACTGGCCTGGAGTTCCCCAGATCCTCCTCCTCCCATTTTTTAAAGCTGGGCACTACATTAGCCATCATCATCATCCGCAACAACACTCACACTCCTATATTCAATTAAAACAAAACAACACAAAATACCTTGACCCCTAAGCCTGTCTCTTGCTCACAGGAGAGGAAGAGAGATATTGTTGTCATTCATATTGTTGGGAAGTGCCCAGATATGATAGATGCCAATGTAAAAGTCTAGAGAGAGAGAGAAAAAGACACACAGATAGAGGCTCTAATTCAGCCTCTGTCCTTATAGATGAAGCCTGGATGAAGCTTCATTCTAAGTCCAATTTGGACTAGCTCTAGAATGGATAGTGGGGTCACTTTTGAGCAAAACTAATGTCTCCTCTCCCAACATGCTTACGCCCAGGTTTTTAAAGTCATTTAGGTCAGCCAATGGTATTTAGACTGCTAGATACCTACCTCCCTTTTGAAAATGAGATTTAGTCTCCTAAATCAGTTATACATTGCAACTCTGACCACAGCAACACCTAAATACCATTAAAAAGCTGAACCTAGGTGCATTGCTTTCATAGTACCTCCCAGGCCACAGGCCTTAGCAATAAGATATCTGGGGCCTATTCTGATCTCAAAAATGGTGTAAAGTCTGGAGTAACTTCAATAAAGTTAAACCGCAGTGTAAAACTGGTCTAAACAAGAACAGAATCAGATTTCCACGTTATACTGCAAAGCACCAACACTAAACCTTTAAGGCAGTGAATACTCTGCATTAATAATGTTTATTCATGTCATAGTTCAGACAGAAAAATACATTAAGAGGAAGGCCACGATTCCCAGTGTCAGTTTTCATTCTTGAAAGCTTATGATTGCATTCCAGTTTTTCCTTTGAAAATTTGATCTTGTAGCTTGACAGTGACAAAGCACTGGTTCTTTTGCTCAGTGGACCTTCCTGATAAAAGATATTCCTCTATAAGTGAGGGAATATTTCAGGTAAACCCACTCATATGGGCTGAGCCTGCCCTTTACTGAAAAAGAGTTTGATCTAATTGCCTGAATGACATCAAAGGAAAGAAACTCTCTAAATGGATTACCATGTAAATTTTAAATGGCTGAGAATACTTGAAAAACAACTTGAAAAAGTTTTATATATTGTAACTGCTCACTCATGGTAAGGGCCATCGACTATTAATATACTGACTAATCCTTGAATATAATTAGTTCCTTTCAAAATTTATTTTGCTGAGGAAGAAAACAGGGTTTAAAAATAAAATTGCTCTGTACCAGTTTTATCCTAAAGTTTCCATCAGACATTATTTTGCCAGTTTCCTTTCTTACAACTTCTTCTAACCTTACAGCCCATCATGATAGCCAGTATTAGCACATGATGTCATTGCCACCACCAATTTAACAGCTGGGAAACTTCATTGGATCTGCAAGGAGCCAGACAGCTTTAGAATAAAAGGGGGAACGTATACATTAATAGGTCCTCCTCTCCCTGGGTGATATGCTACCTGTTGGTCAGCCAGAGAGAGGCAAGCCAATTATCTGTTGCTTCCCACAATCATTTATTTAAACCATGCCCTGGGTTTCTCAGGCCTCTTGCCCCATTTTTAGCATTTTACCTGGGTCAGTCCTCATTCACATGCATGTCCTGGTCAATTCACTGCATGCTCTCTGCCATGGAGTTTTCCAATCATTATAACTGCAACTAGGAAAACTAGCAAAAGATCACTCAAAAAGTCTCTTTAGGTACCTGTTTTCCCATAGCCACCCTCCTTCAACACAAACAGCAAAACAATTCTACAAAGCAGATCTAGCTTGTTACATTTAGAGTTGCCTTATTTTAGCCAGCACTTGCAACAAGCAGAAATGTTCTTGAAGAGAATATATATAAGAAAAAAAATAACAAGTCATCTCTGTACTTGTTTAGCCATTTGTCATTATGCAAATTAAGTTCTATGTATGACTTGCATGTAAAACAGGAGACACAAAAAAAGAAATATGCATTATTGTGATGGCATGAATAGGGGAGCTTTTGAAAAGAAAAGCAAGTGCCACTAAAAAAACAGATTTCATGATCTATAGATATAAAAGCCTCCTTTCCACACACTAAATTTATTTCCCTCTACTCTCCACCAGTTTGTGTTTCTGTTGACAGAGCTCAGTCATTAAGAATCCCTCTTTTGGGGCTTCTTTCTTCCCCTGGGGACCACCATGTTGGAAAATGACTCCCTTGTCTAACTAGTCAAGATAGGAACATTTGCTGTGAACACTAGCTGCAGTTCTAACTTGGCTACTGACACTGCAAATTGAAGCAGGGTCTTCAAGACCCAGTAAGCTCTTCTTGTTAGCCTTACTGCATTCACACAGGAACAAGATTTAATCAAAAAAGCATTCTTCTCAGTTTCTTTTGTGGCTGGATTCCCTTTACAATTTAGAAAATTAGAAGGTTCGTGTTTTATAAAAATCCATGCACACAGTGGTGCAGTGTGCGTGGAGAGGCTATCTGTGCGTCTTTCCTTCGTGATAAAGATAGTCTATTCTAGTGAGACAATGAAAGGCTGAAAACTCCCATGCTGATAGTCTTAAATATTTTTGCTGCTACAGCGAGTCAAAGGTTAGCGCCCTCCCACCTGCATCTGACTTTGCATGTTCTAGTGTACGCACAAATGTGCAGATAATAGGATTAGAAAACAGCTTGTTCATACAAGGCTCTCTCAAATGTGCAGTGTTCCCTTCTCAAATATCCCATGGTGCAGCACACTGACAAAGGAACAATAAAACTTCTCTAAGGTGCCACAAGTACTCCTTTTCTTCTTCCAACCTAAATAAATGTCTCTACAAAGACTGATTGTTTTGTGGTGCAAGGGTGCTACCTACAGGCATGAGTGGAGAATGACATTCAACTGAGATATAAAATCATGAAGAACCTACAAACAAGTGCAGCATTTACTTTATCTACACACAAAATAAAAGATTAGTTATCTGTAAGATAAGCAATATACATTATATAGAAAAAAATTATATTAAAATTCTTGTTGAGATTTTCACAGTTAACCAGTTTTTGAGAATATCTAATTCCTACAATGATGCCAATATTTTTTCCTATCTATATGGAATTGTTTTCTATGGTTAACTTTTTCTGCTACCATAAAAGTAAATAACAGCTATTTTTCAGAAATTGAACCTTCTGCTATATTTCAGAAATTGAACTATGTTAAATTATTTTGACAGTCATAACTATTGAAAGGTCACAGTTGTGGTTTTGGTCTCCCAAACCACTAACAAGCATCTAGACAAGAAATATATGTATCATATTAAATATTTCTTTAAACTATACCACCAGTATAAAATAAATGATAAGATAGGTCCCTTTACTTCAGTAGGGCATCATCATATGGGAAATTATTTATAAAAAGCTTAAATGTTCATCTTTTCCCAACAGCTTTGTTTAAGGTTATTAAAAAATACTTGGGAATTGTAATTTATTTTAAATATATATTTTAATTTCTATGTCTTGTACCGTTTGTATGCTGCTAGCTTGTCTTATGAAGACCTGATCCTGCAAACATTTACACATGTGAGTAGCTTTATTTATGGAAGAAATCACATTAATTTTAACAGAACAAAGTGTATTTGCAGGATCAGGCTCTCATATTACGAACTCTTCAGGATAAGAACCACATCTTTCTACGTGTATGTGCTTAACACACTGTGGACACTACAAGAATAAAAAAACAATACATAGTATTTTTTCATTAAATTAATTAATATTCAGACAAGCCAGGGATTTTAATACAAGAATGTTGTGACTTTTTCAAAAGGCAAAATGACTGTGATATTGGACTCCCCATTCCCTTTTACTGTCGGCTACATTTACCAAAGTAGTATAAAATGGACAAAAGATAGAGACCACTAAATGATCTTTATGTCGCACAGTAATGACTGAATTTGTTTTTCCTTCTAAATATAGAATTCAGTACTTTTGTATTTAAGGATACATTTTTATATCTACAATTACTAGAGCACATCGACTTGTCACAAGTACAATTAAATACATTTAATATAATTACAAGTGTCATAATTAGGATTATCTGAAAATAAGTAACATTTTGTTTCTCCAAACTGTTGTATAACTGTTTAGGTACAAATATTAAGACACACCTTTGCTTATATATATTAATTTCAAACTTCATAACTATTTGCCCAGTAGAGAACAACCAAACCCTTTACTTGAAATTTCCTGTAAGCACACTGGTTAAACTGAATTTCTGAAATTAAGTCAGGATGAATTATTATTTATACTAACATTAATTATAAGCTGTATTAATTTGAACAAAATAAGAAATGTGTTAATCAGAGAAAAAGGTCAGTACTAATGAAAGCTAAAGTATTAAAAGGAAATGCATAACTTTATTGCTTTAATTTTGGATGCCTGAAGATTAATTCTATTGATATTACTGAATATTGTAACTGATTTTAAAATGAAATACTGAAACAACAGCAGTTTGACAAAATTAAATCCTGAACTAGTCACAATTTTCTGATGAAAATTTGAACAATAATCTGTTCACTATCTGAAAATTATCAAATAACTATTCTTTTCCCCTTTTTAAAACTGAAAAACAGCAATTGTTGATTTTTATGAGATTTAACTGTATATAATAATATAATTGCATCACAATTAAATGAGCTGAATTCAATTTTAATTAAGGAGATAATCATGAATCATTTTTATTAGAAATGCCTCACTATAATTAAACTGTTCAGAGAACATTTTAATAGATGTTGAAGAGAGAATCATATAAACTGTGAAAGTATTTTCATAACAAATTTGCCCCAAAATTAATATTTAATTTCTTTAAAAATACCTTATACTTCCTATATAGCAGTCTGTAAATTATTTTAAGTTACCTTTCCCACTGATTGAACTTTTTCATATTTTATTAATTTAACCAAATCTGTAATGGTATCACAGTTAGTGCTTATGTTCTTGGGCTATAGAGAAACCTTAATAAGGAAAAAAGTTATTATCTGTCTGATTAGGCAAATTAAATTTTAAATCATATGTCCAAGTTTTATCAATTACTTGTGTGGAGCCAACAAACATGCAAATATTGAGCCTTATTTTAGCACATAAAATAATTCCGAGGTATTGAGATATTTTTTCCTGATCAGATTTTAGCAGCAAGACTGGATTTCCCTAAAAGGGTGGGTTGGGGGGCACGCCTGTGTATCACAGGTATGGGGAAAAAATGACATATGGTCATATCACCCAAAATTGGCTAAAATAATGCTTCCAGTAAGAAAAAAATAAAAATAGCAAAACTAGTTTTATATGTAAGTACTTATTCCTAATTCAGTGAAACATACGTAGAAAATTTATGAATTTTAAAGATAAAACAGTATTTCTCTAAATCTGCTATTGCTTTTTTTTTTTTTTAAAATATATATATATATATATATATATATATATATATATATACATATATATAGTCGGATTCTACTTATGCTTCCCCATCGTCCTGGCACTCGACGTGCACTGTGACTAAAAATTCTTTCCTGTTTTGTACTGTTATAACATTATCTCCCACACATAGTTTCTGTCTTGCAGGAACAATAGTATCATTCTTTCTTTTGTTACATTTTCTGGAACATTCACAGACTTTTTTAGAAAACCAATGTAAAATAAATAAATAAAAGCATTTTCTTTATGAAAGCTCTATGACCTTTGGCATTATTCACTATTTAAAATCCCATAAAAGAATAGATAACAAATATATGACTCACAAATTATCAATTGTGAAAAATAATCTGGTGCAGAATTGCTGCACTAATGCAAAAAGATGGATTACTTGTCATAAACCAATAAAGCTTTTGTTTGTGAATTCAATATCTCATTTCTACTATTCGGGCTGGGTAACTTAAAATGATTTTTAAACCACATTATCTTTAAAAAATGCAACTGTTATAAAGGTGAACACTGAACTCCCTCCCCCCAACCCCCAACATAATCTGTCATTCTTGAAACAATTTATAGTTTGTATTCAGCCATTAGCTCTAAAAAACAGAGATTAAGTCACCAGGGGCTAGATGCACCATGAACAACCATACAGTACCGTACTTTAGAGATGGGTGAGGGTGTTAGTTCAACCATACAGGACTTAAAATGGTCTCAAAGATGTGCCAAGTCTGCCATTGCCAGACAACAGAATTTCATTAGTTCATAACTAATTTTAGAGCTCAGACAGCTTGTTTACAGGCATTTCTGATCCTTCCTTTCAGTTGGACAGAATATTTTTTCTTTTTCTTTCTTTCATTTTTTAATTCTAGAAAGTAGAAGTGGAATGGATGTCTGGGTAAAATGGTATGAATGCCAACCAGAGAGCTGTGCAGCATAGTGTCACCAGCCTGCTGAGAGGATATCTGGGAAAGGACCTGACATAACGCTCCCAACAAAGAGACTGTCATAACCCTACCCAACTGGCAAATGACAGCACCGCCAAAGTAATGAGTTAAAAAAAATCATCAGAAGATAAACCAAAACAAATGTATAGGATTTATTTTCACCCTGAAATGCACAGATATCCCTCATCCATTTCATGTACCCTTTTAGCCATGTATGTGCATTGTAGTTCCACTTCTTGTAGCACCATGATGTGAAAAGAATGTATATAGGAAAGTTATAGGAACACACCCTGGACGTATGAAGAGCTGATACTGCACTTACTGTTAGTTGAATTTGGGATTGCTATTTCAGAAACAACCCTCTATCACTTCCCCCTTTACCCAACTCAGAGCTTGCTACTGATTCCGTTTGAATCTATGATCTTGAATGACCCACATTACCTTAAGCCTTGGTCCCATCAAGTTTAGATATCTGATTTTAAATTAGTATTTTCACGTATAATCTTTAACTCTCTTTCATTGTGAGGGACAGTCCCACATTTTCAAAACAAATTCCATCTGTCTTACAATTGGGGGATACATGAAAATATATTGGATATTTTGAATAAAGCAACAGAAGGGCAGCTCAGTTATCTAGATATAGTGAGACACATTAACTAAGCAACAGATTCAGGTTCAAATCCTGGGGTCAGATTCTCACTCCCTGATCTCAACTGGGATTGGGAGCATGCCTGTAGGTGACATGTTCTGCACTTAAGAGTGGAAAGAGGGACAGGGCATTAACCACATTGTCACTCAATAATGACAGCTGCTGGCTGATCAGGAACCACATTAACTAAGCTCTTAACTTTAAACTTTGCAAATTACTTAGGTCAAACTTGTGAAATGGCTTGAACAAGTGAACATGGCCTCTGGATTTCTTATTATCTAATCAGAATTAAAGGCACTGATCAACTACACAATCAAAAAATAAGTTGTGCTGTGATAAAACACTGTTGATTGAAGTTGACCAGCTTGTACAATTACTCAGGCACTGTTTTGCAGGTGCTGTACTTTTCCAATAATAAAACAAAACAAAGCTTATGGACAACTAATGTTATTATTTCATATCAAATGGTTAACCAGAGCCAACCAATAAATGGAAAACTTACTTAAGCAATTTAACCATTTATTTATTCTGCAAAAGCGTAGACTATACAAACAACCCATGAACTTTATCCATTTATTGGGGAAAAGAAAAAAAAAGTAACTAGGTCCGTATCTAAGCTTAGCCTCATGAAGAATTACTTTACTATGGTCTTTATTGTAATTCTTGACTGGCTAAGCTCTAAGTCAAAGACAACCTGCATATTTACTTTCAGGAAACTTGTAAGTTCACCACGTGCACAATTTAGACAAAAACCTTCCTTCTTCAATCTACTTTTAAGTTAAATTCAAAACAGGTGTTTAATGCTAAAGCTGTAACCAAAATATTTCCCCTTATAACCTATGACTCTGATAAGGCCTCCTTCGGAAATATAATGGTTACACATCCCTTTTATGGCTTTAACAAACCCCTATTTTCTCTCTTCTATCCATACAATGTAGAGTCTATTTGCACCCATTCAGTACTAAATTACAGATAAAGTTACAGCAAATTTGTTTTCTCAAAAAAGCAGTGAGGCCTAATATCCCTTGAGTAATAACAGACTTGTCATTCATTCAGAAGTAGAACTAGCATAATTTTCTCTCAGAAACAAACTCTACTTCCTGTGACAATGGAACTGTTCTTAAAACTCTGAATGGGATACAGCTCAATTTGCAGGTGTTCAGGTAGAAAGGCAAGAAGGCATTTGACCCGCAGTGGGTAATTGTTGCTGTGGTAGGTAACTTCATTCTGTTCAGTTATATCATTCTATTAGACGGGGCTGTCAGGGTTTTCAGCTCTGAATTAGTGAAGTATGTTCAAGTGAATCCGTAATTTATACAGATATATCTCATTCATTCTGGTGATATAAAGATACATACCAGCTAGGCGCAGCTTTGGAATAAAGCAAGAGATGTTGTAAGAGAGCAAAATAAACCATCCCTCTATGTGAGCAGAACAATTATGTAATAATTACCTAATAGATTCTTAATTTCATTTTCCAACTTCTCTAATAGAGTGTGATAACAAATAGATTTTCTGTGTTTTACTGAAGTTGCTTTATGCAATGTTAATATCTATTTCACATGAAGTAGGTACACAAGTGAAACACTAAAAATAGGATACGTATTTAAAAATGTGGTCACCCTTTTTAGCATACTCAGAGGAGGGCTCCCCAGCCAGCAAGCCAGAACCTTTAGCCAGTTTTTTTTAAATATTAATCCAATTCTAAATAGGTAATAAGTAATGTACAATGTAATATGTTAAATGTTTTATTGTAACTTTAATATATTTTTAAAGGGCACTATTCAGATTGATTTAACCTTATAATTCTATTACACATAGAAACACAATAGAAAACATTTAAAATATAAAATTTAGAAACCTAAAAAGGTTACATTAATTAGCTGTATTTTAAAAAACTAAATTCTCTAAAATATTTAAAATTTCTGGTGTAAAAGTACTTTCTAAAAGATGAAAATCAAAGGCATTTAGGGACTGAATGCTAAGAATGCTGTTGGTATGGCCTTATGCTGTTAATCATTATCTTGGGGAAATTATAATCTGTTTCATATACTATCACATTTTTATTAACTCATAATCCCTTTGCTAACAGTGCTGCATTAAGCAAGTAATAATTAAGAGGGCAGCAAATATTAAAAATGCCTACTTTTAATCCTTCAGGCCTCTTAAAGGGATACAGTGTCTTCTAGCATTAGAGCTTCTTTAAGGACAAACAGATAAACTTAATATTATATCTCAAGCAGATACTGATAATATATACATTACCAAGGAGGCTTAAATAATAATTACTAGTATGCATTATACCATCCTTTACATCTGTTAAGGGAACTGCTTATTTTAAATTACAATAAATGTGCCTTCCCTGGCGATTTAAAGGTTTGTAGTTCTTGGAAATAGGGTTCAAAATGGGCCTGAGTAAGCCTCTGTCTTCTGGTTTGCGACTGATGCTCATGCTGTTTTATACTGTTGACAGAAACATTCCATTTGGTGTTCACTCCACCGGGTCTTAGGCACAGCAAATGGAGGATCACAAACAATAAGGCTTCAGAAGTGGACTTAATGATGAGAGATGGTGGAATGGGAGCTGCTCAACTTCCTTAGCAGAGAGGGAGAAAATGAGGTTTATAGAATGCTGCTACCTAAGCTATCCTGTAAGTTGTTAGAGGTAAGAAGGAAAGAACCACTGAACAACCTTACAGAAAGTGAAAGAGTGAGAAAGAGGAGATTCTCCCTCCCTTATAAAGGTCAGTACACATGAAAGAGCCCCCAAGAGAGAGAAGACAGAAATGTTAACACAAGCTGATATTAAGAGGAGACTAAAACTGAAGTGAGAATCTCATAGCAGAAGAAGGGTAGAAGATATACTTCATAAGAATATAAATGTGTGGCATGACAAGAGCTATTAAGAAAGAAGCCCAGGTTCATTCAATGCTACTGTTGTTACACTACAGATCTGTCTTCAGCTTTACACTTTTACCTATGAAGTTATGATGAGCCTTCAAAAGAAGTTTATTGCATGTGGAGGATCACAGTGGTATATGTTAACTGTGACTCAAATGCATTTCCTCAACATGCTATATCATTTATTGTAGTGACAGATGCAAAGATATATGCAGTGTAACCACATATAATTGGTTTCATTTCTTTTGAATTTTTTCTTTGCTAGTTTTTTTTAAATGGAGTAAGGAAGTGTCTCTGTCTGCCATTAATGAACAGTGTCTAGTTAAAGAGGCTAGTCAATTAGAATCAGAGTACAGGCATGCCTAATCATGAATGCTATACGGTTATGGAGAGAAAATAATGTCTACTATACAGTCAGTGCTCTGTACTAATTACCCAAGAAGTTCCAAGTGCATAATACCAGTTAACACCACTCAACTTTGCAGAGATGATGACAGATATTGGGGGGATGGGGTGTTTATCTTATATAAACAAGACTAAATTTTTGCTTTTGCAGAATAGTTAATAAACTTTCATGTGCCTATTTCTAGGAAAGCAGTTCACATCCTGTAACTTTAGCATTGCTGTAATTCTGATGTTATTCATGGAAATATACAAATTTTTAAAGATTTGTAAAGCAACAGAAAAATCTAGTAAGAAGAAAATCCATTCTGTATCACATGCAGTAACTTGCCTTACACTTATTAATCCTTCTTTGGGATGCAGGGATGCAACCCCATTGCTCAGAGTGTCTCTAACCTTTGAGCGTCAGAAGCTGGGACTGGACGACAGGAGATGGGATCACTTGATAAATTGTACTAGTCTGTTCATTCCCTCTGAAGCATCTGTCAGAAGACAGGATACTGGCTAAATGGACCATTGGTCTGACTCAGTAAGGCCATTCTCATGTTCGTTAGCTAAGATCCTGTTACTGATCACTAAACTGAGTTATCACCACTGCTCCACTCCATAGTTATTCCAGAACTATGTTAGTCAAAATAAGTAAAATATAAAACTGGGCTAGAAATAAAACGTACATTCCTAGTTCCAAACAGAAACTGTAGTACCATATCAGAGACAGACTTCAAAATAGTTCTCAATGTAACATGGTTTTCATTTTAATTTAAAATCTAAAAGGGTTAAATAAACTAATGAAATGATTTCTTGTATGACTTGTAACCACTTGCCAAATATAGCCATTTCACTTCAAGGTCAGTTGCAATTTTTTGCTCTTATGGAAGGTGAATCACTTAAGCTTGACACTCAGCACATACTCTACACACCTGTAGCTGTCTAACAAAACTAGTTCCATGTATTGAAAAACTGTATAGATGATATTATTTGCTCTAATCCTACTAAACAAAAAGGAGTTTAAAGGCACTCTTTATTGCTCTTTACAATGCTGTAACCAGTATAAGATATTAGTCTATAAGACTGGGCACAGCATGTACTCAGCCTTCATCACTGACTACAGACAGAAAACACAAAGTTCATGTTAGCACTCTCCTGTATGACTTTGCCAGACCACCAGTTTGGCTTGTAATTAAGGAATTTAAGTAAATACCCTGCCTCGCCTACAATCTGTTTAATGAAGCCTTGTCAATAAGAATTGCAGCTGCTGTCTGGGGTCCACAAAAGGCAGCCCTTGAAGATCTGAAAAGAAAAGGGGGGCGGGAGGAAACAATGTGGATGGATAGCTCAAAGAAGCATCAAGGTAACCCTTTTCCTCATGAAAGAGGCATAATACTAGTCCTTTAAATATGGAAAACAGCCTGCTCTTGAAAATAACAAAATATCCCATTTTAACATTACTAAAATATATAATAAGTATTATAGTTAGTAATGTGCCAGCAAAAGTCTGCTTACATTTTAAAAACGAAATGAAACTGATGTACATAAACTTTAATCTAGCAGAAACAGGTATAACAAGATTCAATGGTTGTAAACTTTGAATCTAGATAAATTCAGTCTAGAAATAAGGAGCACATTTTTAACAGTGAGGGTAATTAAGTATTGGAGCAATTTACCAGGGTTGTGGTAGATTCTTTATTGCTGGTAATTTTTTAAATCAAGATTGGATGCTTTTCTCAAATATATTATAGTTAAAACAACAAAATATAGTTCAGGTGTTATAGTTCAAACAGGAATTAATTCGGGGAAGTCCCCTGGCCTGTGTTATACAGGTCAGAATAGATGATCACAGTGGTCCCTTCGGGCTTTATGATCTATACATTTCTCAGGTGTTCCCTAGCTTTACTATACATATTATTATCTTGTCCGTATGATACTAAAACAGAGTCTTTGTAATACTCTTATCACATCAATATTACATTTATCTATCTTGTACTAATCAAAGGAACTCTTCCTATATTAGTGTTTTCCTTTTATGAGAAAGTCCCTCTGATTAAAATAAACAAATGGAGCAATATTTTTCTGTCTGTAGTCAAAGCTGGCATGCTGATACATAAAATTTTCTTAAACTGCATGAAGCAATTTTATTTTGAGCTTATTCCAACTGAAATAAAAATTAGACTTTTAATGATAGAAGGTGCATCTTATGCAGAAGAAAGCAAAGTTGTCAAGAGATAAGGGAAAGCTTGTCAATCAGAGGGAACCAGCCATCTCTAGGGTAGAAAAAGCCACCCACGGCTGACCATCTAACTGCACACTTAATAATCTGCAGGTTCCAAAGCAGATGGGGAGGGGGGGAGATGAGAAGAGGGATGGATGGGTTGCATCTGCCTTCACTCCAATATCCTGCTGTCTTTAGAGGTACAGAGAATGGACCATACCTTCTCCATGACAGTTCTGCTATTTCTTGAAAAGAAAGGCCACAAATAGCTATCACATTGGTCATCCTCTTGCTGTCTCCAAAGTGAGAAGTGAGTTGTCAAGCTGTCTATCTGCCCCAATCACGCCACCTTTGGAAAGGGAGCATATACTTGGCCTCTCCCCAAACACACCTGGTGCATGTGCCAAATCATGCAGACTGTAACAATGGTTACCTAAGATATTCATTGAGGCTTTATTTATCAACATAAATAAAAGCAAATGAACACTAGTTCAGTTAGGCATACTGTATGTGCTGAAATAATGATGTTATGGATTAGTAGGGAAAAAGTGACCATGAGAAAACATGTTTAATTATTATGTAAAATACATTCTAATATAAAATGTTTTAAAACCATCAAATCTTAGTATATTCAGAATGAAACCAGCTTTTCTGTTCTTAATTCTTCCCATTATGTTCAGGTATTGTAGCTAATAATATCACCCACTATTCTTCAGCCCCTGATAAAAACTGACTACGTAGACATAAGCTTATATATACCTAGATTCAATGAGGTGCATTAGAAATAGAATTGTAACCTTAATTCTGAACATTCTATTTTTATGATTTTCTGGTATATCAAAAGTTTAAAAGCTTCTAAATCCTGTTTTCATTAGTTCGCATTTTCTGACTAGCATACAATACAACTGGTTTTGTAATGACTGTACACAAATTAAAGGGGGGAGGCAATATTAATAAATAAAAAGATAATAATTAAAGCCAACAGGCCTAAGCTTACAAGTACTGTTCTAGTTTGGTTTGTATTACAGCCATGCACAAGCCCAATGGGCCAAAGGCTAGGACACAACACAGAGCCTGAGTGGATAGTCTGTGATCTAGATAGTCTAGAGATCAGAGTGGATTGGAGTGAAGGAATCCTCCCCTCTGCCAAGGAATGGCAGCAGAAACATTCCACAGTTGCACTTGAAGACTTAGGGTTACAACAGCTACTCCTGCTGCTATGCTTCATTTCTGTAGATGAGAATGGCTGACGGATCGTCAGGCACGATCTACCAGCCCTGTAAGCTCCTCTCCCCGAAACCTAGAGTGGTGCACGGACAAGTTCTCCAAACTCGACCCGGTCCAGGAGTCTGGAAGTCACCATCCCAGGGCAGTTCACATGGCAGGGCTTCCCAGGAGCCACAGCCTCTGGGAGCTTTGGCAAGTGCTGAATGAAATTGACCTTCAACATGCCACAGCAGCAGTTAAACAGATATGAATGTCCATTTCACATAGCACTTCCTGGTCCAGGGCAGCACATTTCATTTTGGAAATACCATGTGATGGAATTTATAGTTTAAGATAAATTAGGAAACCAGTGGTTTTGATTGATTCAAAACTAAACCAAACTTTGAAAAGTCAAAACTTCTCTGAAACTGAAAGTCACAACTTTCAGCCAGCTGTGCTGCAAGCACCTCAAATCCTGCCTAAAATTTTGCAGGACGACATAAATTTTGGTGAGTCTTCTGAAGCCATGAACAGGATTTAGACAACCGTGGGTTCTATCTGCTTTTAAAAAGGAAGAAGCTGATTCTTGTGATTTCCTTCCCTTTCCTTATGATAAGGCTGAAGCTGGCAGAGCTGAGAGACTGTTGGACATGCATGTGCATGCTGTCATAAATGAATCCATCACCTGAGTTTGTCACCACTGTATCATTCTGCTTTTGCAGAATTCTCTTTTGAAAGCTGATAGTCTTGTCATCAACAGGAACATTTTTTTTTTTTTAAGTTATTTTCAGGCTACAGTAGGTTGCATTATCAACCACTTTGACAGTGCCCCTTCCCATCAGTTTTTGGACAGGAGGCTTGCAAGAGGGAATCTGTTGTTTTGGGGTGGCAGATGGGAGTGAGGAGCCAATCTCTAAATCAAAGTGTGTCGAAATAAATATTTTTCTACAAATAATTTCCTTCCAATTTTGCAGACTTCTATATACAGATTTAGCCAATGCAATTTGAAGTTAGTTATATAATAGGCCCTCAGAAATTGGATTGATAATGGAAACATCCACTGACCATTAAATACAGCCACAAGTTTCTATTATGTATTTGCAAAGCCAAAACAAGAGAGAAATAGTTAAGATAATGCGCACACGTGCATGTGAGCGCTTCTGTTGATATAGCAACCATCTCTCTTCCCAAATATAAAACTCCTTTTACAAAAGCAACCATTGAAAATGCTGGGCATTTTGGGGGGTGGGGAAACAAAATGTGTCATGTCATTTGAAATAACATAGTACAGTTATTTCTAATTTCTTATTCCTTATTCTAAAGCCTATCTCCTTTTTCTGTCTTCTTTTCTTTTAAATAGCATTATAACATTGCTACTTCATTGACTAAGTCTGAGAGGACTAACACTTCATGAAGGGCCTGCTCCTCTCAGGAAGTTATTATGCCATTTACATACACCAATTGTGTGATGTTGGAAGAAAAAGAAAAGGTGAAATAGATCTGAACAATGACCTAACTTGAAGGTAACATTTAATCAGAGTTTAAAAGTTCAAGAAAGAACAATTCCCCTTGTCTGACATATGCAAAGGTATGGGGAGTCAGCATAGGAAGAAGAGGATAAGTGCATAGAAAACCTTCCTGTGCACTGGAAAGTGGAGGTGATCATGGAATCATAGAAATGTAGAACTAGAAGGGACCTTGAGAGACTGAGGCAGGACTAAGTATACCTTAGACCATCCCCGACAGGTGTTTGTCTAACCTGCTCTTAAAAACCCTCCAATGACAAGGATTCCACAACTTCCCTTGGAAGCCTGTTCCAGTGCTTAACTATCCTTATAGTTAGAAAAAACTTTATAATATCTAACCTAATCTCCCTTGCTGCAGACCAAGCCCATTACTTCTGGTCCTATTTTCAGTGGCCATGCAGAACTTTATAAGAGCCCTTAACATATCTGAAGACTTATCAGGTCTCACACTTTGTCTTCTTTTCTCAAGACTAATCATGCTCAGGGTTTTTTTTTAAACCTTTCCTCATATGTCAGTTTTTCTAAACCTTTTATCATTTCTGTTGCTCTCCTCTGGACTCTCCAGATTTGTCCACATCTTTCTTAGGGTGATGGTGGCTCTAGACTTCCAAATGAGAAAGGAAACAAGTTCATTTTATGAGTAAGAGTAAAACATTCAAACTGGCAATTAAAGTGCTTTATTCAGGCCATTTTGGGACACCAAATACTTAGAGGATCAGATATTCCATAATATTTCATGTTCAATGTTCCTCTAAGTATAATATGTGGTTCCCTTTAGTTATTCTGTTATGAATTTTACTTTAAAGGCAAGGGGACATTTTTGATAATGTACATCTTAAACTTTTCATTAAACTACCAAATTTAAATTCTACCTTTTTGTGCACTCTGACATTTTTGTCTGGCATTTTCATTAATTTTGCGACATACATAAATGTAGCTGAAATGTTAACTGATCAATACTTTGTCTCTCTCATGTAGCACTAGAGCTCAGTTCCCGAAGGACCACGTAGCAGTACAGAAATTAAATGTGTAAAATATCAAATGTTAATGTTAAACACAGCAGCACTTACTGCATAACGACTGAAAAGGCTAAAACAATTCAAAATGGACAGATGGTAGCACAAATTATCTACAATCACATTTAAAGATTAAAGTTTGTCCTGTAAAATAATTCATTGACTCATACTGAAGTGTGTCCTTTTACTGATAGCTCAGTTGTCCAATTATTTTTGTGCTCATTACAGTGAGAAATGACAGTACTGAAACGAGACTGTGTACACTCCCTCCCCCCACATATGGCACCCACTGACATCCACAAGAACACAAATGTCTGGTCAAGAGGCTGATGGAAATTAGATCCAATTTAGTAGACATTTCATTGCCTACAGTAGATTACTCCAAAGAGAAACCTTGCCACTTTTGCATAGCATATGACTGTAGTACAATTCTTATGCATAAAACATTACGTATTAATTACTGAACTTAAGAAATGTGTTGAAATAATGTTAAAGGTCTCTCTTAAATATAGAAAACCTAAGAAATCTAAAGTGAAGGCTTCTACTCTGTATTGTGCTCATTTCCTTTTCGCCTGGGTGTTAGAGAAGAACAAGTACAGAAAGAGATCATATATTCTAGGTCCAATACCTATGCAAAACAGGGCCATTTTAGAACTGTAACATTAATTTGACACTATTTTTGTGTTTTGTCTTTAACAGTTGGAAAAGAACATACATTGGTAGGAGAGAGGGAGAACTTTGTCAATTTCAAATCTGCTGATATTTCAGATCCAAAGGCATATCATTGTAACCAGACAAAAAACGGTTACTAACCTTCTGTGACTGCTGTTCTTCAAGTTGTGTTGCTCATGTCCATTCCATGTTAGGTGACTCACAAGCAGTATGCCAGGGTATGGGCTCAGAGTTCATGGACATACTCACTGCAACACTGCTTTTCCGAACCCGGTCTCATCTCAAACCCGTTGAGCGATGGCATACTGGGAAGCAAAAGTACGCACCAATGACCAAGTTGCTGCCCTGCAGATGTCTTGGACTGGGACTTGTGTGAGGACTGCCACTGAAGAGGCCTGAGTTCTCATGGAGTAAGCAGTTAGGATGGTCAGAGGTTTGAAATTCGCCTGCTCATACCAAGCTCGAATACAGGTGGTTAGGTGAAGGGAGGTGAGATTCAGGTGGATCAGCCTGCCATGGTCTTCCGAGATCAGATCCGGACAGAGTGGGAGCGAAAGAAGGGGTGCTACTGAAAGGTCCAGCAGCTTGCCGAACCAGTGTTGCCGCGGCCATGCCAGGGCTATAAGAATAACTCTCGCCTTGTCCCGCTTGATATTCAGGAGGACCTTGTGAACCAGAGAGACTGGGGAAGCCTGGACTGTTCCCGTGTAGCGAGCAAAACTGATGGCAGTTCTGCTTCTGCTTGGTCGGGAACAGGTCTACATGGGGAGACCCCCACCTTTGGGAGATGAACCTGGCTATCTCCAAGTAAAGAGACCACTTGTGGTGAGAGGAAAAGGAACTGCTAAGGTAATCCACCAGTGCGTTCAGGGCTCCTGGAAAATGTGACACCTCCAGCTGGATAGAGTGCTCCACATAGAATTCCCAAAAGGAGGATGGTCTTCTGAGACAGAGCCGAGGATAAAGCATCTCCCTGTTTGTTAATATAGAACATGGCTGGGTATTGTCTGTCAGAACTTGCACCGCCTTGCCTGAGACCTAGGGGAGGAACGCTTGGCAAGGTACACCCTGAGTTCCCTGACGTTTATGTGCAGGGAGAGTTCTTCTTGGGACCACAGGCTCTGAAGCAGTTGAGATGGGCTCCCCAACCTAGGTCTGACGCATCTGAAACTAGGGACACTGACAGTTAAGGGGCAACAAAGGGCACCTCCTATTGTTACCAATCTCAGGTCCATCCACGAGTCCATGGAAGTGAAGACCAGGGGAGGAAGAGTGAACACAGAGTCTAAGTGGTGTCTGTTTGTGGTGTAAACTGATGCCAGCCACATCTGTAGGGACCTGAGATTCAGCCTTGCATGCTGGACCACGAAAGTACATGCAGTCAAGTGCCCCAGTAGCTTGAGGCAAACTTGGGCAGTTGTAATTGGGTGTACCATGACCTTGGATATCAGGTCTGACAGTCTGAAATTGGGTCTCCGGAAGGAAGGCTCTGGTCTGGATTGAGTCAACCATTGCCCTCAATAAATTATATTCTCTGAACTGGGACAAGAGTCGAATTTTGCATGTTTATCAGCGGACTCAGCGCTTAGAAGGTGACTTTGACCATGCTAATCTGGCCCACACATGAGTCTCTGACTGACCTTTAATCAGCCAGTCATCACCATCTGAGGAAGGCCTCTACTACTGCCACACATTTTGTGAAAACCTGTGGGGCTGCTGACAGGCTAAAGGGGAGAGCAGTGAATTGCTAGTGGCATTGGTTCACAATAAATCTGAGAAATCTTCTGTGGCCCCTGAAGATAAATGTGAAAGCATGCATCCTTTAAGTAGAAGGCAGCATACCAGTCCCCTGGATCCAGGGAGGGAATGATGGAGGTCCGGGAGACGCCATGGAACCTCAGTTTCTTAGATATCTGTTGAGGCAACCCAGATCCAGAATGGGCCAGAGACCCCATCTGGCCTTTGGGATTAGGAAGTATTGGGAGTAAAACCCCTTCCCTCTCAAGTCTTGTGGAACCTCCTCCACAGCCCTCATTCAGAGGAGGGATTGCACCTCCTGGATGAGGAATTGCTAATGGGAAGGGTCCGTGAAGAGGGGTGGGGGTGGGGGTGGATAAAAACTGAAGGGTATAGCCAACTGTCACCGTACTGAGCACCCAACTGTCTGATGTTATGCAGACCATGCTAGGCTGAAATGGGACAGATGGTCCAAAAAGAAGGGAAAGTCAGATCTGAAGTAGTGACTGGTATAGTGCCCTCAGGCACACCTTCAAAAGGCCCACTTTGGGCCTCCAGAGTATCTCTGGGCGGTTGAGGTGGACGGGAGTGGATGGCACCACCACTAACCTCTCCCTTTTCTTTTATGGGAATCCTCTCTCGGAGGCACCAAGCAACGAGGAGGCTGTTGGGGCCTGAAGTGCTTCCTGGAAGCCGACAGAGCATAAAGGCCCAAGGATCAGAGGAGGGCCCTTGGGTCCTTTAGACCATGAAGTCTTGTGTCCACCTGCTCCAAGAATAAAGAGGAGCCTTTGAAGGAGAGGTTTTGGATGGATTGTTGGACCTTGCGAAGAAGTCTAGAGGACTGAAGCCAAGAACAATGCCTCATGGTGACTGTCAAGGCCATTGTCCTGGCTGCCAAGTCAGCTGCATCCAGAGCTGCCTGGAGAGTGGTCCTGGCCACATTCTTATCCTCCTCCTACAGGGCAACAAATTCTGCCTTGAATCTTGGGGCAGAGATTTAGTTACAAATTATAGTCTTATCTCCCCAGCAAAGCTTGCTGGTTAGAGATACGTAGTTGAAGGCTATCTGTCGAATAAACCTTTCTTCCAAAAAGGTGCAGTTTCTTGGCATCTCTGTTTGGGGGCTAGCTCTCAACTGGACCTGCATGTCCCTCTCGTTACTGCTGCCACAACCAGGGATACTGTAGGGGGGTGTGAGTATAGGTATTTGAATCCGCTCACTGGCACATAATACTTCTTTTCTGCCCTCTTTGAGGTGGGGGGAAAGTGAAGAAGGAATTTGCCACAGGGCCTTGACCAGACATGTCACAGCCTCATTGATGGGTAAAGCCACCTTGAAGGAAACTGCTGCAGCCAGAATATCAATAAGGCTGTGTGATTTCTTTAAGCACCAGGTTTACTGCTACCCATTTGAGGAGGTCCTGATGGGCCATGAAGTTATTCTGCAGAAGCAGGCTACTGGGTCCTGCTATAGCCTCATCTGGGGAGGAGGAGGAGAAAGAGGCTTACACCAGAGGAGGGGCTCATTCCTCTTCCTCAAAATGTCCACAGGAGCCATATCCTTAACGTTGGTACTGGGGTCAGTCCCAGAGTTAGGGTCCGGTGCAGAGCAGGAAGGAGCAGTAGCCCGCTTCTCGGAATCCCCTGAGTAAGAGCAATGGGAGGAAGATCTGGTACTGGGAGAAACCCCATGGGTTCCAATAAAGCTACTATACTGGCCAGTGACCTGCTGGCCAGTGCTGGTGGTGGGACTGGCACCAAAATCCTGTGGCGCATAAGATGGGTACTGGTGGTGACCCTTAGGTTGCGCATAGGATTCCCCTTCAGACTCAGAGGAGCGATACCCAGATCTGCTTCTATGTGGTGCCAGTGGTCTGGGGACTGGCGGCAGACTGGAGATGGTCAGGATGACGTGATCAGGGCCTGCTTGCTTCTCGAAGGTACCAGGAAGGAGCTTGAAGCTCCTTTGTTCTTCCTGTTTCTGGTCATCAGAGCTGGCACTGGAGTTGGGGTGTATCAGGAGAGATAATAAATTCCTGGATGCTGAAAAGACTCCGGGGTCAATGGGATAGTCAGACTGCTGACGCCATGGTGACTTCCAGATGTCAGGGAAGATACCGCACTGAACTCAACGCTCTAGGTGGAATCAACGGTGCCATTCGTGGGGCCGGGAGTGGAAAAGTGGCTCAGCATGGGTCTCACTGCATTGCTTTCCCCCAGCTTGTCCTTTTGGTGCACCAGCGAGCACCCTTTGTTGGTACACTGCTTTTTGTGTTTCTTCCTCAGCACCAGAGATGGTGAACAGTTTCCAGAAGAGCATGGTGCCGGAGGAGCACTTCACACCAATGCCAAAGTGCTCGGTGCTGAATCGGAGCAGCTCGGCTGAGGTGGGCCTGATGGTGGCTTCCATAAGGACAGCCTTCAACCTGATGTCTCAGTCTTTTTTTAGTGTGGGGGTCTAAAGTCCAGACAGATCTGGCACTTGTCCCTCATGTGAACACTTCTAGCAGCTAGAGTGTGTGTTGCTCGTAGGCACAGGTTTGCCAGAGGAGGCATGAAGTTTGAAGCCCAGAGACCAAGGCATGTTCTCCCCCCTGGGGTGAAGATGTCCCTCGACGATAGAGATCTATTTACACTAAATATGTACACAAACACTAATTACAACAACAATATAGACTATACTATGATAAACTAAGAGAGTCCAAAAATCACTGGGAAGAAGCCTTGCTGAAGCAAGAAGGGTCTTCCAGCAACCATCACAGGCGGTAAGAAGGAACTGAGAGGGTGCATGGTCGGCAGCGCCCCTTATGCCAGCGAGTAAGCATGCGACTCCAGAGGGAGCTAGAGCTGGCCCGACGGATACCACTAAGAGAAAAATATCTGGCAACAGTGCACTTGGCACACACACACACCTAACGAGGAATGGACTTGAGGAAGCACTCAAAGAAGAAATTTATTTTTTTATGAGTTACTTATACATAAATGGGATATCCAGAGGCACTGCCTTATTAATTTAAAAGCTACGTTTTTGGAATAAGAGCTTGTATATTATTTACTGTTCAAAAATAAAGTGTCCCTCCAATACTGTTATATTTATTGTGACATATTGAGGCACGGCTAAAAAAAGAAAGTGAGCTAAATCCCTGAACTCCCATTGAAAATAATGGTACTCAAAAGTGCAACAGAGACCTGGAAAATATTTAGTATAGGTGATGCTTGAGCCAGAATTCCTCAAGCTTGACTTTCAGATCCCAGACTGAATTTGTAAAACTGGGAGTTAGATAAAATGTATTCTTACTTACAAACTGAGCAAATGTTATTGGAAATTCTTGAGAAAAAAAATAAACATGGAATTCCATGATGACACTTTTACAAAGTCTTTTTCATAGTATCATTACATTCTAAAGTTCATCAAGCAATTCAGTTCTGGCGCATAAGGAATCAGAAAGCATCCACTGAAAACTTCTGAATTCTCTGAGATGAGCATTCTGGCTGACAAAATTTTAAGTGTTTACTATTAAACCTACTGACTTTGAAAAGTGCCCCAGTGAACACTTCAATGTGCAAAAAGCCCAGAGTGAATACCTGTAGCTTATTATAGCATCATAATATTAATTAAGGGTCTGCATGTCTTTCCATTCTAAAGTCTATTTCTCAGTGGTGTTCCTTTAACTTCATAGTTAAAATTCTGACTCCATCTCTAAATTTAAGTTAAATGAAAGTTAAGCTAGTCCTCTGCGAGTGAGAGAGAGAGAGAGAGTGTGTTTTTGGGGGGAAGAGGAGGAGGAGGTGGAAAGAATGGGTATTTGTGATTTTTTTAAAACTTTTGTTTATTCAGATGAGATGTTTGTGGATTATGATGTGAAAAATCATACCTAAAGTATTTCACTTTTGTAAAATTATTCTGAATCTTTATTTTAACACTATTAAATACAGCTTGGTCCAGAAACTCCATGTTGGGTTTTGCTGTTGTCTTCTAAAAGGATTGGTGTTGGTTTTTTGGGAATGCTGAATGTTAATTTTAAACTTTTATTGTAAAACATTATTTTCTTTTCTGCACATGGAGCTGGGAACCTGGAAAACCCTATTTTTAATCCCTGTTACTGATTTACTGATTCTGACACTGATACTGATTTATTCTATGGTCTTTGGAAGTCCTCAAGGGCTATGGTTTGTAAAGGACTTTGAAGCTGAAAAGTGATATATATGAGGTAAGAATTATTATGAATTGATTTCCAAAGGGAGTGTTGAATAATGGTACTACCTTAGCACAAGACAACACAATACCACCAACTGAAATAAGTCACACTTTCACAAGGCTGTGCAAGATTTTGCCGGGACCCAAGGAAGCTATGAAAATCCCAGCCACCATCTTGAAATGAAAACTCCACAGCCCTGCAATCCCTTTTTGAAGTTCTTATAGCTTTGGTTTAAGTAACAAATGTCTATTTTATGATAGGCAACATTACAAATGCTTTTTGAAACCGAGGGAGAATGGTTCACAAACACCCATAGGGACTTGCTCCTCAGAAAGAGAGATTCCAAAATAGCAGCCATAGCTGACACCCGCTTCTGCAGGGCAGGACCACAACACATTTAAAGTCACAACACTGAAATTGGTACTGCTTATCAACATCTGTTCCTAAAGTCAATCTAATTATGAACCAATTCTCTTCTGTGCAGAAGAAAGAATTGTGTTGGTGAATAGAAAAGAAAGTATATTGTTATATAACCAGAAATATGTTTTTACTGCAATGTACAATAGCTAGTGTTAAAAAGTATGTATATTATGGCACTAAAATAAAAGATCTGTATTTATCTATTCTCAGCTGCTTGTTATGATTGCTTCTGGTCATACAGAATTTGTTCTGTTAAGATTTAATGGTGACCCAGCTTTCTTGATGGTGATAGCAGTGCACCATGAGAAAGACTGGCAAGTGAAGTAGACTCTACCAATGACACACAAAGCAGGATATCACTCCTCTTTCCTGTCTTCTATTGATATTAAAGTGGAGTTCCAAGTCAAAAGGAAAACTGAACAGATGTGTATGTATTAATCCTAATAGCAATACAACTAGTACAAAATGCTGCAGCACGTCACCTCTGCAACACAAGCTACTGTGAGCATATCAAACCCGTCCTCCACTCTCTACACTGGTTTTCCATAGAATTGCGAATCAAGTTCAAGGTCTCAGTCCTTATCTTCAAAGCACTCCATTTCCTGTGCCGAGGGTACCTAAGAGACTGTCTGAAGGACAAAGACAGTAGTCAACAACTTCGCTTCTGTAGCACAATGGAACTCTCAACATTAGGAGTAAAGCTTGTCTGTGTAGGAGACAGAACCTCAGACCAGAGGTGGTCCGAGACTGTGTAATGAACAACCCCGGGAACTAAGGATCATCACAAAGCCACTTTTGCTCCCAGTGCAAGGCACATTTCTTTTACATCTCTAATGTAAACACACAGCAACAGGTATACTTATTTAATAAATAAATGAATGAATAAAAACAACAACAAAAACTTTTATCAAAACAAGACATTCCTCTGCACACACCTCTCCCTTTGAAAAGAGGATGAGAGAGCAACCAACACATGGCAGATGTGGTCATGATACTTAATGCATTACTGGAGAGGGCTCAGGTACTGTGACAACAAGTGTGATATAAGAACTTATATAGGATAGGATAGAGCCTTATGGAGAAATGTGCATTATCCTAAAAGTTTTATCATTCTGAACTCAAACAATGAAGTACTAAAAAGGATATTTAAATTATTTTAGATAGCAGGATAAGTCAAAAACAGCCAAGGAGTTCAAATACACACTGACCATTTGTGCTACAACCATATCTTGGGGCACAGCTGAAGCCCCCTCCACCTCTGCTGGAAGCTGCAACCAAGAAAAAATTCACCTTCTAGGGGTAGTGGTACTCCTGCTGTCCTCTGCCAGGAAATAACTTTAAATTTTAGCCATCGTATGAAAGGAGCCCTGTTAGCAGATGCTCCCTGGAAGATACATTAATTCAGTGCAGCTCCAAGATGCCAGAGGCAGCTCTTCCCACTTTGTGAGTTGCAACACATGGCTCCAAGGCCCTCAAAAAAGTGTGTGTTGCACACACGACTATTGCTACAGCTGGTCTTCTCACCAGCCGAACCCAATTAGTGAATCTGGCCACCTATTGATAGCTCATGTACTGTAAAATGAAAAGAAACAAGAAAGGCACATACATTGTGTCCCCTTAGTAAATGTTGAGTTTTAACTTAGTATTTTCCAGTTTGGACAAGCACGAGTAAGTTCCATGGGATCACTAGATGCAGAACTGTGGCCAGAATTTGGTATCTGGTGATTTTTAAAAATTGCAATTTAACTGGCAGATTACATTTTATCTAAAAAGGTGCTATTGGTATTTAGGGATGCTCACTTTTTTTAAAAACAATTTTAAAAGTATAATTTTTTGTTAAAAGATGAAGGAGCTGATCCCAATGTAATGTACATTTATTATTGATGATGCGTACTAAAAATTCTTATGAAAGCTCTGCCACCTCACTGTTTTCATCCATTTTTATTTCAAAGAATCAAAAGCATTAAAAACAATTTCTAGACTAATTGTGCCATATTCAGCAAATTGATCAAACTGAAGTCAATGGGGCTATTTGTGAGGGTAAGAAGACTAGGGTCCGGTCCACAGTTTACCAAACTGTGTTTTTCTTATATCACAAACTAGTTTTATTTAAAAAAAGAAAAGGAGGACTAGTGCCACCTTAGAGACTAAACAATTTAAATAAAGGGGTTAGTCTCTAAGGTGCCACTAGTCCTCCTTTTCTTTTTGCGAAGACTAACACGGCCGCTACTCTGAAACCTAGTTTTATTTAGATAAGAACAAATTTGAGTATAAACTAGTAAGCTTTTCCTTCTTTGCACCCATGCAATTTTAAAATTAATTGTTTTTGAAATGAAAATTTAAAAACATGTTCTGTGACAGACACCTGGGTACAGCAGGTCCAATTTCAGCCAGGATTAAACGCGTACAGCCATTCTGAGGACTGGAGTTTATCATGGCATCTTTGACATTAACTTTAACTGCAGCTACACAAACACACAACTATGATTACAGAAGGTAATTAATAATTATATGAAGTATTACAAAATGATCATACCACAAAAGCAGCCAGACTCCTTTGGGGTGAATCCCAGTCAAAGCAACTGTTAACATAGTAGGCAGCATTTATGAGCACCATGACACATCGCTTCATGCGGATAAAGTTCCTTAATAGCAGCTGTGGGAAAGATGAAAAGATGAAAATATATTCAGAAAAAACAAGACTTCAAACTATCAAGAGAGCTTACAACATCTTCAAGCTCATTCTCATTAAAGCAAGTTAGTAAAGTTGAAAGAATATGTCAAGTTGTTTAGTTTACATATCTAGAATAATATCAGTATTTACTGAAGAATGGGAAGGGGAAGCAAATCTAGACAGTTATACAAATCAGTTTATCACCTGTTGAACTTAATTTTAACGTTTATAATTTTGAATGACATACAAATGTCTGTTTCTCCCAAACATTTCAAGATATTGTGTTTAAAAAATATAATAAAAAAGAACATGAAACATAATTTGCAAAAATTCAAGCATTATTTGGTCAGTGAAATTTGGGAGTTTTATTAAATATGTTGACAAATTTTTTCAAAATTGGGTACCTAATATTAGGTTTTTCAGACTACATTTAGGCACCCAAGTAAGTGGCTTGATTTTTCAAAAGTGCTGAGCTCTTGAACTCCCATGAGTTCAATGTTTTGAAAATCTTGGCCTTTGTTTTAAAAATTTGTGTTGTGGGCCATTGTGCACAAACTGTGCAAAATTATAGCTCTAATCGAACAGATCACCTATATTCAGTGCATCCAATTTTTTCCCCTTTGCTTTAGAATATCTTGCTATAGTTGCTTTTGCAGTCATCACGTATTTTATAGCATTTATCCCTGTAATCTTGACCATAAGAGGTCTTATTCTTATCTGCACAAAACTGCGTCATACGGAGATACAGGTTTCAATTCAGGGAGAAAACTCTTTAAATTACCTAAAATGATAATGAGCCCTAATTTATAAGAGAGCTGAATGTAGTAATGCATCATTTAATTTAAGTTAACACATTAAATTCATCTGTGAAAGTAAAATCCCACTGATCATCAGGAAATGTAGACATTTTAAAATGTTACTGTATCTACCGTTAATTCAAGATCTCCCTTTGTAATTTTTGAATAGCCCTCTTCTTTTATATGATGTATTATATTATAAGCTAATATCCTAAAACTAAAAGAGGGTATTTAAAGTTTATTGCCAACTGCAAGCAAGTACAATAACCATCATTTTCTGTTATGAAAGTGGGGAGAACAGCGAATCTTGAATAAAAGGCCTTCTTGTTTGTTTGCTGTAATAATGAGGAAAAAATGCAGCTCTAGAAACTGCTTTCCTTACAATAGTGAAGACAGACGGTATTTTGCCCTTTACAATCTCTTCAGTGAAATACAATGGACAATGCATATATAATTCATGTGGCAGATATTGCAAATCATATTAATGTTTATGAAAGCTCATTAGTATTTGAATAGCCTAGGGTCTGACAAAATAAAATTGTTTAAAACCTCTCCCTTTCCCACCACAAACAACAACAAAAACTCTACTCCTCACAGCCCAACCAAATACCCAACTCTACATAACTAAAATACAGTACTGTCGAAAGTGAAAAAAAGTTATATCAAATATAATTGAGGACAAAAACGGAAGATGTGCCTTTAAAATAATTATTACCAGAAAATATCGTAACCATATGAGGCAAAAATATTTGCAAAGGAAAAGGGGACACAGTTTTCCCAATTGGATGGCCCTGAAAAGTTATAGATTATTTGATTTTGGTAGTCTCATTTGAGATTCTAATAGAGCACAACACTTAAAACCTAGCTAAGAGAATGTTAATACTCTCCTTTCCCCCACAAACAAAATGGAGTGCTTTCAGATCAAGGTTAACGGCATAAATTTATGCTAGACTTAGCTTAGATCCACCTGTGCTATAACCTGATATGTGTGGACACACTGATGATTTCAATTGTGTTCTCACGCACACATTTCATGGAAATCAAATTGCAATTGACGATGAACTGACATAATAAAAATTATATATTTGTTTTTCTCTCTTCTTGAATCTCATAATTTAGTTTTGTAAACAGATCATGGACATGTAATTCTTTTCCCCCACTGAAGTTTGACATGAGGTGTCTAGAAGCTTACGGCTGATGTTAAGTCTTTGCAAAAGGATTAGTCTTTTCTTCTGCTTTACCTGTTTAGACAGTCTGTTTTCCTCTTCGATGTACTTCTGTTCTTTGGGCATTAATGTTCGTATGCTGGCTTTCACCTATACATCAAAATATGTGTCAATGTTATGGGCTTACGTAACACTCACTAACAATACAGACATCAATTTGCAATAACTATTAAGTTTCAAAGTCATAGCTGCCAAGCCCATAAAATATAAATGTACACACAGGCACGAGTTTCCGTTTCTTACATTAGCAGCCATAGCAGCAGCAGCAGCAGCAGCACAGGAACAAAAAGAGTGGGTGTGCCAGCCAGTGGCAGAAGAGTATTCTGTAGTATACATCAAGGTTTAGAGAAAATGAGGAATGACAGAAATTCTCTACAAATCAGGAACAAAAGCTTTCATGAAACTGAACTCTTTAGCAGTACAAAAAAGCCAAAGTTAAGACTTACAGCATTAAAAATCACATCTATTTCAAGATAGATGACCCCCTTTGTTGGCCCTGTCAGCTGCTTGTTTTTCAAGACGTAGGCTCTCTGTTCACCATTTTGAATCTGCGGGAAAAGGACATGACAGCCGTCTGTCTCGCGGTCTCCACTGAATACACTTCCTCAGTAACCTTTGACCCCCAGCTGCTGAAACTGACAGAGAACCCAAAACAACTGTGGCAATTCTGACAAGTACCTGTTCATTACCAGGACCAAGCCTGTCAGGAAAAATTAACTATCATGGGATTCAACATGGCCGTGAATTGAGTATGTTAAAAATTTTAGTGTTCTTATTACAGACCTTGGTTGAGAAATGACAGACAGAGCTGAGATTTTTTTATGTTTTCCTTGAGCAAAAGAAATACAGAGCAATATGTCAGGTGAATTAAACTTACAGACAGCAACGGTATCGCAACTTTGCCCAGAAAGTCAGCACTCCGATCTCTATCTTCGTCATAAACTGTCACTTCAAGAACTGAGTGGATATCTTTAATATTGCTATTCAGGAAAAAATACACGCGGTGGGGAGGGGAGAGGAGAGGGGGAAATGTCAGTGACATCAATAGTTACCAAGGACAAAAACATAATAAAGTTAGCAAAATGCAAGTAATACGTATATTTTTAAAAGCATCCAGGGAACAAAATTTAGGTAAATGAAAAGCCCCTGAATGCAAGAAAACCACAGGTTTGGTCACTTCATAGGCAGCATGGCAGTTCTGCTATTTGCACGACCTTACACCATAGACCTGATTCTTTAAATCTTCTATCCTGTGTGGGCACTGCAAGAGTTACAATGAAAGGCAGTGCTGAGTAGCACTAAGGGATTTACAGATGCAGACAGCAGATCTGATACCCATAAAAGACTATCCCTTAAAATGTTACTGTCCTTGAGATAATTTCAAATGGCAACCTCTTTGATAGCTGTAACTCTCTAAATGAAAATAAATAATAATGAACTAGCTGAGCAGATCTTTGGGCTCAAAATGAGCCCTCTACTTCCAAAATTCCAATTTAATCCAAATTATTCAATAGCCACACTAAAAAGAAATTTGGAAAGATGTATACAAAGCATATAACATTATTCAGCATTTTATAGTATTTCAGCTACTAGATATTAAATAGTCCATTACCATGCATAGCAGATGGCACTGTATGCAGTAAAATCTTATGCAATTACTCAGATTTTTGGTTTGGAAAAAGAAACAAAAGTTGTTTGACAGCACTTGTTCTGAGATCAAATTGCTTACCCAGAAAACATGAATTAAAGGAAAATAACTGAACTTGAGTAAAATACACACACACGTAGGAAAATTTTTTTAAAGGCAAAAATCAATCAGCAAATTTGAGAATATCCCAAACAATTGATACAATTATACGTATTACAGAAGATCCTGTGAAGATCCTCCTTGACGATTGTATGAGTTTTTCTAGTTTCTGACCAGTCTTTTGTCCTTTACAAAAATGTCTGATTCCTCATTCCGAGAACGCAGTCAGGTAGTGGAGGTTGATTAGTTACTGATTCTCTTAGCATTAATTAAAAAAATTAATGAAGAATTTAGCGTGTTTTTACAGATTCATAAATGAGAACTTGTGAGGAAGCTACTGAGAAGTACAGTTGCTGTGGGATTTTTCTTTTGATCTGCATTCATTACTTAGGCCCCATCACAGAGGAAGGGGAGCAACGATCTATAGATCCTGTAGCATAGGTTGTAAAGAGATGACTGACAAATTTTAAGAACAATGGGGAAATTAAATTAGAGGTTGTTTTGGGATCAAGAGCAATACTTGATATTCTCATTTATGCCAAACGCACAAAAAGCTGAAGTTTCTACTGGGTTTTAGAGTGGATTGTTTGCAGATTTCATGTTTCTGATCAGTTTTCTCCTCATTGGTGTGGTGATACGCTCAGGGAGAAACAAAGTATTAAAAAAAGAAAGAAACAAGGTGACACTTCATTCTTGGAAGAAAAATTGTGCTTTGAATTTGTCAAAACTTTTTATTGTTTTCAAAACCATAGAGAAATAAAGACAACGTGCACCACTTCCTCCACAAAATGAATGTTTCAGATATATATTATCCAATAGCAGCACTGCATGAGTGTAATATAGGATACTATTGTGTCATAGTCATTTGACAAAATGAGAGGAAAATAATCAATAAGATCTGACAGAAAAATAAGTGTGTTTTACATTTCTTCCCACAGTTAACTAGTGTTTTATAATTACATTGTATAAAGTTCATAAGCATCAATACATTTCCTCATTTTCAAACTCTAGGCCCTAGTCCTGTGACATCAACTGTCACTAAAACTAGTGGGAATTTAGAATGCTCAGCACTTCACACTTAGCATCTCATCGGAATGGGACTTCTTTTCTTACCATCAAAGTGATCTAGTCTTCATTTCTTTGAAAACATTTTTTTGTTATCCTCAACTGAATTCCTTTTCAATGAATTATTTGGTTTAAAAAAATAACAGTGTTCTAACTCTATCTTCCTAGTTTAGCAGTAGGTAGCTCTGATTTTAAAAACTTACAATGTGAAGACTTTGTTCCATTCAGGGTTGAGATTCTTGTAGACTGTATGTGTCAGCAGTCTGTCATTGTTCAACTCAACTACGCAAAATGGGTCACTTTTACCTAGAGAGAGAGAGAGAGAACATGGAACAAAATCCATGAATATTCTGCACCTAAAACTCACAGAACCTCCTCTCAACTTGGATTAAAAAGAAAAAAGCATGGAATGTAAAGATAAATTCATATGTACTGCTTTTCTGATCACAAACTGCATGATCCTTCAATGTGCTGAGCACAACCAGGAGGCTTTGAAGTGTCTCAGCACCCTGCATGATCAACCATATAGTTAGCTATACTGATCAGATAATTAAATCATCCTGACACACAGAAAATTAAGAAAGAGGCATAACGTGATGCAAATTATTCAGCTGATACTTCAAGTTAGATATTTTCCCTCAAATAATAATAAAAACTCAAACTAATTCACGGGTGGAAGAGAGTGTGTGTCCGGCTCTAGGTCTATTTTTATTTACATAACAATTACTTGAAGAAGACAACCACTTCACTTTGTTGCATCATTCCCCCCTCCCATCTGATTAATTAATAAAATGAAGTAGCATTTGCTCAACAAGAACATTACATGTAAATTCCAACATGGCCTGATAGTGATGGCTTAAAGCCAAATTCTATGCTTATTTATATGCATGAGCATCCTATTTAAGTCAATATGTTTAGCAAAAGGTGCACATGTGTACAGAAGTTGCATGTTGGGCTGTGAATCATTATTAAGGGTACCAATACATTAGTGCCAAATCCCAAAATAACTCATACTCCCATAAGTTGAGGGAAGTATGTTTCCCTCACGCAAATTAACATCAACAACTAAACCGCGTATTACAGAGTGGATCATCCTTGTCTCTGGTCTGTCCATAGAGAACTAAGTGTTGGAAAGTTATTGAGTGTTGGCATTAGCTCTTCACAATCAAATCTAGCATACTAAACAACTATATTTCACGTCTTCAATATTCCTGTAATGCGATGTCATGTATTATAAGAACACATATATTCAGTGGCGCTACATTAATGATACTAGTAAGGCATGTAATTTGTTCATACCTTTTACAAATGACAATGAAATCAATATTTAGACAAAGCTCTCCAGAGGTCACATCTTCCAAACTGCAATATTGATTCAGATTACAACAGAGTTTAATGTGGATATTATTAACTTTAATGATAAAGAATAATTGTTTTAAATAAATTGTGAATTACAGTCACAGTGGACATTTACATTCTATAGAAAGCTGAATATCACTGAATCTTTTAAACTTGAAAAAAGAGATGGATACAATATTGCATCTCAGAACGTTTACCTGCCACTTCCCAACTCTAAAAGGAAATTAGAAACTGATTTCTCACATTTCTGAGGTTTTCTGTTTCAATATTTCAAAAGAAAAGAGATAGTCACAATTACAAAGCAGAACAAATGTACTAGCTGAGCAGAGTAAACTGTTATTGTATCATCTTCTTTGTTCACTTATATTTGCATATGATTGTAGAACATGATTAGTTTGAATTCATTGTACACAGAAACAGGAATATGGTTAAAAAGTTTCCTTTCACTGAAGTGTCTAAATGCCCTTTACTATAAATAAAGACAAAGTATCTGATACAATAAGTTAATTATGAAAATGAAATTATGATAACACTTCTTTTGTTTACTGCATACTTTGATGTATCACTTTTTTCCATAACTTTCTTCTTACAAAGGTATATTAATACCAGTCCAGTCAAGAAGGCCAAATAATAGGTGACATGAATCATGGTGGACATTTGATCACATGATCCTGCTCCTCTAGATTGAATCTAATTTCTCCATCATTATTGGAAAGAAAACAACCCGTCTGCATAAGTTCAACTTTTTTCAATTCGCCTAAACAAATGAAGGAATAATATTGACCTAGCTTTAGGACATAAGGGAATATCATGACACTTTACATGAGGTGTCCCATATACTCTTTACTACACCAACAGAAGTTTTGTCACCATTGCCATCTCCATCAAGGAATAACATCTTATTCTAAAAGGAGGAAAGGGATCTCACATGGGAAGACAAATCTTTATCTATGAGCATATTTTTCCATAGACTAAAGCCCTCATATCTGAGTTAAACAGCTGTATGACAAAGCACCTTGTCACAAGGTGAACTGGCCCTTTAAGGGGCTTTGGGCTATACCTGTGCCAGTGTTAGCTTGCCCCATGTAGAAGAAATAAGTGACAAAAGATCAAGTGGCTAAGAGTAGGCCTGTGGTGAGAAGAAGAGCAGCCTGTGGTTCAGTGAGGGAGGGGTGGGAGTGGGGATAGAGGCTCAAAGAGAGAGGAACTCCAAGGAGAGGAGACCTGGGAATTGATTCTTTATAAAGAGACAGAGAGCAGCCAGGAGGTCTGGGAATACAGGAAGAGACACCAGGAAGATGACAAGGCAGTTTTGGACTATAGAAGGCAAAGAACCTCATTGTTCCAAGCCTGGTAACCCACAGTAGAGGCTGGACATGGACTCCCCATATCCTGCCACCTGGTAAGGAGGAGCAGTGACCCCTGGAAACAAGGTGTGGATGGATGACTAGAGCCCAAAAGAGATAGAAGCTGAGCTCAGAAGAAGGGCAGCACTGGAAGATTTGTGTTTGTTTTGAGCTACGGGGCTAGATCACTGGAGTCACCTGATGACACTGGGAATCAGGAATTCTAGGAACTAGTGAATGATTGAAACTGAAGCAAAACTGAAGCAGAGGCAGGATCTGGTACTAGGTTCAGAGGGGCCTTGCTACTCTCCTCCATATTAGCATTTCTCCTTGAAGCATCCAAAATTGAAGCTCATACATCGTCTTCCATTGTGTGCTCTCTGGAGGTATAGGCACGAGCAAACCTTACTCCGAGCTGGAAATCAATATTTCTTATCTTGAATAAGTGGACATTATCCACAAAGACAAATCCAGAGAAATCTTACAATTGCTTGGTGGGGCTCATGTATACCCTTCATCTCACTGGTTCTAGACACCTGACAAAATAACTTTATGCTGTTAGTCCCTTTCCCAGAGCTAACATTTCCCATATGTCTGTGTAAGCAGTGTCAGGATGAACTCCACCCTGACATCTGGTGGTGAGGTGTGGCAAGTTGTGGAAAAGAACTTCAGGGGCTGATCTCATTTGCATAGGCACACCCACCCCGCCTAGAATGAGACCATAGCTGCCCAAATGGTCACTTTGGCTGCTGTGGGATCCCCAGTGTCTCTGTTATTGGGGCAGGAAGAATAAATTGTTATTACCCTGATTATGGGAACTGGGCTTGGAACTGTAGGTGGCCTTTTGTTATGATGGAGGGATTCACCATCAACTAAGTAGCACTCGCTAGGCAAGGGTCATGGGTTCCAAAACTCTGTGAATGGAGAGAGGCTGGGGACAAGTATTAATACTTGATGGCATGGGCCCCGTGGTGAGGGCCTTACATGCTAATTGCACTTCCTCCTCTCTCCACTGTAGAATATCAGAGCTAATTTTGATTTCATTAGAAGTCTAGTTATAGGCTGCTGAGCTCACTTTGGGCTAACAGTGCACCAGCACTGGGGCTCCCCTACTACAAGCTGAATTCACCTAAGAGCTGAAATCACTGAGTGTTGTGTTAAATAGTGGGGGAGCCTGAAGATATATTGTGGAGCAGTTTGCGGGACGGCTGGAATGCCTTGTGGACAGGCTGGTGAAGCAGTTCGATGCGGAGCAGTTCGTGGATGGCAGGAGCTGCTTGTGGGCCGCGGAGTGGAGCGGAGCTGAGCGAAGGAGTTCGTGGGGCGGCTGGCGGAGCGGAGCGCAGCTGAGCGAAGGAGTTCGTGGGGTGGCTGGCGGAGCGGAGCACAGCTATGGAGCTATGGGGCGGTCAGCTTCAGATCATGTAAGGTGCCTCTTACCCCCGTCCCATCTCCACCCAGGTTGGGAGGTAAAGCTCCGCAGATAAACTTTCGAACTCTGGAGCTGCCCTGACCAGGGACAGAGACTTTTGGGTCATTGGACTTTTGGGACTTTGGGTGATTTGGGGTTGCTGGAATCAAGAACCAAAGGGAAAAGGGCATGCCCCAATTTGCTTGGGGTGGATTTTTTTTTGCTCATGGGTTGTGTTATGAATCCTGTTGGTGGTGTTTCCCCAACATAATGCCACATTGTTTCTCTCTGTTATTAAAAGGCTTTTGCTACACTCAGACTTTGTGCTTGCGAGAGGGGAAGTATTGCCTCTTGGAGGCGCCCAGCGGGGGTGGTATATATTTGTCCCAGGTCACTGGGTGGGGGCTCGAGCCGGTTTGCATTGTGTTATTGGAATGGATCCCCTAGATATTGAACCCGGCCCTTGTTTCTGCCAACTCTGATGGGCAGAAGGGTTACATCTGTTTAAGTATTTAGCACAAAGGGGACTGGACCAGGTTAAGGCCTCTAGACTGCCCCAAAATAATAATAAATATCAGTAACCTATCAGGAGGAAGGGGCACTTAGAAGTCTAGGCTTGTAAACTCCACTCAGCACCATCACAATAAAATGAATGAAAAAAAACTAAGAACTTTACTTGCTTCTGTGATTACTTTTGTGACATTCCATCTTCCGTTTGAACCTAGGATGCTTCCCCTTTTTACTTCCACTTTTGCAACAGCTGCCTGCCTCCCTTTCCAAATGAATCTCCTTGAATAATTTATAACCCCTTGTTGTACTGTCTCCCCTGAATCAGACCATGAAAAGAGAAAACTGCTAATCCAGAGGACACTGTTCCAAATCAGATTTTTCCAGAGGTATTTTTAATAATTCCTGTTAACACATTTTTCTTCCTCTGATTCTGTACTATGAAGGTAGGAGAGCCTAACCGACACATTAACTCATCTGGTTTCCTTCCTGGACATCATCTATTTTTTCTTCCTTGTCTTCAAGACACAGGCACATTAATTGGTGGTTCCTTCATGGCATCTAAATGCCTTATATAAAGCAAAATCAAATTAATGTTAGCTGCAGCGGTAGAACTCTCAACTCCCTCAGCTCCTTGTTCTCCTGAGCAAGTCAAGTGGGCGTGGCCCTAACCTATCCCTTCCACCAAAGCTCCAAACCTGTAGGGTGCAGAAGCCAGAGGAAGCCTCTTTTATTCTTAGCACCTCTTCCTCCAAGTGAAAATTCTTTATTTCAGGGCAAATTTCCTTTTATTTCAGGTAATTCTTCAAGCAACGTAGTTGCATTTTTGTACTCTCTTTCCCACCCTGCCAAGTCACTAAGACACTGCACAGACAATTAAAATATAATAAGAATAAACTATAAGAATGACACTATTGGGTTTAGTGTGCAGGTGCTGAAGGGTGTTGATGGTCTGAGGCGTACGGAAGGACCAATTAGGTGATCGGGTGTTCCCTTCTGGCCTTAAACTCTATGACTCTAGAAAGCCAAACATGGGTAATCATTTTTCAAGACATGCTTCCCCATACTAATGTCTTTTCATCTACTCATTTTAAATATCAGCAGGAAATAGCCACCATACCATTCAGTAAACTTTGCCTCCCTATATGGTATCTGAATAAACAACAAGACCACTGGTGACACTTTTCCAAAGTCTCTAAGCCTCTTATCTCATCCCCTTTTTATCCTCTCATTATATTAGGGCCTAATTCAAAACCAATTGAAGTCAATTGCAGTCTCTCTCACTGACTTCAGTGGGCTTTGGAAAACGTCCATAATCCTCCCGCTGAATCTTACATGACAACTTGGGATCTACTAACCTACCTATTTTGACTACCTCAAATCACTCAAATCCTTCTTTAAAATGCACTTCTTCCACAAAACTGTCCAATAATAATACCTCCAAAGAAGAAAAAGATACATAATAGAAAACTATATTTTAAAGAATCACACAATTTTAGATTTCATCTCCGTTTTCTCTTCTGGTGCACTGTACGTTTGGCGTTTTCTGTTTAACTTCATGGGGCAATGATGAAAAAGGCATTTGAGAGGATAGAATGGATTTATCTACTGTATTTCAATGCTCGATTCCCCTTCTCTTTAGTCCCGACCACTTTAACAATGCAAAGTAATAAATGGGAGTTTTCCCTGATTAAAGGCCATCGAATTTGGCCCTTGATTTAAATTTCTTACTGGCTATATTTTACATAGATTAAATGCAAAAGCATTTTCATTATAAAGTGGTATTAATTATAAGCAACATGAAAATATTAATGTACAGAACTCTGCTGCATAATATTATTGGGTTAAGTAGGTTAGACATTTTAAAAAGTGAGGCTTCAAATGCGTAAGACTAGCATTTGCAGATGCTTTCATTTGGATTAAAATGACAGTCACCAATATTCATATTACAGGAAATAAGATGACTTCCAACTAGGATCAGGCAGAATGTTTCCTTTATAGAATTATGTCGTCATGTTTTTTGTATTTGTTTTTTTCATACCTTCCCTTAAAAATCCATTAATAACTGTTAGAGAGAGCAGAGCACAACTGACTTAAAGGACAGGTGGTCTCTCCAAAAGGGTAATTTGTACATTCTTAATCAGAGCTGCCATTGATCTATTCTCTCCCTAAAACTGCTAAACTTCACAGGGCTAGATTCATTTCAGCAGGCACAAGACGATGTACAATGCACCTCCACCTGCCCCAAAAAGCCCACTGTGCCCAGTTAAGATTCACTTGCAGTGCCCCGCCAGCTCCACTAAGCTACACAGATGGCTACAGTGAGGATGCACTAAATCAACATGTGGTCCTGGCCATGTCTCTTTCCAAGAACATGGTTACATTGTATCTTTGGCATATATATATATATATATATTTTACTAAGAAGGATCACGTGCCAGCATAAACCAGGAATGAATGTAGCTTACAACCTAAATTTCTGTGGGCTCCAATAGACCATAAAGCTATGTACAACTATGATAGTTTATATTACTCAAGCAAATTCTAGTATAGAGTTTGCTAGGTTGTAATTAGGCTAGAACTTGAATATCAATTCTGTGCCCAAGATAAACATTATCTGAATTATTTTTTGCACTATTCATGTTATACTAACAGTCATTCCCTTCCCGCCTCTTCCTAGCCCTGAGCAGACCTTTCCTCTGAGACCTGCAACAGTGACTACTTTATGTGAAGACTTAGAAATGTCAGAAGTCATTTCAATTGCACTTATCAAAAATAAGTTCACAGGCCTTGTCCTCAGAAGGATATTTACATAAATGTAATTCAGTTGCGAGAATTGAACGTTTGTCATTTATTGTTTGAAATCATCATGCAATTGCCCATGCAATCATCACAAATCATCATGCAATTGCCCATCGCTGGCCATTGCGATCTATGAAACCCATTGCCAAAAATTTGTTCATTTTTGGAAAAACTGCAAGACAGTTCATGACCGTGCCATTGGGGCAGGCTCTAAAGTCACAAAGGTTGCTGCAAGCTCCCTAGCAGCCAGCTGCCTGCAACTGAACAGCTAGCATGCCCTCTGGCCACAAGGAACAATAGCTCAACAGCGTCTTTATGGTCTGTGTTATACCGGATGTCAGACTAAATAATCACAATGGTCCCTTCTGGGCCTAAAATGTGTGAATCTATCTTTCTATGAGAGGCTGCCTTATCTAATGGATTAAGTACAGGACCAAAACCAAGAGACTCCAGCGTTCTAATGGCAGCTTTGACAATGACTCAGTCTGTGGCCTGAGTTGAGTCACTTAACCTTTCTTAGTTTTCCACCTGTAAAACAGAAATGATGATAATATCTAGCTCACAGTGATGTTGTTATTGATTAATTATGTATCTGAGTGTCATGAATATTCAGGATATCTGACAAGGACATTCAGTTCAACAACCACATTTAAACAAATTTTGCAGAATATTTGAATAAAGCAAATTTCAAGTTAGTAATCAAGTATTTGCACCAAAAACCTGATTCTGTGAGCTCTGCTCATCCAATCAAGGAACAGAAAATAAACATCTGATATAGTTTTGTTACTCGGTTTTTCCTTTAATAATTAAAGCCTTTGAGTACATAAAATATTAGGGTCAGTTTGAGTTTTTATTTATCTTATAATATTGTCTATTTTGCATGATCGGTAGTTACTTTCATAAAGACTGATTTAAAAAAACTTATATAGATGCTGGATATGCTGCTACTAGATAGTGCAAATTACATTTGGAGCCATGATTTCAAAGGGTTACTAAATTTGCTCCAGCAATTTTTTTGTGTAGAGCCTTCCATATCTGTACTCAAAATTAACATTTGTACACATAAATTTGACATTTGATTTGCAAAATTTTGCAAACATTTCAGGAACAAATTCAAATGATGTTTTTTGAAAACATAGCCTTAAAAAACTTACAGTTAAAAAAAGTCCATCTGCACTCCACAATCTTGAAATTTTATCATCTTGATTCTGATCCTACTTTCAATTAATTCAATCAAAATTTTAATATTAAATTTATTGGGAATAGGATTGAGTGTCTTATATAAAACTTTGAAAAAATATAAAAAATGGTTCACTCAAACTGCAGTTTCTTTCTGTTCTCTGAAGAATCTCACAGCTATGATAGTAAATCCAACTATTGTAAAGCCTTTTATAAAATATACCTTTTATACCAAACTCTATCTAGAAATCTCAGAACCTAAAACACAGTAACAATCAACTGATAATGAGGTCAGAAATACAAGTAAATTTACTTCTAATGAAGTCAGGAGACACAGTAATCAAAGTGTTAAAAATTCATTTCATGCATATCTCATTTGCCTCTTAGCTGATATTTATCACATAATACTGTGAGAAAGTAGAGGTCTAAGATGCTCCAGATAAATGGCTCAATTAATTGTACAGAGGTAGCCCTCTTTGAGCTGAACCAGAGCTGTGAGCTCTTTATTAAAAGCACTATTCTGTAGCCCATAACCTTGTTCCTTGACTCCTCTCTAGTTTCCAATTTAAACAAGTCCCCATGCGGCCTGCTCTAAAGGGCTTTGTCTCCCTGTCATTGTTAAGAGAGCCGAGGCATCCTGGAAGTGTGAAATCAGACCTCATGAGCTGAACGGTTCCCCAGGGAACGCTGGACTGAGCAGAAGGTCAAAGTCATGGGCTGGACCATCTGAAAGCGTCTGATCACCAGTCTGTGTCACAGCAAGTGGGGTGGGGGGAGCTAGGAGACTGGAATTGAACACATCTTAATTAAAGCCCACAGACAGCAAAACAAACTGTTTTCTAGGCAGGCTGTCAAATGGAGCTTAGATTTAGCATTACTAATGAATCTGAGTTGCTAACTCTTATTTCTTAAGATAATAAGAGTCTTAGAGAATTTGATAAAAATGGGGGCATATCTTTTTCCTCTGTTTTCTTCCTTAAATAATCTGCCATCAATAATAAGGCAGCTTTCTTCAAAAGAAAAGCACGAACATGTCTACCTTAATAAAGGAGTAGCAAAAACCATCTTATTAAACCAGAAGGTTTTTCACTCCAGAGGGCTAAGCCTTCTATATATGTAACCTTGTTGCAGAAAGCAGAATACATTTTACCTGGCTATTGCTTTAACTGATATTGTATTTCATTTTTAAAAGTGCCTATTGCTTTCTGAAATATATTTGGGTTAGGTACACATAAAATATATTAATTTGAGATATCAACTTACATGATGATTCCATTATGCATTACCTTTCACTATATTGCCAGTATACACCTTCATTTAAAAGGGCTTAATTGTATATACCACAAGGGGCTTGCCTCTCTGAGAAGACTTTGATCACTTTCTGGGGAATCACAAGCTAGCTGAAGGTAAAGTGGGGGAAAGGGATGAGAACTTTCTTTTTTGTTGAGGACTTGGGGGAGAAAAACCAACTGCAACCCTGCAACAACCCACCCCCAAAAATGAATAAGTAATATTCAGTAGGGGGTTTAAATTAAAATGTCTAAGGCAGAAAAGAAAAACCAAACAGAGTATTTTGTTCTATTCCATTTGGTCAAATAAGAAATCCAAAAATATATTTTCTAATATTTTTCCGGTGAATTCCCTTTGCTCCACCACATTTCCCAACTTAAAAAAAGTTGACATTGGTGAAGGCCCTAATATTTTTGGCCTGAAGCAGGAATTCCATGACCACATTTGAGATACACTGCTCTGTATTTTTGTCTGGTGCAAGGAAAGTATATTCTTACAGTAGGTCAGCTCCTTTAGAGACCAATCCTACAACATGCTCAGCACTCTCCATTCCTATTGAAATCAAGCTGGAGTGCTAAGCACTCAACACCTCAGAGGATTATGCCCCTTTCATGTGTTCCTGGAAATGGGTTCACCGAATAGTACTTTTCAATACATCTCAAGCCTAGTTATAGCACACTTAACAGTGACCAATTTTCAAAACTGTAGCACCCAGTTTCTCAGGCTGTGAAAGCCTGCCCACAACTTGACTGAAATTTCAATCCGCTCTCGTGTCTTGTTCAATGCATGTGTATGTGTGGGCGTTGTAAACGGAGGCCTTAACCACCCAGTTAATCTCTTTTTTTAATCTGTATTAACCTTAATGATTTGAAGTGAACTGTCCAACACTAGGCTATTGAGCCTAAAGAAAAAACTACCCTCTACTATCAACAGTTTATTAGGGGCTTAACTGAAGTGACCTACTGTAGTCTGAACAAGGCTATGGGCTTTTTGTGGAAAGGAAAAGAATTGAGGGTTTCATTAAAAAGTAATTTGTGCTTTTTACTCCCTCATTCAATGGGACTCTCAATTGCTCTTTATTCACACAGAGTTAATACAGTATTACAGTGCTTCTCAATGAATGTATAGTAACAAAAGAAAAATTTTACATTTTGAAAGGAAAAAATTCTTTTTTACTGTAGTAAGATTGATGACTACTTAAAAGATTACAGAAATCTTCCCCACTCTGTGCTTATGCTTAATGATGGAATATTACGATTTTTTTTTAACTATTCAGCCTAAACTAATGAATTTTGACTTATTACTTTATATTAAAAAAGGCCTGAAAGTGAAATGGGATATTTTCAGCCTACAGAAAGGGAGTAAATCACACAGGTACTGTACAGGAGTGTCTGTGTGTTCCTGCTGAGACTCAGGAGAAAAATCCATAAGATTAAATCAGAAAAAAAGGATGTATTATTATTTGGATTATTATAGAAAAAAATGCAGATTAGCATCCTGATCCCCATTCATATGAGCAATTCTTAATCACACATGTAGCATTGTTGATGTCAGCTGGTCTACTCACATCAGTAAGGATTACTCACTTAAGTAAGAGTTGGAGGATGAGGTCCTAAATGTTATTTACAAGATACTTCACTGGAGGTGTATGTGGGATGAACATATAATGAATAATTAAAGACCAAACAATCAGCAAATAAATCATCAGTTATTTCTAAACATACATTTTTCAAATTCAAAATTTAATCTGAAGGTAGATCAGTCACATAATTCTAAAGGCCAGTACATAAAATAGGTGTAAATTACAGCATTTTTTAAAAAACCTATCAGTTGCCTTTCAAACTGATGGCAATTTTTTCCTCAAAAAAGTGCAATAATTTGTATAAACTTTGAAATACATAGCCCTTTAAAAACACCTATATTATATAAATAATTGTTCTGGCTATTCATGGTGGACAAAATATTTAGGACACATAGGAATGGGGAGGATATCAAATATTCCTTCCACTTGCTAACCGACAGTCATTCTGAATGTGCAGAGTCTGAAAATAGTTTTTGGTAGTTATGTACATCTCTAATTGAATCAAATGTATTTCCAAAAACTTCGGCAACTGGCACAGATGACATGTTGATCAGGAAAAGTCCAGGACTGAACAAGGTCAAAGACTGAATTATCCCATTCCCCCTGAATAACTTAATCTCTCTCTCTCTGTTCAGACCACATTGGATTATAAGGTCAAAGCAGAGTGAGGAACCTTTAGAAGTGTTTCACCAATCTCTGCCAAAGAAAGAATCTGTTATTTTGTGTTCCACCAACAGGATGACCTGTTTCAGCAATAATTTTTTTGTCCTGTTAGATCATCTAAGATAATAAACTATTGATATTCATGTTAATTTACACAGAAGGATTAGGAAAGGAATTTTCTACCATATATCTATATTTATACCTGTGACAGAACTTGTACTTCAGGTTCCCAAGTGGCAGCTAAGCCAACTAGGTTAATATAGTCAGCATATTCATGAATTCTTACAGCTGCAATGGCTACTTTCTGAAAGAGGACAATCTCATCTTGTTCCATTCAGCATGTGCAGTGTGCAGGTGGGTGTACTTTTAAGAGATAACATATTTCTGAAGAAAAATGGTGACTATGACTGCAATGATTATTCTTAAATAATTTCCAAAAGCAGAAGACAAAATTATCCAATCAGCTAATTATTAGTACAAGGACAAAACAAGAAGATTTAAAAACAGAATAATTTCAAAACTGTATTTTCTTGTGATTATTTTGGAAGCGGTTATTCAAGGTCCAGTCTTTTACCTATAATGGGTCATTTACATTTGTAGCACTGATTGTGGGAAACTATTTCTTTGGAAGATTTTTTTTTTTAAATTTTAAACCACATACAGTGTGGCAAGCTCTTTAGCAAGTACCAAAAGATTATTTTGATGACTGCTTTAGAGCAGTATTTGACTTTCATATTTTGAACTGTTAACTCATTGCAGTTTTGATTCTGAGAATTTTGTGTATTTGTATCCATTAAAAAATAAAGTCCTGCATTTGTAGCTCATGAAATGTCTTTGCAGGACCTCTGATGGAGAAAAAGGTGTATTTCTCCTTTCCCATAGATACTCTATATAGGATTCTAGTCCCTGGTATTACAAGGCCTCATAGCCCAGCATATAAAAAGTTTTGGTTGGGAATTTTTTGGGGATAGAAGGTGGGATTGTTTGCAAACTGGGCAATGAAATTCTGACACACTTATCTTCCTTAAACTTCACACCTTGTGGAAACTGATCAATTCTTTAAAAATGACCAAATCCAAGACTCTCTAATTATACTATCTACTATCATAGAAACTGAATCAGTCCTTGCCTGTGACATCAGCTGCCATCAATGCTTCTGCTCTGATGACCTTCACCTGTAGAAATCCTACATCCTTCATGTTGTGAAACATCCTCATTGTGCTCTAAACAATAATAATAAAAAGTTATTACAGGCTGTGTGGAAAGGAAAGAGGTTAATGGTTTTCCCTCCCCAATCCAAAATTCATTAAATACAATGCTGTTTCAAATGATTGCCTTCTTCACTTTTTAATTTCAATAGGAACTTACTGTTATCAGTCTCTGTTTCAACACACTCCATTACCCAATCATTATAAGATAAAAATGGAAGAGTATGTCAGGATAAAATATATTAATAAGAAATTAATGCTACTGTATTACTCCCCTAATATTATATACTTGAGCTATTAACTACAAAGTTTTAAATTTTGATATCCTATTAAGAATAACAAAATATTTTTTTTAAAAAATGATCAAATATACAATAGTCCCTCTTGCACATGAGAATCATACTTATGTTTTCCTTGTTATAGCTTGAGCAAGACAGGTTCATGTGTGATTAAGGGCCAACTCTTTTTTCCCCTTGAGGAAAATATGCAACTACCACTGTGCTTAACAAGAGTGACACATGCAAAGAGAGAAGAAGAGACTGAAAGATGGCTCTCAGTACATTACAAGGAACTCTCATAATAAATCTCTTTTCCCCACCACCAAGGATTATGTATAATTTAGACACATTTTATAAAAAGAAGAAAAAAAAACTGGAATAGAGTACAAGCCCTCATTCATAATAAGCAATATTTTTAGAATTCTCTGTTACAACTATTTAGAAACAGTATTTTGTTGTGATTTTAAATAACAAAGTAACAAAATGGTATTACAGTAACTGAGTGCAATAGGCCAGAAACATTTTTTATAAAGCTTGAATGCAGTGGCCAGTTCCACAGATGCAGTTTTAACCCCACAATTAATTGAGAGGACCACTGCTAACATTTATATATTATGCATCTAAATCAGTATCTTCAAAATTGGGAAATTAAAATTAGGCTTCTAAGTCCAGATTTAGACACCTCGGGATGTAGTCTGATTTTCAAAAGTGTTTGAAAATCTTGGCCGTAAAGGTTATCATTTGCGTACAAAGTCACTCATCAACAAAACACTTGTACCCATTTTTTAAGGCCCAATAGGTTTTATGCCCATGGTCTTATTCTATTATTGTGACATAGACAAAGCATGTGAAACCTCTTACTTATGTCTGAATATTTATAATAATATTTTGGTTTGTAGGTCATGTAAGCATCAACAGAGACACTGAGTCAAGGATTTTGAATTATATTACATGGGGGTAAAACTGACTTTTATGGAAAATTAGAGTTTGATGTGAGCAAACTAAGATTACTATTCTACTTGTTAAAGATGCTATTTGAATAGAATCTTAAATGTTAGGCTGCTTGAAAAATATATAATATTTATGCATACCAAACATAGCCATTAAAATGTTAGGAGTATAAAATGCATCCTTGTCTTTTATTAATAAGAAAATTTTGACAGTCAAATCATACTCTGACATTAATTTTATAAGTCCCATCTGACTGTTTATTGTTTAGAGTGAAGGTTTGACCTTGGTATACTGAGCTGAGGAAATGCAGTTATGTGTAATCTCATATGGTTTACTTTTTTCATATATGAAAAGTGTTTATCACAAGGATTTTGTTTTAATCTTTTTAAACATTTGTTTATCTTCAGAAATCTGTTTAAAATAGACAGATGACAAAGTTTAATCAAAATATACTTCACCCTCTCTTTATGTGCTTGCAAATTGAGGGTGGTGGAGGTGGTGTTACAGATAGTGATGTTATAATTCAAATATTTGTTGGCACAAGTCTGTCATTTATTACAATAATGATCAAGTTTTGGAAGCTTCTTATCAGGGCTGGTACCATAACAGAAATAATTTCCCTCTTCTAATGCAGTGTGGAAGAGATTTACAAAAAAGTTTCTGCACCATGTTTTTTTGAAGCTACTTAACCCAAGTTTCATGGTGGCTAGAAACAAAGAAAAAAACATTAAACCCTCGCAACCCCCCAAAAACACATATAACATTGGTAAGCTCATCCTGTAAAAAAGGCAGCATTGCTATATTTCACTTTCAATACCTGATACCCATCTTCACACTCTGCAGGATAATTATTGTTTGAATTTTTAGTTTCAGCAAGTCAGCTGATTTAGAGTCATTTATTGCATATTCTGACATTCTGGGCCCCTGACACATGGTACAATATTATTGTAGGGACTCTATGAAATATGAATTATTTTAATATATTACTTTAATACGTAACTAAGTAATGATTTATCAAAATATATTCTGTCTTCTTATTTATGATTATTGTTGAAGGCCTCAAAACCTGGATGGTTTCTGAAGCCTGAAATTTCCATAGCAGAGGAATCTATGATTTGCTGTGAATCCTTTCAGCCCTCAATAGATGGGGAAAGATTGAAATGCTCTGGAGATGAGTCCTCTTTATTTTTTTAATGAAAGGCTGTATAATATATTTTCTGTATGGCTGCAGCAGCTGTCAGGGAGAGCATCTCAGTTCAGCTCTATTATGGGAGAAGCAATACCCCATCCTATGGCATCGAGATACACTGAGGGGCCAGTACTGATTGACAGCTTGTCACCGTGACGTCTTATTCCATCTCTGTTATGGAGAAAATTAATGTCACACCACCAGCCTTATGACTCGCTGTCATCTTAGAACCACTCACCTTTTATCAATGCTCTAAATAACATTTCAAGCCCATCGTCTCACGGTGGACAATCCGGTCAAGGGACATTAAATCGGATGACTGTGAAATGTCATAATAAAAATGGAATGCTAACAACTTCTTCTCTAAACTAGCTCCTCTGGTTTTTAAACTGTGACAAGGGGGACCAGGGGTTCAGCACACCCATTCTGAAAAGGTCATACAATCTCTCTTGGTCTGTACCCATTACTGCGCTCCTCCCCCGAACCCAAAAGGAATTAATCTTCTCAGACAATTGTGGTAAAATAACGGTTCAAACAGTAATGTCTGTTTAATTTGTAGGGCTCTAATGTTCAGCTACAAATGGTTAAATGACAGTAATAGAGTAATTTTCCAAGGCTACTTGATCTGATGCCAGGGTCAGCTGACGGACTGCTTTTGGCCACAAGAATGGGTGCAAAATACATTTCAGATGGCAACTAGATTCTTTAAGAAAGCAAAAAATAAAAAGCCCTAAAATAAAGACACCAAATGATATAGTGTACCTCACTAATTGCATAATACTGGTTTATTACATCTCTGTCCTTTAAGGCAGACTCAAACACCGAAGATAAGCAGAAAGCTAAGGAAAGAACATTTGAATTTTGTAAATACTGTATTGTTAAGTCTTTGCCCTCTATTTCTGCTGCTATTTATGGATCAGTTTAGTGAACAAAATATTGCAATTTCTCAGCAGGCATTTCCAATGTTAAAATCTGGAATACATGTAATTGCAAACCTTATTTTTCTACCACATATCAAATTAAATACATCCTTCAAACAATGCTTATTTGTGCATATTGAAAACATATTTAAATTTTGAAAAATGATGTTTTGTATATAAGAACATGTCAGAATACGAAATTATTTGATCATTCTTTTTCCACATAAATAATGCTATGTGTTTAATTTATGAAGCAAAAAGGGAATTTAAGAAAGCTATGTAAAAATATGGAGCAATAATATTTTTCTATACTGCTGCTAAACTATGAAAACTATCAATACCACTTAACTTGTATCATCCTACCACAATAATCCACAAAAATATGGTATTTTTACACTTATATCAAAATGTATGTAACTATAAAATTAATCTATCGGAATGTGTTATATTTATAAAGATCTATTCTGACAACAGACTCTGTATTGGTGGATACCAAAATCTGAACTAATTCTCATAATTGTAATTATTTTTCAAAGATGGTGCACAATACCTTAGCTCTCAGCTGGGTTAGAAAATATAATATTTAGCCTTGCTAAGTCACCTCTATTAAACTGTGTTTATGATAACACTATTGGTGTATGAGTTGTACAAGCATTAGCAGACAGCTGATTCAGTGGAGATAGCCAGAATAAATTTGCTGAAGCGCACATCCTGCTAATCTGTTTGAAGAATATTGTACAGCATTAGTACTAGCACTTCATGTTATCTGCACAGCCTGATAAGGTACATCTTTATTAAATTCAGTTATTGAAAGGATGTCAGTCAGGGAATAGGAATATTTTAAAATCTAAAAAAAAAAAAATATTAAGCGGCTCTTTGTTAGTCAGAGCTTGGTTTAATGGCTGAGTGTCTAGAGAAGCCTTCTAAACACCTGGCAGCATTGTACAATAAAAGCTTTGTAATTTTAAGTGGAAATAGCTTTTTTTTTTTTTAAATTCTCCATATGTAGAAAGACAGTTACTTTTAGTGATTTACGTATTAATAAATGCTGGAGTAAGAGCTCCCCTCTCTGTTGCTTTGATAAAACTACACAGATTCTGCACCATGTGAGGATGCTGGGAAATAAAATAATTTGTTTCAGAATATTCTGAAATGGAAAGATGGTTTAATACAATTATTTTAATGAGACAAACCACTGCTCCAAACTCTAACACTTAGTCAAAAAATAAGAAGTCATCTTGCTTTCTACTATGCTGTATAACTACTGCAAAACCTTTGAAAAGGATATGGGTGCTTTACACAAGCTGAAATGAATAGTTGCTATTGTAAAGATTCTCTGAAATATTGTAAAATTGCTAAAAAAACATCTTAAATTATACTGCACTTGGAAAACAAAAATAATCAAAATTACATAAAGTAGTTAAATTAACTACTTAAATGACACGGTCAAATACAGGAGCTGAATATTCATGTACACAACATTTATATAAAGGTAAATTGTAGGGCTCTGATGATGTTATCTAGATATTTAAGTCAGTTACTACTAGTATTAATTATTAGCTTAAATCAGCACCACTGATTACATAGTAGATATATTCAGAATTTTTTTCTCATAGTAGTTAATTATTTGCAACATAACGTTAAGAAGGATAAGCAATAGGTGCTACATACATATCTCTTTAGTATTTCCTCTCGCTCTTTCTGGTCCTCCAAGGAGTTGACAGAGAGGTCAGAGATACTGACTGCAGCTGATGCTGTCAGGGTGACCAGCAGTACCAACCATCCTTCTCCTTCCTCCAGCTGCAACTCCAGCTTGTGAGTTTGTTCTCTACTCAGGGCTGACAGGTCAACCTGACACCTACAAACAAACGTTTTGAATCAGTGAGTGGCTTTCTTCACAAGATCAAACAAGAGCCATATGGGCTGACCTGCACTCCACTATGCAAAAAATAAATAAATGGAAATTCCTTCCCAGTCTGTGGAAGGATTTATCTTCAGTTTCAGCCATATCTCTTGCCTATTTTTAGCTTCAACTCATTATATTGCTGAGGCATTGTACATTTATTTTAAATATATACACAGAAAGAAAATCTACGACCAAAGTAGGGTGCTAGAAATCCAGATTCAGATCCAAATTGTGAAGCTTTAGTCAGTCTCGTATGTACACATAAAATAAAAGAATTAAGTGTGCCTTTTTAAATCTTTGAACACTAAAACTAATACCAGTCATGCTTTTTTAAAAAAAATTCTTCATTAAGGGATTGACTATGACAGTAGATAACATGGCTGGACATGGGAGTAAGGGGAAGGAGGCATCCCTCCAATGTCTGCATTAAACCTCTTATGGTGGTTCTGGCTACAAGAGGCAGAGCAGGAGCTGTGCACACTATACTTCCCACTGTGAGCAAGTGGACAGGAGTAGCCTCTACATGAGCCAGCCAACAATGTCTGGGCACAACTGAAATATGCCTCGTCCTTAAAAGCCAGAGAGAAGCAGGGAAGAAGTTGTGTACAACTACTTACACAGGGCTGTGCCTAAATGCTTAATCAAGCCTTAAAGGAGAATACAGTCCATACATATTCTACATATATATTCTAGGTCTCTTGTAATTAAAACTGTCTGGTATTTTTAATATATTAGTCTATTTTCATGTATTTAATCTTTCCTAGAATGTAGCTGTGAATTTCATATTATGGTCATTCTGAAAACGTGTAGAACTGCCACATTACACTGAACAGGAATTATTAAAAGTATTACTCGAACTATTTATATCCATAACTTTTTCTCTTAAAGTTATGGCAATAAATTAACAATCCATGAAAACAAAATCCAGATGAAGTAAATGGATACATTCTACTTATAGTTTTGCCATTTTATAATGTAGTTTTAACAGCAGTTATATAATCTGACAGGTCCATGTTCTATCTGCCACTCTGACTAAGCTAAATATCTCACAAATTCTTTTAATAAAAATGTGAACTGATTTTGAAGAGAAAGATAATGTGGTGACCAAAGGGCCAATAAATGTGGCCCTATAAAATGGGCACTCTGCTATCATGGACAGGTTAAATTTGTTACAAGAATATTTCCCCTGCCCTCTCATTTACTGTATATTGTTTAGCGTTTATCTTTCATTTTGGATTTTTGTATGAAGACTAGCAAGCAGTGGAAGGAAGTGAGAGGAATAGGGAAAAGATTAAAACTACCCTGGTCAGTATAAATGCTATACCTCTACCTGTGCTATAAACTTACAATTTAGGCTGCAATAAAGAACAGTTTCTTCTTTACTATAATGAATATTGGTAATTAAGTACTCAGAGATTTAATATAATGTCAAATGATCATTCCTTTACAATTAAAGGTTAAAGGTTTATTGTGATTTGGATTGCTTCTAGTATTCAAATCTGGTATTATATATTCCAGTGTAGTTATTTTGCACCCCCAGCCCCTCCTCATCCAAAACAGGCACCATACACCCTAAAGTATCCTTAAAAACGTCTCCATGACAACACTGCTGTGTTGATCACTGGACAGTATTACTATAAACATGGTCTTTAATTTGAATAGTTTAAATTCTGCCAACATGGTCAGTAAGAGAGAGTGACTAGGACTTAATAATATCAGTAATCCAACTGAAATCAAAAATAGATTAGTCATTTTAGAGTCTTAGCCAGAAAAAAAAGGAAAAATTGATGACTCTTGGAATACACACACATACAGATCTATTCATCCACTAGTCTGTTTGTGTTATAAGTGCAAACAAAGAACGTTTGTGGAATGTTAAAGTTGAAATATCAGTTCCAAAAGTTATATTCTTCTCCTCCAACATTTATAAAGCGAGCTGTAGCTCACGAAAGCTTATGCTCAGATAAATTGGTTAGTCTCTAAGGTGCCACAAGTACTCCTTTTCTTTTTGAGAATACAGACTAACACGGCTGCTACTCTGAAACACTCCACATATCAATTGCTATTTTTGGTGTATGTTAAAAGGGACACCATCAACCTGAACATCAAAACCCCATTCAAAATGGCTGTATTCACAATTCTACAGTTACACACAACATCTAATATTACTGTAACTAAGAGAAATCTACTGGAAAACATTTCTCTACTTCAGCTGGTTTATTCTACACATTCAATACAATGCATGAACAGTCAATGTTTTGTTGATAGTCAGTTGCACTTGATGTGTCCTGGATTATCATCACCACTCTGGGCAAAACTTATATGCACACTCCTTGCCAGGACCTGTAAGGGGGTGCTTTCCAGTAACATAGCAGCAGAGCTACTGCTCTTTCTGAGTAGGTCTCTCCTTTTGAAGCTCCTAGGACTCCTTGCATAGAGCAACAGCAGCAAGGGGTGCACATCAGAAAAATCCTCTTTCCTCTCAGGAATCACACAAAGGGCTAGGGAGTGTTTGTTACCTGAGGGCAGGAGTGCAGAGGCGATCCACAGGAGCTTTTTCTATCTTTCTACCACCGCTCAGAAATTGGGGGCTTTTTCTGTGGAAAATTTCAATTTTGTGGGCAAAAAAATGAGGTTTAGGTGCTCATCAAGGTGCCTTTTGGAAGTTATAGTTTGGGGGCCTCATTCTCCCATTCTTTTCTATTGGTAACTTTCACTAGTCAAACTACATTTCTCATCATGCACCATGGTCTCTCCTGTTTCGGAGGGAAGGCAGTACCTTATGGGAGATATAGTCTGGCTGGAAAGCCCAGCCCATATAGGAGAATAGGGACATGAGGAAAGCAAACTACAACTCCTGTGATGCACTGTAGTGCCATATTCTATTGAAATATTTTGGATTTTGGCTGAAATATTTCAGTTTACAGGCACCAGTTTTTTCAATGGAAAAAAATAATTTGTCACGAAATTAGGCACTTACATAAAACTCTGTTTAGTCACAAATCACATTTTACATTAATGAAAATTTTCAACCATGCTACTTCTTTCCCTCACCACTTGCATGGGAGCAGGGATGAACAAAAGCCTGAGAGAGGGTAGGAAGAGGTGGGGTTCTTCATTCCTTAGAATGCCGCTGCTGGTTCCAGTGAGAAGTTTAGAAGCTGGAAGGTCTTAAGTGATAATGCTATTGCTGAAATATCCTTTATAAACATCAGTAGGGAGCTATAAAAACCTTTATACATTTTTAAGGAATTTAATAAAAACAAATTAATGACATGCTATTTAATCTACCCCAAAGAGTTCAAGTTAACAGCACCCTTTAATAAATAATACTACCTTAAAATTCTTATTTAAAAGGAAAACAAACATAGAAAATACTATACATATAGAATCATAGAAACGTAGGGCTAAAAGGGATTTTGAGAAGCCACTGAGTCCAGCTCCCTGTGCTGAGGCAGGATCAAGTAAACCTAGACCATCCCTGACAGATGTTTGTCCAATCTGTTCTTAAACCTCCAGTGCTAGGGATTCCACAACTTCCCCTGGAAACCTAGTCCAGAGTTTAACTATCCTTATATTTAGGGAAATGTTCTCATATCTCTAAATCTCCCTTCTTGCAGATTAAGCCTATTATTCTTATCCACCTTCAGTGGACAATGAGAACAATTGATCACAGTTCTCTAAACTTATCTGAAGACCTATCAGGTCCCCCCTCAGACTTCTTTCCTCAAGACTAAACATGTCTGTAACAATCTTGGGGTTCATTAAATAACAAACCCATGAATGAGAAAGGAATAAAACTTTACTAAAACAAACTGGAGAGTTTCTGTAGTAAGTTTCTGCACACAGCCACAGCGTTCCCAACTTGCCTCCAGGGCACATCTCCAAATTCCCACACTCATAATAGTGTCCCTTATGAGGGAGCATCTCCAAATCACAATCTTTCATAAACACATCTCTACATCGCTTACAACTATCTAACACCACATATATTATATTCTCAACCCATCTAGTACATTTTCATAAACCCAGTGGGTCAACTGCCTACAGAGGAGAGGTTACCAGAACATCATTCTTGAGTGAGTCTTTACCACTCACTTTTCTCAAATATCCCTTTCTCCAGGAAGGTTAGCAAGTCTCTTATGAGTCCTTCAGGATGTTCAATCTCCCGCTCTGATCTTCTGAGTATCAGCCTTTCATTAGAATTTGAGTTGTTCTCCTGTTCCTTGACAGTTTCTCCTGTGTGTGTTGATGATAAAGGATCAGTCAGATGGGAAATGCCAGAGTCCACCTCAATTGTCAATGTGTTGGAACTTTCCAGAATTACTCATAGATCCCTTCGATTACATTGAAATGTCTCTCCCTGGTCTGTCTGTACTGCACAAGACCTTGGATGTAGCTGTTCTTTAACAGTACCTATTTGGCCCCAAATATTAGAGGTGTGATTCCTCTATCACCTGTGTTGAGAGATCACACACCCTTTTGTCAAAATAATATTTCTGATTTTCTTTAATCTTCCATATCGTTGCATTGTTATGAGATTTCAGCAGGTTATCAATAATTGGTAAATTGGATCTGATCCTTCTTCCCATTAACGGCTGAACTGGAGAAAAGCCATACTCCAGCAGTGTACTTTGGTAAATCAATAAAGCTTTATACAAATCACCCGCACTGTCAGAAGTTTTTTTCATAAGGTTCTTTACTGTCCGTATAGACCTTTCCACAAATCCATATGATTGGGGGTAATTTGGACTTAATGTTTTGTGATGAAAGTCCCAATCTATTGCAAATTGCCTAAAATCTGCACTGGAAAATTGCAGCCTATTATCGCTAAAGACTTCATCTGGAATTCCATGTCTGGAGAAGATTCCCTTCCTGCCAGCTATCACTGATTTACTATTCGTACTGTGCAGTGTGCTAATTTCTGGATACAGAGAATAATAATCTGTGACTATTAAATAAACCTTTGATTGCCAGGTAAATAAGTCAGTGCCTACCCTCTCATAAGGCCTTAATGGAACTGGATGAGGTCTCAGTGGCTCTGCTTGTTGGCATGGCTTGTATTTCAAGCAGGAAAAGCAGTTTCCTACCACATTAGTGATGTTGTGATTGATCCGTGGTCAACACAGCACCTCTCATGCTCATTGTTTGCACTTCTCAATTCCTAAATGACCCTTGTGGATCTTCTGTAGCATTCCTTTTCAGAGGCTCATTGGAATTACAACGTACTGCCCTTGAAAATCACCCCATCTATCACAGTAAATTCATGTCTGCAGTCCAATACTTTCTTATACTTGGATAGCAACTGTTTATTTCTTCAGGCCAGCCTTTAATTATCACTTCTTTAAGGATTCCTAATGATTCATCTTTCTTCATTTCCTCTCTTATTTGTTGCAATTTCCTGTTAGCTATAGGAATTGACTTTACAATCAGACCTACATAGGCTTGCATCTCTATCTCTAAAGTGTTCTCTAGTTTTGTGGGAGCCACTTCTCTGGAAAGTGCATCTGCTGTAAACATGCAATTTATCAGGCATGTAGGTCACAACCAAATCCTACTTTTGCAGCTTTATCATTTGTTAAATAACACTATTAGGAGCTTGTGGGACATTTCAACTTCCACTGTCTGTCCATAAATATACTGAATGAATCTCTCACAGGCAAACAATATTCCTAAAAACTCCTTTTCAATCTGCATACATCTAGCTTATGCCTCAGTCAGTGATTTGGCTGTATCATGCATATGCCACTGGTTACCAACAACCCTCATGCTTCTGTAAAATCACGGCACCTAACCCAGACTGTGAAGCATCTGCTGAGATTTTAACAGGCCTTCCTGAGGCATAAAACTTCAACACTGGTTCTTGTATCAGTTGTTGTTTTAAACCTTCCCATGATTCCTCCTGTTCTTCATCCCAATATCATTCATTTTTATTCTCTAGGAGTTTTCTCAAAGTTGCTGCTTTGGTAGATAGATTAGGTATGAATTTTATAAAGTAATTAACCATTCCCAGGAATCATTGGACATCTTTCTTTGATTGGGGATGTGGCATCATTTCAATGGCTGAAATCTTCCTTTTATCAGGTTTTACACCTTTATTGGAAATAATGTCCCCAACAAAAGTCAGTCCTAAAACACGTCTCCCTATTTAGTTTGAGGTTTGCAGCTCTAAGTGCCTCCAGGACTTCCCGAAGTCTACAACCATGCTCCTCTTTCATTGAGCCCTACATAATGACGTCATCCATTCAGGTATCAACACCATTAATATGTTCATACATCATTCATATGTATGGGTTTGTGGTACCCTTCTGGTGCTGAAGCTATGCCAAAGAAGCGTAAGAATCTATCTTCCAAATGGGGTATTAAATGTGCATAGCTTTGAGCTTTCTTCAGTTAATTTTAGCTGCCAAAAACCTGAGGATGAATCCAATTTACTGAAATATTGAGCGCTTGCAAATTGAGCCATAACCTGTTCTCTGGTTGGTAGTTTGAAATGTTCTCTTTTTATAGCCTTGTTGAAGTCTCTGGGATCTAAGCGTATGCATAGCTGGCCATTACTTTTCTCCACAATGACTAGGGAGCTCACCCATTCTGTTGGTTCCTCAATTTTTTGTATTAATTGCATTGCTTCCATCCTTGCAAGCTCAGCCTTGAATTTATCACAGAGTGAAAATGGCACCTTTCTACATGGATGGATAACTGGAGGGACCTGCTTGTTTATCTGGATGGTCACCCTTCAAGCAACCCAACCCTGGAAACAAGTCATGATATTCCTGAAAGAGTGCTTCATAGCCAGGTTCAGCACGATCTTGTAGTGGGAGCATCAATTTTACCAGATTGAACTTCTCATGTGCAGCCGAGCCAGTATATGATGCTTTTACGGTTGATGCTAGCAATCCACCTCACCTTCACTGGGATATTTGTTCCAGAAGAACCAGTTACTTTTATTTCTGTTGGTCCCAGTTTTGGTCTTATTTTTTGTCTCTAATGTGGTTCAGACAGAATATTAACCTGAGTTCCTGGAATAATTGCTCCATTCACTGTCATAGGCAGTATCCAGTCCCTCTCATCAGGCTTGCCAAATTGCACTACACCTATGAAAAACTCCTCAATCAGATTTGTCTTTAACTGAATACACTTGACTTTTCTGCATTTGAGATCTGCAGAATTTTGCAAAATGATTATTTTCCCCACATTTATGACAGTTTCCCCAACTGCCCAGGGCCAAGCTGTAATTCACACCTTCCACATGACTGTCTGTATGCTGTCTTTTCCCTAGTAGTGGTTTTCACAGCGAGCAGTTCCACTTTTTGATTTGACCTATTCTGGCTGAATTATTTTGTACTTAGTACACAGATAACTCCTTCAGGTGAATTCAGCTCTTTGATTTGTGCTTTCACAGTTGCATATTTGGAGAACTTTTTCTAAAGTTAAGTCTCCTTCATGGAGCATTTTCTCTCTTAACACATTGTCATTAAGAATCATTTGTGGCATATCTCTGACCAGAGACTCTATCAGCTCACCAAAGTCACAGGTTTTACTGAAAAAAGAAAAGGAGTACTTGTGGCACTTTAGAGACTAACCAATTTATTTGAGCATGAGCTTTCGTGAGCTACAGCTCACTTCATCGGATGCGATGAAGTGAGCTATAGCTCACGAAAGCTCATGCTCAAATAAATTGGTTAGTCTCTAAAGTGCCACAAGTACTCCTTTTCTTTTTGCGAATACAGACTAAATGGCTGTTACTCTGAAACCAGGTTTTACTGAGTTTCCTTAATTCTGAAACACATTGCTCTACAGTGTCATGAGTTCTTTGCATGCAAGTAAAACATTTATCCCTCTCAAATGTTTCTTTCCTTTTTGGCATGCAATATGCCTTAAATTTAGTCAGTATTTTACTTAACTCACCTTCTTCAAACTAAATGTTGTTATGCTTCCTCCCCAACAATTGGCAAAAATATTGATGATTTCACTTTATCATTTTTCACCTCTACCCCATGGCTGCTAAATACAATTCAAATCTGTCAATTTTTCCAGTTCTCTGCAACATTGCCTGACAATTACAGATGGGATGGAGGTTGCAATGCATCCATTTTCGGTTTTTTTCCCCTTCTTAAGCTAGTCAAGCTACTATTGTGCTCACCAAATATATACAAAAGCCTGTGTCTGGTGCCCCACTTGCTTCTTCGGTGCCTCCCTTTGTCTCTGCTTTCAATTGCAAACTCAGAAGTTAACTTCAAAATGACTGCAGTTGTCTTCTCATTCAGCACTTCTGACACCATGTAATGATCTTGGGGTTGATTAAATAACAAACCAGTGAATGAGAAAGTAATTAAACTTTTAATAAAACAAACTGGAGAGCTTCTGTAGTGAGCTGCTGCACACAGCCAAGTGGTGTTCCCAACCCCTGCCTCCAGAGCACATCTCCAAATTCCCACACTCAGAACACTGTCCCTTATAAGGGAGCATCTCCAAATCACAAATCTTTCATAAACATCTCTCTACAATGTCCAGGTTTTTTTTTTAAAAAAATCTCCATCATAGGCTAGGTTTTCTAAACCTTTTATCATTTTGTTGCTCTCCTCTGTATTCTCTCCAATTTGTCCACAGCTTTTCTAATGTCTGGTGCCCAGAACTGGACACACTACTCTAGTTGAGGCTTCACCAGTGCTGAATAAAGTGGGGAAATGACCTCACTTGTTGTATATATGGCACTCCTGTTAATACAGCCAAGAATGATATTAGCTTTTTTATAATTGCATCACATTGTTGATTCGTATTCAGTTTGTGATGTAGATCCTTTTCAGCAGTACTACCACCTAGTCAGTTATTCGCCATTTTGTAGTTGTGCATTTGGTTTTTCCTTACTAAATGAAATACTTTGCACTTATTTTTATTGCATTTCATCTTGCTGAATTGGGACCAATTCTCCAATTTGTCCAGGTCATTTGAATTGTCATCCTCTCCTCTAAAGTGCTTGCAACTCCTTTCACCTTGGTGTCAACTGCAAAATTTTATAACCATACTCTCCACTCCATTATCCAAGTCTTTAATAAAAATATTGAACAGACCCTTGTAGGACCCCACTAGATATGTCCTCTCTGTCTGACAGTGAACCATTGATATCTACTCTTTGAGTATGGTCTGTCGACTAGTTGTGTCCCCACCCTATAGTAACATCATCTAGACTGCATTTCCCTCATTTGCTTATGATGTCAAGTGGGATTGGGTCAAAAGTCTTACTAAAAATCAAGATATATCACATTTGCTGCTTCCCGCCTCCTTCCCCCCATCCACAAGACCTCTAATCCCGTCGAAGAAGGAAATTAGGTTGGTTTGGTAAGATATGTTTTTGATATCAAGGATGAGAGCTGGCTATTCCTTATAACCCTACTATCCCTCTAGGTGCTGACAAATTGATTGTTAATAATGTGTTCCAGTAACTTTCCAGGCATCTAAGTTAGGTGACTGGTCTATAATTCCCTGAGTCTCTTTGTTCCCCTTTTTAAAGACAAATACTATGTGTGCCATTCTCCAATCCTCTCGGACCTTACCTGTCCTCCATGACTTCTCAGAGATAATTACTAACAGTTCCGAGATTGCTTCAGCTAGTTCCTTAAGTAGCCTAGCATGAATTTCATCAGGCCCTGACCAACTTGAATAAATCTATCTTATCTAAATATCCTTTCACATATTCATTCCCTATTCTGGCTTGTATTCCTTCCCCCTTGTTGTTAATACTGTGTTGAACATCTGGTCACAATTAAGCATTTTAGTGAAGACTGAAGCAAAATAGGCAAACACACCTCTGCCTTCTTGATATCATCAGTTATTAGCTTTCCTTCCCCACTAAGTAGAGGGCATACGCTTTCCTTCATTTTTCTCCTGTTCTTAATATATTGTGACAAATTTCCTCCTCTAGCTTGGTGGATCTTGCGCTTATTGGCCGATTTGCTCGCCTTGGAGATTCATGGCAGCCCTCAGTTTGGCCAATTTCATGAACCCACAGTCCAGGTCGACTCCTCCTGTGTCTGACCAGGAGTTGGGAGGTTTTGGGGGAAGCCGGGCCCGCCCTCTACTCCGGGTTCCAGCCCAGGGCCCTGTGGAATGCAGCTGTCTAGAGTGCCTCCTGAAACAGCTGTGCGACAGCTACAACTCCCGGGGCTACTTCCCCATGGCCTCCTCCCAACACCTTCTTTATCCTCACCATAGGACCTTCCTCCTGGTGTCTGATAATGCTTGTACTCCTCAGTCCTCCAACAGTATGTGTTCTCACTCTCAGCTCCTAGTGCCTCTTGCTCCAAGCTCCTTGCACACATCCCCACAAGCTGAAGTGAGCTCCTTTTTAAACCCAGGAGCCCTGATTAGCCTCTCTTAATTGATTCTAGCAGCTTCTTGATTGGCTGCAGGTGTTCTAATCAGCCTGTCTGTCTTAATTGTCTCCAGAAGGTGCCTGATTGTTCTAGAACCTTCCCTGTTATCTTACCCAGGGAAAAGGGACCTACTTAACCTGGGCCTAATATATCTTCCTTCTATTACTCTCCTGTAGCCATCCGGCCCGACCCTGTCACATAATTTAAAGACCCTCTTTTTTATTGCCTTTTATATCCCTTGCTAGTTATAACTCATTTTGTGCCTTGGCCTTCTGATTTTTTCCCTACATGCTCGTGCTATTCTTTTATACTCATCCCTAGCAATTTGTCCATGTTTCCAGTTTTTACAGGATTTCTTTTTGATTTTCAAGTAATTAAAGGGCTCCTGATGGAGCCATATTAGCCTCTTACTATTATTCCTAGATTTCCTTTGCATCTAGATAGTTTGTACTTGTGCCTTTAATATTGTCTCCTTGAGAAACTGCCAGTTCTCCTGAACTCCTTTTTCCCTTAGATTTTTTCCCCCTAGGACCTTGACTATTAACTCTCTGAGTTTGTTAAAGTCTGCCTCTTTTTAAGTGCATTGTCCTTATTCTGTTGCTCTCACTCTTTCCTTTCCTTAGGACCATGTAAACTATCCTTTTATGATCACTTTCACCCAAATTGCCTTCAACCTTCAGATTTGCTACCAACTCCTCCTTCTTGGTCAGAATCAAGTCTAAAATTGCTGTCTTCCTGGTTACTTCCTGCACTTCGTAAACCAAAACATTCCCCCAATAAATTCCAATAACTGCCTGGAAATTTTGTGTTTTGCCATACAACTAGGTAGTTAAAGTTCCCCATTATTACCAGGTCTTGTATTCTGAATATTTCTGTTGTTTGTTCTAGAAATGCCTCATTCTCCTTCTCTTCATACAGTCTACTATACACCACCAGAACAGGCAGTATGGCAGAGTTAGTGATAGGGAATAATATGGAATTTCCTGGCTTTTGAGTGCCTAGTATTTCAATCTTTAAAAATGCATTAATGTTGGCTTTTTCATTTAATATCCCAAATCTTTTAAAGAATAAAATATATTTTAAAATTCAGAGCTGGTGGGGTTGGGTAACTCACAAGCACTTCTGTCTGTGACAGGGGCCCTTGTTTGCTCCCTGAATTTGAACAATTTCTGTGGTTGAGGTCTGGGCTTGAAGGAGGGCTGCTGTCTCAGCAGCTCATTTTCTCTATGATGAAGAGACATAGATCTCATGACTGTGTCACTCTACTGTTCTTAAAAGTGTGGAGTGCTTTGACTGTAATACTGGTGCATATGGTAGTCCTTTCAAATGGGAGGTTCTCTATAGTAGTTTGGACCTCCCACAGGATCCTAGATACCTAGAGGCAGAAAGCACATCTCAGGGCAATAGTGGACGGTCCTCTGTATCAGAGGCGGCAAGGGTGGCTTACAAGGAAGTCCTAGTGGTCAGGTGTTCCTCCACCATCAGAGTCTTCAGATGCTCCTGTTGCTTCTGTGGTAATTTGTGATGCTGGAGAATCTCCAAAAGTAGAAAATCATACTTGGAAAGCAAAGCTTGATAATCTTCCACCCTCATTTGGAGGCTGGTGGAGAAACAGACCTTGAAAGAGACCAGTCTTTCTGTATCCTTGTTATGAGGACTGCTTCTAGAGTTTCCCTGCTGTTTGGATTTACACTAAGCTGCTTGGACCACTAGAAAGCCAGAGATAGGGTGCCAGAAAAAAAGTACTCATATCACTTCTCAGGGAATTGTTGCTTTCTGTCTGCTCTTTGAGGTGGGTAAAATGGAAGTGGAAATATGCCAGATCACCTTGGCAGACTTGAGAAAATTTTCATTAATGGGCATAGTTATTCTGCCCCATGTTACTGTGTGGAGATGTCCAACTGTGGATGGTGTTTCTACTGTATGATTAAAGGAGGAATGTCAAGGATGTCTGTGATCCTCTTCAAGAGGTCTTCGAAGGTTTTTAACTTGTCTTGAGAGATCAAAGAAGGTGGATTAGCCACCATATTAGGTGACAAAAAGGAAGCCCCATAAGAGGCCAGAGGCTCCTGATCTGGGGAGGTGGTAGTCTCCTCTATTGAAGTACTCCTCACCCTCTACAAGTTGGGGTTGAGGAATTTGGGTAGTTGGAGGAGGCTGCAATTGCTTCCTCAGTGAAGGAAATCCTGGAAGAGACACAATAGAGGTGGGTCTCCTGCAATAGGGATTCATGCACCAGGGAGACCAGTATGGTCACAGTTGGTAGGCAAACTGTGATGGTGGACATTTGGGAGGGTACCACGAAGGATGCTCTCTGGAGACTACCAGTCTCCTCCTCTGTTGCTCAGTTTAATGCTACTGGACTCCCAATGGGTCACCCAGGGTATAGACTGAGGTCAGGAGGGTGAGGTGTTCTGGTGCGGACAACAAGGAGGAGTAAGTCTCCTCTAGGAGTCTTATTTGGAGTACTGGGTCTGCATGGTATGAGATAAAGTGAAGCAAGGCAAATGGTTGCTTCAAGATGGCATCTTACATGAGGTCCAGGACAGGAGACTCTGGTACTGGACTGATAGATAAGTTGGCTGATACCTTGAAAAACCCTGGCACCAGGACCTCCAGTGCCAAGAAATCCAGGACCAGAGTGAGGGTTAATGCCAAGTTGTTGGATACACAGTACTGCAGGCAAAATTGGTAGTAACCAGAGGTCTCATTGCCAGGATTGGTGCCAGAGCGCATGGTGCCGGTGTGGTACTGGAGGCAGCCCAGTTCTTTTGGGATGAAGAAGCCATCAATGGCAGGTTTCTCTTTGGTGCCAGGACACCATGGAAAGACACTGAATTTTGGGTTTTAGTGGAGGAAATCCAAGGAAAATTTTAGGTCTCTTACTCAGAGTTGGAGAGGGTGATCTGTGCTTGGACTCAAACTAAGCAGTGCTCCTTCCTCCCTTTCTCCAGAGATACAGACACAGTTTCTGAGTGTAATCTGTGGGAGAAGCCCATTTGGGAGGTAAAAGCAGCACCGGCTGACTGTGATTCTGAGGTGAGGGACAATTCATGGGTTGTAGGAGCCAGAGATTACATGGATCTCTCAAGAAAAAATAACTTCAGCTTGCCTCCCTATTCTTTAAGGTCCTCTTGGACAAAGAGTGGCATATAGAACAATTCTCTGGTATATGCTCATCTCCAAGACAGATGATGAGACATCTGAAGTTCCTCCCATAAATGGGTATGGTGGAGTCACACAATGGAGGGGTCTTGAAGCCAGGAGACGTTCGATGCACAATTATGTTGAATTACTCCTTTGTATGGGAGTGGGTGGGCAGAAGAATTCTGATACCTCTTTAACAATTTTTTAATTAGCCAACAGGTGAAAATAAAAACTAAACTAATATTAAGCAAAACTATAACAAGTCCATGAAAAGAAACAAGAGGAATAGCTATGTTACATGAGGATGTGGACACTGCTGGTGTTCCAAAAAAGAACAAAAAAGAAGCTTACAAGAAGTGGAAGATTGGACAAATGACGGGGGGGGGGGGGAGTATAAAAATATTGGTCAGGCATGCAGGAGTGAAATCAGGAAGGCTAAATCACACTTGGAGTTGCAGCTAGCAAGGGATGTTAAGAGTAACAAGAAGGGTTTCTTCAGGTATGTTAGCAACTAAAAGGTCAAGGAAAGTGTTGGCCCCTTACTGAATGGAGGAGGCAAACTAGTGACAGAGGATGTGGAAAAAGCTAATTACTCAGTGCCTTTTTTGCCTCTGTCTTCACAAACAAGGTCAGCTTCCAGACTACTGCACTGGGCAGCACAGCATGGGGAGGAGGTGACCAGCCCTCTGTGGACAAAGAAGTGGTTCAGGACTATTTAGAAAAGCTGGACAAGCACAAGTCCATGGGGTCGGAAGCGCTGCATCCGAGGGTGCTAAAGGAGTTGGCAGATGTGATTGCAGAGCCATTGGCCATTATCTCCATTATCTTTGAAAACTTGTGGCGATCGGGGGAGGTCCCGGATGACTGGAAAAAGGCTAATGTAGTGCCAATCTTTAAGAAAGGGAAGGAGGAGGATCTGGGAAACTACCGGCCAGTCAGCCTCACTTCAGTCCCTAGAAAAACCACAGAGTAGGTCCTCAAGGAATCCATTTTGAAGCACTTGGAGGAGAGGAAAGTGATCAGGAACAGTCAGCGTGGATTCACCAAGAGCAAATCATGCCTGACTAACCTAATTGCCTTCTATGGCGAGATAACTGGCTCTGTGGATGAGGGAAAAGCAGTGGACTTGTTATTCCTTGACTTTAGCAAAGCTTTTAATACAGTCTCCCATAGTATTCTTGCCAGCAAGTTAAAGAAGTATGGGCTAGATGAATGGATGATAAGGTGGATAGAAAGCTGGCTAGGTCATTGGGCTCAACGGGTAGTGATCAATGGCTCCTTGTCTAGTTGGCAGCCGGTATCAAGCAGAGTGCCCAAAGGGTCGGTCCTGGGGCTGGTTTTGTTCAATATCTTCATTAATGATCTGGAGGATGGTGTGGATTGCACCCTCACCAAGTAGCACTCCCAGCACTAAACTGGGAGGAGTGGTAGATACGCTGGAGGGTAGGGATAGGATACAGAGGGCCCTAGACAAACTAGAGGATTGGGCCAAAAGAAATCTCATGAGGTTCAGCAAGGACAAGTACAGAGTCCTGCGCTTAGGACGGAAGAATCCCATGCACTGCTACACACTAGGGACTGAGTGGCTAGGCAGCAGTTCTGCAGAAAAGGACCTAGGGGTTACAGTGGATGAGAAGCTGGATATGAGTCAACAGTGTGCCCTTGTTGCCAAGAAGGCTAATGACATTTTGGGCTATATAAGTAAGAGCATTGCCAGCAGATTGAGGGATGTGATCATTCCCCTCTATTCGGCATTGATGAGGCCTCATCTGTAGTACTGTGTCCAGTTTTGGGCTCCACACTACAAGAAGGATGTGGAAAAATTGGAGAGTCCAGCGGAGGGCAACAAAAAGATTAGGGGACTGGAACACATGACTTATGAGGAGAGGTTGAGGGAACTTGGATTGTTTAGTCTGCAGAAGAGAAGAATGAGGTGGGATTTGATAGCTGCTTTCAACTACCTGAAAGAGGGTTCCAAAGAGGATGGATCTAGACTGTTCTCAGTGGTAGAAGATGACAGAACAAGGTATAATGGTCTCAAGTTGCAGTGGGGGAGGTTCAGGTTGGATGTTAGGAAAAACTTTTTCACTAGGAGGGTGGTGAAGCACTGGAATGGGTTACCTAGGGAGGTGATGGATTCTTCTTCCTTAGAAGTTTTTAAGGTCAGGCTTGACAAAGCCCTGGCTGGGATGATTTAGTTGGGGATTGGTCCTGCTTTGAGCAGGGGGTTGGACTAGATGACCTCCTGAGGTCCCTTCCAACTCTGATATTCTATGATTCTGTTATTCTAAGATGCAGTTCTCAAAATGGCTACCATTTCTAGTTGTTCTCAGTCTGACTATGGCCAAATGTTACCCTAAGCAAAGATTCCCACCGCCATTTACCTGCTCCTCTCTGCTTCCTGACAACATAAGGGTTCACTTTGTGGCTTGTCTTCACTCCTGTTGGAGACAATGAAAGGTGGTGGACATTTTGAAAGAGGGCTTCTTAACTGACGACACTCTGTGGTCTCACTCCTATTCAGAACTATAGGAGATGGCAACCTTTTTGAAAGAGGGCAGTTCTTAACAAATTTCCTTTAAAGAGGAAAATTTTATGTGCCGGCATCTGCTGACATATAAACTTCTCTGATCGATTGTCCTCACCTAGTCCATTCTTGGTGTGTATGCACTCCATGTGCACGAGATGAGATTCTTTTGAATAGCAGTATCTGTGGCTATGCCTCCGCCCCTCATCTCCCACACCTACCGGAGTCAAAGTTCTTTCCTACCATCTGTGGTGTGAGGTGGAATCATAGAATACCAGGATTGGAAGGGACCTCAGGAGGTCATCTAGTCCAACCCCCGGCTCAAAGATTCCACCACCTCCCTAGGTAACCCATTCCAGTGCTTCACCATCCTCCTAGTGAAAAATCCAACCTAAACCTCCCCCACTGCAACTTGAGACCATTGCTCCTTGTTCTGTCATCTGCTACCACTGAGAACAGCATAGCTCCAGCCTCTTTGAAACCCCCTTTCAGGTAGTTGAAAGCAGCTATCTTAATGGAGCACTGCTTCTGACCTTTAATGCCTCTGGGAACAGGAGATGGGAGCCATTTCAGATAAGGGCTGTTCTTTATGGAAATACTCTGGAGAAGAAAAAATTCAGTTATGAAGAATTATGACAAAAATTACAATTAATCCGAACATATGTACATTTTCAAATGTAGCCTATACAAGATTTTAGTGCGTTTTAACTATATGGGTAGTTTGAAGAGTCCTATTCTATTATTGAGATAATTCAAGAACAAAAAGGTCCAACACAAGGTGCTAATTTGTTAAATGAACAATTTTTTAACTTAATTTGAACTCATAAATCAATTAATTGATATACTTTGAGTTTTCTGAGAATTCAATTCTGTGCTCAAAGACTAAGTGCTATAATTTGGGGGAGGGGATATCTTTTCCCTACACAGATATTTAAAGATTCATAGATTTTAAAGCCAGAAGGGATCATCAGATCATCTAGTTTGATTTCCAGTATGACACAGGCCATAGAATATCATCCAGCTACTCCTCTAGCCAGTCCAATAAATTTGTGTTGAATTAAGGCATATCTTCCACAAAGGCATCCAGTTTTGATCTGAAGATTTTAAGAGATGGAGAATCTACCACATCCCCCGATAATTTTTTCCAATGGTTGATCATCCTCATGCCTAAAAATCTGCATCCTACTTTATTCCTAACTGGAATTTGTCTGGCTTTAATTTCCGGTTATTAGTTCCTATTGTGACAGGTTGTCAAACCCAGGGTGCAGTCTGTGAGCTGTGGAACCGCTGTGCCCCTCTAACCACCCAGCTGGGCTGGCCCTCCCCACACTGCTTTGCTGATGATTCAGCCTCTCTAGGCCCTGTTATCACCCAGCACGACAGCAGGCAGCGCCACACACCCAAACTGAGCTACCTGAGTGCAGTACCTAAGCCACTCAAAGATAGGCAGGAGACAACAGCCAATTTCTCAGTTCCTCCACCTTGCATGCTTGTTGGAGTATAAACCCAGAATTATACAGTCTTACACTGCACAGGGATCTGTACAAGGTAAGCTCATTAATAAAGTTCACCTTCCCCTCGACGTGGGAAGGATAGGAAACAAGCCTGTGTTAACCAAACTCAGATTTTTCCCCAGACGTTTCAAAGGCACACTGATTTAGATAAAGCAAAAACAAGTTTATTAACTACGAAAGATGGATTTTAAGTGGGACATCACTGATGCTCTGTGGGGGTGGACTGGGACCGCTGCTAGTGATGGGGGAGTGGGACAGGCAGCGGTGCATAGCCTGGAACCCCCACTGCTGTGGGGGGGGGAGGGTTGGCGGGGCTGGTAGGCTCCCTACCTGGCACTGCACATCTCCCGGAACAAGTGATATGTCCCTCCCTTGGCTTCTAGGGGGCGGCGCAGCCAGGCAGCTCTGTGTGCTACCTCTGCCCTGAGTGCTGGCTCCACAGCTCCCATTGGCCAGGAACCACAGCCAATTGGAGCTGCGGAGGCAGTGCCTGTGGGCAGAGGCAGCATGCAGAGCCATCTGGCTGTGCCTCTGGCTAAGAGATGAGAGAGGGACAAGTCGCCGCTTCTGGGGAGCCCCACACAGGTAAGTGCCACCCATAGCCCTCATCCCCTCCCACACCCCAACCCGCAGCCTTGAGCCCCATCCCACACCCAAACTCCTGCTGCTGCTGGGGGGAGGAGGGCGCAGTGGCCCGAGACTGCCCCAGCAGCAGCCAGTATGGCTGGTACTGGGGCTGCCTGAGCTACTCTGGCAGCCCTGGGGCCAGCCGCACCAGCCTCTGCAGAAATCACAGAGGTCCTGGAAAGTCACGGAACCTGTGACTTCCGAGACCTCCTTGACAAATTCGCAGCCTTAATTATAAGTGATAGTAAAAAGATCAAAGCAGACTACCTAGCAAATAAACAAAATGCAAATTAAGCCTAACATACTAGATAAATTGACAATACATATCTAATCTCTCACCCTGGCTGATGATACAAGCAGGTTACCAGGTTTCCTTGCACCGGCTAGAAATCCCTTTAGCCTGGGACCAGCACTTCCCCAAGTGCAATCTTTGCTCCTCAGGTGTTTCCAGGAGTTTCCTTGTGTGGGGAGTGAGGCCATTAGATGTCACACCCTACCTTGTATAGCTTTACCATATGGCGGGAACCCTTTGTTCCAAACTCCGTTCCCATCCCAGTTTGTACCATACTGAAGTTCTGTATCATGTGGTCTGGTCACATGCCCTTGCTGAGTCATAGCAGCCATTACTTACAAGCTGGCTAAAATGTTTACAGCAAGGCTAAGCTCTTCTACAGACCACTGATGATGGCCCATCAGCGAAGACAATGTTTAGCTTCTTCATTGTTGTACCTGAAAGGCTAGCTGTGGGTGTTCCCAGAGTAAGCACATTTGAAATACAGATACCTAGTAAATATTCATAACTTCAGATACAAAAATGATACAGGTATACCACATGTATATTCAGCAAATCATAACTTTTCCATAGACACCTGACACGATGTATCTTGTACAAAATGTGCCATAATTATATCATATTCATACAACTGTGAAGAACATGGGCTGCAGTGTTACACCCTATGTCTTTCTCTGATAGGTTAAAAAGCCCTTTAGTATCCAAGTATTGTCTTCCCATGAAGGTGTTTGTATACCACAATCAAGTCACTTCTACATTTACTTTTTGATAGGGTAAATAGAGTGATCTCCTTCAGTCTCTCACTGTAAGACATTTTCTCCAGCCTCAAAATCATTTCTGCAGTTCCTTACTGCACCTCTCCATTTTTTTCCTTACAGCTCTTAAGTGCTGATTGGACTACACATGAACCATCGCCACAAAGTGATTGAGAATGCCCTATTTTGAGGCTGCAGAGGCTGAACAGGACTGTCCCCGTAGTTACTGCTCCAGGCTGCTGTGGTATCAGACACAAGAACTAAGAGCAGGGAGATTGTCCCTCCTATGCTCCCCTTACTGTGAACCAAACAGCAAGAAGTAAGTAGCCTGATTTAGAATGCAGATGGGTGAGAAGGAGAAGGGGAGGTGGGACAGTAACTGGATGGGGATGTGGCATGGCGAGAAGTAGTGAGAGACAGAAACTGGGAGGGTGGCAGCATATGGGGAGGGATACAAGGGCCAGGGGCAGGCAGGGTTGGCTATCAGCAGAGGGATGTGCAAATCCTGGAGGGTATATTGATGCAGCTGAGGAGGGGAGCATAAGGGGAAAGGGGCAGGAGCCTGGAGGTGGGGGAGGAAAAGGAGAGAGGAGGTTACAGACAGGCTTGAGGAAGGACAGGGAGCAGAAGAGCATAAAACCACTAGAGCTGTGCTCATGGTTACAGTGCTGCCTGTACATCTGTCCTCATTCTGCTCTCTGAATGTGCCCCCTCAGGTGTTAGGCCTCCCCTTACCTGTTAGGGGTTGAATTTTGCAATTCTCCCACTCTTAGACCAGGATCTGGGTCCAGCGCCCCATCTATGCCAAATTCTTGTCACAGTGCAGGCCCAACTGGACACCTGCATCTCTTTCCTTGGGGAGCCTATGACTAGCACCATACAGTGACAAACATCCTTCTTAAAACAAGCAGGTTCCAAACATTAGAGAAAATGATTTTACAATTTACCGGCATTACTATACTGGTATAAATCCCTGTGTAGACACTCATTCGTAGTACCAGTGTCCCTTTTTTTGGTTTAGCTTATGTCAATATAGGAAAGCTGGTAAATTCCCATGTAGACAAGCCCTTGGATGGGCTTCCCTCTTGAGTTACAGAAAAGGAACTGACCCCGCTTACATTCTTTTAGCAAGCCCAGGAATTCTTGGGACCCAGCCTGGACTCAGTTTGCTTTCCAAAGAATGCGTGTCCCAGTCTGCCGCCCCCTGGTTCTCAAAATCCATCTTCTCTGTGTGAGCCTGAGCCTAATTTCCTCAAAAAGGAACCTCATCTTCACATAACTCTTTATAATCTTCTTCCACCTAATACCTCTGCTCTCATTTCCCCCACTCGCTGTTGTGTTCCTGACACCTATGCCAGTCTTTTCATTTTTACTCCCCTATTTCCCACTGTTAGCTTAACGCAGTTGAATAATTTTGACCCCCATCCACCCAAAAAAAAGTTCGTAGAGAAAGAGACAAAAGAAGCTGGCTGTACAAATGTAATGAACAGCTACTGTTGCAGATTTGTGAGCCAAAATACAATCTAGTTCATTATTTTTTGTCTTAGTGGCTCTTTAGCTTTCACAGTAGTAACTATGTACATCGATATGGTTTGGAATATCTTGAAAGCCAAATCTTGAGAGTTGCTGAGTACATGAAATCAATGGGAGATGTAGGTGCATCTTAGAGAACTGATGCAAGGATTAGTAGCACCATTCAATTAAAAAAAAAAGAAAACTGTGAGATATAAATGTTTTATATACAAAATCCCACCTCTTCAGTTTAGAACTTCCTGACAAGTATACCACTGTGCTTTCAGATTAATAATGCAACACTACAGTTCTCATTCTGCTTTTATTTATGTGCTTGCTAACAGAACCTCTATAGCTTACTTACTGTGAAAAAAATTATATAAACAAACCATAATGGACTGGGTGTCAAAAGTTGAAAATTAAATAACTAATTTTCAATGTTTTTAAACTTATGTTTTCATGACATTCATTTTAGCAAGAAGCGAAGTCAAAGAAATTTGCAGAATACACACACAAAATTTTAATGATATTCAGAGACAAAAATATGAAAAAGGAAACTTCTCCCAACAAATATAAACAATATGTAGTGTAATGAATATACAACACAAGGTGTTCCACTCACAGCTTGCATCAATTTTGGAAGGTAGTGAAGACTCACAGATGCTGATGAAAACACACACACACACACACACTATTAACTAGACAGATAAATAGAAGTCAAGAGTAAATGTATAAAAATGTGAGCAAAAATCAATGTCATTTTGAAGATAAACATGCATTTCCCCACTAATAAATAATATTATAAGTCCTGCTGTATTGGATTGCAAATAGCTTCAGCTGAATAAAATTGCATGACATGGGATTTAGTTATCCTGCACGTTCACAGAAACAACTTGTTCTCTGACAGCACTCATTCTTGGCAATTTATGGCAGCTGTCAGCAGCCAATTTGTTCCGATTACTGCTATGCATAAAGGTATAACAATCATAAGGATTTATTAGCTGATTATTGTAAAGGTGACAGAGCCAAGATCGCCTTCAAAAATGCAGGAGAAAAGAAAGCCAAATAATTACATGGAGATTAAAATCATTTCACCTTCATTTGATTTTTTTATCTTAATAGTAGCTGCTTAATATTAGCTGCCTAAACTTTCTACAGTATATGGGTTTTATCAAACTAGTCTATTTTCTGACTCAACAAGGAAATAGAAAACATTTACTTCCAGTTATGGTAAATCTGTGACTATTTAATTTACTCGTCAACTGCATGATCTGGACATTCAAATTATGTTTTTCAATATTGTTGATGTAAAAGTTATAATAAAAATATTTGGTGAAAGGATATACTTATTAGAAGTGATGACTGATCCTCCAAAACCTTTGGTAGGTTCAGAAAACCATCCCAATTTTCAAGTTTATCTGAACCTATAAAGGCTGCCTGTAAGCCTCCAGGTACTGTTGCTCTCCAGAAAAATCCCTCCATAAGGTACCCAATGTACCTAGGGCAACCTCCTATTCCCGAGACCTGAGCACCCTTAACCTTTTGTATTATCTTTAGAAGATTGAATGTGCTCTCTTTCCACCCTCCAATAGCAGGTCCTAGCTTCTGTTGTTTACGAAGCTAGGTGGCTCTTTCTAGTGATAGGACCCAGTGTTCCCTCACCTGAGCCTGCATGTCTCTTTCTATTATTCAAGAGTGTCTGGTGTGCTTTTGAAATCCTAAAATATATATTTAAATGGTTCTAGGTTTATATATTTTAACAATACTCTGAGATACACACTCTAGTAAAGCTCCAGCTTACCTAGAATGGATAACAATTTGCCCTTGTTCTTGTTTTACCTGAATAATTTCACCAGTTAATAAATAGGAGTATGTATAGGAGAATGCATTCAAGTACTGTACAGTGCAAACTCAACTGAACTTCATGGGTACGGAATGCTAGAAGGTACATACAACATTTTGTTTTCCAAATATTTCACTGCATTAAGGGACACACAGTTAATATTATAGTCTATTTTAATTATACAAAAAGGGCCAGACTGGTTTTCCCTGTGTAAAAGGTTGAAGAAATTTGGCTTCAATTCCCAATTATTTTATTTCATGGGAGTCCTACTAAGCAGGGTACCTCACCCAGGTATAAGCTGGAACCAGAATACCTTATATCATTAAGAATAAGTTTTATTGACCCTTTGTGAAGGGGTTCTGATCCAATTTTGTTTTACCAGAAAGAAAATGAGAGTGATGTGGGGGTTCAATGATTAAATCAGAGGGGAAAATTTTAGAATAAAGCTGGGGATGGGGCGGTTAAGGGGGAAATCTTATGTGTGAACTGTGATATTTTTGGAATATGTTTGTACAATTTATAAATTCTGTGGAAGATTATATATAGATAGATAGATAGATATGTATTTTACACACACACACTCGACTATCTATAACTCTGTGTGTCTGAATAAAATCTGTACCTGACATGTTACTCAGGTAACCAGGAGAGTCTGTACACATACACACAACTTCCTCACTCTCCTGGTTAGCTGAGTAGCATGCCAGACAGAGATTTTCTTTGGATAATCAAGAGGGCAGTGCACTGCCACACCTGCTATTTCAATTATTGCAGGCACAAGGTACAGTGATATAAGCTAAACTGGTACAACTTGTGCAGACAAGACTCTTGCACCGCCAGGAGACAGCAATCCTGGCAGGGCAGAGTAGAATCCTGGCCAGGGACTGGGTGTCATCAGCCTTGCGACAGCACAGGACCCATCTGCAGTTCCACTGTCAGCGCCCTGCTCACTCACTCCTGTGACAGCAGGGCTGCCAAGGTCTCCCTGTGCTGCCACGCAGGAGCCTTCAGCAGCAGAGTGGCCTCCCCTGTGGCCCAGGGATCTCTGCTCTATTATCCAAACCCCGTCCTTGTCCCATGCTGGGGGACAAGGACAGGATTCAAATAATGTTGAGGTCTGGAGAACAGGGTTTCAGAAAATCAAGAAGATTGTGTGTGTGTGTGTGTGTGTGTGTGTGTGTGTGTGTGTCATACATACAGAGAGAAACACCCCAAGCTCCAGTCTTCATTTTGAGCACGCTTTTTGGTAGCCCGATCTGTTATCCTTTGCCTCCATGCTGGGCTGTAGTCTCAGGATGTAGAGATACAGTGCTGACAATGGAGGATAGTTGACTAAGTACCCAGTCCCTGGAAAGCTATTCACTCTGGACACAGGACTGGTCCCTGCTCAGAACAACTGGTTTAGCAGGCAGGAGCTTACCTTGTCAGCAAAGTCACCTGGCAGGAGGCCTCTGACCCAGCAAGAGACTGAACAAGGAATTTGAAAGTTTTAAAAGAGAAGTTATTCTGCCCAGGGGATATTTTCTCCAGTTATGAGGGAGAAAAGACCCAGCATATGTAACAGTCAGTGACAGGGAAGGGAGCCTGTTTGCCTTCCTGGACACACATGGTTCCCACAAGGACTCACAGGGGAAGGGTGAGCTAACGAGGGACATTGTAAGATGTTTATTGTTTTGTATGATTTGTACTCATTCGTGCTTTATACCAGTAAGCAGAAGAGCAGTATGGGGCTAGACTCTGAACAGTGTTTCTGCATGTTAAATGCTGTACAGCTGTTGCATGTCTCAAGAGAGAGTTAAATTGTAAACCAGCAGCTTCACAACTTTGGAATGGGATTCTGGGACAGGGTGTGTAGGCAACTGGGGCATCAAGGCAGTTGGGGATGGGGGGGGTCAGCATTGGTCCTGGGAGTCTAAGGAGCTCCATTTCCATTTCCATTTCATAGCAGACAGAGTCAGTGCTCAGGACATGTGCCAGAGAGGCCTAGGGAGAAAATAGTGTGGGCAGCCTGCTGAGACACAGGGAAGCTTAAATAACGGGATCTACAGGGTTGGGTTCCCCTCTCAGCAGTGGACAGGAGCCACCAGCTGAATTTGTGACACTAAAATACACTGTTTAAAGGCAAATATCTTTTCTGAGATCCACAAAGCAACACTTTTTTTTTTTTTTTTTGCATATTCTGCATTTATTCCTCTCAATTTCTCCTGACATTCATGAGTGCTCTGCAAGCAGAATGAATGCAAAATGTGCAACAGAAAACTGCACTATGGATCAAAGATGAGACTTTGTTCCCTAAATAATGAATACTTTTTTTTCTCTATTTCTCTCCTCAATTTGTTCCATTAGTAGAAACTGTCTCTTCATCATAAAACATGGTTTCTTCCTCACCAAACTTTAGTCACATATGGCCATCATTCAGGATGGAGTCTTAGATTTGCATTATATAAAAAATTACCTCTAGGAGAGAATTGCTAGTGCTTGAAAAATATTCAAGGTGGGAAGAGGTCCTTATTTATTTTATTTAAGATAAAAGGAAAGATGCCTGATCACTCAGCTAAGCAGGAAGAATACTTTTCAATTTCCCATCTAGATCCTAAGCATATCACTTCTTCTGATACTGGAAGTACAAGATCTCATGTCACTCTTATTATTAATTATTATTATTATTTGTATTACCATAGTGCCTAGGAGCCCCAGTCATGGACCAAAGATGGAGCTTTGTGGAACCCCACAGAAAATTAGAAAGGGGACAAAGAGGACCCTCCAGAGAACACACTAAAAAGTGATTAGAGAGGTAAGAGGAGAAGCAGGAGAGGACCGAGTCATGGAAGCCAAGGGAAGACAAAAATTCAGGAGTAACAGAATGGTCTAAGACTTTAAAGCCAGAAGGGACAATTATGCTCGTCTAGGCTGATCTCCTGCACATTGCAATCCACAAAACCTCACCCACCCACTCCTGTAATAGACCCATAACCTCTGGCTGAGTTAGTGAAGTCCTCAAATCATAGCTGAAAGACTTCAGGTTACAAAGAATCCACCATTTACACTAGGTTAAACCTGCAAGTGACCTATGCAGAGGTCAAAAACTGCAGCGGAAGGCAAAAACTCGCAGGGTCTCTGCCAGACCAGGGGAACATTTTTTTCCTGACCCCAAATACTGCAGTCAATTAGACCCTGAGCATGTGGGCAAGACCTACCAACCAAATACCTGGAAAATAATTCTCTGTAGGAACTCAGAGACCTCCCCATCTAGTGGATATTTGCTACTAGCAGTCACAGATTGGCTACATGCAATTGTTGGCAGTCTCATCATATCATACCATACCTCCATAAACGTATCAAGCTCAGTCTTGAAGCCAGTTAGGTTGCCCCTCACCCCTATTCTCCTTGGTCAACTTGTTAAAGGTGGCTGATAGGTCAAGAAGGATGAGGATAGATTATTGGTTCTGAGATATGCCTAGAAAGAGGTCTGTCTGTCTATTTCAGTATTTATATAATGTGAATCACTTTCATATCTTGAGGCAGACCACCAAAACCATTCAAATTATTCCCCATTTTAAAATAGCAATGGTTACAAGCAGTCTTTTTAGAGAAAGGTATTCTCTTGGTATTATCCATCAGGTGTCTTCATGAAACAAACAGAAATCACTATTTTCATGATGCCCACAAGTTGCTTTTTTTTAAAGACAAAAAACTCTTTTAGATGTGTGCATAATTATCTACACAACCTCATGTTCCTGTGGTTACAGACCTCTCTTCCTGCTGTGTAACTATTTTATTTTTACACTTTTATGCTTTACTTTATTTAGACTGCAAACTCTATGCAGCAGGGACTAGATCTTCATCTGTAAAATACTTTTGTGGTAATAATATTACTTGTTAATAATAATAATAAAAAAATCAAAAGCTGCCTTGAATACAAAGAGTCCTGCAAAGTCAATTGTTGGAATTTTAAATCTTGTCTTTTGAGAAAAAACTCTGTAGTAGATGAACACAGAATAGAAGCTATTTTCCGAGGCATAACAGGTACTTGCATGGGACTGACCCATTCAGCTACTCTGCCAAACTAAAGTTATTATTATATCCACTCACTGCAGATACGACAAGCACAAAACGTATATATATATTAATCCCAGATAATAGGTTATCATTGTATGAAATACAATTCCAATGAATATGTGTTTTTTTAAAAAAGCTGATGGACATTAAGGCCCTTATACACCAAAAAATTTAAATCTTTTCTGATTCTTTACATTCTATAAAAGGATGTCTCCAAGAGAAAGTAAAATGTAATATTATGACCAGTCTGCCCCATCATCTAGTATGGTAAACAAAGGCGCTACTCTAAACACAAGCATGGAGAGGGAAAGATTAACACATTGACATAGAAAATATATAGCTCAGTTCATAGGAATTCCATTCATGAATATGTACTTTCAACAATGACTAATTCTACTGATTACAAAGCATCAATGTACTAGTCATAGCATCTACACGTTTTTAATATTCTACTCTAACAGACAACTACCCAGAAGAGATAGGATTAATACAATTTATCAGAATGTGCTGTAACTTCATGTGATGTAACTGAACATTTGAACTTCCCAATAAGGCTAAATTTTCACAGTAGCTACACACATTTAATAGTTTTGAGACTTTTTTCCTATTACGAGCTGATACAAATGGGCTGTATTTATCATGACCTACCATAGTAAAACAGTTTGAGCTTGGTGATTCAGATTTATATAATTTCCTGAACTCTGAGAAAGATCCCAAAGATTGAGTCCCTTGAGAATTAATTACATCCATGATCATATTTTATTGCAAAAAAGGTTATGTGCAGTGCTTTAAGAAGATTCTCATTTCACCCAGCTGTAGATTAAAAATGAGGATTTGTTTTAGTCTTACAAGCATTTTGTAATTCATGATATTTCTTTCACCTCTAACCCCAACCCTGAAATCGCTGCCGCATGGAACCTCCTGCAACTTGATTATACTTAATACCATATGTCCACATTTGAAAATCTACGTCTATGAATAGGTAAAATCTGCCACCTACTGGTCAAGCAAATAATTATTTTGTCAGCATTACAGTTAGGATGGTCATAAAGGCAGGAAAATGTACTTATACTTTGTAAAAGCTCAGTATTTTCTTTACAAGGACAAATGGTTATAAGAAATAGTTTTAACAACAAAACTCATTGTAATCATCTGCTCACAGCTCCAGAGTACTAGTAGATTGTAATTACACACACCTGCCAATAAAATCATCTCTTTTGCCAGCATCTTTGTCCCACACAGTAATATCAATAATTCCGCCTCGCTCTTCATAGAGATGAAAGTCAAATTGCTCCCTCCACTGAGGATTTAAAGTTTTTGGCACAATCTGAAAGGAGAGTAAAGAAAGTCATTATTGCATTGTGCAGCCATGTTCTTCCTGAATAGTGAAATTAATTTTTAGATGCTGCCCAGAAAGTCTTATTCACACAATTAATGGCTTTAGTGATGATTTTTTTAACGGAAAAAAAATAAGGCTACTGAACAACCCCATTCCCCTGTTGGACACAGTACCAACCTCCAGAATCTCACAGTTCATCACCATTGAAAGTCTGTAAAACAATGAATTTGCCCTGGGAACTGAACCATTTTTCTCTAGAGTAATGATTCCTCATCTTGAGTGACAGGAAAGTGACAAAGTTGTCTTTCTAAAACAAAACCAAAAAAAAAATTTAAAAGAAGGCCACCTGAAAATGACAAATAGACTGAAATTGAAAGCACTTAACCAGCAACTTCAGTTAACCAGCTTTGCATGATTTCCTCCTCTTCTTCTTGCCATTATAATGTTTGGGGTTGTAGGTTATAATGAATTTGCCAAGCTAATTTTTTGTTTATTCTTAATTACAGGACCAGATGCAAATACTTATTTAAATATGAAGTCTTCCTTTATTGTTGAATTCAGGTTGAAGTATATAGCTTCAATAGTAGACAGCAACACTAGTTCAGGGGTTCTCAAACTGGAGGTCAGGACCCTTCAGGGGTCGCGAGCTGTCAGCCTCCATCCCAAACCCTGCTTTGCCGCCAGCATTTATAATGGTGTTTAAAATATATTTTAAAGTGTTTTTAATTTATAAGGGGGATAGCACTCAGAGACTCGCTACGTGAAAGAGGTCACCGGTACAAAAGTTTGAGAACCACAGCTCTAGTTATCTTTGAGAAGAAGAGGTTATTCACCTTGTGCAGTAACTGCAGTTCTTCAAGATGTGTCCCCCTAGGGGTGTTCAACTTCAAGTATGCATGTGCCCCATGAACCTTTGATCAGAGATTTTAATTAGCCGTGCTTGTTCGGCCCACACGTGCTCCAGACATCCTTATGCCTCGCACTCAGGATACATAGAGTGGCACAGGCAAACTACCCTCAGTTCCTTCTCTGCCATGAATTTCCTTGAGACAACTCTGAAGCATAGGAAAGGAGGGCAGGCAGTGGAGCATCCATAGGGACACAGATCTTGAAAAATCCAGTTACTGCACAAGATTGAGTAAACTCTCCTTCTTCAAGTCATGTTCCTATGAGTGCTCCAATTCAGATGGCTCCCAAGCAGTATCACTGGAAGATGGAGGGAGCTTCAGAGTTGAGTCCAACACTGAAGATAGCACTGAATTAGCAAGCACAGCATATGATCTGGCATCGTGAACCATGGCATAGTGTTTGGAGAAAGTATATATTGAAGACCAGACGGCCTCTCTCAAGAGTGCCATGGAAGCAGACTGGAATCTTGTACAATGGGCTAACACCCTACAGGGAAGTTGAATGTTGGCAGCCTTGTAACAAGAGATAATACATCCAGAAATCCACTTAGAGAGTCTCTGAGTGGAGACTGTGGAGACTCTGGATTTGTCTGTAAATTAAACAAAACGTGGAGACTTTTGAAAAGACTTGGTTCTGTCCAGATAGATGGCTAATGCCCTTCTGACATCCAAAGTATGGAGGACAACTTCCTCTGTGGTCTGGTGTGGTTTTGGAAAAAAGACTGGAATATAAACAACCTGGTTGATGTGGAATTCAGAAGATACCTTTGGAAGAATGGATGCGGTTGTAACAAAATTTTCTCCCTGAAGAATACTGAAAAAGAGATGGTCTTCCATTAAACCACCCATTTCCCCAACTCTTCGGGCAGGGCTGATGGCCATGAAAAAAGCCATTTTCATGGACAGGTGAAGAAGGAAACAGGTTGTCATAGGCTCAAAGGGGGTTTTCATGAGATAATTAAGGACCAAATTTAAATCCCATATAGCAGTGTACTCTCTAATTTGTGGGGAAAGGTCCATCAACTCCTTGATGAATCTTGCTGTTGTGGGGTGAGCAAACACAGAGAATCCCTCAACAAAAGGAATGAAAAGCAGCTGCAGCTGTTAAGTGAATCTTGATGGAAATCATGTAGGGACTTGACTTTATCAGTTCCAACAGATAGTCAAGAACAGTGTAGAATGAAGGAGGAACAGGTGAAAAGTGTCATCGGGTACACAAGTGGTGAAATCTTTTCCATTTCTGAAGGTACGGGTTTCACGTAGATATCTTCCTGCTGTTTAACAGTACCTGTTGTACTTCTGCAGAACAGAAAGTCTCAGACCCTGAAAACCATTAAGTAAACAAGCTCTAAAATGAAGTATTTCCAGGTTCTGATGAAGAGGTGACAGAAGTCCTAAGAAAACAGGTGAGAAATGGATGGCAGTTTCGATGCCAGATGAGACGATTCATATAAGAGTATCAGAATGGTCTCATACAAGGTAGAACAACTAAAATGGTCCCACCTTTGTTGTTTGATCTCAACACAGTCAAGACAAATGGTGTTATAGGATATACACATATAAGGCTCTTCATCCAAGCAATAAGGAAGGCATCCCCCAGGGACTGAGGATCCAGTCCTCCCATAGAACAAAATTTTATGCACTTCCTGTTGGTGGTGTTGGAAAGAGGTCTACTTCTGGGAACCACCAGGTCATAAAAATGTGTCTGAGAACCCACAAGTCCAGTTCCCACTCATAACCTTGAGAGAAATGCCTGTTGAGATTGTTGGCCATGATCCTTTTTACTCCTAGGAGGCTGAGATGAAGATATGATTGGCTATTCACCAGTTCCATAGCTTTCTTGATTTGGCACAAAGACATGGGGATCTTGCCCCACTCCTTGAGTAATGATGTAGAACACTCAGGCCATGTTATATGTCACAATCTTGATGGATGTGCCCCTGATTAATGGAAGGAAGTGGATACAGGTGTTTCTGAGAGCTCTAAGATCGAGGAGAAGAGACGCCTGGGGAGTCAGCAGTTGGGTGCAATTTCTTGCCAGGAGGATCATTTGAGTCTCGTTAAAGTCATAAACCTGTCCACAGGAAGGTAAGATCTGGCTGTTGTAGCAACCAGAGAAGCCCCTCTGAAGTGTATTTATTGTACTGAGGTCAAAGGGGACTTTTCAATATTGAGTTGAAATCCTAGTTTGAAGTACGGGGACATTATTGTCTGTACTGCAAAGAAAACCAGCCCTTGAGCAGCCAATCATTGGGGTAAGGGAAACAGATGATTGCCAGTTGACATTAATGAGTAGTCTTTGGGAATACCCTTGGGGCAGAGGAGAGGCCAAAGGGAAGCACTTGATATTAGAAGTGATCTTGTCCGACTGTAAAAGAGAAATCTCTTGTGAGAGGCATGAATAGCAACATGAAAATATGCTGAAGGTCGAGGGTTGCAAACCAATCCCTGGAATCTAATGATGGAATTGTAGCTGCAAGACACACCATCCTGAAATTCTCTGATTTCACAAAGGCAGACAGGATCCTAAGATCTAATATTAGTCTCCATTTCCCATACTTTTTTTGGAACCAAAAATAACTTGGAATAGAAGCCCTTCCCCTTGTGCTGGATTGGAACTGGTTCTATGGCTACTATGAGTAGGAGAGAGATGACTTCCTGTCTCAACAACAGTTTGTGAGATGGGCCCCTGAAAAGGGTTGGAGATAAGATGGTTGGAGTAACCCATTGTTATAACCTCCAAAACCCATTTGTTGGAAATAATCTGTTCCCAGGCAGGTTGGAAATGGGAAAACTGATGGCTAAAGGAGTGTGTATTCTCAAAATACCCAGCCCCTCAACCAGACCATCATCATGGCTGAGGACAACAGTTGGGTAGTGGTAACAGTTCCGTTAGGTGTCTCTTTTTTGATATCTTGATCTCTTTCTTGGTGGCTCTACAGATCCATGATACTTTGAAAACTAGATAATTTGGGATCTCTGTGTGGTTTGAAATCTACTATATTTTCTTTTTTTGCAGGCAAATATATTTAGAGAAACATGAGTGTGCTCTGAGTCTTTTAAGGTATGTTAGGATTTATTTGTGGACTCTGAAAAGAGCACGAGTCCATCAAAAGGCAGGCCCTTCCACAGTCTTGGACCTCCTTCGGAAAACCAGATAATTGTAATCAGGATGCTCAATGCATAATGACAGTGGTGGAGATGGGTAGAGCCATAGTTGACTGCGTCTAAGAAGGCTTGCAATGACGTCTTTGCTAAGAACTGACCTTCTGCTATGATGGCTCTGAATTCAGGTGTTCTCAGGTGTTCCTCTCAGGGAGATGTTCAATAAAGCTGTTGAATTTACCATAAATGGTGTGGTGATATTTTGCCATCATAGCTTGGTAATTTGTGATCCTGAATTAGAGAGTCACTGCAGAGTAGTTGTTGTGACCAAATAGATTAAGTCATTTTTGGTCTTTGTTGTAAGGCTCATTTTTTGCATGGCCCTGTCTGCCACATTCATTGATTAAAGAATTTGTTGGTAGGTGCGAGAATAAAAACCTCAGAATTTTTGGCTGGCATGGAATATTTTTGTCTGCCCATTTATAGATAGGCCATGCCATGGCAGGGGTCTGTCAGATGGTTTTAGCAGATTCCATAAGAGCCTTATTGACTGGTAATGCAATTTGGCCAGAGACTGTCGAATGTACAATGTCCAAAAGTTTATGTTCTGACTCTTGGATCTCCTCTAAGGAAACTGAAGTGAGTCAGCAACATGTTTAATCACCAAAGGAGGTGGTCGAGGCATTACAGCTTCTTCTGGTGATGACAAAGATATTTGTATTGGGGTGGGGGTGGTCCCCTTTTTGTCACCTCTAGCCTCTTCCTCCTTGAAAGTTTCCTCTTGAGGATGAGGAGGAAGATATGGTCCAGGAGAATCTATTTTTATATGTTCCCCATGGGAGTAGCTAGGAGCTTTCAAAAACTGCTGGAGATAGAGAGCCCAGAGGTCCCAATATGGCTACTGAGGGGGACCATAAGGTAGAGGAGAGGACATCCAGTGTTTGTCATAGTAATGAAAAGGGCCATAAGGTTATTTCTGCTTATACACTTTCCTCTCATGGTGGGTGGCCCAAGAAATGTCCTCTCCATGGTATATTGGAGACACCTAGACAGAGATCTGGGCATAAGAGAAATCATTCATAATATAGTCCAACAGTGAGGTAGAACTAAAGATAAAACCATGTCTACCATGTACAGCAGGTATTGGAGAAGTCAGAGTCACCAGGGAAAGATAAGATCTCCATGACCCAGAAGATCTTGATACTGACAAGCTAAGTTTCCTCTAACCTGTGCAGCTGCATAGCTGCCTATTAAGCTCCTTGCAGGGGCTCAGGGCTGTGGCTGAGAGAGGCGCCTCTCCCTGCTGGCCCCAACACGGACCTGCCACAGCAGAGAGAGGCTCCTCTCCCTGCTGGCCCCGACACAGACCTGCCCCGGACTTGTGTGACCTGGGGAGAGGCGCCCCTCTCCTGGCCCCAACCCAGCCCTGACACGGACCTGCCACTGCTGGGAGAGAGATGCCTCTCTCCCCGGCTCCCGAGCCTAGGTGCTGCTGCGGGGAGAGAGAGCTGGGGGGAGTCCTCTCTCCCTGCCATAGCCTCCAGGCAGCCTGCACCCCAAACCTCTCATCCCCGGCCCCACCCCAGAGCCCACATCACCAACCGGAGCCCTCACCCCCCCTGCACTTCAACCCTCTACCCCAGCCCTGAGCCCCCCTCCCACACTCCGAACCCCTCAGCCCCACCCGAACTACATGAATTTTGTTATGTGCACCAATACGGAGGTGATGTTTTACACATCACCTCCGTATTGGTGCACATAACAGAATTCATTCCTCACATGCATGGGAAAAATTAGAGGGAACACTGCTAACAAGTGCTTGGTACCCATTAGCAATGGGGACTCCAGTTCTTCAGAAACAAAAAGACCATTGGAGAATCTGAATTCTTGCGGTGCTGAATGTATCTGAGCTGAGATTAAGTGAGGCTCCACAACATCCAGGGTCAATACTAATGTTGTTGATTGCTTTGCCGTTGTCTGTCTCAATCTGAGGGTGCTGATTGTTTTGGAGGTGCACGTCTAACAGACAGTGCCAATACCAAATATTCTGATGTTGTCTGGTGCATTGGTGTAGCAGACTGGGATCTCAGTTTGGGTATAAAGGTGGATGTTATCAGCCTTCTAGAGTCAGAATGCTTGGGGTCTGCAGATGGTACTGGTTTCTAAGAAGCAGATTTCTTGGGCTTTCTGCTCAGATCACGTTTCACTGGTACTGAAGCATGCTTGGTACCATGGTTGTCAGAGGAACTCAAAGCCTTGATGAGCTCCTGGTACCAGAACTACTAGGAGCCTCAATAGTACCTATTCCAGGACCTTAGGTTTTCTGGTGTGACTGAGATTTCTTCAAAGAAGGATCTCTGGTGGGAGACTCAGAACTTCTCTTTCTTGGAGCCTTGTCAGAACCTTCACCCTTATACTGCGAAGGTCTCTGTCACCTTGACACAGAGGTTGATGGGGTACTAAGTGCACTTGAAGGCTGATGTACAAGAGGGTGCTCCAAACCCAAGTCCGAAGCTGGTATCAGGGCTTCCTCTTTCATAAGATGCCAAAATTCAGTATCTCTGTTTCAATTTCCAGATCTGCTATTAAAAGTAGTACAGATCTTACACTTGGATAGTACATAGGTGTCCCCTAAACAGTACAGGCATAGCAAACCACCTTTGCTAACTGGGGTGGACCCCCTGCCGGAAAGGCAGTGCTTGAAGCCTGGGGACCTTGGTATAACAAGTGATAACGACCCCTGATAGCTGCCCCTCAAAGTCCTGGTCTACACTATGAGTTTAGGTCAAAGTTAGCAGCATTAGATCGATTTAACCCTGCACCCATCCACACAACAAAGCCATTTTTGTTGACTTAATGGGCTCTTAAAATCGATTTCTGTACTCCTCCCCAACGAGGGGATTAGCGCTGAAATCGACATCACCGGGTCGAATTTGGGTTAGTGTGGATGCAATTCGATGGTATTGGCCTCCGGGAGCTATCCCACAGTGCTCCATTGTGACTGCTCTGGACAGCACTCTCAACTCGGATGTAATGGCCAGGTAGACAAGAAAAGCCCCGACAACTTTTGAATTTGATTTCCTGTTTGGCCAGTGTGGCGAGCTCATCAGCAGAGGTAACCATGGAGTCCCAGAATCGCAAAAGAGCTCCAGCATGGACCAAACGGGAGATACTGGATCTGATCGCTGTGTGGGGAGACAAATCTGTGCTATCAGAACTCCATTCCAAAAGACGAAATGCCAAAATATTTGAAAAAGTCTCCAAGGGCATGAAGGACATAGGCTATCACAGGGACCCGCAGCAATGCTGCACGAAACTTAAGGAGCTTAGGCAAGCCTACCAAAAAACCCAAGAGGCAAACACCCACTCAGGGTCAGAGCCCCAGACATGCAGCTTCTATGATGAGCTGCATGCAATTCTAGGGGGTGCCCCTACCACTGCTCCACCCCTGTACGTGGACTCCTGCAAGATGGGGAGTCTCACGCAACAGGGATGAGGATTTTGGGGACGAGGAAGATGATGAGGAGGGGGAGGGTGAAGATAGCACACACCAGGCAAGTAGATAAACCGTTCTCCCCAACAGTCAGGAACCAATACCCTCCCAACCTGGGCTCCCAGACCTTGAAGGCGGAGAAGGCAGCTCTGGTCAGTGTACCTTTATAAATACAATACACTGTTTAAAAGCAAGCATCTTTAATGATTAATTTGCCCTGAAGACTTGGGATGCATTCATGGCCAGTACAGCTACTGGAAAAGTCTGTTAACGTGTCTGGGGATGGAGCGGAAATCCTCCAGGGACATCTCAATGAAGCTGTCCTGGAGGTACTCCCAAAGCCTTTACAAAAGTTTTCTGGGGAGGGCAGCCTTACTGCATCCTCCATGGTAGGACGCTTTACCATGGCAGGCCAGTAGCACATAATCTGGAATCACTGCATAACAAAGCATGGCAGCCCGTGGTCCTGCTGTTTGCTGGCATTCAAGCAACATCCGTTCTTTATCTCTGTGTTATCCTCAGGAGAGTGATATCATTCATGGTCACCTGGTTGAAATAGGGGAATTTTATTAAGGGGACATTCAGAGGTGCCCGTTCCTGCTGGGCTGTTTGTCTGTGGCTGAAAAGAAATCACCCCGGCTGTTATCCACGCAGTGTGGGGAGGGGTGAAGCGATCATCCCAGAGAATTGGGTGTGGGGGCGGTTTAGTTGGGTTTGTGCTGCACGTTAACCCAAAAACATCAGCCCCTCCTTTTAAATGGCCAATGTGTCTTTTTCAATTTTAATCTTCCTTTTTTTTCCTCCCGCAGCTGCAAATGTTTCAACACTGCAACTAGCATCTCCGTCCCAGGGGCAAGCGCAGATAAGGCGGCGAAAAAAACGCACTCGCGATGAAATGTTCCCTGAGCTCATGCAGTCCACCAAAATTGAAAGAGCCCAGCAGAATGCATGGAGACAGACAATCGCAGAGTCCAGGAAAGCACAAAATGAACGCGACGACAGGAGGGACGCGCAAGAGGATAGATGGCTGGAGCAACAGGAGAGGTGGCAGCAGCATGATGAAAGGAGGCAGGATGCAATGCGGAGGCTACTGGAAGATCAAACTGATATGCTCCGGCATATGGTTGAGGTGCAGGAAAGGCACAGACTGCCACTCCAGCCCCTGTGTAACCAACAGCCCTCCTCCCCAAGTTCCATAGCCTCCTCACCCAGATGCCCAAGAATGCTGGGGTGGGGGGGCAGCTCTGGGCACCCAACCACTCCACCCCAGAGGACTGCCCAAGCAACAGAAGGCTGGCCTTTAATAAGTTTTGAAGTGCAGTGTGGCCTTCTCCTTCCCTCCTCTTCTCATCCACCACCCCACCTGGTGCTTCCCTCCTCCCGCACCCCTCCTGGGCTACCTTGGCAGTTATCCTTCTATTTGTGTGACGAATTAATAAGGAATGCATGAATTTGAAACAATGACTTTATTGCGTCTGAAAGCAATGATCGAAGAGGGGAGGGAAAGGCGGTTGGCTTACAGGGAAGTAGAGTGAACCAAGGGGGCGGGTTTTCATCAAGGAGAAACAAACTGAACTGTCACACCTCCTTACCTGCTTTTGCAGGTTCTGGTTCTGCATATACTGCATGATAATGTGTGAGGCATTTACAATGCTCATAACAGCCGTGGTGATCTGAGCGGGCTCCATGCTTGCCGTGGTATGGCGTCTGCAGGAGAGAAGGGTTGCAGGGGAAGCGGTGGTCGGATGACCAGTTTTGCAGTCCTACTGCACCATCTGCTGTCAGGACACAACAGCTGAGCGGGCTGCACGCTTGGTATGGTGAGACAAGAGCAGCCAAGCAGAGTTGCAGCAGAAGCGGCCCTGTGAGACCACCAGGAGAGCAGAGTGGCAGCGGAAGCAGTGGATGACAATGACGACGGTTAGCAGTCCTACTGCACTGTCTGCTGAAAGCAGTATGGGGGCCGCATGGAAAAAAGGCGCAAAATAATTGTCTGCCGTTGCTTTCATGGAGGGAGGGCGACTGACAACATGTACCCAAAACCACCCGAAACAATGTTTTTGCCCCATCAGGCATTGGGAGCTTAACCCAGAATTCCAATGCGCGGCGGAGACTGCAGGAACTGTGGGATAACTACCCACAGTGCAACACTCTGAAAGTCGACGCTAACCTCGGTACTGTGGAAGCACTCCACCAACTTAATGCGCTTAGTGCATTAGTGTGGGGACACACACAATCGACTGTATAAAATCGCCTTCTAAAAAATCAACTTCTATAAATTCGACCTAATTTCGTAGGGTAGACATACCCAAAAAAAGAGGGGGAAGAAGGTGTGAGATGAAAAAAACCAGACAGAAACAGAAAGGGCGCTTATGCAACTAATAATGACAAATAACTTACTAGACTAGACTAAACTAAACTATACTAAGTTACAGTAAAGGTGAACTCCAGGAAAAAATTGGGACCAGGTAAAATAAAGTTTCAGTCTCAGGTCATCAGGCAGTTGAGAAGGAACGGAGAGCGGTCTGTCTGTGAAGCTCACACATCCACTCTAGACATCCTCAGTCCAAGGTACGAGGAGGTCTAAAGTGGATGTGTGAACTGAATGGGCTCTGTTACTGAAAATCTCAGATCAAAAGCATATGTTCACTGGGCCCAGAGGAATGCTATTCAAAGAAGAAACATATAATCTATAAACCGAGCCCTCTCTAGAGAAAAAGAAGCAATCCCCTCCATCATAGCTTAATCGTAGTGATTAACTCCTGTACTGAGCAGGAGTGGATATTGGCCCAATGTCTTCTGTATGGGGCAACTACTAACTTCAACAAAGGCCACAAATTCCACTGGATTTATCACTAGGAGTCTTACAGACCTTTGAAAGAACTAAAAAGTACATTCTTTAATCATTTTTAGTAGAATTAAATATCCAAAAGTTAACATTAAAGTATGGGTGAAAATTTGGTTTCAGCGTTTTGGTTTGTACATATAAAAATGTGTCAGCTTAGAGATGCCAACAATTAAAAATAAATAATATTCAACAACTCTGTATAAAACAGGTGGCAATTAACTTTGTTAATTCTAGCCTCTATGTGGGATTGGATGGATTGGTGAGTTGTGGGAGATGCAAGAGGATGCAGGAAAGCTGATTTCACCCTACTGATTCTATGATGAACAGACCTTCAGACATCTGAAAAGCTTTATGGTATCCAATAAGGAGTTCATGACAACACAATGCATAGGTATTATAATTTCAAAATTTCTTATAATTTAAAAGTTAATCATAGAGTCAGGGAGTGAAAAGGTCAAAATAAGAAAAGAGTCCATCATCCATATAGTAATTATGGTTCAAGCCCAAACACTAGCATAGTAAAAATAAGGAACATTCATTCCAACTGTATTTACAGAATGAAGACACTAAGTCGGAAAAAATATGGAAATATGTGAAATATGGAACAATTGAAGACAATTGGCAGTTTCTAAAACTATACAGCATAATCATATTGTCCCTTCCCATCAGTATTGCGTCATTCACTTAGGAACTACAAAAGTGAAGGCTGTTTGTTTCAAGCAAAAAACCCAGGGTATGGAAAAATGGTACTTGAAAAAAGTATCTAGATAAAAAAAAACAAAAAAACCCAGGAAAAATATTCCCTGTGGGGGTTTTCTAAAGGAAAAAAAAGGTGGTTTTGGCTGCTCTATTAGGTCTTTATGTCATCCTTTGTTTTGCTCAGGCTGGTCAAAGCAAACATTGCATTAAAAGATTACTTTTTAGACATGTAACACAGAAAAGTAATTTGTTTTACTCTTCAAGCTGAAAATATGTTGCACGTTACTTTATCTGAAATGTTTGAAAAGAAATTATTTCATTAGTTTCTTTGGAACCATGTTCGACACAATGTTCTTTCCAAAAAAATATGTGGTGTCTTCTGACCTCTGTTGGTCCAAACAATGACAATGTAGCTATTAAGCTATATCGGATTAGATAATTCTAAACTGTCTAGTCCCCCACAGTCTGAGTTTGTGAGAAAAACAGTTTGAAAAGATAAAGAGAAACATTTTTTTTTGGGGGGGGAAGCAACACAGAGCTCATATGGACTATCCTGTCAACTAAACAAAATACAGTGCTCATGGCCATGCCTTCCCACTCCCCCATGCCTTGCTCCATTAACCCCATCCAGCCCCTCGCTATGCGGACCAACACCTTTCACCCCCCCGGGCCGTGCCCCAATACCCCCAGCCAGCCCCTCACTTTGGAGGTCGACCCCCCCATCCCTCCAGCGCCATGCCCCATTGCCACAGTCCAACACACCCGCCCCCGCGCTATGCCCCATTGCGCCCGGCTGGCCCATCACTCCAGGGAGGTACTCAGAAAACAGGGGCCTGACGAGCTCAGCTTCCTACACCACCCTCTCCTCCACTGCTGCATGCCAAATCCCTGAGGTAAAATCCACCCTTGGAAACAAGGGCTCGCTCAGCTGAAGGGAGTCCACCTATCTCAGTAGAAGGAGGTGAGTCCAGTACCAGAAACCACCTTTCCAGAAGCAGCAAGCAACCTTCCCTCACCTTCCTCCTGCACAAGTTATTGCTTGCTCCTCTCCCGGCTTCCTCCAAACACTGAATGTAGATTTCTAAGATGTAACTGTCTTCCTCTTTGGACAGGAGGCAGGCAAGCCCCCAAATCCAAACCAATAGGAGCAGCATCAAGAATTCACCCTTTTCCTGCACAACTCACACCCCTCCCATCTCCAGAATACTGACTTTCTGAGATAAAAAAATCTTACCTCTTCAATAAGCCAAGACAGCTCCTCTAAAGGAGGAGTAAGAAGTAGGACTGAGTGGACTTGTAGGAGCTAAAGTTTTACATTGTTTTATTTTTGAGTGCAGTTACGTAAAGATAATAATTCTACATTTGTAAGTTCAACTTTCATGATGAAGAGATTGCACTACAGTATTTGTATGAGGTGAATTGAAATACTACATATTTCTTTTGTTTATCTTTTTTACAAGGCAAATATTTGTAATAAAAATAATATAAAGTAAGCATTGTATACTTTGTATTGTGTTGTAATTGAAATCAGTATCTTTGAAAAGGTAGAAAACATCCAAAAATATTTAAATAAATGGTATTTTATTATTTTATAGTGCTATTAAAACTTCAATTAATAATGATTAATTTTTAATCACTTAACAGCCCTAGTTTTAATCCTTCCTCACAGCAGCCTGGAAATCTGAGCAATTAATTAGGACAATAAAAAAGGAAAGGAAAAATAAATTAAAAAACCCAAAACTGTGCTGTTACTTGCAGTCAATGTCCTGTAAGGATAGATGTCGTAAGTGGGTGACCAGTTCCTACGGTACACCCAAACACACAAACCAGATTGGTTTGATCTGCAGGTGCTTAAGTCCTATGCAGATGGAAATCACTTTCACAGGCATCAACAACCCCTGCAATGGGCCATAAGAGAGCCCGGCACTGGCGTAATCCCTAGATGAGAGTTTGGGGAGTAAATGTAAACTCCTGGGCATGTTACCATAATATTGCTGTATTTGGCATATTGAAAAATAAAATAAAAATTACTTCTTTTTCCAATGCTTCATTTTCTTCATCCACATATTTACCTCAATTTTAGTAATAATAAATGACAACTATACAAAGGTTCTAGGTGCTGTAAAACCTAAGCAGTAATACAACAAAATTCCAGAAATTAAGTACGAACACAGTTAAAAGAAGTTACCTTACTCTTGTACTTCTGATGGCCCAGCCGGAACTTCACATAGGGATCACTCAATCCATTTGCATCCATGGCCTTCAGTTCACATCCCTCTATCAAAGTGATACTGACTATTCCTCTCCAGAGCTGAGATTTTCTGTGCATGTCTGACAGGCGTAAACTCTGGGGCTGAAACTTCAGGTTAAAGAAAAAACAGATTCAGTTAAAATATGCAAACATTTCTTTTGTAATTTATTCTTCCAGCATTTATTGAAACATAAGGGAAACAAACTTTTCAAACTATCGGAAGATTTTTGGGGCTTTTTTATAAATCAAATACAGGGCCAAATACACAAGTAAAATAACCTCTCTACCCCTACTCAAGATCCTCCTCTTTATTCATCAAAGGATCGCATTAGCTCTTTTGGCCACAGCATCACATCGGGAACTTGTGTTCAACTGATTATCCACCACTACCCACAAATCTTTTTTTGGAGTCACTGCTTTCCAGGATATAATCTCCTCCCCCGGCTATAATTATGCTGCAATTAAATAAATATTTTAAGATCTGATGAAGAGGAATTATATGAACGAGTGAACTGAAAAAGGAATGCCAAAAATATTATGGGAGATGAAACCTTGATTACAATAGTGCAAAGCACTATGTGAAGCAGGAAGGGGCGGAAAAAAAGAGGACTACAGAAGAGGAGGGAAATAAAGTTCAGAATGACTGTGTAAATGACAACAATCTGCAGTCCCTAAAATGATTCTTATACCCACAAACACTTGACTATTATGCAAAAACACCGGGGTGGGGGGGCAATCTTACAGAGGCACCATTTTATATTCTCAGCAGACATCCCTTTGTTGATGTCTATGTAGGTCACTTCCTAATTTGACCATTACTTGATATTTAGAAACAAAACAAAAAATTAAAAGCTTAATTAAACTTTTAAGTACAACTACTAGTGGATCTACTAGCCACATGTGCCAAAAGGGAATTTAGAGAACAGCCTCACTGGTTGTGGAAAAATCCTTGTATCCTTTTTAAAACATAGCTCCTGATTACAAAATGTTCTCTCAAATTTGTTCTTGATATCTTGTTTTCTCTCAGAAATTCTGACACAGACGAAGAGTCCTTATTTGCAGTAGTTTGATATGATTGGCTATCCATAATTTAACCTGACATTTCAAGATTCAGTAAAAGAAGCATGCCACAAAGTGTACATGCATCAAAGGAAATATTTCCACTGTCAGAATTCCCTCCTGCCTACTTGTAGTATTATATAATTCTGAAGACTTCTCTGCCATCTTAATGATAATTCCCATTCTGATTTACAAAGCACATCACCACATCAAGTAGTTCTAGAATTAGGGTCAACAATAAAGGACAGTCATTATATAGTCTTTGTCTTCTATCCAGTACAATACAACAGTATAGTGTAAATGTCAGAGAGAAATTAGCTGTGTTTGAATATTTCAGTTAGTGATGTAACTGCTCTTTTCACACGTGTTACAAATATTGCAGAAAGTTAGTATGTTTTCACCAAAGTGAGTCTATTGACTAAGTTTAGTGCATGTTCAATCTCTGCAAAGAGAAAATGGAATTAAACTTCAACATATATTTGTGCGTTTTGGTAACATCAATAGTGCTCTTCCATTCAAGAATTCCAGGACTGGACTAAAGTGATTATCAAAACCATGTGGACACTTGTACTTAAACCCATCTGAACTTGTGAAACAGAGAGTGAACACTGAAAACGTTAACATTTACACAGAAATATTACTTACCTGTTTTGATAATTAACCAGATAGGCTCTCTTCTTCCACTCACATTTAACACAAATATAAGCCCTACTGAATTTCTTGTTGTCTTTTTAAATATTAGTGTGGTAGCCACTATTCTCAAGCGTTTTGCTCTGCTATTGATTCTTACCTGCTATCATCCCAGTAATTTTTCTGTAAACATCATTTATTGCTAACAAATTGACATCTAGATGTGGATATTTTATGAAAGTGAAAATTCTCATACTTTACAGATTAAAGTACTTTTAAAAATTATCATTCCCCTCCCACTTCCAAATTATACTAAATTATTATTGCAACATATTAATCATTTTCTGAATTAAGAAATATCACACAAATCAGTGTTTTTGTTTGCTTCCATAATCTTAAAAATATAATGTGCTATTTCCCATTTTTATTCTCAGCTCATGAAGCCTCATGCAACACTGGAAGCTGTGCCTTCATTCTAATAAGGGAAACCATTTGACAATGCTGCCAACATTGGGAAAAAGTAATCAGTGACTACACACTTAAACATCTTGAATCAGGCATAAAATTATCACCTCATCCAGCCACCAGTTTCAGCCTTTCACTTTGTACAAACTTAGACTTGTTCCGGAAGTGCACGCAACATTTTAAAAAAATCAATAAGATGGGCAAAGCAAATGTTGCATTGTTACCGCAAATACTTTTTATAAATTATAATACATGAAAATGTATATTTTAGACAACATACACAATCCTGTCACTAAGTTCTGACACAAACTGTGGCTGTAATGCAAGTTGAAATTAAGTGCATAATTTAATGTTGTAAATGGAAAGGAAAATAAATATTTAGGAACAACATTCGTAAATATTCATCCTTCTTTTGGCAATAAATGTCATAACTATTTTACCACAATTTGTAGGTCTGTTGAATCAAAAGTAATTTCCAAACACACACTGCAGCATGCCAAAATATTTTTACTGGGATGCTGCTAATTAAAATAAAAACTTGCTATAATTCAAAATATTTCTAGCTGAAGTGATGGAGAATGGTCTTCAGTCTCTTTTTTATTATACCAGCTTTGTATACTGTAGTACTAACATGATAGATAATATTCTTAATGGACCACTACCAGAGCTCAACAACTTTTCCTTGGCAACTGAAGGTGAAGGAGGGAAGATTTTTTTGAACCCATAAAGTTTGCTACTTCAAACTACAGACTGGAACTAAAAAATTATACTGACTACAGACCTAATTAAGAGCAAAGGCCTTCTTTTAGAAGACAATTTCCTATCTTCACATTTTCCCCTAAATTTTACCAGTACACCATGACATGACAGAGAAGAGCTGATAATTGTTAAATAACTACTTTTTTCCATTATGTTTGACTAAACGTGCAAGATAATCTGTTACTGCACCTTTCCTTAAATTAAGGCACTTAGAGGGTTTTACTGATGTGTTTTAATGTGTCATTAATGTATCAAATTTAACTATGCCCTCCAGATTTAAGGCCCAATCCTGCTTCAGTTGACGTCAATGGGAATTCTGCTATTGATTTCAATGGGAGAAGAGCAGGCCATTACTGAGATGAAAATAATTTTCAGGTTAAATGAACAATATTCCCTTCCAGGGCCTTATTTTGGCAAGTTTTTGCTATAAGGTATTGTCTTGCATTAAAATTCCTCTGCCAAACTGATGATGATAAGAGTCTTACATAAAAAAGCATCAGCAGCTGGATTCTTTTCTTGGCATGCAAACTGTGCTTAATTGCACTTAGCATGTTAATTAGACACTCATGAGAGTGCAAAGTGCAAGTGGTATGTATAGATGTAAAATAAAGCTGTTTATGGAAAGACAGAATGATGTCACTGATCACAGCAAGCATTGGTTGGTTTTCCATCAGAAATGCTGATTCAATGAAATCAAAACATTCCATGGGAATGTGCAGATTCAGTCAAAACTTTTGATGAAAATCAGGCAGATAGGCAGGTTTTCTGCCTGTTTGTCTGCCTGCCTCCTAGGACTCCCCTGCTCCTCAGCAACCTGTCAGACAGGTTGCTGGGGAGTCAAGGTCCCAGGGCTTGCAAACCCTCAGCTCCTTGGCCGCTTACATGATGGGTTACCAGAGAGCCCAGGCTTCTTAGCGTCCCAACTACCTAAGCAGTATGACTCTCCCTGAGGAGTTGGGTAGCCCCTGGGAGCAGGATGAAAAATTCTGTTTTGGCTCTCGAAAAACAGATTTTTTTTTTTTTAGAATTTAGCTCCCATGAAAATTTTCGAATATTTGAATTTTTCTTCTGATTTGCGATTAATATTTTCCCCCCAATTTTTCCCAATGGCAGTTATATTGTGTTTTCCATCCAGCTCTACTCATCATATTGGACAGCCAGTACCTTCAGTGGACTCCTCAAGAATTTGCCAAAAACTACTCACATGTTCAAAGTTAGGCACTTGCTTAATCACTTGAGGGTACGTCTACACTACAAGAGGCAGTGCAGCTACACCACCATAGCACTGTAGTGTAGATGCTTGCTACAGAGATGGAAGGGGTTCCTCCATCTCTGTAAAAAGAAAAGGAGTACTTGTGGCACCTTAGAGTCTAAGGTGCCACAAGTACTCCTTTTCTTTTTGCGAATACAGACTAACACGGCTGTTACTCTGAAATCCATCTCTGTAGTAAATCCATCCCTTGGAAAGGCAATAGCCAGGTTGATAGAAGAATTCCACAGTAGCTGCATCCCCTGTATTGGTTAGGTTGACCTAACTACATTGCAGAGGGCATACAATTTTTCACAGCCTCCGGTGACATAACCAGGTCAGCTTAAGTTTTAGGTGTGTACCAGTCCTTAGTCAGGGCCTTTAAGAATGTTTGTAATATTATAAAGTAGAAGTCATTATCAAGTCAACATCTGGCAACTGTTATAAGTTACCACAGACATATCCTATTCAAAGCTTAAAGAAAAACTGTGGTAATCGCATAACATTGTATTGTTAGTGCTGAAAGATTCAGACTTTTTAATGGTAAACACAAGTTTGACTTCTATAATGGTTGTTGATAAACAAATATTCTAGTTTACCCACATCTGGATATGTAACCTGGTGCAGACATTGCACACTGCATGTAAGGCAACACTATCATTTGCCAGAATTAAACTGAGACCTTCTCAGTTGTTTGTTAGGAGGCTTAGAATCATAGAATATCAGGGTTGGAAGGGACCTCAGGAGGTCATCTAGTCCAACCCCCTGCTCAAAGCAGGACCAATCCCCAATTAAATCATCCCAGCCAGGGCTTTGTCAAGCCTGACCTTAAAAACTTCTAAGGAAGGAGATTCTACCACCTCCCTAGGTAACGCATTCCAGTGTTTCACCAACCTCCTAGTGAAAAAGTTTTTCCTAATATCCAACCTAAACCTCCCCCACTGCAACTTGAGACCATTACTCCTTGTCCTGTCATCTTCTACCACTGAGAATAGTCTAGAACCATCCTCTTTGGAACCACCTCTCAGGTAGTTGAAAGCAGCTATCTTTAGCAGCTTACTTTAGATACTGATGTTAATCATTCCTATACCAGTGCTTCTTAAGCAAAACTAGCAGAAAGGGTGGACATACTGTATTTGCATAAAACCAGCCCATTTTCTGACTCCAGCATAGGAGGATTTAGACCACAGTTCCAATAGCAATGAATTGCACTTCTCTCTCACTTCCAACATCCAGGATGACTATTTTGCTTATTTCTAAATCATTACAACTCCCTGCACACAGTCAGTTATTTGAATTCCATGAACTGTCAGTTAACCATAGTGGATATGGAAATTAGAATCATAGGACTGTAAGGGACCTCGAGAGGTCGTCTAGTCCAGTCCCCAGCACTCATGGCAGGACTAAGTATTATGTAGACCATCCCTGACAGGTGTTTGTCTAACAGTTGTTCTTATGCTGGGTTATGTGCTTTATCCTTACACTGGTCCAATCATTTTGGGTCTGTAACCTGCATGTGAGGTAGGGTCCCCTGCTGGTCATGCCAGAGGCAGAAAGAATAAAATATATTTTAACAGTCATATGTGGGCCCAGCCTGGAGGTCCCTTTCAGAGAGTTTTTCAAAGCATTCTATGACTAGTAAATTGGTGAACTTCAGCAAGAATAAACGGAATAGCTTTATGTCAGATATCTTCTCAGTTGAGAAGCTAATTGGATATATTTGGATTTACTTTACAATATTGTAAATCCAACTGTAGAAAACGTATTCATACACAAAGGAATAAGGAGGGATAGTTCCCTGGACATGCCTTTCTCAGAGAAGAGAAATCGACAGATCAGTCAACATTTTCCATTCTCTATTGAGTTGGCGTGCCCAATGACTAAATTATTTGGTGCAGACAGTAGTAAAAATACAAGAGAGGAGAACAGTAAATGAATACTAACAGACAAAAAAAGAGACTATATTGTCAGGATTAAGGCAGAACCATGGCTTGGAGCATCATATTCCTGAAAAATTCTGTGTAGGGCAGCTTGTATGGTCAGCTTTCATGTTTGGATGTTGCCCCATGTTGCCACTTTGCATACTATCTTTCCTGGACATGCTGGCCTTCTCTACTAAGAATGTGGCCATCCATCTAGGACTGGGCTTTGGGTCCCTAAAGTGGGATTAAATCCCTGATTTTGTAAATTGAATTCACTCAATTTTATATCTGGTAGAAATGACCTTTTGACCTCTGTCAAAGATGAAAGTAGAGAAAAATCAGTTTAGACTTCTTGAATCCTGTTTAAGGACAAAATGGCAAGAATAAAATATTGTGAAATGGAAAATTCCCTTATAAATTGACTCCTCTGTGTCAGCAATGCCATGAAAAATGCAGCAGTAAGTTTCCAGCTAGATTGCTCCCAGCTCTGAGACTGTGTGTGGACATAACTGCTGCTGGGACATCTAGCATAATAGTAAGAAAATAAAGTGACATCGTACATAGCCTGGACTAGATTCTCAATGGGTGTAAATGATTAGTGGGCCTGTGAATGCCTGCAGTATAGCACTGAGTTTCCTGGGTGGATTCACCTATTCTGCAGTTTAAGGAATTTGAATATTTGAAGCTGAGTGATGAGGGACTACTCCCCTGGAGTACAAAAGTTTGATACAAGAAGATATATGTCCCATGAGGGTACTGACTTTAACACCAAGAGAGAACTTCTTGTAGGAAAAGGTGGAGCACTATCTTGTGGTCCACATTTTTTCCAGAACATCAGTAAATTCAAAAGTTTTATGTATTGCTCAGGTATCCTGGCCCCACTGAAGTCAGTGAGAAAGGATTTTACCCCAAAAGCACATTCATCACTTACTTTGATAGACAGGGAATTGGTAAAATGCATAAAATAGCACAGAAGGCCACTAAAGATAGCGCATTCATTACTGCTTTTTAGTCTGTCTCTCAGTAAAAGAATAGTAATATCTTGCAATTTGATGATATTGCTGAAAAATCTATATTCAGATGTTGGAACCTTAAAGCAATCTCTTGAAACACTGCCTGGTTCAGAGATCATCCCACTGAAAGATGTTTTCCAACTGAGTCGATCTACTTTTATGTTTAGGGGGGCCCTTTATGTGAGTGGTGCTCAGGAACACAAAGTGTAAATCTATCTACTGAAAAAGCGACACAGGCTTCCAGTCTGTCCCCATCTCCACATCAGACCCTTCCTCACTCTCTGCCCTGTCCTTAAGAAATTGTCCTACTCTCCAAAGATCATTTTTATACTTTTTCTCACTTCTGATTCTCCCACCTGTGGTTACAAGCCAGACTGTTGGACTCCACCCAGTCAGAGGTAAAACTTCAAAAGCAAATTACACTTGCATTGTCCTTCAAGGGCTGGTAAACAGGCTAGATGAAGCTCTCGACCCCCTTCTTGCATAGATAAAAGCAACTTCAGCTTGAATTAACCCCTTGTATTCATATAGCAAAAACTACCATAACAAACAAATGGATGGGACATATAATATTCATAAAGTATTACGGGCATCCCCATATCCTTCATGAGAGTGGACTGCATTTTTAACTAAAATACAGCTTTGTTAAAGAAATAATCATGAGGAAAGCCTTTAGCTTTTCCAAGTCTACACAAAGAAAAAAAATCCCAACCAATTGCTGAATGCAGGTAAAATTACATCATCTGTTTTTTAATAATAAACTTGGATCTTAAATGTGTACATTACATCTCGCAGTGAGAGTAGTGTCTGTAAAGTTAGCAATTATTAGTGTGAGTAAACACTAATAATCTAACATTTTGCAACAGAAACTCTTTTTTTTTTTTTTTTTTTTGCAGATTTTTATCCCCTTCCTGTTTCTTATTATGATCAGATGATGTTTGGTTTTGGGCAGATAACACATTTGCTCTGAATGACATATAAATCAATACTGAAGTTCATTTACTGTTTCACTGGCCACAAGCTTACTATTTATCCTTTTGATTTCAAAACTAAACACAACACATTTTCACATTATGTGAGTGCCAGAAGTAATAAGATTTCATTTGGGGGAAAAAAAAGCCTATTATTGGCAGTATAGCTGAGAAAGAAAAAAACCTCATCAACGGAAATCAAGACGAGGAAAATAGTGAGTGGGTACTTAAGCAATGGGAATGCCGCATCTTGTACAAAAAGGATAAATACTACATTAAAAAAAAAAACAATGCTACTCATTTCTCTCTATGATTATTACTTCCTTTGGGCTCAATAATACAGAGGAGATATTTTTAATTCTTTCCAGATAGCATTGCACTGTATAGGAGTATAAAAAGTTATAAAGGCAAAGGATTAAGAGATGCAAATGAGACACTCATTGATCGTCGGACAACAGTTTACTAAGGGCCTCGGACGTCATCTTCCCTTTGGATGGAGAAGGACTGGAAATGAATCTATTTTTCCAATACATTTTCATAACCAACCAATTCAAGTTGATGTTCTTTGTTCATGAAAGTTCTAGTTATATTAATAGTTGTATCACAGTATTTTGTGCTGGAAAGAACTTGAAAAGCTATTATTGTTCATTTTACCACATAGACATAGTGCTGACTCTCATAAGTACAAATTATTACAATTAATTACTGAAAAACTATTTTTAGAATGTTTTAGGGAGTTTATAAAAGCAATTCATACCCCACAATCTGTAAAGCCAGATTCCCTTACTATAGGTGCAACTATAAAGACCTTGGAGGGTTAAAAATGTACTTAATACATTTTAGATACACCTAAAAGTTATCTCTAATAGCTTTTCTAACAAATCATATCATGATCTTAGGGTCTGATATCTCAAGCTCCTAGGTCCACAAATAAGTACTGTGTCCCACTGAAGAGGGGGTGGAGCAGAAGATTTCCCTCCGACACAATAATATAAAGTATCTATTTCCAGACATTCCTTAAACCTCAGTGATACTTCATTTAATACTGATCCATCCCGCATCTCAGATTATTGCAATTTTTGGAAGAAATTCTATATTTGTGAAGACAAGAAAACATCTTTAGTACAGGTTGCTTTTTTTAATTTAAAAAGGCAGCTGTTTGAAGTTGCTCAGAGGTTTGCAATTGTAGAAATAGTACTGGTGAAGATGGATTAATGGGCAAAGTGCAAGTGAAATGGCCTAAGATGCACAATAAATGCAGTTTATCACATGGATATGCAATTTATCACCTGACTATCACCATCATATATGTGTTAGAAGCACCTCTATGTATATGAACTCCAGTGAATCTGGCTTCAGTGAATTATAGATACATTAATACAATATTTAAATTAATACATTCTGTATGTACCAAACCTTTTTATATGCCTATCAGTGAGAGCGCAACTGTTAAATGAAATTGCTGTTAAATGACTCTAACATGAAAGTGAATATAAAACAAATCATATAGGTAGGACATTTTTGAGAATTCTTAACTATGATATCAAGGATTTTGGATTATCAAGGCTGCCAGCTGCTCATTGTCAAATGCAGATAAAGCATGAGAAATTGCTTTTCAAACTAGGGAAGTTCCACTTGAATGAAGGTACTACAACACTGGAAGTTAAAGCTTCATTTGCAGGATACATAAACCAATGTGTTTCACCAGCCCCACAACAACATTTCGTTAGCACTTCAGAAGAACTCCAATCCGAGTTCCCTGTGTATTATGGAAATTGCTGAAAATGCTTAAATTAATAATCATATTTCCATAGCATCTTCCATCTAAGAAGCTCAATGTTTTGTATAAACATCAATGAATTATTGTTCATCACACTACTGTGAGATAATTACCTATCATCTTCATTTTACAGATTTGGAAAAGAAGAAAGAGAGGATAAGTGGCCTGCTTAAGCTTACATAGGAAGTTTATATGAGCGCCAGGAACAGAACCCAGGAACTCGCAAACCTAGTTCTGTACTTTAAATATGATTAAATGATAAAAATATTGATTTAAGCATTTTCCATTGAGTATGTAATATACAATTGCCCTCTGCAATGACACAATAGTTAAGTTTTTTTATATACTAGAAAAGTAAACCACGTTTTTTTTAAAAAATAAGACTCACCCTTGGATGGCTAATATGTTTTAAGGAATTTAGAGGATAAATAGCTAATCTCAAAATCAGATTTTGCAGTCAATTTCAAATCTTGGAGCTGTTTTCCTACTTTTTTTAAAGTTACATAAATAAAGAGGAATACAACTCAAAAGCAGTACCTATACTATACACAGCATATGCTTAATCAGAAAGCATACTGTACTTCTGTGGTATCAGTTCCTAAAAAAAGCAACAAAAACTTTTTAAAGTGTGCACTAACTTTACAGAAACATGCACAGAAAATACGTAAAACTTAAACTTTGTTTGGTGTTGGTGATCTCAGTCAAAGTCTTAGTAGCCAGATGTGTACATTGCATACACAACCATAACTGGCTTACACTATGGTGGAGAGTGCTAGCAGAAAAGCCAACATCTGAACTGGCTTTGAGATAGGCCTATTCAGCTACCATTTGTTACTCCCTGACCTGGTCCCTCAAAATAACAGTTGAGGCTCATTGTTGGAGTGGGGGTACAGTAGGAAAACTTGACTACTCTTGCTTATCCTGTGTCTGTCCTGTGGTTAGAGGATTTAATTCCTTAGAACTATCGAGATAGAAACATTATGCTTGCAAATTTCAGTCAATTTAACTATTTTTTTCTAATTTGATTTTAGGTGATATTGGGACACAGAGACCCTCACATATCTTTCAGGTTAGCGCATGAACTTTTATCTTTAGGCCCTGGTGTGTACAAAAGAAAATTTACCATACCTGATAGGTTACCAGTGTTAGGGAAAACATTGTCATGGTTGCCAGTTACATAAATAACTGGAAATGTTTGGATGGATTTGAGACAAGTTAAAAGGTTATAAAAACACACTTGAGTTGTTTCGTTATTATTGAAAAGGCTCACACAGTTGTCCCCAAAATTATATAAAAATATAACTTCAATAGAGAATAAATCCTGTGCCATGGTATGCAATACTAAGAGAAATATTTAGTATGACATATCAATCTTCTAAAAAATAATGCTAAATGACCACATGCTAAGAATTACCTTACTTGATCTTTTCCAACTCTTCCTCATTAGCATGGTCTGTAAATGAAATAAAGCATTTTAATTACCTTTCACTCTGACAGACATAGAAAAAAGGAGGCTAACTGTCTTCTAAAGGGACAATCCACATTTAATCACAGCTACTGTAGTGACAGATATTTTCCAGTGACAACTACGCAGGACTGAAATCAAGGTAACTAGAACCCTCTCTCATACTCAAGCAAACTCTTCAGATGGATTTGGTTCTCCTAATATTTTTGGAGAAATTAAGGTAATGAATGCAAAGAATGTCTAAAATTAAAAAAACTAGGGAAGTGGATAAAGCAATGAAAAAAAATCAATTATTTTAAAAGCAATTGCAATTTTTGACTGATCACTTGAGTAATAAGCTTTGAATTTTAGGAACACATGCTCCAATACTTTAGAGTACTCTAGCTCCTTTGCACAGCAGATACAGCCACAGGTGGATACCTCCTGCATAATGGCATCCTTGTGTGGTGTGCAGCCACTATAGAATCTTTAATACTACCCTCCTATTAGCAAAGTGGTCAGGGAAAAGGTGTGTGACTGGGGCTCCCACGTGTCTGGCTAATCCCTGGCCACCAGTAGCAGATGGCAAAAGATACAGCAGCCTTTAGTTTGATCTTCATTGCTCCAGGCTAGTGCCTGTTGACCCTAGGATCAGGTGAACACAAAGGCTGCTTAAAGACGTTGTTCTCTGCCCATCTCCAGACTTGCACCAAGCACTCCTTGACTGCTCAAGAGACTTTGGTCAATTGAAATTTTTTCTGATTTTATTTTCTGCTGATAAGAAATTAGAGCATTCTCAAAATTTTGTTGCTATGCTATGAAGCACTGATCACTTTCTGCCTTTTTTATAGTTAAATTTTATACACAGCACTGAGAAGCAAGATGTTTTATAAGGTGTCAAGTGTCTAGCCAGGATGTTGTATACTAAAACTGCTAAAGAATTGAAGGTCTCCAAAAACCTTTTATTATTGGCACACTACACTTTCTGGCATTCATCTTACAAAATTATGATATTTGTTCTGACTCCTTTTTAAAAGGAGCGGCCCACATGAGATTACCTGAATAATTTGTCAAAATTTAGCATTCCCAGGAATCATTCACTGTCATTTCTGAGGGAGGAACGAGCATGGACACAAATTCTTAATCACTGAACAGAATAGATTCTACTGGTCAGGATGCAGGGGGACAATTTAGCTGAGTTCCAACTGCCACATCAAGCATTTTACTTGAGCAATTAAGTTGTGTACCTTATATTCATAAAAAGGTTAATGTTATTTTAGCAATGTAAGTTTTCATTTAGTGTGAACAAATAAAATGGCATTAAGTTCCACTGAAACTTTCTTTGTCCCTTGCAAAATAAGCAAATTGTGCACTATGCTTAATTTTAGTCACTTTCTTTTTCAGGTGGTCTGAAAAGATATTTAAAATATGAGATTTCACAGTCAGGAAATAAAAATACTGCATGGAGGAAAAAAATGTGGAGGGGGAGAAAGATGTATGTTAGTGATAATCTTAAAATAAATCATGAGACTTTTCCATACCCAAAATAAAACTTTAACTGGAAAATTGGAAAAAAATGGTTAACCCATTTGTATTTATTTAAGCTGCAAAGCATAGTTTAAACCTAAAGGGCCAAATTTTGTCCTCAATAAATAATGTTCAAATCTTAGCAAGTACTTTTCATCCACAGATGTCAAAGGGCTTTACAATGTTAGGTAAGCATCATTACCTTTATTTTTACAAATAGGAAAACTGGGGCATACAGAAATTAAGTAACTTGACTAAGGTCACACTCTGAGTCAACCGCAGAGCCAAGTCGAGAACTCAGATTTCCTGAGTCCTATTTACTGTACCACACTGCCACACACTGAATTCAGTGTGTTTTGGATAACAGCCTACGTGAGGAGACAATTGGCCCCCACGGCTAAATCAGATAGAAATCTAATACTATTTCATCTCTGAGAACTTTATTTTGTATTCTAGCTACAGAAACGCATGATTGTATGTTTGAGCTTATCAATATTAACACAGGCTGTTGCAGTATAAATTTAAAGTTGTAGCAATAACAATCTAATCAACTTTGCTTAGTAGTCAATGAAATAAATGCATAAAACACAAAAGCACAAAACAGAAGCACAAAACAGACTGATAGATGAACTGCAGGAAATGGTATCATTTGAAAACATTCCATGACCTGAATCCATTCCATTCTTTCATTCTCTTTTTCTGTGATATTATTAACCTTTAGGCAGATACATAAATACATAACAGAATTCAAGGGGACAAACAAATCAACTACATTTTAACAATGGGTATATTTTTTCTAAAATCAAACTAAGATTATGCATAATCATTTGGGATAAACCACTTCAGAAACAAATCAGTACCACAGGTTTTATTTGCATTCATCAGTAACATCCTTGTAACATTTGTATATTTGAGGATTTTTAGCTTTTATTTTATTTTTAATCTTCTAACATTAGCCAAGCAGTTTATAGTTCTAGAAAATATAATGGAACATGCAGTTACTTTGTAAATTCTCCAATGATGAAATCTGTGCATTGAACTTTGCTAGAGAAAGAGCTAGAAAAATTTCATGCATGCACAATAGCACAAATGACCATGATACAGGACACAAGTTTACAAGAGGCACACCAATATGCTTTTTAAATCAGTATGCATGCAGTTGTAAATTATATATATGCCATGCTTTACATTACACTTTACAAAACAACTATTTATCATAAACAAATGCAGTGAGTTAAAAAACCAAACAAGCTTTATTTAAACATGACAGATAATTTTAAAGCTAATTTTAGGCCTCATTTTTTCTAATTAGATTTTTATATGTAGCAATTAATAGTGTAAAATCATTCATACACTACTGCTTAATTTTTTGTAATTAGAAATACCATTTTTCTAGTGCTTCTCATATTTTATTTTTCTCAACTCTTCTTTTGCTTGCATTGATTATTCAAAACTGCCAGTCTACACAACAAATGATTCAAACTGCATTATTCATGTAAGCAAAGGACTGTGTTAGCATCACATAGCAAATACACAAGATTTTTTGATTTAGAATTGTTGGAACTAGTGCAACTAATACATAATTAGGATCCATTTCTGGAAAGCAACTCAAGAAAAATAGTTTTTATAGTTAAAATTGCCCTAAAATGATAGAACTACAATTTTTATTCATGATATTTTAATATTTTAATAATGCATTGTGAATGTGCTTATACCAATATTGTACTGAATCTCCTTTAAGCTAAGGTCTCTTCTTTCACTAGAAGAAATATTGGAAATGTAGAATATTTAGCATAACTTTACACAATTTATATCATCTCACTTTTCCCAGTACCTAATATGCTTTCACGGATTTTCTGTATTTTAGAAAGTGACATGTTTTTATGTGAGGAAACTGGATACATCAGCTGCAGATCTGAAGGAAGATCCTCTCACCAGTCAGTATTTTGAACATTGTATCCCGTCAGAGCTTCTCTCAAGCAGATAAACCAGAGAGAGTGCTCGATAGCATTGGAGAGCTGAGCGAGTGTGTGCAAGACTGGGTGTGGCTCACCTCTCTTTTGGATATTTCTAAGTGACAAAGGCTGGGCACCTTTGTAGTCAAATGCCTACTATTCTTGAATCAATACTGTTTGATGTTTTCAGTGTTCCACATTTGGTATCACACATCTGTTAGCACAGATAAGAATATACAACATGACTAAACATATTTTCATCATCTGAGGGACTAACTCCAAACCTCCAAAACAGTCTTTCCCTACAACACAGAACCAAAACACCTCAACATTTCACAAATGGGAGAAAAGGATGTGGCTCCCTCCAATATTGAGTCACATTACTCTTGATAGACCATCAAAAGTTAACACTTGAAGCCTTACCTTCTTTCGAAACACTATAGTTAAATATTTAACTGCCATGATACTCCAAATCCTTTTGGTTTGGGGACCAAAAGATCATATCAGACTTTGTAATCTGCATCACAAATGCATCAAACAATATTATAGTTCACAGGTTCATAACTACTGGTAATGTTTGTTCAGGAAGGGCTGAAGAGAGGAACAGAATCCTTGCAGGAAGCATGAGTACCAGGACTAATCTCCACAGCTGAATGATGGTGTAAAAGTTGCAGAGCTCTTAGTGCACTATCCTCAGGTCAGTAGCATAGGGATACCCTACCCTTTGAACCTAAGGATGTTTCTGAACTTATGACATCCTAAAAAACAGTACACCTCTACCCTGATATAACGCTGTCCTCGGGAGCCAAAAAATCTTACTACATTATAGGTGAAACCATGTTATATCAAACTTGCTTTGATCCACCGGAGCATGCAGTCCTGCCCCACCGGAGCGCTGCTTTACTGTGTTATATCCGAATTCGTGTTATATAGGGTTGCGCTATATCAGGGTAGAGGTGTACTTCTATCTCCAGTATTTATAACTATTAAACCATGTTTGGCGATGCTCCAAAAATTTCAGTCCTATTCCAAAGTACACCTTAATTAAGAAGTATACTGTACCAATACAGATGGCAGAGTAAAAAGGAAAATTATTTACTCAAACACTACAGACCATCCACTCTCATTACTTACTCTTGGAGTGTTATTTGAATAATTATTTTATAAGGACCACATTTTGCCTATGAAGTTGCATAGGAATAGCTAAGGGAAAGGTTTTGCCTTATATCTCTAATATAATTAACTGTCTCTTGAATCTCATGTACGTTAAATTCCCTGAAAACTACTCTCACTATTACAAGACCTTTTAAAAGAATGCCCTAGCATGATGGTTTAATTGGAATGAAATACGATTTTTTTAAAATCTCTATGTATAAATAAAATAAATGAGTAAATAATGTGGAAGCAGAACACAAGATATATTGCATCTTGAATCTTTAAATAATTGACTCATTCTTATGAACCAACTCAGTGTTAAGTTGGTAGGTCTTCTTTCCTTCACAATGACACAAACTCTTTTAATGTAACTTTGCTAGAACCTTACTCCAATATGCATAGCCTGGCATGCTATTTTTTAATAAGAAATTCCATCCTCAAATTACAAAGTAGAATAATGAAGGTCTCAGACCCTCTTCAAAATGGGACGTCTCAGGCGATCACAGTTTGAATGGAAGAATAAAATTGTTCCTTTTGCTAAAATGATATATAGAAAGTAAATGGAGTTGAAGATCTAACATAACAGCATGTCTTCCTGTTGCTACCATCATAATCCATGGAATCTGGAAGAGGCTGCAAGCCAGCCAACCTGTGCACTCCTGTCCTTTCTCACATTCAATTTCTATCCCATATGGTAAAGATCCTGTTGAGGGGCAGGAATGAAGAAGACATGCTGTTGTTATGAGGTAATTATCAGTATATTTAGATTTCACTGTGTAATGGATTGTCATTCTTCCTGAATAGTGACTAGCACAATATATGTCTGTGTTTAAGTATGTGTGTTAAAAAAAAATCTGTAGAATGTTACTTTCTACATCAGAAGTTTTCCTTACAAAAAAGTAATATTCTTCTGACTGTTAAACCAATGTTAAAGTAGAATAATTCCAATTTCACAAGTTAGGTCACTTTGAGCAACAGGTTTGTTGCCAAATAGCTCAGTAATGCCTGCTTTAATGACCAAATTTAATCTCGGATATGTTTTACAATTTATTATCAGAAATACTTGTCAATGATGCAAATGTGTAGGATATTGTGCTGAGCAAAATGGATGAAGCTGTTGTTTAAAAGAGACATTGCACTTCCATTTTTTGAATATACGCATAATAGGTTTGTCTTTTTTTCAAGCAACTCTTACAGAATGTCATGAGGGAACTTACTGGTGGGAGAATTGTTTTCAGAACTCTAACTCTACAGCATTCCAAGTACCAGTCATACACATTCATGTACTGGTGGTTTAATTATAGCTGGAGGAAAAATGAAAAACAATGTTTCAGTCCTCCCCAGCCTTCCCTAAGTACATAGTAGTTGTATGACACTCCAACAAGACTATGTACTACAGTCCTGTTTTATACAGGGTAAAGTACAGTCTGCGAAAGACCATGGAGACAAACTTTTTTTCTGTTCTACCTACTGTTAAACCACTTAGCTTGGTTTACTTGACCTTTGATGCTTGGTTCAGGTAGTAAGACTTATGTTTGATCATTGGTTGTGGTGGGCGGATTTTACATTCCCTATTGAACACCCAGAAGATTAAAAGGATTTTTTTCAATTTTGGTGTTTAGGAGTGAGTACTAAATATTTCTTGAAATCTATTTCACATAAAATCTATTTATAATTCAGAGCAATAAAAGACAAATATGTCAACCCAAATTCCATGAACCATTGGGCATGTTCTTACATGGTCCCACTGAGAGGGGGAATGGAAAAGGCAGTGGGGAGGATTTCCCATCATACAGTGGGTCTTAAAACTCATCTCACTATATAACTTGTCAAGAGGCTGATGCTGCTTTCCAGAAGGGATTCTCTCTACTTCCTTTGTGAAATTCTAGGGGTAGACTCAGGTTTCCCATTAATTTGAATAGAGGAGTTCTTCATGAGATTACAACAATTTTCTGCCCGTGTGGGACCAAAAACGTGTGTTGGAGGAAAGAGAATCCATGTTGATTTACAGGCACTGTTCAAACTGTAGTTAATTTCTAAATTTCTAATTTAGTTCAATTTCTAATGTAAATTGGCCAGAGCGGTTGCAACTCAAAAGTCAACAGGAGAAAGGATCCAAGCTAAATGCTGAATTTACATTAACAGGGCATTTGGAAAAACAAAAGGATAACATTTTCAAAATCACCTAAGTGTCTTAGACTCAAAACTCAATAAGACATACACTTTCAGAAATTTTACACAAAAGATCAAATGTAATGACATAGGTAATAATAAATAGGTCCACTAAAATATGAAATTGGCAAATCCTGTAGGAAAGCTCAAGTTTTCTGCATCTAATGGCCCAAATGCCCACATAATGTCAACATTTTCCAGTGTTTTAAAGTGCCCATTTTGATGTTACTGCTGTATCCTATGATTCTATGAAATGTCATCCTTTGAATGAAAAGCGATAGCTTTGCAGTCAGCATAAATAAATAATAGCAAATATGCTCAGGAATAAAATTTGACACAATATAAATATTAATTCTTCATTACTTAACTTTCTCATATTTTTAAAAGCTACAGTTGCATCCATGTTCTGTATTGTAAACTAAATAAAATTGTCTCTCTTTATAGATTTTACCTGAAAATGAGAGAGAACTAGTTTATGAAGCTGTGAATCAGATTTAATATGTTGCAGATTTCACAGATTCTTTCTTGAAGCAAATAGTTACCTGGTAAAAGCTTGACTTAATGAAAATCCATCCTGACCAAAAAAATGTTTAAGTTATTTAATGCATTTATTTTTGTTCTTCTCCCAATCTCTGAAACCTTGTTCTTGACCATCATCTTTATGCCATGCCCTTGTCTTTTTTATGGCATGATGGAGAAGTAAATTACAGTAAGTGCAGAAAAGAAATGGTCATTTCATTTATGGCACTTTACTAAGACATCAAAAAATATCCAGTGTTTCCACAACTAAATGCCAAGAAGCAGAAATTCTAATTATTACAAGTTTCCCTCTTCATTCCAACACTGGAATATGGTTGAAATGTTGACACTGCAGCACTAGGTCCAAAATTCTTTAACAAGAAAATGGTTCATCAGTGCACTTCCATATTAATTACTAATATTCACCTGGAATTTTGTTTGAGACTGTTGTACATTTATTTTCCACCCGTATCCCTCACTATTTTCACAAGAGGATCTGATCTGAAGTAAGACACTTTCGCTCAAATGCATCATAAACAGTGATCAATAGTGTTTACTTATAACAAATTTGTTTCAAGATTGTAGTCTCCTCTTCTTATGCTACCAATCATCTGACCATGGAAGGATCACATTATCTGTGTTCTGTAAGTGAAAACATGTTAACACTTACTTTTTGAAACTTTTAAACTTACCACTTCCCTCTGTTCTTCTTTGGGAGCCAGTAGAACTGATAATAATATAGTTCCCAGATCATGGTCAGGGTAGTGAGGATCCTTCAGAGTCAAGTTGATATCTGTTGGTCTAGCAGACCAAAAGACAAACATTTATTCTGCATTTTGAGCACCAGTTTAATGACGTTTCTGAAACACCAGGCTCAACAGAATCCACATTTTATATGAAACAACTTAGAAAATCATTTTAAAAATCAATTACTTTAATGAATTTTAGTTTATATCTATTCTTAAGGACAAACCTCTAAATACAATTGTGTAAGAGCCAACCAACATGTCTCAAACCTGGATCTATAGAGCTGTCAGGCAGTGAACATCTCCATGCTGCAACCCAGAAGCAGCTATAACCAGCTCATGCCCCACTACCCATGACTTGCTGTGGACACAGACCATGGGAAGTCCTGCCTCAAGAGGTCTGCAAGGCAGCAACCTCACAGCTACTGATTAGCTCCCTGCTGTATATAAACTGAAGGGGTGTTCCAGGAAGCGTCTGGCAACAGCACGCATCTCCTGTAGCTGCCACAATCATTCCATTCATGCTCTTGAAGTCCTGGCTTCAACCTCAGCTTAATTTGAACCTTTCCTCCTGACCCAGCCACTGAAACCTGACTCAGACTCTGATCCTTGTTATCAACCCCAGCCTGGAACTTGACTATGAATTCCTCTGCTACTCTCAGCCTCAGGTTTGACCTTGGTCCCAACTGCCCTTGTCAGGATCCTGACAGTTTCACATTTCATGCTTTCTAAGCAGCTGGTACATACTGAAGTAATTCAATCTAAACTATAAAATTTATTTCAATTAAAACAGAAGAAAGCTAAATTTTAGAACAACAATAAAAATCATGGGAACAAAAATAAAATGGCTGCATCCTAAGCCATCTGTAGGTACTACAGCAAGTGTTATGTACAATGACTCAACACAGTATTATTATTAACATTAATGTTACAGCAATGCTCTAAGGCTACGTGTCCTTTGACTGTTAGCTGAAGTGGCAGAGGCTTGTTATTTTTAAGCATCTTGAAAATTCTATTTGCAATGCCACAGGTATGAGATTAGTTGACACCTCAAGGATTGTGCATGTATGACTCCATGGACTTTCACACCAGCATTGTACCTGTTTAATTCTAGTGACGTGAGATCCAAAAAAGCTGATCCAATAAAGTCATCCTGAAGTCCAAAATCATAATCAAAGACCTAAGACATACAAGAGAAGAAAGTATTTCCAGTATTAGAAAACCTTTTTTGAAACTTCCTTAATTAATAAATGTTTCTTAAGTGTCCATTTCTCAGGATGGATTTTCATCCTGTTAAAGCAGGATTACCAAGGGTTCATGCCTATCTGAGGCAAGTAAATTAAAATTTAAAGCTGGTCATTTAAAGTTCAGTGTGCCTACTTATGGAAATGTCCAAGGAACTATTAGATCTGGACTGCATAAAATGAATAATATCAAACTTCTATTGACAGAACAAGTCATTTTATAACAAATCCATTGAGACTGAAGAGGAAAAACAGATATAAGAGATTTAAAAAAAAAATCATGGATTCAGCATCCAGGTTATGAATTATACCTAAATTGTTGCATTGAGTAATTTTACAAAGCACAGGCTGGAGGGCTGAGATATAGTTGTCAGAAGTAAATGGACTGTGGTGGAAGTATTAGTACTGATAATAGACTGCTAGCAATATAATTTTGCAAGGTGCTTTATAGAATTTTCTTTAAAAAGGAATTACAATCTAAATTAAACAATTAGGAGATTTACGTAAGGGGATTTTTATCACTGAAAAAATTAATAAATCAGTATGTGGTAGCTGTTAGCTGACTTGTCTACCATGAGAGGGTGGAAGATCTCATGAAGCATCTAAACCAGAGGTGGCCAAACTGTGGCTCATGAGCCATATGTGGCTCTTTTACAATTAAAGTGCATCTTGCAGACCCCCCTCCCCATTCTCCACCTACCAGACTCTGTGTGTGTGTGGGGGGGTGATGTTATCTGATTAAAGTATGACCATGCAAACCATTGTTGCTACCGCGGTCATATAATTCCAACAAATCTTATACAAAGTGTAACACATGGCCAGAAATGGTTAAGCAGTGCAGGCTAAATGACCCAAAGCCAACCATTAGAGAAATGTTATAAGAGTACGTAAACGGTAATTAGGGCCATTCCATGGTAGATAGACTAGAATTTTGAAATGCAAACCTATATTGTTAGAAATTAGAGGTGATACTAATTGTACGTGTGTACTCATATCTTGTCAAATGTTAGCCATGTAAACAGACAGTTCCTGTCTGTCACTATGGCTGTTGATTCAAATATCAAAAGGGAATATTAACAGCTAGATGATTCTTCGGTGAAATAATGTCATTGTCTATATGTCTCTTTAAAGTTTGTCATAGACTGCCTAATGGATAAACTGCCTTGTGTTAATTTGGGTAACTAATTACCAATGATGCTTAGGAAATAGGTCTTCAACAAAGTATCCATGATTGCCTATTGTTTGCCTAAGGACTCCGAACTGCATAAAGATGCCTTGGGTCCCAATCCTTTTTATCTCAGATCTACTTAATGCTTCAGGAGAAGCTTAAGCCCAAGATTGAGATCTCCAGTCCTAAATTGGAACATCCTGAATATAAACATTGAACTATAACCTATGAACCAATTCTGAAAGAACTCTTTGCAACTACAAAGCTCACCATCTCTGCTATGAATCTGAATCTCAGGAATTATACTCATGTCTGTATGTACACTGATCTTTTAACTAATACTCTCTCTCTTCTTTTTTAATAAATTTTAGTTTAGTTAATAAGAATTGGTGGTAAGCGTATATTTGGGTAAGATCTGGAATATTCATTAACCTGGAAGTTAATGTGTCCGATCCTTTGGGATTGGTAGAACTTTTTTATATGATGAATAAGATTTTCAGTGATCCTCATCATATATGACTTGGGTGTCTCGGTTGAGGCCCAAGGCTGGGTTGTTTTAAGGGAACTGTGTTGTTGGCTTCTGGGTAACCAGTGAGGTATTATAGAAGCTGTTATGTACTGGCTTGGTAAATCTAAGTATTGGAATATCCACCAGCTTTCGGGATTACCTGCCCCATTCTTTGCAGTTCACCCTAATTGAGTGACCTTAGCTGATCTCCCCCCGGTCCCAGGGGAGATCAGGTCACAGGCAGAGATCAGGACTTCTGCCTTGCAGCGAGGTGGTGAGGTAGGGGGGCTTCTGCCCAGTGGGAAGGGGGACCTTGGGGCTTCAGCCTTGCAAGGCACACCTGCTGGGACTCAGAGCTTCAGCAGAGCAAGGCTGAAGCCCCGAGCCCTGTCAGGCGCCTCCCGCGTGGATGAAGCCCTGAGCCCCAGCAGGCGTGCCCCATCTCTCGAACTTCTGAAGGTTGTCGTATGTGACTCGGAGAATGAGTAAGTTTGGCCACTCCTGACCTAAACAAACCTCTTATAGAAACCTGGAGAGAAGTCTGTGGCCATTGTACACATTAGTGCCAATGGTGCAGGGATAATTATCCCCTCTCACGTTAAAAGCCAGGGAAACAGACCTTGTTGAGGAAATGAATAAAAAAAAGGAAAGAAAACACAAAGAAAACACAACTGTTACAAGTTACAAAAACAAAAATCTAGAAAAGTAAGGGCCCAGTGATGCCACCGTTACTCACGTTAACTCCAATAGAACTGCTACTGAAGATGGCATAAATCAGGCTTTGAAATATCACAACACTAACATTATATCAGATAATATAGAACAGTGTAAAGGACATGCAACAAACTGCATGATCTCTGTCTGATTCACTAACTAATCATTGCCCGAATAGTAAAAGAGAAAGTTATTTTTAATCAGATACATTCAAATTAAATCTCACAGTTAAGTAAATATGAAAAAGCTATCAATCAGCACTTGGCAGGATCAGGCTCAAATTACCCTTCAGCAAAGAACAATTTTTCAATATGCCAGAAATGTGTTTCATGTAAAAATTATCCTATGTATAATGGTGTTCCTATAAATACAAATTAAAAACATTATAAAAACTCAATTTTTTTCCTTTTCTTTACTAATAACAATAGACTATTAAAAACTGAAGAGTTTTGGAAGCCTAATTTACATTTTTTATTTCTTAATTTTGCATTTCACTTGGATACAAAAGACAGACATCTTCTTTTTAATCAGTTTCACTTTCTGGCTTTCACAGACTAGCACACCATTGTCTGAAATGACCACATGAAAAAGATGTATTTAAATTTTTTTAATTGATTTCCCCGATTTTATAAAAATATAATGAAAGTCATTACCACTGTTTTGTTAAAAAAACAAACAAACAAAAAAAAAACCTTTAGAGGATAAAAATTTGCTGATCGTGTCCCTTTATGAAATGTAGCATTCTATGCTAATTTTTTCAGAGATAAAGAACAATATCTAGAATTGTTTAGTAAAACTTCTAGAGAAGTAAAATAAATGAATGGTTCACCTTTATATACAGTGGTTCCCGAGGGTGATCAATAAGAATGCAAGTTTTTTCCTCCCACACAGGATTGAGATTCTTGTGTATAGTTTTACTTCTGAACACTTCTTTTCCTCCAATTTTAAACTTGACGTATGGATCGCTGGTCCCTGTTAGAGAGAGGAACACATTGATGCAATTTAATTACATAACTTCTGTGTACATTGGGAATTTAAATCACCCTAAAATGAATTAAATATAATTTCACTGACTATATGAACTTTGGAGAGAAGAAAATAGAATTGATAGAGGGGAAAATAACTTTGCTTTGTTATTTTAGGATTTTATTTTATACACTTGTAAGCTATGTTATTAGGACAATGAGAAAATATGAAGGGTGAAATCCTCGTCCTATTGAAGTCACTAGCAGAACTCCAGTTGATTTTATTGTGTCCAGGATTTTACCTTAAATTGGGGAAGCTTTTCTTCCACTACCATGAATAAACAAATTCCCCACCCCAGTCTCAACACCACACACTCACATCCACACAGGTTTACTGTTTAAATTCAACCGCTTCCTGCAGTCATCCCCACTGCCCATCTAAGAGAGGTTCCAACCCTTGTTAACTGTAATTAAATCATTCTGGCACCAGCTCTTGTGCAGTTTCTTCCAAAGTTGTACTCTATACACTGTCAAAGAGGGACTTCAATGCCTACACTAAGAAAGCATTAGGAATGGCAATTTTCAAAGGCTTTCATATCATAAATACAGTTTAGGGTATGACCTACATTTCTGTTTAGTTGCAATTGTGCTGTTCTAAATTCCTGCTTTGATGGCGCCCTAACAGAATCAAACTGGTCAAGTGCAGAAAGACCACAGCTCTTTCCCTGCACTTTTTAAATATCAAATTTAATTTTACAATTTTGTAAAAATCTTGGAAACATTAAAATTGGGTAAACACTCCCAAGACACCAATCAATTTTTAACCTACTTTTGTAAAATTGAATTTAAATTTCATAAAAGGTGCTGAATTGATTGCAAGTTTGCTGATTCTCTACCAGTTAACTGTCTGCAACGACACTTCTGTTTAGCTCCATTTCATCCAAGACGATTTTAAAATAAACGCAATACCTTTAGTGTCACCACAATTACAAGAGGTGCAAGAAGAGACCGCTAACACAGAATGTAGAACTTTTCAAAATTTTCTTATTTATATTTTTGTAGACTGTAAAAAGTTTATGATCATATCCACAAAAATTTAATAAATGAATTTTGTGAAAGTACTTTATACCTCTAAACAAAAATAAAACTTTTTACAGGTTTCAGAGTAACAGCCGTGTCAGTCTGTATTTGCAAAAAGAAAAGGAGTACTTGTGGCACCTTAGAGACTAACCAATTTATTTGAGCATAAGCTTTCGTGAGCTACAGCTTATGCTCAAATAAATTGGTTAGTCTCTAAGGTGCCACAAGTACTCCTTTTCTTTTTGCGAAAACTTTTTACAGTGCTCTTTGCAATATTTTATTGAGCCACTAGATGGCACTGTTATTTACCTAAAAACTATACACTCCATTCTAAACCATAGCTGTAGATACATTTCAAGCAGGTTTCTAGCTCATTTATTGTAATAGGATCTTAGTTTCATTGGCAACACAATATATTGTCCAATTGTAAGAAATAGTGAGTCAACCAATTCTTTCACTCTTCTGTTGATGATGAAGCTCTTCAGGGTAAAGGTCATGGCTTTTTACATTTGTTCTATAAAGCATCGAGAAAATTTTGGGTGTAGTAACAAAATAAACAATAGTGATAATAGCTAAAAGGGTCTGGCCTCATGCCCAAACACAAAGTTTCTCCTCCCCTTCACTGTTAAGTGTACCAGCTGTCTGCCTACCTGTTGCCTTTCATGCCGCATTTCAGGATACATCTACACTAGTGACTGTACATGTGTCAATGCATCCATTTAAACTCCAGACACTCGTGTCTGAAGGTGAGTAAGCTAGCACTCCTCAGGGACATGGGTAAGTACATGTCTTTGGTTGTAGCACAGCCTTGTACCTATGCCAGTTTGTAGTGTGGACAGGAAAAAGAGGCGTGTTCCAGATCATGCCTTTCAATAGTCCTCCACCCCCAAGTCCTACAGTGCACTGTACCCTTTTTTGCCTGACCCTTACCCAGTCTATAAGGGTCCCTGTCCCACTCCCCGCCCCTTCCGTTTTCATTGGCAGTAGTGAGTTGATCACATCAGAATACCTTTCTACTTTACTTTTTACAGATCAATACAGGTAAACATCAAGCCTGCTCAGAGAGCAGATGCCTAGTCTACCGACCACACCATGTGCTGATCAATATACGGTCAGAGTACACCATCATCCACCTGGAATGACAGGACTATTCATCTGTACCTGGAAATTTCACAAAGGCTGGAACAGGTGGGCAACTCAGCTGATTCTGGCCAGTGGTGAGCTGGAGCCAGTTCGCGCGAACCAGTTGTTAAATTTTGAAGCAGTTTAGGAACTGGTTGTTAACCCGCTTCCCTGCAGGGGGCGCTGAGGCTTTGATGGGCTCCGGCTGGGAAGTGATGTAATTCCTCCTCCGGCTGACGGGAGCGCTGCGCTGTGGGAGACATGTGTGCTGCCACCTGGCCCTGGGCATGAGCCCTGGTGCTGCTGCTGCTCCCCTGACCCCCATCCCTGGGGCTCCCGATGCTGCCTGGTGGGTCCCCAGCTGCTCTGCTGGGCCTGGACTGCATCCTGCTGCTCAGGCTACTCCAAGCCGCTCTCCCCATAAGCACCCACCGCCCTGCCCACACCAGCCCCTGTCTCCAGCCACCCCCGCACCCTCTGCCAGTCTCCAGCCACCCCCGCATCCCCTGCCTGCAGCCAGCCCCTGCCGCACCCCCTGCCCTGCCCGCAGCAGCCCCTGCCGACAGCCAGCCCCTGCCACACCCCTGCCCTGCCTCCAGCCACCCCTGCACCCCCTGCCTGCAGCCAGACCCTGCCACAACCCTGCACTGCCTCCAGCCACCCCTGCAACTCCTGCCTGCAGCCAGCCCCTACCACACCCCTGCCCTACCTCCAGCCACCTTTGCACCCCCGCCACACCCCTGCCCTGCCCTGGCTCCAGCCACCCCTGCACCCCCTGCCCACAGCCAGCCCATCTCCAGCCACCCCCGCACCCCCTGCCTGCAACCAGCCCCCGCCACACGCCTGCCCTGCCTCCAGCCACCCCCGCACCCCTTGCCTGCAGCCAGCCCCCACCACACCCCTGCCCTGCCTCCAGCCACCCTGCACCCCCTGCCCACAGCCAGCTCGTCTCCAGCCACCCCCGCACCCCATGCCCGCAACCAGCCTCTGCCACATCCCTGCCCTGCCTCCAGCCACCCCCAAACCCCCTGCCCGCAGCCAGCCCCTGCCCGCCTCCAGCCACCACCGCACCCCCTGCCCGCAGCCAGCCCCTGCCCGCCTCCAGCCACCACCGCACCCCCTGCCCGCAGCCAGCCCCGGCGCACCCCCTGCTCTACCCGCACCAGTCCCACACCCTCTGCCCTGCCTGCACCAGCCCGTTTCCAGCCACCCCCACACCACCTGCCCGCAGCCAGTCCCTGCCGCATGCACCCCCTGCCCTGCCCGCAGCCAGCCCCTACCTCCAGCCAGCCCCACACCCCCTTGCCTCCAGCCAACCCCACACCCTCCTGTCTCCGGCCAGCTCCGCACCAGCCCCTGCCATACCCCCTGCCCTGCCCGCAGCCAGCCCGTCTCCAGCCACTCCCGCACCCCCTGCCCGCACCAGCCCCTGCCGCACCTCCAGCCCTGCCCGCGCCAGCCCCTGTCTCCAGCCACCCTCTCACCCCCTGCCTGCAGCCAGCCCCTGGCGCACCCCCCGGTCTACCCGCACCAGCCCCTGTCTCCAGCCACCCCTGCACCCCCTGCCCACACCAGCCCCTGTCTCCAGCCACCCCTGCATCCCCTGCCCTGCCCACAGCCAGCCCGTCTCCAGCAACCGCCACACTCCCTGCCCGCACCAGCCCATCTCCAGCCACCCCGCACCTCCTGCCTGCAGCCAGCCCCTGATGCACCCCCGTCTTGCCCACAGCTAGCTCCTGTCTCCAGCCACCCCCTCACCCCCTGCCCTGCCCGCAGCGAGCCCTGCACCCCCTGCCTCCAGCTAGCCCTGCCCCACGCCCCTGTCTGCAGCTGGCCCCAAGTCCACTGGTGCCCTGCAGGTCCCAGGACAGTAACCCTGCACACCTGCTTCAATGAGGGGGACAGGGAGCAGCTGGGACCCACACATGTGCACACCCTAGGGTGACCAGACAGCAAGTGTGAAAAATCAGAACAGGGGGTAGGGGGGTAATAGGAGCCTATATAAGAAAAATACCCCAAAATCGGGATTGTCCCTATAAAATCAGGACATCTGGTCACCCTAGCACACCCCCAGGGAGTGGCAGGGACCCACACATGTGAATCGGAGCTCATTTCTAGTTCAGGCCCATCTTTTTTAAAAAGAACTTTAGGCAGGGTTAACATACATCCGTATTTTCCTGGACAGGTCAGGCTTTTTGGTTCTTAAATCGCCATCTGGGAGAAATTTTTAAATTTTAAAAATTCCTCCCGGGAAAATACGGACGTATGGTAACCCTGTTGGTACAAAAAATACATATTGGGGCACATCCCTTAAATCAAAACTTTTTCTAGGGAACCGATTGTTAAGATTTTGGCAGCTCATCACTGATTCTGGCCCAATGCCAGGACCCTGAGAAACCTTTACAGGAGGGCAAATAGTCACTTTGGAGGGATCACCTTAGATGCCCCCTTTTACAATAAGCTTGACTGGTTGCAGTCAAGGGCTCCCAATACAGACCCTGAAGTGGCTCATAACTGCTTCCTCAACCCTGCTGGCCTCATTGTCCAACGGGATGCTGATGAGGGTCAGAGTGAGGAAGCAAAAGGGAGCACAGAGGATACCCTGGAAGATGAGGAACATGTGATTCTGCACCTCTAGCTAGAGGAGCTGGCAGAGGAACCCCCCCATATATGAACAGAGGAGGAACCACAAGCGACAGCAAGAACCAGACCCCAAAGCAGGGAAGTTACAATGGACCCACACCAATATCTCCCCTCGTTCCAGTGCTGTACTCCTGATTTTAAGCCCAAACCCTGCTCTGTTTCAACCCTTATATGGTCCCCAAACAAGACATGACTATAAATCAATGATTGTATTGATTTCCCCATGAACCACTATTATGCATTTGCCTGAAACTATAAAATGGGTTGTTTGATAATAATCATTGTGCCAGTGTGTCTGTGCATTTCTCGGCCAAACCTCAGACAGCGAAGGCCAGGGGGCCACACTGATGACCACAGGAAAGGAGAGGCTAGAAATGTATAGTTGGTTGTCTAAAGTTCGTAACAGCCATCTTTGTTCCTTGGGAGATTACAGTGTTTTATGCTTCTTCCTCCCACCCATATCTTACCATTTCCCTTACAAACACACTGAGCCATGCCGAACAAGCTGGGAGAAATGGGGGTAGGACAAGGAATCAGTGTGGCAGTTGGCAAATACAGTGTGGTGTCACTTCACTATAGAGAGGTGAGGTAGTTGTGGTGTTGATCTGAAACTTTGGGGAACAAAATGAAGTTGTGGTGTCTCTCTTTCCCTGTCCATGTTACCATTGTTAGGTGGGCACAGGGGCAGGATTTTCTAGTGAAACCGAGAGGGAGTAGCTCGTGTTCATGGTTAGCTTTGCTTGTGCCATGGAAACTCCATATGCTAGCTGAGAATATAGTCAATTTCCAGCCATGCTGCATCCCAGTCCTGTAAGCATATGTAGCCAATTAGTTCATTTTATCATCCATTTATCATTGTATTATGTGATGTTATGGTCAACTCATATGCTATTTCATATATAATCCATGTATGCTAAATAGATTTAAATTGTAGGATTATTGAAATATAGGATCGATAAGTATTTAAGAATGATGAGGGCGAATTAGGTATTAGTAAAGCATGGCTGAAACACAAAGTTGACAGGCAGAGACACATAAGGTTTTAGCTTAGCCAGGCTAGGCCAGAGGCTTAAGAATGCTTGACATGAGTGAGGGACCAAGGAATAACCCTATCACTTTAGATAAGCTATTACCAGCAGGAGAGAAAACCTTTTGTAGTGATAAACACCCATTTTTTCATGGTTTGTGTGTATAAAAACATCTTGTGTATTTTCCACAGTATGCATACGATGAAGTGAGCTGTAGCTCACGAAAGCTTATGCTCAAATAAATTGGTTAGTCTCTAAGGTGCCACAAGTACTCCTTTCCCTATGCCAACAAGGTCACTGCATAAGATGTGCCAGTAGGTGAGGTTATGGAAAAATGGATTGCAATAGACTGCAATGTATTTTCCAAGACCACAAAACACCTGACTGTAACATCTTTGAATGTCTGTTTGACCCTGCCGGTAGATGGCATGAATAAATGCTAATGAGAAACTATGAACAACCTATGAAAAACGGGGCAGTTCAGTATTCATGGGGTGCAAAAGTACAGATAAGGAAAAGAAGGTTGACATCTTCATGCACATGATTAAAGGGTTAGGTGTACTCAGAATTACACTGTAAAAGAGGGTTGGTCCCAGAGGCGACAGTAAGCTGGTATGGGCTGGTACAGCATACTGGCAAGAGCCGGTGCCCTGGACCAGACCAGCTTCCCCAGGCCTGCGATGTAAAGAGCCCAGGGCTCCACTGTGGTAGCGGTGGCTGGGAGCCCCTGGCCCTTTAAATCACTGCCGGAGCCTTGCTGCTGCTACCCCAGGGCTCCAGCAGCGGGGCTCAGGCTGCGATTTAACAGGCCCGGGGCTCTAGTCGCCGATACCGCCCTAGGCCCATTAAATCACCGCCTGAGCTCCACTTCCGGAGCTCCTGGGGTAGTGGCGGCAGCCAGGGTCTCTGGCAGTGATTTAAAGGGCCCAGGGCTCCTAGCTGCTGCTACGGCAGTGGAGCCCCAGGCTCTTTAAATCTCTGTCAGAGGCCAGAGGTAACAGCAACAGCTGGGAGCCCCAGGCCTTTTAAATCACTGCCAGAGCCCCACCACCGCTAACCCAAGGTTCCGGCAGTGGGGCTCAGGAGGCAATTTAATGGGCCCGGGGCTCTGGCCGCCACTACCGCCCCGGGCCCTTTAAATCACTGCTGGAGCTCTGCTGGCGGAGCCCCTGGGTAGCGGTGGCAGCTGGGGGCTCCAGCAGCAATTTATAGGGCTCCACTGCAGAAGCGGCAGCCGGAGCCCCAGGCCCTTTAAATTGCCTCCTGAGCCCCGCTGCCGGAACCTTGGGTTAGCGGTGGTGGCCCAGGGCTCCGGCAGTGATTTAAAGGGCCAGGGGCTCCCAGCCGCCACTACTGCAGTGGAGCCCTGTGCCCCTTAAATCTTCCCCAAGCCCCACTGCCAGAGTCCCGAGGTAGCGGTGGCAGCCGGGGGCTCCAGCAGTGATTTAAAGGGTCTGGGGCTCCGCTGCAGTAGCGGCGGCCAGAGCCCTGAGGTTCCCAGCTGCCTCTGCAGCTGGTAGCTCCGGCTGTGAGTTAAAGGGCCTGGGGCTTCCAGACACTGCTACAGCAGCTCCAGGCCCTTTAAATCTTGATTTAAAGGGCCTTGGGATTTTAAAGGCCAGCCTCTTCCGGTTGAGGCCCTGCCCCTGCTCAGGACTCCGGCATATCGGTAAGTCCTTTAAGTTACTTTCACCCCTGGTTGGTCCCCTGATTGGGTATAAGTGGGAAGACCCAAGGGATGACCCAACAGGAACTATCCCTCTACTGATGATAATCTATTGAGAGGTCCACCAGACCCTAGAATATCTTTGAGGATGTAAGTGTGACCACAGTTATAATTATTGCATAGTTTTTTGTAGGATTTCTATATTCATGGGTAATTGTAACTTTATTTATTGCTTTAATAGAACTTGTAGTACAGATAAGACTTTGTACTTTGATTGTGTCTGTGGTTATTATCCTTGGTCTTCGTGTGTTCCTAGAGCCTCCAAATTTGAGAAAAGCACCAGAGGCAATCTCACTGTATTGAGCCTGAAACTGTAGCAACCAGAGCCAAACCCATGGTGATATAATAAAACATCACTAAATTTGCTTTAAATAAAATAAAAGGCCACACATTTCAGCAAATTTCTGGTACAGCAAAAACTCTAGCTGGGTCTTCAGGTTCAACTGCACTACAAATTTTCTTGGCTCACTTTCAGAGCTGACCAAACCCTTTCATTCAGCAAAATGTACAGGGGTGACCATTAGCAGAAATTTAATAGTGGAAAGTGCAAGGTCATGCATTTAGGGATTAATAACAAGAACTTCTGTTATAAACTGGGGATGCATTATTTGGAAGTAACAGAGGAGGAGAAGGACCTTGGAGTACTGGTCGATCACAGGATGACTATGAGCTGCCAATGTGATATGGCCATCAAAAAAGCTAATGCGGTCTTGGGATGCATCAGAAGAGGTATTTCCAGTACAGATAAGGAGGTGTTAGTACCGCTATACAAGGCACTGGTGAGACCTCATCTGGAATATTGTGTGAAGTTCTGGTCTCCCATGTTTAAGAAGGATGAATTCAAACTTGAACAGGTACAGAGAAGGGTTACTAGGATGATCCAAGGAATGGAAAACCTGTCTTATGAAAGGAGACTCAAGGAGCTTGGCTTGTTTAGCCTAACCAAAAGAAGGTTAAGGGGGAGGTATGATTGCTCTCTATAAATATATCAGAGGGATAAATACCGGAGAGGGAGAGGAATTATTTAAGCTCAGTACCAATGTGGACAAAAGAACAAATGGATATAAACTGGCCATCAGGAAGTTTAGACTTGAAATTAGACGAAGCTTTCTAATCAGCAGAGGAGTCAAGTTCTGGAATAGACTTCCAAGGGAAGCAGTGGGGGCAAAAGACCTATCTGGCTTCAAGATTAAACTCGGTAAGTTTATGGAGGAGATGGTATGATGAGATAACATGATTTTGGCAATTAATTGATCTTTAACTATTCATGGTAAATAGGCCCAATGGCCTGTGATGGGATCGGATCTGAGTTACTACAGAGAATTCTTTCCTGGCTGGTGAGTCTTGCCAACATGCTCAGGGTTTAGCTGATCGCCATATTTGGGGTTGGGAAGGAATTTTCCTCCAGGGCAGATTGCCAGAGGCCCTGGGGGGTTTTCACCTTCCTCTGCAGCGTGGGGCACGGGTCACTTGCTGGAGGATTCGCTGCACCTTGAAGTCTTTAAACCAGAATTTGAAGACTTCAGTAGCTCAGACATAAGTTAGGGGTTTGTTACAGGAGTTGGTGGGTGAGATTCCATGGCCTGCGTTGTGCAGGAGGTCAGACTAGCCTATTATAATGGTCCCTTCTGACCTTAAAGTCTATGATTCTATGATTCTCTGGCATAGATGAAAACAGCTATGTTTTCCAAATGTTCAGCTTTTAAAGAAGAAATTGCAAACTGGTAACACAGTAACTGCATCTCCCACCCCTCACTCCTCCTCCTGAGAAAATATAAACAAATATTTTTTGAAAACGTTTGTACATTTATCTTACCATTATTAGCTTCTGCTCCTTCCCCAGGGGCTGTTAAAATTGTTTGAGAACCAAGGACAGGCTAACAGTTGCATTCCTGGTATACTGAAAAATATCAATATTGTGGCCTCCCACAGCAAAATCATGTAATATGGGGGGATTTCTCGACTTCATCAAAGGGAAAAAATAATAATGTTATCCTCATCTTTTGAATTGGCAGGACTTTTGGTTCCTGAGTGGGAAACCATTCCACTGGGGATGGGGCAGGTGAAGCACACCAGACAGACAAAAGATCTTGCAGTTGCTTATTGGCGTGGACAGGAGGAATCAGGGCATTCTGAGTTCCTCAGGGTATGAGAGGAACAGGCTCTTCAGCAGGAAGAGACACTGATGAACTGGCTCTTGTTTCGGCATGGCATAGGGAATGGAAGATGCCCTAATGGAGAGGCTCATAGAACTGGTGGCTGAATTAATTTGGGGTCTGTCTGCTACCATGGCCATTATGCCTCTCTGGGAATGGGAAACTCCTCCTCTTTCTTGTCCTCCTCCGGCTGTCACCCAGAGTGCTGTGGTAGCAGAAGACCCAATTCCATGAAGTGATCCGGAGGAGCCTACAAACCTCTCACCACGGATCCCCTGAGCGTGGAGCTCACCAAGTGCTGTTGTGTTTTGTGCCATTGTGTTTTGTTGATTTACTTCTCTTTTGACAAAAAGTTTCCTTTACACATTGGATATATTAATTTTAACAAATGTCAGTTTCCTTGATTTATGTATGGACCCTCATTCTTGAGTATGAAGAATGTGAAATGTTTTCAGATTTGGGGGCCCTACAATTCACAGCACATGAACTGAAATAGTGTAACTGTCTGGTACCATCACACTGCAAACAGTTTTCTGTCCATCCCACACCCATTAACTCCCCTTCCCCCCTCACCCCGCCCCCAGGTCAAGAAATATCTGAAGTCCCAAGGATACATGAGCGGGATGGGTACATTGTTATGTGCTTACAAAAGTACATTGTTATGTGCTTACAAAGCATTGATAGTTTTAAAAACAGCAGAACTCAACACAGAAAATGTTCTTTGTGGCTTAGTTTGCATGCAGAACAATGAAACACAATTAGAGTAAAAATACAGGTATCTGCCACTACCCACTGTTTAAACAGCTCATCCTTCCCACTCCGCCCCTCCGCCTCCCGCGACCCCAAAACCTTCACCAATTTCAATCTTTGGGTTAGTGCTCCAGACTTCACATAGCTACCACTCTGAGACTTGCTCCAGAAAGGCTGTTAAGTGTGCTTAGCACTGCTGACAATGAACGGAGGAGGAGAGAGTGAAATCCTCCATCCCCCAAACCAAACGTTCATAAGGTCATTAAGACAAATTGAGTGCTCCCAAGAACAGAGGTTTATAAACAAGTGTGAACATTTAAGACAAAAGTGCTGCACAATGACCACATTACAACTCAGCCACCACCCTCCACAGCACAAATGTAAGGTGTTAACTCAGTTAATACATCTTGTTATAATAGTCTGTAATAGACCAATTATCAGAGGAACAAATGGCTAATGACTATGACAGGGGAACAAAACCCCCACAGTTATCTCGCCCTACAAGTAAATGCCAACGTTCCCCCCTGCATTTCCAGCAGGTGCACAGGGCATGAAGGTGTCCCTTGGCGCCAGCACCTTCTGCCTCCTTGTTGTTCCAAAATGTGTGCATATATGGCATCCCGGATTTCCCTTGTCCCCGGAAACTAGGACCACTGTGCATGTGGCTGGGATCCAGCTGTCTTACAGAGTTTGTAAACCAGACCTGTTCTGTGCCCACTCCAATTTACTCTTGCAACGTTATGTGATTCACAGCAGGTGATGGTGATGTGATGTGAATGGCATTTGCCACACTGGCACCCAGATAGATGCACAGGCAGCACCAACAAGTTTTCATCTTACCAAACACACACTACACAACCATTCTGCAGCTACTGAATTTTTATCTGAATTCCCTTTGTTCAGGGTCATTGATGTCAGTGTATGGTTTCACGAGCCAAGCTAGGAGCAGGTATGTGGGGTCCCCCAAAATAACCATTGGCACAGACATACCATAAAGAATCACATCATTTCTGGGGAATAAAGTCCCTTCTTCTCTCCACGTACAATCCCGATCTCCTCAACACCCTGGTTTCATGGACCTTTCCAGTGTTTCCCAATCATAAATCTGTCTCTGTGGTGCAACAAACCTTGCAGAATGAATGAATAGTAACGTTTTCAGTTCACATACTCACTCACCCCTTTTGGTGAGCAAAATATTGGGACATGGGTGCCATCGATGCCCTTGCACAGTTCAGAAACCCCAACCTCAAACACATCCATTATTTCTGGAACTTTTCTTATGGCAACCACATGTGGGTAGATTGCAGCGTTAACTGCCTCGCAAACCTGCACAAGCAAAATGCTGACAGTGGTCTGCAACTTATCGTTAGTGATCTGCTGTCGCCAACTAATACAGGGCAATAGACACCCATTTCTGCACCAGTATGGCTTTCCTGAATTGAGTGTCCTGGTGATGGAGATGTATGGTAAGCTCATCACAGAGCTCCATGAAAGTCTGTTTCATCATTTGGAAGTTCTGAAGCCACTTCTGGTCATTCCAGATTTCCAAAATGATGTAAATCCACCACATGGTGCTGGATCTCCTGTATGAGAAGCAACAGTCCATCCGGGGTATCCTGTGGCATTACTGGCATTTACCATATCTGTTCCATGAGACCAGAAAGGATTGTCATTCATCCACATGGTCAATTATCTTTGGCATGTCAGAAAGTCTGCCCAGGTTCCATCCTGCATCTTGACGATCATCTACTCCACTACATAAACATCTGTCCCTCAATAAGGAGCGGGAGAAGAACCAGATCATCATCCATTTACTCCATGTCTCCCATCCAGTTTGGCAGGAAGGAGTCGTGAGCAGGAAATGCCATCAACAAATATGTGAAGGTGGGAGATAGTACCAACAACACACAGCAAAGCAGCTCCTAGAGTGTCTCCTGTGATGCACAGAACTCTGGATACCGCCCCTGAAAGGGCAGAGCTAATGTTCCATAAAACAGAGGCAGTGCGTACGTAGGTATATGTTTGTACATGCTATATGCACTTTCAGCAGAGCATCTCTGGACACTTGGCACAGATGTGGGGAACATGCACAAGCACGTACATGGTCAGTTAACTGAGTTTGCATACCAGTGCAGATACAGCCTGACTGACACTTTACTGAGAGGTTTGTGAGGCATTTAGGGATCCTTTAGAATGAAGGTATTATATGAATCAAAAATATTTTGTTGTGGAGAAGACACATTTGGATTTTGGAGGATGTTGGAAAATCAAAACATCATATGGATAGTTTTTGTGGGCGGTGCAACGGGGGGGTTGGAATTCCCTCCCAAAATTAAGCTGAAATTTATTAGTAGTTTAGGACAAATATTAGTCCCACTTAAATTAGTGACAAAACTTCCATTAACTGCAATAGGATCAGAATTTGGCCCTTTAAACTATAAATACAGGATTTAAGGATTCTTTCAAAATCTGATTTAGAATCTTTAGATAAAAGCACTGTATAAAAGTGCTAACGTATTGATTTTCGTGTATTAATGAACCACATTCAATAAAAGACTGCACACAAAGGAAACACTACATTTGGAAGCTCATTTATCTCACTTTTAATAAAGTGGAAAATTCAGTCAATACAAATCATTTATTAAAACAATATTCAAAAGCTATTATTTTAACTGTAAGCTCCTCCTATTATCTTCACCCCTGCACAGGAAACCCTGAAAGTTTTGGCATACTCTTCTTTTTGGTTGCACATACTTTCTATCACCACCAAAACTCTCCCTCCGGCACAACACACTTCTCTGCTGTTGATTTTTAGTCCAACTTACATTCACAAGCTCCTCCAAGCAGAAATCTTGTTTTTTATTTTTCTTGGAAATAATTACAATTACCAAAAAAAGAAGGCCGCTTAGAGTTGTGTCAAATGAATACCTCAGGTAAGAAAGACATCCATCAGTTTTTATACTTTCATACATTCCTACAAAACCTAAATTTAATTTCCCCAATACTAATTTCTCCCTACTGTTACTCACACCTTCTTGTAAACTATCTGTAATGGGCCACTCTGTTATCACTTCAAAAGTTATTTCTCCTCCCTTGATATCCTGCTGTTAATTGATTTATCTTGTTAGACTGACTTCACACTTGGTAAAGCAACCCACTTCCTCTCATGTATTTATACCTGCTCCTGTATCTTTTACTTCATACATCTGATGAAGTGGGTTCTAGCCCACAAAAGCTTACACCCAAATAAACTGGTTAGTCTCTAAGGTGCCACAAGGACTCCTCGGTGCTTTTTTGCTGACACAGACTAACATGGCTACCACTGAAACCACAGCCAAAGGGGAAGACAGCATGGTTGGTCTGCCCAGGAGTCCTAACCCTACTGTTTCTTCCCACTCAAGCTACAGGAACTTTGTTCAACAATTACATCTTATTTTTTCTTTTTATAACATATAACACACAGAAATTGGAACCTACCATTAGTTGAATCTCCAGCTCTTTGTTTTGCTTAAAAACTGCCAAGCACCAGTGTGTCTTCAGACACTTCCCACAACCTACACAACTATAGCAGCTAGTCCACACAGTCCACTCCTACCCTTGCAGGACAAACCTACACTAGCATCGCTAAAAACAGCAATTGTAGATACAGGAGAAGGGCTTCAATGCAGGCTATACAAGCACACCAAGCAAGCCTAGGTACATACACGCATTGTCGGCCTGCACTGAAGTCCATGTTGCCACAACAACATAGTTATTTTTAGCCACCCTAGTGGAAGTAAAGCTAACATGGGTATGTCTACCCAGACTGCAATCACACCTGGGATTGCCACATGAATTGATTGATTGATTAGTGATCAATGGCTCCCTGTTTAGTTCGCAGCCGGTATCAAGTGGAGTGCCCCAAGGGTCGGTCCTCGGGCTGGTTTTGTTCAATGTCTTCATTAATGATCTGGAGGATGGTGTGGATTGCACCCTCAGCAAGTTTGCAGATGACACTAAACTGGGAGGGGAGGTAGATATGCTGGAAGGTAGGGATAGGATACTGAGGGACCTAGACAAATTAAAGGATTGGGCCAAAAGAAATCTGATGAGGTTCAACAAGGACAAGTGCAGAGTCCTGCACTTAGCACGGAAGAATTCCATGCACCGCTACAGACTAGGGACCAAATGGCTAGGCAGCAGTTCTGCAGAAAAGGACCTAGGGGTTACAGTGGACAAGAAGCTGGATATGAGTCAACAGTGTGCCGTTGTTGCCAAGAAGGCCAATGGCATTTTGGGATGTATAAGTAGGGGCATTGCCAACAGATGGAGGGATGTGATCATTCCCCTCTATTCAACATTGGTGAGGCCTCATCCAGAGTACTGTGTCCAGTTTTGGGCCCCACACTACAAGGAGGATGTGGAAAAATTGGAAAACATCCAGCGAAGGGCAACAAAAATGATTAGGGGACTGGAACACATGACTTATGAGGAGAGGCTGAGGGAACTGGGATTGTTTAGTCTGCGGAAGAGAAGAATGAGGGGGGATTTGATAGCTGCTTACAACTACCTAAAAGGGGCTTCCAAAGAGGATAGATCTAGACTGTTCTCAGTGGTAGCAGATGACAGAACAAGGAGTAATGGTCTCAAGTTGCAGTGGGGGAGGTTTAGGTTGGATATTAGGAAAAACTTTTTCACTAGGAGGGTGGTGGAACACTGGAATGGGTTACCTAGGGAGGTGGTGGAATCTTCTTCCTTAGAAGTTTTTACGGTCAGGCTTGACAAAGCCCCGGATGGGACGATTTAGTTGGGGATTGGTCCTGCTTTGAGCGGGGGGTTGGACGAGATGACCTCCTGAGGTCCCTTCCAATCCTAATATTCTATGATTCTATGATTGATTTTCCTTAATTTTCCTCAGTGTTCCTTTGTAGACATACCTTAAATCAAGAGAAGCAACAGTAGAATGAGTGCTAATTGAAAACAATAGAGGGGGAGTTAGGTGCTAAATGGATGTAGGGCAGGAAATGCAAAATACTTTGTCCATTTGAAGCTGCAGATTGAATTTAGGTAGACAAAATGTAATTATCTGTACTGCAGGTTGATTAGGATATTTGAGATAGCAGTCCTAGTGTTTCTTATCTAGATATTGATCCAGCATTGTCCTGTTAGTCAGGTCAGCTTTCCCACAGAGCTAAAACAGTCGGTTTTTGGCTGTTGTGCCACAAGTGCCTATGGAAAGCATATAATTTTCCATAACTACAGAACCAAAAATCTTAGAACTAGTGTGTTGGTCCTTATTTGCTTTATACACTTTTTTTATACCTTTTTTCCGTAGTCTAATGGGGAACATTCAACGTCTGATGTCATTTCAAAAATAATTTAGGTCATCTAATCTGAAAATTTTTAATGACCTTGAAGGTTTCTAGGAAGATAAAGTATTTTCTTACTGTTTAGAAATACTGACTCATCACCATACTAATATTTGCCTCTCTCTATTCAGGGAAAGGAGGCCCTCCTAATACAAATCAAATGGAAAAGAGAGGAGATATTTAATCTTGATGAGAGGAGGTTGTGATACACAGGTAAAATTTCAATTGTGTTTATATCTGAAAAAGATCTGTTAAGGTGATCAATGTTCTCATTAGGGATGGTCAAAATTTTTCCTTTCACTTTTCTCATGGAAAAAATGACTTTTTAACTTAAGCTTTTTAAATTTTTAATTCGTTTTTTTTTCCTACAGCAAATCAATCATTTTTACTGGAAAAGTGAAAACAGAAATGTATTTGTTTTTGGCAATTTTCAGCTGAAATTTCTCAGTTTTTGCTTACCCCAAATTCCCCGGTCTCTTTCTTTCTTTTTTGACAAAAGTAGACATTTACAGAAAAAACCCTATCTTCTGACCACACTAGTTATTATGTTTAGTTGAAGGGAGACTAGTGACAGGATGGAGAACAGATTCTAACTAACTTCAATTTCCAAGGTACAGTGAACATCCAGGGCATGAAAGCTGCACACACACTCCTCTCAAAACAGTTGGAGACTCAGGGAGGCCCATAAAAACCTGGAGTCCCCAGCTTCAGCTCCTCTGTTGCAAACAGATGGCTCAACACAGTTCAGACATAAAGATTCTTACTAAGGGCTAGTCTACATTGGCACCAGGGGAAGGCAGCTTTAATCTCTCTTTCAGAGGAACCCTGACAATGATGGCAGCAGCAGGGATATGCTGAGTTAGTGCATCCCCTCAACACCTATGCCATGCTCTCTCATGCGAGTGTTGCCCACTTTTCAACCTGAGTAAGTCTGGCCCATTGTCTTCTACTATATCTTAGGGGAACTTCATGTAACCCTGCCCTTCTTCCTTCATTTCTCACCCGTCTGCATTCCAATCAGGCTGCCTTAATGCCTGCAACAGACACATTCAGAGTAGGGTTGCCAACTTTCTAATCGCATAAAACCAAACACCCCTGTCCTGCCCCTTCCCGAAGGCCCCACCCCTACTCAGTCCCTTCTCAGAGGCCCCACCCTCCACTCACTCCATCCCCCCCTTCCACCATTGCACACTCTCCCTCACTCACTTTCACTGGGCTGGGGCAGGAAGTTGGGGTGCAGGAGGGGGTGAGGGCTCCGTCTGGGGTTGCAAGCTCTGGAGCCGGGTAGGGGATGAGGGGCTTGGGGTGCAAGAGGGGGCTCCAGGCTAGGGCAGGGGTGCGGGAGGGGATATAGGGGCAGGCTCCAGGAGGGGGCTCAGGGCTGGGGCAGGGATGTTGGCTCTGGAAGGGAGTTAGTGTGCGGGATTGGGACATGGACTCCAGGTGGGCAGCACTTACCTCAGGCAGCTCCCGTTCGGCAGTGCAACGAGGCTAAGGCTCCCTGCCTGCCCTGGCTCCGCGCAGCTCCTGGAAACAGCCAGCATGTCCCTAGGTAGAGGGGCCAGGGGGCTCTGCATGCTGCCCACACCCACAAGTGCCGCCCCCACAGCTCCCATTGGCTGCGGTTCCTGGCTAATGGGAACTGCAGAGCTGGTGCTGCGGGCGGGGGCAGCGCACAGAGCTTCCCTGACCACCCCTCTGCCTGGGGCTGTAGGGACATGCCGGCCGCTTCTGGGAGCTGAGCGGAGCCAGCCTTAGCCCTGCTGCGCCACCAAACAGACTTTTAACAGCCAGCCACCAGGATCCCTTTTCGACTGAGTGTCCTGGTCAAAAAACAGACGCCTGGCAACCCTAATTGAGAGCACAGCAGAGACCATCTCTCTATTCTCAGTTCCTTCTGTCACCACAGCAGCCCTAAGCAGATGGAAAGAACAATTGCAGGAAACGTACTGTTCAGCCCCTATGTCCCTGGACTGCAGTATACTTAGTGAATGCCCAAAGAATTTGGCTAGTAAACTTTAACAAGTCTCTGCTAAGCATGTGTGAATTGAGATTTTTTCCAGAGGTTTATAACCTGACTATATTTGGGTAAATTTTCAGAAGGATTGTGAAAGACATGTCCCTGACATAGGGCACCCCCTTGCCAAATCTTAAGCCTTTGTTCCAAAGAATGGAGACTAGAGCTTCACAACAAAATGGTTGTACGATTATTTTTAAACACTGGCAAAACAATATATTTTGACTGAAACTTTCCAAAAAAAGTTGAGCCTGATGCAGACACCTAGCATGGGAAATTTTAATCTAAAGAGTTAAAATCTGGCAAAACTATTAAAGCAACTGAAAGCAGGGTCTTATAATGGAAAGTGTGGGGCAACCTTAACTATGGGCAGTGCTACCAGTTCTGCCTACAATGAGATCTATAAAACAGTTATAAGATCATTAGTGGCTTCTTGATAGGTTTAATCTTCTGTACAATTTCCATTCTGCCTCGTGGCTTGCTTTAATACTAACACATCAATACCTATTCTGCCATCTACAACTTTCAACAAACACAAGCACAAAAAATAAAAAGTGGTACAACACCACCACAACTCTAGTAATTATTCGTGTTCCTTGGTCCCCCCACTCACCTCACCTAAACACAAATTAAATGAAAATTTCTTAGTATGGAAAATCATTAATCTTAAATCTTAAAAACAAACATTTTCCGCAACTCCATCCTCCCCCAACAAAACACCACACTCAAATGTGCTGTCTAATGACAATACCAAAGGCAGTACTAACATCCAGATGATTAAGTAATGTTTTGAGCAGAAAACTGTATAAGCAATGCATGATCTATATTTATCTGTTTGTCAAACCAAATGAGAAATCAATACTACATCTATGGATGTACACACTTCACATTTATTGCATTTGATTTTCTCATTTTAAATTCTATCACTGGACCATTGGAATACTAAAACGTAAAAAGACCTTAATTCACTATGAGTGATTTTCAAAAATAAATGTGATACGAAGGGGATATCAACAGCCCTTAGAACATACTTTGTCAAGAAGATCTGTATAAATGTTAATCTTTCCCTATTTGGGAGAAAAAACCCTACCCATCTTACAAACTTAAAAATCTGCATGATATTGCTATAGTCTTTGTCCACCCTTCCCCACCCTAATTCCCCCAATCTTTTATGACATCTATTACAACACCTTGTCTTAACTTCCACTGTAAACTCTTCATCAGGGAGAGTGGATGAAATCCGGAACCCAGTGAAGTCAACAGGAGTTTTGTCATTGCGTGCAGTAAGGCTAGAATTTCATCCCATTATCTTTTATCTGTCTGTGAAGTGCCATGCATGTTTTTGGTGCTACATAAATAATAGTAATCAAATATCAAGCATTATTTTTTTCATCAAAATCAGCAGCCTGGAGCTCCCGAAGTGACAGACCAGAACCAAAGACCAAAAACCTGATTCTCATGCACAATCTATGTTGGGCTGAGCATCGAGGACATCCATACAGACTGCAGAAGAGGAACTCTCCAACCACTGAAGACACAGAGCCACTTTATAAATTAAATAAAGACTAGCACAACCTCATTTTCAACCAGGGAATCTAAAGTATAACAGTGTGACCAACACACCGCCCTAATACCCACTTTAAACCTATATTGTAACACCCTCCCTACACACACAAGATAGACACCCTTAAACGAATCCAGTGGGACACATCCTATATTCGATATCAAATTCAACTAGGATAGTTCCTCCAAAATAAACTAAATGCTCTTGCTGAACTGAATACTTGCCTGGAGACAACCAGGTCCTAGTAAAATTCAGCTGCCTCGTTCTTGATCTAGTCATGGACAGTGATAGACTTCCTAAGCACTGAACTTGCTTTAAACATGAACCATAAAGAGAGGGTCCTGGTCAGCAGATGCCTTTAGCTCTTGAAGTAAGTCCTAAACATGGCAGTATTTTATATTCAGAGGAGTGCATGACACAAAGCCCCAACAGATACAAATTTCAGTAAGTTAGAAAGATCTATACAGTGTACAACTATAGCCAGGGCTGGATTTCCTATTACACACAGTAGGCATGTGCCAAGGGGTGCCTTACCACTCAAACTGTGTGCAACACAAAGGTCAGCTGTAGGTGGTGTGTGTGTGTGCGTGCGCGTGCTGAAGATGCCATGTCTAGGAGCACGTGAGATGTAAATCTGGCCCTGGCTATAGCCAGGACCCATTTACACCTATATCCAAGGATTCACATGAATTTTTTATCCTCTGAATGACTAATATTTGTATATAAAAGCTGGGCAACAGAAACTTCTGAAACGGAGTAAATTATTAGCCTCTGTGCATCACGCTAATATGTAAATAATTTTTGTAGTATAGTCATGATTACGTTAAGCTCCACAGAAAATGCACATCTAGAGAAAGAAAAAGTTAATTTTAACCAGATAATCCATCCTACATTAAAATGTGAATTAAAGTAGATAATGTACATTTTTTTCTGCAAGACTTGCAGAGTGAGCAGAGTGGTAATGAGACTGATAGAAATGGAATTTTGCTTGACTCTCATTATTTAATAAATGTGGTTACTGAATGATTCATTCTCTAGTGCATTCACAATGAGAAAGGAAAACAGGAAATATGTTTTCTTCTCAACACGGTTAATCTAAAGATGGACTTTCACAAATCATAATGAAAACTGAAGATAAAAATTAGGATCATAAGAAGGCCTTTGGTGTTATTATCAGAATCTTTTGCTATTTAAAAGAAACTCATTATCTTTATTCAAAGACTAGAAACTAAAAACATCAACCTTCTGGTCTGATGCAAAAAGTCACACTCCAAGTAGATAGATTTCCACAAGGGAAAACTCAAACCACCATTGATAATTCAACGCCATCAACACTTTGAATAAGGTTCATAATTGTCATTGGTCAATGTGATTTACAATCGAACTACTGTGTGTGTATAATCCAAGTACATACCCAGGGTCCACGGCAGGTTTGAACTGGGGTGGCGAGTCTGTGCTTAATCCTGTGCCACCACATGTTCATTACTATTGTTACTGGAGTTACCTAGATTAAGCTAGCACAGCGCTAGCTAAGAATCACAGTTTAATTTGTAGTGTAGACATAACCTAAGTGGAGCTGGGAGGTATGATTTCTATCTTGGGTAGACACGTGTACTTGCTTTGCTTGAGCTAAATCTGTAAGGACAGCTGCCTGAGTATGCACCTGGGAACTCGGACAGAGTTGCACTTGCCACTGCCCATGACGATACAGCCATGCTGCTATTTTTAGTGCGCTAGCTCTAGAAGAGCTAACATGTATTGTCTACCTGAGCTGGGAATCAGCTGCTGTGTAGACATAGCCTAAAAGGTCTCTGAGGCACAATGCCTTCTGGTGCCCTACTGCGCCATTGAGGGTCTGCACGGTCTCCAACACAAGTCTGTGTCTAAAAGCCACAGAAAATCCCCACTATATCTTCTCTATATGGCCAAATCGAGTTTCCTTTACATCTGTGACAGCAGTCTCCAAATATAACAAATTGAAAACTGAGTTCTCAACTAGAAATGGAGTAATTTATAGCTAGCTACCTTTAAAATAATATTGAACAGATGCAGATGTTTTCCAAAGTGACAATGGGCCAAACTGATCACTGACTCACACTATGTAATCCCATTGGGCCCAATTCTTGTCTCATTGACACCAGTGTAAAACCAATTTCTCTTGAATTAATTCAGTGGAATTACTTTTGATTTACACTAGTGATATCAGAATTGGGCCCAATTACTTTAATTGCAGAAGCTATCGGAAGCCTGCATCCCAAGAAAGGGGAAAAAATTCATAGGCAGGAGTTGTAGACCAAGCTGGATGAGCAAGCATCTTAGAGAGGTAATTAAGAAAAAGCAGAAAGCATATAGGGAGTGGAAGAAGGGAGGGATCAGTAAGGCAAGCTACCTTATTGAGGTCAGAATATGTAGGGATAAAGTGAGACAGGCTAAAAGTCAAGTAGAGTTGGACCTTGCAAAGGGAATTAAAACCAATAGTAAAAGGTTCTATAGTCATATAAATAGGAAGAAAACAAAGAAAGAAGTGGGACCGCTAAAAACTGAGGATGGAGTGGAGGTCAAGGATAATCTAGGCATGGCCCAATATCTAAACAAATACTTTGCCTCAGTCTTTAATAAGACTAAAGAGGATCTTAGGGATAATGGTAGCATGATAAATGGGATATAAACTGGCCACTAGGAAATTTAGATTAGAAATTAGACGAAGGTTTCTAACCATCAGAGGAGTGAAGTTTTGGAATAGCCTTCCGAGGGAAGTAGTGGGGGCAAAAGATCTATCTTGCTTTAAGATTAAACTCGATAAGTTTATGGAGGAGATGGTATGATGGGATAACATGGTTTTGGTAATTAAATATTCATGGTAAATAGGCCCAATGGCCTGTGATGGGTTTTAGATGGGGTAAGATCCAAGTTACCTGGGAAAGAATTTTCTGTAGTATCTGGCTGATGAATCTTGCCCATATGCTCAGGGTTTAGCTGATCGCCATATTTGGGGTCGGGAAGGAATTTTCCTCCAGGGCAGATTGGAAGAGGCCCTGGAGGTTTTTCGCCTTCCTCTGTAGCATGGGGCACGGGTCACTTGCTGGAGGATTCTCTGCTCCTTGAGGTCTTTAAACTACAATTTGAGGACTTCAATAGCACAGATATAGGTGTGAGGTTTTTTTGTAGGAGTGGTGGGTGAAATTCTGTGGCCTGCGTTGTGCAGGAGGTCAGACTAGATGATCATAATGGTCCCTTCTGACCTAAATATCTATGAATCTATGAATTGGCCCATTCATTTTCTAGTTATTGCAGGCCGGCAATATCATCTCATTGGTTTCTTGAATGCCTCTCTGATTATATCCATCTTTTCTCTCATACTTACATTGTAAGCATTTTGGGTCAGGGACCATCTTTTTGTTTGGTGTTTATGCAATCCCTAGTGTAAAGGGACTGTTGCCCCCTTACTAACAGTCAGTGGGGGTGTTTTGGTTGGCTAGCTCCCAGTACTAAAAGGGGAAGGGTCTATGGGAAATCAGGACCCTGAGACTGACAGTCCCCAGGAACAATGGGTCGAGGCCAATGTTCCAGGTCAGCCTGAATGACAGGGTGCGCAGGCTAATCAAGGAGTCAGGAGGCCAGGGAGGTCCTGTCCTCCGTGTGAGCTGGATTTGCCTACGTCAGACAGAGTGGGGCCAAGCTAAGGAGAAAGCTGGGGCCCAAGCTAAGCTGGGGAACAGAGCTGGGCCAGATCCAGAGGGACCAGAAAAGCAGCCCAGAAAGAGCAGATCCTGTCCTGGGAGCAGAGCTGCAGCCCCAAAGCCAGAGGCACAGCCCAGAGAGAGCAGACTTGTCCTGGGAGCAGAGCTGCAGCAACCAGATCCAGAGGGACCAGAAAAGCAGCCCACGAAGCAGGTCAGTGCTGGGAGCAGAGTCACAGAAGCAGCCAGCAGAGCAGACCTGTCCTGGGAGCAGAGCTGTAGCAACCAGAGGCAGACGGGCCAAAGAAGCAGCCCAGGGAGCTGGAGGCAGAGCAGCAGCAGTGCAGAGACAGAGTGGTGCTGCTGGGGCTGGAGCAGTCTGGAGCTGGGTGCGGTGAGCAGCTGGGGAGAGCGAGGGGGACCCTGGGCAGTGGGCCCAGCACAGGGAGACGCCTCAGCCAAGAGGCTCTGCAGGCCTGGCGTGGATCATAACCCCGACAGGGCGGGGCGATACTGGGAAGAAGGGTCCTAGCACTTAGAGCCTGAGAGCCTGTGGCCATCACCAGAGCAAGTGTCCACAGCATCCCTGCAGCACAGCCCAGGCCTGAGATGTACAAGGAACAGACTGTGAACTGCCCTGACATTCCAGAGACACTGTTTGTGATGTTCCCTGCTACAGAGCAGGTTGATGTGTTTCCTTTAACCTTTTCCATTTTTTCTTATTCTTTTTAAGATTAATTGTTGATTAAATAATTTGCATTTGCTTTAACTTGTATGTAATGGTCAGTAGGTCAGTGAAGTGCCCAGTGCAGAGAGAGTACCCCGGAGTGGGGACGCCCTAGCCCCTGTCCTAGGTGACCACAGCAGGGTTGGGGGTCGAGCCCCCCAGGAATCCTGGGCCCAACCTTGTTGGGCTTACGAGGACTCTGCCAGACAGGAGAGTGGAAGGGAAGTCCTCAAGGGCAGGGAGGCCACTGGGTAAAGGAAGTGGGAGCAAGGACTCAGATCCTTTCGCTAGCCCACTTCACTGGGATAGTGCAGAAGCCAGGAAAGTTTCCCACAAGAGCGGGACTATTCCCCCGCTTACACTAGCACATTGGGGTCCTGTTTCACGATGAAGTCTCCTAGGCTCTTTGGAAATATAAATAAATAAAATAAATAAATAAATAAAAATAAATGCCTGCTGGCACATTAGCTTCAGTTACACAGAGCATCATTGTCTAGTCTACACAAGTAGTAATCTGTTTTTCATATCGGTTAGTAAGGTGGATAGTAAGATTAAAAAAAGCTCAAATTCCAAAAGTACTATTGAGATTTAAGAACTAGAGAAGGAGAGTATTGTGAGTAAAGTAAATGCCTAAAATTAGAATGATCAAAAAAAAGTGGTTCATTTTTAAAATAAATTCAAGACAGACTGTGTGATGGTGTGAAACTTCCTGTAAAGTCTTGCTTTGCAGAATGAACTATAGAAATAAAAGGTTTGAGTTTGAGTAAAGGATTCACATTCATTGAGAACAGTTTTGGATTTGTTTTTAACCTGTGTGAAGTCAAACTCTAGGAACAGCAGCCATTTGAGGGTAGATGGCCAATGACTGGCTCTGAATTTGTGGGTAGAGGATTTCTGAAGACTGGGTGTGACAAGACAAGGCAGGGGTGGAAGCAGCAGCAGAACTGACGCACTCCCTTTCTTCCCTATATGGGATCCCACTGTATCTTAGTGACCAAGGCAATTGTGCTGCTCTTAACTAGTGGGTGTTAACCACTGGATGTTTCCTCACATACCCTCTTTTGGGTGATGCTTACTAGCTGAGAACTGCTGTGGTTATTGCGTTTTTGGATGTGTGTTAGTGACAATCAAAAATTATATGGTATTACATGCACTCATAAAAGGAATATTTACAATAGATTGACATTAATTCATCCTGTCACCAAAAGGATCCCATCACAATTATTATTGTGACAGCTACATCAGTGGATACAGCAGACAGATACCACCAGTAAAAGGGCCTCACTGGTAATTACTATAGCAAGCCAACAGAGCAGCGAGGAGATAACAGCATATGCTACTCTGGCTGAGATTAAATTTATGACTGTTAGAATTCCATCTCACAGGAAGAACCAACACACAAAGGCAAACATGAGAAAAAAGAATTTATTATAAAAACAACAAAAATCCCCCACAGATTTTGCTTGTCATTTTTCATGTTTTCTTTTCTAATCCTTTTCCTTTTTCTAATCATTTCCTTTTCTGACACCAGTACACAGCCTGAGCAACCAGGCTGAACAATCTGCACGGATTTAGGAGAGGGGTAAAAAGTGTTTTTCCTCAATTGAAAATTTCTCTGTGAAGTCAAGTCTACAAGGAACATTTTTAATAAGTACACTGCTAAAATTTTTTTAAGCTATTTTACAATCTTAAAATCCTAATTTAGCAAGTCAGATCCTCTGAATTCTAAGGTTAGAATTCCACTGCCTTGCACCTTGTGTTGTCATTTACAAGGCTGCAGAGAATCAGGAGCAACATAGCTGACAAGTATGCTTTTAACTTTTGCATTATATCCAATCAAATGCTGCAATGATTTTCTAAATAATAGCACGGATTAAGAGAATATATATCCACCTCTTCACAACAAAGCTATACACTGTTCCCAACCCATGCTAACACGGCTGTTACTCTGAAACCCATGCTTGTAACTCCAACTGGCATTGATGAGACTGTTTGCCATACTGTGACAGACTGACAATATCCTGAACAAACCTCGTGGAATTAAGATAAACTTAACTAAATAAAGTGAAACCCTATCAAATCACGGTTAATGTCTTTGGGGTACACTGTATTAAAATACAATTGTATAGGTGTTACTGCATCATTGTATGTGCCCTCTCTAGTAGGAGAGGGATGCTACTGTACTTCCTCTGTTATCAACCCGTTGAAGATATGCTCCTGGAGAGGTTCATATCTATATTTTAACTCACACTAGATTCTCCAGGGACCAACAGACAAATAAAGGATTTGGGGACAAATAGCCTGTTTTTTAAACTGGCTCAGAGCCTTCTCCATGACCCAGCAAATGGGCAGGACTTCTGGTCCATGGATGATCCTAATGCTTAGGGAAGGATTGGAAGGATTTGACCTATTGAGACTCATTAGAATGGGTGCTTGTTCTGAGCTGAAGCTCTGATGAACTTGTCACCACAAAAGAAACCCTGTGCATAAGGTGTTAAAGGACTGCTCCTGCCAGACCTCATGTTAGAGTTGAGATGGTGCCTGATAAACTTATTAGCATGCATATAGGTTATTATTAATACGTTATTTTCTGTAGTACTTCTACCTTAAGAATAAAATAGGCTTACATAGATAGAACTGTGTGATGGCTAACTGGTGTACTTGCTACAGTTATAAGTTATCTCTAAAGAGAAAGCAAGCAGGGTGCAGGAGCAGCTTCTCTCTGCTGGGAATAATATAGTGAATGCAGGGAACCGTGCAGCCTGGAAATATCGTGGTCAGAAAGGAGTGAGATGCAAGTTTCCACCCAAAAAGGCACTGGCTGGAAGCATGAGAGGGTGCCCTGGTTGGACCACTGAGAGGAAATACAGGCACAATCACCCTGAATTGTGACACACACACTTGCATCAGGTTATGGCACTCAGACTAATTTCACTGAGAGATTCAGATGATGTCATGAACTACACATGGGAAGCTTTACTGATGTATCCATAACACGGAATACCAAATAGAATTACAGACTACTTTTTTGTAGATACATTATATGCCGGTGTTGTCTGCCACAGTTTGCCTCAGATCCTTCTTGCTCATCTTACGAATCTCCATTTACCTCCTTTCCCGAGTCCTTCATTCTCCTTCTTATTCAGCTCAACTCCACAAGATTACCCTTTGAATATTTATTTCTTTCAAATGCATGCATTGTGAAGCTTAATGAATATTTGTAAACTATTTTCAGATCCTGAGATAAAAGGCACTATGAAAAGGGAAAAATTTTTCTATTCCATAAATTATATATTGTACATTATGTACTTTCCTAACTATTATTAATATTATGTATGTATGTTTTGGAAGCATTCAAGAGTCCCAATGAGGATCAAAGTTCTGTGCTAGACACTCTACAAACATAGAAGTAGACATGGTCACTTTCTTATTCTGGAATTAAGTACTGAACAATACTAACTATGCAAATGCTTATTAAACCTGTTAGAGAATTCCATGTACTTTTATATAAAGACAGAAATCTTGTTAACTGTAGTTATTTTGATTTTGACAATTTTCCAAGTCTCAAGACAGCCCCAACACTTAGCATCAAATAGTAAAACGTGGTCTTTGAAATAACTCCAGTAAAGATTAGCACCCACAAAAAGGGGTCTTCCCTTAAATGAATGCTGACACAGATTAAAGTTTAATACAAAAAAGAAAAAAGTTAGACAACCACAGTGAAATGAACAATAAAACTTAAGTATCTTTTTTAAGAGACTATCAGAGAGCTATAAAATCTTGAATTTGGAATGTGTCCACCCTTTACCTGGGCCAATATTTTAAAAAATAGGTACCTAAAATAAAGCTCCAAAATCCTTGTTTAGGCACCTAAAAGGTGTCCTGATTTTCAAAGGTGCTGAGCACCAGCATCTCCCATCCTTAATGAAAAGCATTTTCTACAGAGGCCCAAGGGGAGAAAAGAATTTTGTTTTATTAACTATTCCAGGTATCCATAACTTTCATAGACTGGCCAGACCCACACAATGTACTATACCAAAAAGAGATAACATCTAATACCCTAAAGATGTATTTTTTCTCTTATGCAGAATTTTTAAGGTAATCTCTCATTTTTATCCATGTTCTGAGATAATCCAAAAGGAGTACGGGTGGAGGAGTTCGGAGCGCAGGTGGTGTTCTCTTCGATCCTTCTGGCCAAGGGTAGGGGCCCAAGCAGAGAGAGATGCATCCTGGAGGTGAATGCCTGGCTGCGAAGATGGCGTTGCCAGGAGGGCTTTGGCTTCCTTGACCATGGGATGCTGTTCCAGGAAGAAGCACTGCTAAGCAGAGATGGGGGTCCACCTATTGAGGAAGGGGAAGAACATATATGGATACAGACTGGCGAACCTAGTGCAGAGGACTTTAAACTAGGTTCGAAGGGAGTAGGTAAGCAAAGCCCACAGGTAAGTCAAGAACATGGTGACCTGGGAGAAAGTTTGGAATTTGGGGGGAGCATGGGCTGTTATAGCTGGGGTATAGAAGAGACAAGACAGAACTTGGGAAGGGGCAGGAATCAAATCAGTATCTTAGATGTCTGTATACTAATGCGAGAAGTATGGGGGATAAGCAGGAAGAACTCAAAATGCTAATAAACAAACACAACTATGACATAGTTGACATCACAGAGACCTGGTGGGATAATACACATGACTGGAATATTGGTATAGAAGGGTACAGCTTGCTCAGGAAGGACGGGCAAGGAAAAAAGGGAGATGGTGTTGCCTTCTATATTAAAAATATACACACTTGGGCCAAAATTGTCTCCTATTTCCATCTCAAACTTGTTGAAAGTCTCTGGGTAAGGATAAAAGGGGGTAAAAAACAGGGTGATGTCATGGTAGGGGTCTAATACAGACCACCTAACCAGGAAGAAGAGGTGGATGAGGCTTTTCTTAAACAGCTAAAAAAATCATCCAAAGCACAGGACTTGGTGCTGATGGGGGCCTTCAACCACGCAGACATCCATTGGGAAAATAACATAGCCGGGCACAGGTTATCCAATACTTTCTTGGAATGTATTTCAGAAAGTGGAGACAGCTACCAGGGGAGAGGCTGTTCTAGATTTGATTTTGACAAATAGGAAGGAACTGGTTGAGAATTTGAAAGTGGAAGGCAGCTTGGGTGAAAGTGAGCATGAAATGATAGAGTTCATGATTATAAGGAATGGTAGGAGGGAGAACAGCAAAATAAAGACAATGGATTTCAAGAAGGCAGACTTTAGCAAACTCAGGGAGTTGGTAGGTAAGATCCCACGAGAAGCAAGTCTAAGGGGAAAACCAACAGACGACAGTTGGCAGTTTTTCCAGAGAGACATTATTAAAGGCACAAGAGGAAACTATCCCACTGTGTAGGAAAGATAGGAAGTATGGCAAGAGACCACCCTGGCTTACCCAGGAGATCTTCAATTATCTTAAAAAGAGTCCTACAAAAAGTGGAAAATAGGTAAAATTACAAAGGATGAATATAAACAAATTATCCAAGTATGTCAATTTGAAAGGCCAAGGCACAAAACAAGATCAAACTAGCTAGAGACATAAAGGATAACAAGAAAACATTCTACATTAGAAGCAATAGGAAAACCAAGGACAGGGTAGGCTCGTTATTCAATGAGGTGGGGGAAATAATAACAGAAAATGTGGAAATGGCAAAGGTACTTAATGACTTCTTTGTTTCGTCTTTCATCAAAAAAGGTTGGTGGTGACTGAACGTCTAACATAGTGAATGCCAGTGAAAATGAAGTAGGATCAGAAGAGGCTAATATAGGGAAAGAACAAGTTCAAAATTACTTGGACAAATTAGATGTCTTTAAGTCACCAGGGCCTGATTACATGAATCCTAGAATACTCAAGGAGCTGACTGAGGAGATATCTGAGCCATTTTCTTTGCAGTTATCTTTGAAAAGTCATGGAAGATGGGAGAGATTCCAGAAGCCTAGAAAAGGGCAAATATAGTTCCCACCTATAAAAAGAGAAATAAAGGCAACCCAGGAAATTACAGACCAGTCCACATAAACTTCTGTACCCAGAAATAATAATGGAGAAAATAATTAAGCAATGAATTTTCAAACATCTAGGAGATAATAAGGTGATAAGTAATAGCATGATTTGTCAAAAACAAATTGTGTCAAACTAACCTGATAGCTTTGTTTGACAGGGTAACAAGCCTTGTGGAAAGAGGGGGAAGCGGTAGACATGGTATATCCTGACTTTAGTAAAACTTTTGATACTGTCTTGCATGACCTCATAAACAAACTAGGGAAATGCAATCTAAATGGAGCTATTATAAGGTGGGTGCAAAACTGGTTGGAAAACCGTTCCCAAAGAGTAGTTATAAGAGGTTCACCATCATGCTGGAAGGGCATAATAAGTGGGGTCCCGTAGGGATCAGTTCTGTTCAATATCTTCATCAGTGATTTAGATAATGGCATAGAGAGTACACTTATAAAGTTTGTAGACGATACCAAGCTGGGAGGCGTTGTAAATGCTTTGGAGGATAGGATTAAAATTCAAAATGATCTAGACAAACTGGAGAAATGGTCCCAAATAAACAGGATGAAATTCACTAAGGACAAATGTAAGTACTCCATTTAGGAAGGAACTAATCAGTTGCACACATACAAAATGGGAAATGACTGCCGAGGAAGGAGTACTGCAGAAAGGGGTCTGGGCGTCATAGTGGACCACAAGCTAAATATGTGTCAACAGTGTAATGCTGTTGCAAAAAAAACCAAACCATCATTCTGGGCTGTATTAGCAGGAGTTGTAAGCAAGACACGAGAAGTAATTCTTCTGCTCTACTCTGATTAGGCCTCAACTGGAGTATTGTGTCCAGTTCTGGGCACCACATTTCAGGAAGGATGATGTGGACAAATTGGAGACAGTCCAGAGGAGAGCAACAAAAATTATTAAAGGTCTAGAAAACATGACCTATGAGGGAAGCTTGAAAAAAATGGGCTTGTTTAGTCTGGAAAAGAGAAGCCTGAGAGGGGATATAACAGTTTTCAAGTATGTAAAAGGATGTTACAAGGAGGAGGAACAAAAATTGTTTTTCTTAACCTCTGAGGATAGGATAAGAAGCAATGGGCTTAAATTATAGCAAGGGCAGTTTAGGTTGGAGATTAGGAAAAACTTCCTAACTGTCAGGGTGGGTAAGCACTGGAATAAATTGCCTAGGGAAGTTTTGGACTCCATCATTGGAGATTATAAAGAGCAGGTTAGACAAACACCTGTCAGGAATGGCCAGATAATTAATCTTGGCATGAGTGCAGGGGACTGAACTAGGTGACCTCTCGGGGTCCCTTCCAGTTCTGTGATTATGTTTAGCTCCCATTAGAGCTATTTCTTCCACCTTTACTTTCTCCTCTATCTCAGCATATGAGCGCATATCCTATTCCCCCTATCTGTTTCTGGTTTGCTCACCCAGACTACTCCTCTGCCCGCACAACAATTTTTGTTTTTAAAACTATTGTTGCCCCTTGGTCCAACCAGCTAACCAACATTCCATTCCTTGCTGGGTGATTGCCATTACAAGAAAAAACTGATGAAGTCAGTTATTTCTTTGATGCAATCCTATTTCTTTAAAAAAAATTTTATATAGGTTCTGTTTCCCTGAACACAGTAGGAACAACAGGTTTCCTTGTTTGTAAATCCAAGTCTGTTTTCCAGCTAGTGCTGTGCTCCACGGAGTTTCATCTCTGCTCCTTCTCATGGCTATGCTACCAGCTGATTTAGCTGGCTTTATTATAGATTTCTGAATGCTTTCTTCTTCTGACACACACAGCTGAACCACATTGAGCCACTCACTCCATTCACCCCTCCTCCCTCACTAGCTCCTTTTCACTGGGCTGGGGTGTAGGAGGGTGGGGAGGGCTCCAGGTGGGGGTGTGGGCTCTGGGGTGGGACCAGGGATGAGGGGTTAAGGGTATGGGAGGGGGCTCTGGACTGGGGCAGAGAGTTAGGGTGCAGCTGCGGGCTCTGGGAGGGAATTGGGTGCCAGAGGGCGTTCCAAGCTGGGGCAAGGGGTTGGAGTACCAGAGGGGGTGTGGTGTCTAGGAGAGAGAGTTTGGTTGCAGGAGGGGGCTCAGGGCTGGGCAGGGGCTTGCCCCACTGACCAGACTTTTAACAACCTGGTCAGCAGTGCTGACCAGAGCCGCTAGGGTCCCTTTCCGACTGGACATTCCGTTTAAAAACCGAACACCTGGCAACCTTATTCTTCACTTGCAATCAGTCCCAGGAAAACCCTTTTTTATTCTTCCTTACTTAGATGTTGCTCAGGCCTTCCAGTGCCTTCAGAGGTGGCTTCTATTATTTCAGCTATCACTAAACCAAGGGGCATTTAATTGTTCTTTCATTGGGCCTGAATGAAAGATAGCTAGCATGCTCAATAGCTTCAGTTAGGCCTGTGATTGCCCAGAGATCAAAGTGACACTTGCTGGCAGCCACTAATACTATCTAGCATAACTAACTAAAAATTGCCCTGAATTCAGTTCTCCATTTTCCCTCTCATGTAACCATATGTGCTGTTAGAAAACTCTTCTGGAGGCTAACATAGTTCCTATTTTTAAGAAAGGAAAAAAAAAGTGATCCGGGTAACTACAGGCTTGTTAGTTTGGCATCTGTAGTATGCAAGGTCTTGAAAAAAATTTTTGAAGGAGAAAGTAGTTAAGGACATTGAGGACAATAGTAATTGGGACAAAATACAACATGGTTTTACAAAAGGTAGAGCGTGCCAAACCAACCTGATCTCCTTTTTTGAGAAAGTAACAGATTTTTTTAGACAAAGGAAAGGCAGTGGATCTAATTTACCTAGATTTCAGTAAGGCATTTGATACGGTGCCACATGGGGAATTGTTAGTTAAATTGGAAAAGATGGGGATCAATATGAAAATTGAAAGGTGGATCAGAAATTGGTTAAAAGGGAGACTATAGCGGGTCATACTGAAAGGTGAATTGTCAGGCTGAAGGGAGTTTACGAGTGGAGTTCCTCAGGGATCGGTTTTGGGACCAATCTTATTTAATCTTTTTATTACTGACCTTGGCACAAAAAGCTGGGAGGTATTGCCAATTTAGAGAAGGACCAGGATATCATACAGGAGGATCTGGATGACCTTGTAAACTGGAGTAATAATAATAGGATGAAATTTAATAGTGAGAAGTGTAAGGTCATGCATTTAGGGATTAATAACAAGAATTTTTGTTATAAGCTGGGGATGCATCAATTAGTAGTAATGGAAGAGGAGAAGGACCTTGGAGTATTGGTTGCCCACAGGATGACTATGAGCCGCCAATGTGATATGGCCATCAAAAAAAGCTAATGCGGTCTTGGGATGCACCAGGAGAGGTATTTCCAGTAGAGATAAGGAGGTGTTAGTACCGTTATACAAGGCACTGGTGAGACCTCATCTAGAATACTGTGTGCAGTTCTGGTCTCCCATGTTCAAGAAAGATGAATTCAAACTTGAACAGGTACAGAGAAGGGCTACTAGGATGATCCGAGGAATGGAAAACCTGTCTTATGAAAGGAGACTCAAGGAGCTTGGCTTGTTTAGCCTAACCAAAAGAAGGTTGAGGGTACATATGATTGCTCTCTATAAATATATCAGAGGGATAAATACCGGAGAGGGAGAGGAATTATTTAAGCTCAGTACCAATGTGGACACAAGAACAAATGGATATAAACTGGCCATCAGGAAGTTTAGACTTGAAATTAGATGAAGGTTTCTAACCAGCAGAGGAGTCAAGTTCTGGAATAGACTTCCAAGGGAAGCAGTGGGGGCAAAAGACCTATCTGGCTTCAAGATTAAACTTGATAAGCTTATGGAGGAGATGGTATGATGGGATAACATGATTTTGGCAATTAATTGATCTTTAACTATTCATGGTAAATAGGCCCAATGGCCTGTGATGGGATGTTAGATGGGGTAGGATCAGAGAATTCTTTCCTGGGTATCTCGCTGGTGAATCTTGCTCACATGCTCAGGGTTTAGCTGCCATATTTGGAGTCAGGAAGGAATTTTCCTCCAGGGCAGATTGGAAGAGGCCCTGGGGGGTTTTCGCCTTCCTCTGTAGCATGGGACACAGGTCACTTGCTGGAGGATTCTCTGCACCTTGAAGTCTTTAAAACAATGATTTGAGGATTTCAATAGCTCAGACATAGGTGAGAGGTTTATTGCAGGAGTGGGTGGGTGAGATTCTGTGGCCTGCGTTGTGCAGGAAGTCAGACTAGATTATCATAATGGTCCCTTCTGACCTTAATATCTATGAGTCTATGAGGCAGCACTTCCTGTTAATGATTAAAGAAGATAAAGGGGGATTCACCAACTAAGTGGCAGCAGCAGCAACCTCATATTAATGTTTAAAAATATTTGAATAGGAATGGGTTACATCACTCATTTACTCTCTCTGCTGCCATTACACAAGATCAATTTAATTCCGCCAACAACTCCAATGGGAAAATACAAAAATAACTGAATCACATTATTGGAGGAAATGTTTTCAGAGGGCCAGACTCTTACTCTGACTCACATCAAGTAATAATGCATTACGTGTAAGCACATACTGCACTGAGAATAGCGGAGCTACTTCAGAATAACAGAGCTTCTTGTACAGTAATATAGTATTCAATGTAATTATGAGTGGTAGAAGTTGACAAAATTTTTTTTTACTGATGCTCCATGCTAGGAAACATTGTTCCATATTATATCAAGATTACGTTAGAATTTCTTCAAAATTTGTATCTCGTTTGTTTTTAAATGGGAGGTGTCTTTTGAAAACTACAAACAGGGTCCCCTAAGAGGCTATACTTTGTTGTGTCTAAGTGGTAACTGGACAGTGAATTTAAAACAAGACTATTTCCTGTTTTAATTGAAGACCAAAAAGCAGTTTCCGTGTGAAATGAAATCCATACCACATTATTAATTCAATTATCCAGATGATGATGGAAATCTATGCTCATTATACATCACCATCTGTTTCAACTGGTTTTTTTAAAAATTTAATAGCAAAACTCACACAAAGATCCTTCAGTGACAATCTTCCTACCAATTAGTAAAGGAGAATTGTACTGTTTTATTCACATTACAATTTTTTTTATAGAAAGTTATACATTTGATAGCTACAGCTGTAAGGGGTGAAATTCTGGCCCCAATGAAGTCAATGTAATTTTACCATTGACTTCAATGGAGCCCAGATTTCACCCAAGTTTTATAACAAAAAAGTAGCTCGGTGGAATAAATGCAACACCTACCATGAAACTGACATACTCATGAAAAAAATGGAAAAGCCTTCTACCTTTTATTCTATAAACAGTTCATAAGCATTTAATATGGCAAATAATTTTCAGATTTGTAATTATCCTGTTTTAGCGTATTGTGAATTTAGGTACTTAGTGATCTCTATATCTGAATGCGATAAACATATTGTGGGCTGAAAATCAGGCAGTAAATCTAATCAGGCACGCAAATAACATTTTTTAAAAGGATTAAAAAGCATTTAATTGTATGTTTCAATACTGTGTTCATTGGAAAAAATATTTTTTCCATATCTATCCAGCCATGTATCCATTCATCTAGATGAAAACTGGCCTTTTCCTCTATTCTTATCACCAGAAGTCAAGATTTTTTTCTTTGAGTAGAGGAAGGCCTGAGGCAGGAAGGATCAAAAATTTCCTGTGGATAAAGGCCAAAATTTTCTAACTTGAGTGCCTAAGATTAGACACTAATTACAATAAATAGGTTGATATTTTAGAGGTAGTGAGCATGAGCACTGAATACTCTGCAGCTCCAAAAAATCAGGCCATTGATCTGGATATCTAAATACCATATGGATTCTCCCCTAAGATGTGTTACAGGAATGTAGCAAATCCACAGGACCAGATTTTGTTCTAGAACCGTTTAATTGAATAAATCACTATGAAAAGGCAGATTTCCATCCAATTCTGAGCAGGGATAGTGAGCAACAGAAGCCATCTACAAACACTGAAAAGCATGCCAGCTTTACACTGTGCATCACAGAGGTATGTTACAGTTTAAGTAATTATAAAATGTTAAATAGGATAAAATTCCCACATTCGTTCTACTACTTTCTCTTACTAATGCAATATTTTCACTGCAGTAGGTTATATCATTGCAATAAGTTATATTGGGACAAAAATGTATACTTTAAAAAGTCTTAAATATAGGTGCCAGTCCTTTGTCAAAATCTGGGAACACAGAACCCTGCACCCATGCAAAAATCTCAAGGAAGTCAATAGGACTACGAACAAGTTGGGGGGAGTGGGGTCCTAGTTAGCAGATTTCAATGCAAGGTGCCAACATTATAAAAAGCAACAAGACAAACAACCAGTGGGCAGCCCTGTAAGGAGACTCAGGAAACAAATGAGCTCCTGGCTCGACTAGTGGCCAAAAGCAAATATTATTCCTCTGCTGAGATGGACTACAAGTCCAATCATTTTGGTCGGACACCCTCCTGATCCTGCCAGGATGCCGGACCCTGCCCCAAATCCCACCTAGAAATTCAGACTTCTTATCTTGAAATGAGTCAGACAAGCAACATGAGAAAGACCCTAGAACAACAGTAATTTGAAAGGATAGCGATTGCTCATTTGGTGTTAAGAGCTTCTTACTTACTATTTTCCTCCCACAACTGATGCAGCTACCTACTATGCTCATCACTGATATGATTAGAAGGAGATGAAAAGAGAAGTAAATCTAACCCTGTTTTCTCCTGAGAATGCTAAGGAAAAGACCCACCTCCTTATCTAGAAGACTTAAACATGACTGCACCCACGTCTAAGTGTCCCCGTGGGACGAGAGAGTAATATGATACTGCAGACAGGGCACCGATTTAGGAATTGGGAGTCCTTTGCTCTACCACAAAACTGCTGTGTGGCTTTAGGCAAGTCAATTCATCTCTCTGTACCTCAGTTTCCCTTCCCATACTTGTGCGTGTTGACTATTTAGACGGTAATCTTTTTAGGGAGGGGTTGTCTCTTAGCTGAACACCATGGAGTTCAATCTTGAATGGAACTTCCAGGCACTATCGTAATATAAATAATTAATAAAAATAATAATAGGGTATTTCAAACAGGAATTGGGCAAAACATTGTTTGCCCCATCCAAATAGTCTGCTGCTGGATTCCTCTCAGCACTGCAACACAACCTTGATCTTCTCTGTACCCTGGTGAACTTGAGTGTTTTGTTTCCTGGTTTTGAGTTAGTTAAGTGGGCAGCCAATTGGATGAGGAGGCAAATTACAACAACAGCTCCACTCTAACAGGATGGCTGCTATATGACATGGTTTACTCATCTACTAAAAGTAAAGTTTATCAGATATGACTTTTTCCTCTGATGTAAGTGTAAAGAATTTTCTATCTAGTTTAACTGAGAGAGTGTGGTTCCTGACATATATTGTATATTTATGTATCATTTTCATTGTTTATCTGTGCCATAGATCATTGTAACTGTGAATAATATTGCTGATTTCCCTGTTCTTAGTTTTTATTAAACTTAATCAGGAGGTTACCTCACTAAGCTGTGATGGACTCCCTGTTGAGGTGGGAAGCCAGACTCTTTTTAAAATTATCTTGGGGGATAATACTTTCAGATCATTATTTCTAGGTGAGGAACTCTTGGAGAGGAAGGATGGATGATTGAAAGAAGGATGCATTGAAAAGGAAGAACTAACTTTAGACATCCTGATTTTTGAGAAGCGCCCCCTCAGAATACTAATTATCTTCAGGAGCAAAACTGGCTCAAAGAATCTGTTTTCTCACTGGGATAAGTTTCCTCCCCAAAAGATCTGGAGAAGGAAATCTCACCCTCCACCAAGCAAGAAGGTTCTTTGACCTGATTTCTTTTCAAGGTGTTTTACATTTTCTTCCTCTTGTGAAGGAAGTACTATAAAATGGCACAAGGGCCACAATAGGTCAAATGAAACAGTACATCTTTAGCGCCTTCCTGAATGGAGGGGGAAGAAAGAGGTAGGAAGACTGCAAGTAGGGGGACCGACTCATTCCATTGGCCATACAAAGGGAGTTTGCTGTTGCTTCTGAGGTTGCCACTGGGGTCTGAGGTAGTGGCAGGGAATGGGGACTTCCTTCAGGTATCTGAGTATTGCTGGGCTATGGCAGAAACAGGTAAGCACCATCAGGAGAGAAATACTTCTCAGAGGCTTGAGCTGACAGGTCTGTTTGCTGGAACGGAGCAGAACAACTTTTGAGTTGAAGTGCCTTAAGCCAATGAGTTTCATCTGAGAACAGAGGCTATGAAAGATGCATGAGTGCCACCTCAAGCCAGTAGGACTCAAAGGGGCAGGGCTGAGCCTGCCTGTTTGAGAGTCTTCCATTGGATGTTATTAGATATCTTGGTGGTTCCCAGCAGTGGCTCCTTTACAGATACCAGCTAAGCAGGACAAAGCCACTGGTCCTACACTCATGTATGAGAATGAGGAAGTGGGGGGGGGGACTATTCTTCACCTTCTACATGTTCTCTCTCCTCATTTTCTAGCTATCGCCACCCAGGCATCCTTAATTGCTGACCACCTCACCCTAATGGTTCCTCTTCTCCCCCACACCTATCAATGCTTGGACCATCTCTGGTCCAAAGCGTCTTCAGAATGAGAGCCATTGCTGTTGTGCTCCTACATGGCACTTCAGATCTGGCCTTTCAATAAGGAGCAAAGATCACTTCTGGTCCCCACTGCTGCTGAGAGGCAGGTGGCTCAGTCCAGCAGTGCTGCTACATAGACAGATGACACAAGCTGGGCGAGAAGAAGGGGCAGATAGGGGCTAACTTTTTAGCATACATGCAAATATTTTTCTCATTTTCATTTTAAATTAAACTGCATGAGCCATATCTTTATCAAATATTCCTGAAAATATTAATGCTATCCTAAAAATGCAACCTTCTACTTGCAGAAAGAAGGTGAATGATGATTACCTTCTGCTTGAAGCATAGATCTCTTTACTGTTGTCAAGGTTCCTCCCCCACTCTGAACTCTAGGGTACAGATGTGGGGACCTGCATGGAAAACCTCCTAAGCTTATCTTTACCAGCTTAGGTCAAAACTTCCCCAAGGTACAAAATATTCCACCCATTGTCCTTGGACTGGCCGCTACCACCACCAAACTAATACTGGTTACTGGGGAAGAGCTGTTTGGACGCGTCCTTCCCCCCAAAATACTTCCCAAAACCTTGCACCCCACTTCCTGGACAAGGTTTGGTAAACAGCCTCACCAATTTGCCTAGGTGACTACAGACCCAGACCCTTGGATCTTAAGAACAATGAATAATCCTCCCAACACTTGCACCCCCCCTTTCCTGGGAAATGTTGGATAAAAAGCCTCACCAATTTGCATAGGTGACCACAGACCCAAACCCTTGGATCTGAGAACAATGAAAAAGCATTCAGTTTTTTACAAGACTTTTAATAAAAAATAGAAGTAAATAGAAATAAAGAAATCCCCCCTGTAAAATCAGGATGGTAGATATCTTACAGGGTAATTAGATTAAAAAAACATAGAGAACCCCTCTAGGCAAAACCTTAAGTTACAAAAAAGATACACAGACAGAAATAGTTATTCTATTCAGCACAATTCTTTTCTCAGCCATTTAAAGAAATCATAATCTAACACATACGTAGCTAGATTACTTACTAAAAGTTCTAAGACTCCATTCCTGGTCTATCCCTGGCCAAGACCCAGCATACAGACAGACACAGACCCTTTGTTTCTCTCCCTCCTCCCAGCTTTTGAAAGTATCTTGTCTCCTCATTGGTCATTTTGGTCAGGTGCCAGCGAGGTTACCTTTAGCTTCTTAACCCTTTACAGGTGAGAGGAGCTTTCCCTTGGCCAGGAGGGATTTCAAAGGGGTTTACCCTTCCCTTTATATTTATGACAACTGTCTACCAAAAGCATAACTTACACGACACATACAAAACCACATTTATCAGCATATTCTTACCTCCACGATCCCGCGCTGCTAAATTTTGACCCCTTTTTAATGTAATGTCCAACTGGTACATTCCGGGATCACCCAAGGGAAAATCTGCATTACTAGTTCCAGTTGTATTGGTTCTCTGAAAGGCAAAAAACCCAAAAAAAATAGCTATATAATACATATGGCAGAATAAAGAACAAAAAAATACATCCTATAACTAAGGTTGCAATCCTGCAGAACCCCAAGCCCACAAAGAATCCCTCTGAATTCAGTGGAACTCCTCAAAGGAGCACCAATATCCACTCACATGGAGTCAATTACAGGTTTGTGGTCTAATGGAGTGGAGCCAGGCAGATACATTCCTGAAGAGAGCTCTGAACTTCCCCCCAAATCCGGACTGGTGCAGAACAGGTGATGTATGTCACAGTAGTGATGACTTCAGCAGCAGACAAAATGCTTGACCTAATCATTGTTAGTGAAAGCCCAGCTGGCTAATTCCTAACACATTATTATTATTAGCAAACTCTTAGCCTATGTCTACACTACTAGCCAGGGGTGAAATTCCCATCTTGCATACACATACTCACACTATCTCTCATTGAACTAATGCGAATATAAGCAGCAGCGTAGCCACAGTAGCGGCCCAGCTTAATCAACACCACCAAAACCAGTGGAAACATCCTTGGCATGTCTCCTATCACTGCCGGTGCTACCACGGCTATGCACCAGAGTTGTTTGCCAAAATAAGAAAGGGGGATCTGAAGGGAATAAGAGGACAGGAAAGGAACGGAAGCATTCATACACAAAGTATTGAAGGAACACTCTGACCAAACTTTTAGTATTATTCATATAACACCATTGATGTCCATGGCATTTCAACAAATAGACTCTAGAAATATCAGTATAGGAACTACAGATGTTCTCCATGCCATTCCATCTTCACCTTGTCTGAATTCCAACAAGTTCTCTCTAATTACACCATCCAGGGGACAGCTTCCCAGAAAATATACAATCATTCTGAAAGCAGAGACCCTGGCTATATTTTCATAGCATTTGCAAATTTTATTTTATTTACAGCTAAAAGTGATATGTTGTATCGGTTATAAAATAAAATTCATGGAGCATAATTCTAATTTCACTTTCCTTGGTGTAAATCAGAAATAACTCCACTGAAGCCTATGGTGTTACATAGGTATGGGATCAGAAGTTGGTCTATAGAAGAATTATCTTAACAGTTAAAAATTGCTAACCCCTCAAAAAAAAATTTTGGCAGATAAATGGATTCCAATTTCACATTAGAATATTCCCACTTACACTGGGTTTCTGCTACTTAGAGAACAAACCAAACCAAACAGAAACCAATGTTAAGTTCCTCAGACACCAACATCTGCTCCTTATAACAGAAGCTTCCACACCTGAGAAAACTAAAATCCTCAAGGATGGCTTACCATGGTCCCCTCTCTATCACCAGCCAGCCAGGGAGAGCAAGATTATAGCCCACCTCATTTCATTTGGGATGATTAATGCTGCAATGATTGTCACTGGCAACAGTCTAGCCCTCTGTGTAATCAGCCTTTGAAATAAACAATATTTTTCCTTCTTTTCCCATTTTTACTCTAAACTTTATTTTATTCTGTCCATTTTTTCATAATTTGTTTTGTTCCGATAGATATGGGAAAGACTATTTTTCTTTTGTTATTCAGGTGAATAGCTATAGCTCAGTTCCTGGAAGCTCCTGATTATTTCAAGAACTAGTAAATTCCCACATATATTAAAGCCTTAATCTTGACCTTTTATATTTTATGGATCCAATGAAGTAGTTAATGGATAAAAATGTTGTTGTTTCTGCAGAACTCTTGTGGCTGGTAGCTGCAGGTTAAGTAGGTAGAGAGAAAACTAATTCCTAGTTTAAGATTTTAGCATTAAAACTCTGCTATAAATTCTTACGGGATTTTTTTACACCAAAGTTAAAAAATGTTATACTACTTTGATAATTTGCCAGTAAAACTCTTGACATTGATCAGAAATTCAAATGAATAAACCAAATTAAAATTACGTTTTACCTAATGACATAGTCCAGTAAACACTATAAATTTGAAAAGCAAAACAAAGTGAAACTCATGTGTAACCATTTGATTCTGAAATAACTCTTCCTTTCCATAAGCATATGGAGCCACTGACGGTATTAAGACGACAGAGCTGGGTGTCATCAACATGCTGAAAGCACCACAGCTCCCATCTCCTCACGAGCACTTGATCCAGCCAAGACAGTCAATTGCCTTGCCCAGTATGTGGATACAAATGGGACATGGATAAGAATTAACGGACAGACTCAATATAGAGAAGATTGTGGTGATGTTAGTTGATTAGGGGAAACAAATGGAAGGGCTGGTGAAGATAGTACCAACTTCTCTGGTCGGGGAGGGTGTAAGCCATTGAGTCATAAAGCTCCTAGCAGCAGAATTCCAGTGCCTTTCTTCAGGAATAGGATTATTTTCCAAAACTAAAACAATCCAGTATGAAAGCCCCTCCCACGGCCAAAAAGGGGGTGTGAGGCATAACTGCTACACTATGAGGTCTAATAGGACGTGGGGGTGAGACACTCTACCATAGACTTGAGTAACCTAGCCAAGACCATAGAGACTAGCAAAGTTTCGCCTGGCAATGGAGAGAGCCTGTGTGAGAACAAACAAAATCAGGAGCATCCCAGGTTAAATAGGAGACACAGGACATCTAGAAACCAAGGCTGGTACAGAATTTGGCAACTCATTTGTTCAGGTCTCACCTGAAGAAGAGCTCTCTGTGAGCTCAAAAGCTTGTCTCTTTCACCCACAGAAGTTGGTCCAGTAAAATATATTACCTCATCCACCTTGTGTCTCTAATACCCTGGGACCAACATGGTTACAACAACACTGCAAACAGTAAGTAGTAGAATGTCAAGCCACTATCTCTGCATTAGGAGTGGTGCTTATTCAACTAAATGATTAAAAATGGAGACAAACTATAGATATGACTATCAAATGAATCACCTTTCCAATTATCTTTAACAAATATAACAAAAAATAGCACCCAGAAAATGACTATTTGTACATAAGGATCACTGAAAGGCTGCTGTCTTTGGAAAAAACGTTAAGACAAACTTTATGACCAACAGATTACCAAACACTTCATAGCATAAGCGTTCCAGACAAAACTGGAAATAATACCCAGGGATTAAAACTTGCTGTTGATGTGGTTTACAGGGATTTTACACTTACATTTAGGGATTTGTTTTAGTCCACTATTTTATATCTTGCGTCTTACTAAAATTTATATCCAAATAAGTTGCTCCCTCTGTATTCAGGGCCATCATAGCCTATAACACTGTAGCCAAAATGAAAGTCAGCATTTAATGGTTGAAAGGCAGCTTTCAGACCTCATGCCATCTATTGCATACATAAAAAACACAAATCAGGCAGTGTCAATTTACACCAAGAAACCTGGGAAGTGTCCTTCAGAGACTAAAAGCTTCTCTGAATGTACTGGTTAATAGCTTCAAAAATAATTTCTTAAAACTCACACACTCCACCTTGTCTCCTGAAGTGGGAAATATTTTCTTCCATACAAGTATCCAGAATAGATACCCCAGAACCAGATCTATATCTTTATTGTGACATCTGCCATTCCTTTAAGTTAGTACTGGAAGATAAAGCCAAGACATCTGAAGCAGAGACTCTGAAGGAAAATTTTGTCTTCTTCTCTAACATCCTAGAATGTAGTGAGGGTCCTGAAATACAATATTATCTTCACTATGAAGTCAAATAAAAACATTGGAATGACAGATAGCAGAAGGCCTTTACACATTCTATGAAACAGAAGATATTAATCATTAAGTGTTTAAGCTCTATAACTAGAAATCCTTTAAGGGAAACAATGCTTGAACAACTACTTTTCAGCGGTATACTTTACTTTGAAATTACTTTGTTAGGCTGGTAGTTTGTCTCATTCTATTTAGGAATAATCTTGTTAGCTAAATGATATTACAGTTCTTGGATCCAACTTAATTCACAATGAAAATGTGGATGAATTTTTGTCTCAAAAGAAAACAGTTTATTTAGCTAATACAACCACCATTGCCACAGAACTCTGAAATACTATTAAAGTTGTAGCTTATAGAAACATGAGCATGATGAAAAGAAGATGTCTGATTAAAAAATCAGGGGAGAGATATCAATGATAACAGCATTTTATGGTTAGTAGACATTGCATTAAACTCCATTGATCAGTGCTTTCATCAAATCAGTGAGAGTGCTGCTTTAATTTTCAGTTAAAGGTCTAAACCGGCAGTACATTTTTCAGTAGTCTAAATCTAAAATAAATGGATCTTCAGTTATAACCTGTTACTGACTTGTGACATTTTTAAATGGATTTTCTTACATGTTCTAAAAGCGCATAATTTTACTGTTTTGTCTAAATTCACAAGCAAAAAAGTTTAGTTAGCATTAGTTAAGGTTGCTGTGATCAATAAACTAGCCATAAAAAATGGGAAATACAAAGTTAAGGATTAAAAAGTATTAAAAGGTTTCAAACCTATCACTGAGAGAAAACTCTGATAAAAAGGAACTTGGAGATCACAAGTAGATGCAACTTCTCCAAGTTAAATCTGTAGTCTGAAAGTGAGAAAAATTTTGGATTAATGCTAAAAGATTGGAGATTGTGATTTATCATCAACAAAAGAGCATCATCTGTCTATAGCATCAAATTATATGCCAATGGACCATTGTTAATACTCTGAATATTTGGGTAGGATGTATGATGATCTCTGCAGACATTACAGCCAGACTGCACACAGAAGAGGTGCCTCTGGGGAGGTTAAATGAGTCTGAAATGATGCCATTGGCTAAGAGACAAGACATAGGGCCCTTATATAGAAGTTAACCCATTCACTAAAACTGAGCCCCAAACCAAAACTCTGGACTGTATATAATGTATTCACAGTTCACTATCTTTTCTACATCTAAGGCTAAAAGCCACTATTATAACTACTAACAGCCATAAGTTATCCAAGTCATGCAGCCTATAGCCAATCCCAACCTGATCTGGATATATATTGGTGTGACGCATGACCAGAAAGGGTTAAGTATCCTGCAGGACAAATGACTCAAATTCAACCCTTAAAAACATACGGGTAGTGTTACAGGGTCAGGCCAGACAACTATAAGAGTGATTTTTTTTAAATGTAAAACATTTAATTTAAAAATGTTGACACTCCAATATATAAAATACCTATTATAAATGAACATAGTGTATAGCTGCCAGGTTTACTGTAAGTTACACTTTGGTTAAGACTTGTAGTTTCACCCTCTGAAAGTCCACATTCTATCAGTGATGTATGGTCAGAGTCAACAGCCCCAATTGTTAAACACTTGGATCAAGCCATAACCAGTTTTATTGCAAAAGGACCCTGTACACATTTATATCAATTCTAGTACCTTACAATTTTAGCTACCCAACAAGTCATTAACATATAATAACATGCATGAGAAGCAAGACAGATCACACATCCCTTCTGCACATTAGCAACTTGTCATTCTTGCGAAACAAGGCTCACATCACTGAGGTTTGTGAACAGTCACTTTTAGCATTCATCCTGAATGAAAGATGGTCAAAGGCAGGTATATTAGCCCCAGGATAAGCAGGTCTCTTTTCCTCTGGTAATTAAACAGGGGTTACTCCAGGTTAATTAGGACACCTGGGCCCAGTCAAGGGCCTGCCATAACCTGTTAAAGGCCTCTCCTCCAGTCAGATAGGTGCATGTAATAGAAGCTGTAGGGGAGACACCAGGAGAGAGACCTCACAGGTACAGAGGTGAAGAGCAGGGGAAACAGGGTATACAGCCCTTCTGGGCCCCAGAGGTTTGAGGGAAGAGACCCCGCCGGAGGGGAGAGACTGAACTGGGTGTCTGGCCTGCCTCCACTATGTCTGAAGGAGCTACCAGAGACTAAGAAGCTCTCCTCCCCATCCCCTGTGAGGGAGGCTGGGAGGAACCCCATCTCAGACAAGGTGGGGACAGTAAACCCAGGGACTTGAGGAAATTCCTAGAGAAAGAGGAATCCCCCAGTCCATACTAAGAGGAAGGGTGGAACCTACTAAGGTGGAGAAGGAGCTCTGCCACCACAGATAATGTTTGTGTTTTTGTGTATTTACATATATATATTGGTAGAGGTCAACTATGTAATCAAACAGTCAATATGCCAATATGTAATCAAACAGTCCCTGTCTATCCTGTATTCTGTTAATTCAGAGATCAAAAGGACAACATTTAAATGAACTGTTAAGATAGGATATCACTGCATTCATCTCTTTGAAATGTATAGCAAATCATCTGTGAACGGTAGAAAAAACAGGCAATTGCCTTATGTTAATCTGTGTGAATAATAACCAGCAATACTTAGAAAATGAGTGTCTATTGTTCGCCGAGGAACTCCAACCTGTCAAAGGCAGCCTGAAACTGTATAAAAAATGGCTTGGGTCCTAATCCAGTCACCTTAGATCTACTTGAGGTTTCATGCAGGGGAAGCCTAAGTCATAAGGACTGAATCCTGCCCTGAAGCTAAACATTGGACTATAACCTGTGAACTATTTCTGAAAGAACTCTTTGTGTCTACAAAGCTCTCCATCTCTGCTATGAATCTGAAGCTCAAGATTTGTGGCAGGAGCCTTCCTTAATTTCATGGACTTCGGGCACTGGCAAGCTTGGATGATGCAAATGGGGCATCCAAGTTCTCCAGCTGAACCTCAGAGAGTTGGGGCACTTGTATTTTAGCAAAGAAAATGTCCAGGGCTTTCTGTGAAGGGGCAGAATCAGAATTGCATGGACTTTTATAAAAATTAAAGAACTGTTTATTATGCTCATTTCAGATTGCTGAAACAATTCCTCTAGCTGCCATTTGTGTACAACCTGCCTTTTCCCTCAACTCCGAGAAGTCTTGTCTTAATCGAAAAAAAAGCACAAACTCTGCTGGGGCCACATTCATCTTATTGAGCACATACCTTTTTCTGGTCAGTCTGCATAAGAATTCTGGGGAAGGATTTTGAGCATACTCCTTTCTTTAGCCACAGCAAAAATAACAATTCTGCCTCTAAGAAAGACTTTTAAAGTTTCCCATCGAAGCTTGCTATAGGGAACTGAGGGCTCATTGGTTTCCAAGGAGAGATCAGTTTCCTTCTTTATAAGCAACTTGAAATGGGGGTCTAAGATTACTAAAATAGTAAACTTCCATTTATTTTGTTTCTTGCCCAGTGTGTAGGGGGTAAATTGTAGAATAATGGGTGCATGTCAGAGATCACCATTGTATTGTGGAGTAACTGAACACAGATTGGACTACCTGCCCTGAGATTAGATAGAAATCAGTAGATGAATATGTATGATGGACAGGGAAGAATAGTGTATGATCTTTCTGTTGGATGCGTGAGATTTATATATGCACCATGTGAGCCAAGACTTGGTGCTTTTTAAATTTATCAATTTTTTCCAGCACCTCTTCTTTTGGCGCCTCAATCCCCAATAATGCCTTGTTATTATCATCAGATAATAGCAGGTTTGGGGTATGTATTTCCAGCATTCTCTGTGGTAGACACTGATGCAAAGAAATCTTGTAGCGCCTCAGATTAGAAGAACACAGTGATTTTCTCTCAGGCTTCCCATTTCTGATAAATGTAAAGAATTTATTTGTTTTTGTACTTTTAGCTACTTACTCTTCAAATTCCATTTTAGCCCTCCTAATTTACCTTACATATTGTCTGGTCTAGTTTATGCTCTTTTAATTTCCATTTTCTGAAAGTCAAAGTCACATGCATGGTTGCAGGATGTGGCTCTAAAAATTATATCTATATTTTTAAAGAAGATGTGCTGGGGAAGTCAATGTCATTTTGAACTGATGAAGACTGACTTTTTTTTACTCTGGTTAGTTACATAACTTTTAGTAGATGTGGGGTGAAAAATCATATCACAATGGTCTGGCCATACTGGAAGAAAAACAGATGGCAATGCATGTGGTTTAGTGAGGTTGCAACATCATTCTCTTAAAATACTGGGTGTACCTGGCAATAAATTGCACAGTACAGGTCATCCACATTTCCTTAATCACCTCCACATAATTCCCCCTTCCTCAGCTCCCTTAATGGGCAGCTCAAAAAGAAGAGGGGGCGCGGGGGAGGGTCACGTCCCTACTGCCCCAGATGTAGGTGCCCCAACCCCACTTCCTCAGCTCCTTTAAGAGATTATTTCTTTCAAATGCTTTTTAATCCATTTTCTTTCGTAACCGTACCCCTTCCATAATGAGTACCTGCACTGGACATCTGCCATGAGTTTTACATATTAAATTGTGACATTAGAACCTAACCCCCATGCACTACCTCACTGGGTCCCAGAAGGCGGGGGAGACACCCTCTTCAGCCAATCTGTCAGCAAGGGAAAAATTCCTTCCCAGCCCCTCAGGAAAAAGGGCTACTAGTGTGTTGCCCTCAGCAAGTCATGAGGAATCCCAATCCTTATTTAGATTTCATGGGTAGGTGTGTGCTTCCACCAGCTTTATCCATGTCAAAGAGGGATTTCTTCAGGGCTATATGGAATACAAATACTTCCCTCTTCTGGTGAGCAGGAAGGGCTGTGCACTTCCTATCCCCTCCACCCGACCTGGTTCAGCTGCTTCCTGCTCTTCCCTTTGCCATCCCTATAAACCTTCCCCCTCCTACTCCTGCTCTGCCTTCATTGTAGAGGAACCCCTTAAAAGGGGCAATAAATAATCCCTTTTCTTCCAGCCAGCCAGCCAAAACATCCACAGCATCAAGCTTCTGGGACCAGTGAGCACACTTCCTGACCTCTAATCTTGCTAAAACTGGCATGAATATAAAGAAACAAAGCAAATGCAATTACCAGAGATATTGAAGTGGCAAATTTGAATTTTAACAGGAATTTAAAGTCATACTGATGAAATGTAAACTGTAGCCTTCCCTTATGGACAATTTTTTTTTTTTTTTAATATTTTTAGTCAATTTATCTCAAGAGCAAGGGAATAATTTTAATGGACTGACCTGATTTTCGATACGTGTTTTGCTTAAATCACCTCTAAATCATGACCCTACAGTTCCATTATTACAGACAAAACAAGAAATAAATTTGCTACCCAAGTTTCTTATAATGAATCAATGCACTTTCAGTCTGTCAGTGTTTGCAATTTTGCACTTTTAATTAAAACCTAAAATGAAGATATTGGCTACAGTTTTACTATCCATTACACTTTTTCCAAATAGTTCTTTGTGATTCAGGGTTAGCTTTGGAGAGTAGGGAAGAGCATGGAGGGACACCTACCAAGTTTAAAATGGGGGAAAAAAAAGCCACCAAATTTTAAATCACAAAATCTTTACATTTTTAAACTGGCTGGATAGTTAAACAAAGATAAAAGTATAACTTAAACTGGGGTCCTGATTCTGTGAATGTTTATGCATGTCAACATGACCAACTGTTGGAAGATAAACTAATCCTGCAAAAGCTTGCAGTCAGAGTATCAGTTATTTTAATTTTCCTAAAATATTAACATTTACAACTGCTGCTTTACAACATTAGCATAAGGAAGGAAGGAAGGAAGTTTTACTCCCAAATATGGTGGCAACTTTCAAAATCAATGAGAACTACATGAATAATATACCCCATCTATCTCTAAATTCAATTTCTAAATTCTTTTTCCTCCTGACTCTACAAAATTCAAATGTTTATTATAAAAGAATGTAATCTAATTTCATTCTTCTAGGCTGCAGACAGTTATTTCAGCTGTTTACACTCACAAAGGTAGTTTTCCTTTTGCACAGGCACCTCATATAACAAAAGCCTGATTTGGAAGTTGAAGGAGCAAAGGGGAGCATGAGCAGGCCCCAAAACTCTATTATAGCTAGCTTTTAAAACCAAACACTTCTTGAGACAGGCATAGATGGCCTGTGGCTGAGACTGGAGCTCTGCTGAAGTGCAGACAGTTTAATAAATAAATAGATTTCTTCACTACCCATAAACAGCCCATTATAACTACTTATATGCTGTTCCACAGAGACCAACAAGTGGATAATTACAGAGGTCAACAGCTGTCATATTAAGTAATTTTATTAACCCAACAGAAAATTAATTGTAAAATATCAGGATTTTTTCTCTTTGGGTAATTTTTCTTCCACTGTTTTGACAGAAAGATCTTCAATGTCGAAAATTGTTGAGATTACTGGGAGACCTTCAAGATTCAGAAATTAATGTTTCCCTAGTCATATTCAGGTCACTTCTATACTCAGCTATACAGAACATTTACTTTCTCAACTCCAGGCATGTGCAATGTCTCTTATATAAGAGATTTCAACCTTCCTTATTCTTTTTAATATAGCTTCCTTTTGTGTTATCTTTAGACCTCCTATGGGTCTATCATCAGAAGGGCAGCTTTCCACTTTCAGCAATTAAGCTATATCTGTTTGGATGAGTTCTACAAACTAGTGAGATTCATATTTAAATATTCTATCTGCTTGTCAACCTTAATCATTTGGGATAACAACAATGTAATAAAAAAATGTTAGCTCTGCATCACACCTATCTTGTCTTGAACAGAAAGTAAATTACTGTTCTTTCAACACTCTATAGCAAATTAAGTTTAGCTATTTATTTCAAGAGGGTAGTCCAAAGTTCACATATCTTTTTATCTGCTGGCCCTGACATGTATTGGAACAGCCTGTTCTACATCCATATTTCAAGTAGGAGCTTTACATCTTTATTTTCTTTGCTATTCCTGACAACCTAAGGAATGTTTTTCTTTTACATTCCAATATCTCTATTTAAATGCACCATATTTCATCTCTATGTCATGATAAAATTATGCATAATTTTGACAGGCATTTTTTTCAAAGCCTCGCTGCAATTTACATATCTATTTCTCTTTACACAGGCTTTCCCTTTATACTACATTATTTTTCATCTATTACAATTTACACAAGCTTACATAAAGATTGCAAATTGTGGTCATGATCCTGCAAATGTAATAATCATCCCCTTGGTCATCACAAGAAATTGAACCTGAAACCTCAGGGTTCAGAGCATAAGCTTCTATAGTTCAAAGTCGCTTACTATGTGGATCAGGCACATAGGAGCTCATGTCATATAGACTTAATGATGGGCTTCACAGTTATACATGTGCTTAAACTGACATATGTGGGTAACCCAACTGAAGCTAGTGAAGCTACTCACATGCATGTAATTAAGCATGTGCATGTTTGCAGGATGCCTAAGCGACTAATGAGAACAAACCTGCTAATTACGTTACTCAGCAAGACCCAAAAGGGTGTCTGAGTTGTGATTCTGGCACATCCAGGCATGAGGATGAAGGCAAAGTTCTAAAACTTGTGAAGATGCAACAAAACTTTAGTACATAAAACATTGTATTGTAATAGGTGAGCCCTGTTAAATATTATTCCAGGACAAAGGGAGAAAAAAAAAAGTTAACCTACTTTAGTATTTTCCTATTCTCTTCATTGACTCCATACTCACCTGGAGTGAAGCTCGCTCCATTGTATTTCCATCACCATTGTCACAGATAATTTTGCTTTTTGAATTCTGTACTAGGTGTGATTCTACATTTTGTTCAAATCAATGGATTTATACAAGTGTAAAACTGGGGTAGAAAAATTGCCAATCAGGCCTGGCCCAACAAGTTTTCATTGTGTATCACTCCTGATGTTGCAGTCTTGTTGGGCAGCACACAGAGCATTTGAACGCAACCTGGGCAAAGTGTGGTGCAGAGCCATGTCCCAGTGGTAGTTTCAAAACTGCTATAATCTTTATTCTCGCATCTGATGCGAGTCTCTCAGCCGTGCCAAAAAGAGGCACTTCTGTATGGAACATGGGCCACCTCCCGCTCTCAGATCCCAGCAACACAAGAGCATCAAGAGAAAAATAGAACTTCTGAATAAGAAATATAAAATTATAATTGATAATCATTCCTTTAAATTATTAAAAATATGAAATGACATTAAGAATTTGTGTTTTATGGACACCAGTTAGTGGAAGCATAATGATATTTATTGTGATCCTGTTTGGCAAATAAAAATTATCTAGATCTGTGGTGGTTTTCCCAGATAGCTCCACCACAATTATTGACCCATCAGACAACACAATTCTTCAATGTTATTTTACATCTGCATTGACATAGAGGCACAAATTTTGTATCTAACTGTTAAGATTGTGATGAGTTTTACCACTAGAAAACAATTCCCACCATCTAAAATTAAATATAAAAAATGAGTATCCTAGAAATCTGTCATATCAGGTGATTCTATAGATTAGTGTAGCTAAAGACATTTTTCATGCACCAAAATTTAAAATCCTGTCATGCTGAGTACCCTTTCCTCTACTGTACCTCTTGCTGTAAGCCTTAAAACTATTGTTTTCCATTGTTTTCTAGCAAGTTATTTTGTTAATAGCCCTACACAGAGCAGTGACCATTTATACCAAAGTAATATAATCATTTTTGTTAGGAAGCTGCTATGGCTCCAGTTATCTGTTTCCTCACTGATCTTGAGTGACTTAAGCAAGACATTCTTGTCCTGAGCTTCTACGCATGGCTGATTTCTAAACTGACCAAGTGCATAACATCAGACTCAAATTGACCAGTGAGGCCACCAACTCTGTGCTAATTATCAGGACTGTTACCACTTCTGTGGTGGATAGAGTTAGGATGGGAGACATCCATCAAGATAAAAAACCACATGTACCTTGCATGAAATTAGCGTCCCGCTAGCTGCCAGAAGATGGTGGTAAGTGAAAGAGAAAAGTGAAATTTCTTAAGAGGCCTCATGAAATATTGTGTCCAAGTTAAAATGCCTGAGCAGGATACTAGCATGCATAATAGTCGCAGAAGAACATGAGCTTCAGAAGAGCAGTTGACAGAATTATTGTCTCCTTTCCTTAGAGATGCATACATTATACAGCCCGGAATCAATCACCACTCCAAAATATCGGATCTCTGGAAAAGTATCTTTTAATGCCATAGTCCTCCCCAACCCCAAGTGCTCCCCTCCCCACCCAGGTCCCTTCTCACAGGGGTCAAGGGCTCGTGCTCGCATTCTCCACCGTGTGTAAGGGAACTCAACCGGGGCTCGTCCCTCGGCAGGGTGGTAGGACACCACACTGCCTCACTATACGCTCTGCTGGGTTGGGGAATACCCAGTCTATGGCCCAGACCTTCAGGCTGGGTCCCGCAAGTGATTCGATATAAGCCCAGGCCCTGGGTCAGGGCGGGTCAGCAAAGAAACAGTCAGGGGCTCAGGCCCTCAGACAGGAGCTGAGCAAATAGTTCAGTATAAAAGCCCAGGCCCTAGTTTTAGCAACCAGGGGGAGGGGGAGACTGCCACCTGCAAGGTGGGTGGCAGGGGGGATGCAGGCCCATCCACTCCACTGCATCCCAGTCCGGGGCCCTAGCAGCAATCGAAGACCCTCTGCTGTGTCGAGGGGGGGAGGGAAGGTTCTGCGCAGCACTTACCTCCTGTGGCTCCCAGAAGTGGCTGGCATGTCCCTCTGGCTCCTAGGTGCAGGAGTGGTCAGGGGGCTCCGTGCGCTGCCCTTATCCACAGGCACCGCTCCCACACCTCCCACTGACCACGGTTCCTGGCCAATGGGAGCTACGGAGTTGGCGCTCGGGACAGTGCCTGTGTGGAGCACCCCTGGCCGTCTCTGCACCTAGCAGCCAGAGGCACAGGCTGGCTGCATCTGGGAGCTGCGTAGAGCTGGCTGCTGTGGCCTACCAGACTTTTAGCAGCCCAGTCAGCACAGCCGCCAGGGTCCCTTTTCGACTGGGCCTTCCTAATGAGCGGATCATCTCTCTGCTCTTTGCCCAGAGTTACCTCGTTTCTCACAGCAGCATGGTTTTCATAAAAGCTTCCCCACATGGGTTAAACCCCTTTAAAAAGGAAACAGTTAATGCAGAATGGGAATAGCAGCAACCAGGTCATTATTAAATCCTATTGGTATTTTCCTGCTAGTCTGCCAGAGGTTGCTGGGTCCATATCTCCGCAGTTTAATTCCCCATCTACCCTGTCGTGTCCATTTAACAGGAGAAAGCTGAGCAAATGTTCATAAGACACCTTTTAGTGGGGTCAGAGAGAAGAAAGGAGCATGCCAATTAGGCCCCCATGCTCCCCCCTCAAACAAATTTGGGGCAACTACTATTGGTTTTCTGATAGTTTTATCCATTCTAAAAATAAAATTAGAAAGAGTGGCCCCACCCTTTATTAGCAAATGAACAAACACTCTGCAAAACATTCCTGAGGCAATATTTTTTATCAGATTATTCAGCTCGTTGTAAAAGTTATTAGGCTTATTCATCCCATATGCGTGTTGTGCAGAGGGCTGGCATTATGGTCCTTTCTGTTAATCTAAATACCCACTGGCTACTTATAAATTAAACAACTTTTTTTAAAAGTAATACAGAAGTTCATAAGTTATCACAAGAAATAGCGTAAATATTCAACATGGTAGCCATCATAAATATAAAGGGAAGGGTAAACACCTTTAAAATCCCTCCTGGCCAGAGGAAAAACCCTTTCACCTGTAAAGGGTTAAGAAGCTAGGATAACCTCGCTGGCACCTGACCAAAATGACCAATGAGGAGACAAGATACTTTCAAAGCTGGAGGTGGGGGAGAAACAAAGGTTCTCTCTGTCTGTGTGATGCTTTTGCCAGGAACAGAAAAGGAATGGAGTCTTAGAACTTAGTAAGTAAACTAGCTAGATATGCACTAGATTTGGTTTTGTTTCAATGGCTGATAAAATAAGATGTGCTGAATGGAATGTATATTCCTGTTTTTGTTTCTTTTTGTAACTTAAGGTTTTGCCTAGAGGGATTCTCTATGTTTTGAATCTGATTACCCTGTAAGGTATTTACCATCCTGATTTTACAGAGGTAATTCTTTTACTTTTTTTCTTCAATTAAAATTCTTCTTTTAAGAACCTGATTGCTTTTTTCATTGTTCTTAAGATCCAAGGGTTTGGGTCTGTGTTCACCTATGCAAATTGGTGAGGATTTTTATCAAGCCTTCCCCAGGAAAGGGGGTGTAGGGTTTGGGGGGATTCTGGGGGAAAAGACGTTTCCAAGCAGGCTCTTTCCCGGTTATATATTTGTGAGATGCTTGGTGGTGGCAGCAATAAAGTCCAAGGGCAAAAGGTAAAATAGTTTGTATCTTGGGGAAGTTTTAACCTAAGCTAGTAAAAATAAGCTTAGGGGGTTTTCATGCAGGTCCCCACATCTGTACCCTAGAGTTCAGAGTGGGGAAGGAACTTGACAGTAGCAAATCATGAGAAACCTCTTGGAGGCTAACAATTTAAAATATATTACAGATCATTTCTCTTATATTTATCTTACAGTGCCATGCAGAGTACAGACACTGAACACCCAGCTAGCACTGGTACAAGTAGCAGTGTACTGAGTCAGTGCTCACATGAGTAGAGTAGGGCATAGGATTCAGGACAGGACAGGACAGGACAGGACAGGACAGGACCCTCAAGTAGTGCCTCCCATGTTTACAATGTTATTTTTAGCAGTGTAGTGGCCTGCTGCCAGAGCCTTTCCCCACCACAGTGAAAGATGCCAGCAGCAGGAGGCAGAAGGGAAAGTCCCTGCTTCCCCCTAATCCCTGCTGGAGCCCTTCACTGATGCCTGTAGCTACACACCACAGTGAGTACGGACACAGTTTGCCTTTCACTGCAGCACCTAACTGCATGTTTCCTACAGTCTGACACAAGCGTAGGCAAGAGTAGACAAGGAGAGGTCATATAGCTGTTTTCTTTTGAAGCTCAGAATAAACAATAACTTTATTATAAAAGCTGGCATATGGTTAAATCTGTTCTCTTGTCGCCAGTTTGCTAGTTCTGGCTGGATCTGGTAGAACACTATTGCAACTAATGATTCAAAAGTAGTTTATTGTCTGCATTTTTTTTTCTGTATAAGACTATAGTGTGCTCAAGATATGCATAAATGCTGAACATTTTTGAACAAGCTAGAGAAAGCATATATTGTAGTGTCCGTGCATGCTGTTAATTTAACCCTCCTCCACCCGCCCCGATGTTGCCAGTGTTCACCAGTGCCCAAGGCCACTCTTTCTGAAGGCAGACACATTCTTTTCAGTGGTATAGCAAGACATATTTCATATGTTTATATACCCATTTAATATGCTTTCTTGATAGATGTACAATATGTCACATGTGTTCAGGCAAAAAGCAAGTAGTTAAACAGCCAAGAGCTTTAGTTTTTAGCAAAATCAACAGAATGATCACTGTCTGTTTCAACACTGCTGATTTCATCAATAAAATAACCACTGTGGGAATATTTGGTTCTACCAAGCATTTTCAACAAAACAAATCAGGATTCATTTGAGCCATAGTACTTCCAATAAGTTCACAGAATACAAGAGAGAAAATACATCTGAACATAGAACATGATCAGTGTTCACGTTTCACTTACCTCAGAAAAAGACTAGTATGGTTTTAATGTACATCATACACTATGAAAGCCTAGTTGCAGACTTTTTCATACACAGTATCACATATAACTCGTAAATCCAAGAGATGGTGTCTTCAAAACAAGACTCAAGGTAAAATTCAACACTCAAGAAACAATTTTTTTTCTCTGGAATTGTTAGGTGACAGATTCTCTGGGGTCACATGAGGCCAAATACATGTTTTAGCCAAATACAGCCCCGTTTTGGCTAAAAAGATTATTGGGAAGTTATAGGTATGTGTGAGGGGCAGATGGACTGCAAGGAACTAGCTAACAGATTTTATAGATTTCCAAGCCAAGAGCTGCAGTATAAAACAAATATCTAAAGGCTTATATAAAACAAATATCTAAGGGCTTCAAAATCCATGGAAAAGCATATGAATTTTTTTTAAAATACACTTTTCCCCAAAATGAAGTTTGAGATCCTAGAATCACCTTCATGTGCCAGTTAAATACAAAACTCGTATGTGCATTTCCTCATCACTGTTCAGTAACCTGAAAACCATAGCCCCTGACACATTTAGTGCTAATCAATTTCTGTGGTAACTAGATTTCTAAACAAATTAGAACAAACTTAAAACACAGAAGGCCTCTGATTTGCCTGAAGAGTGCAGGATTACATTGCTAGTTGTATCATAAGCACTGCACACAAAGCATAACTCGATCAGTATCTACAGACAGATGTCATGTTTATGCCTGTGAAAAGTCCAAAACCGAGGAACTTCCTCCATTTCAAAGGTGACAAAAAAAAATATTATATATATATATACACACACATACATATACACACACAATAGTAAATGCAAAAAGAAAAGGAGTACTTGTGGCACCTTAGAGACTAACCAATTTATTTGAGCATGAGCTTTCGTGAGCTACAGCTCAAAGTGAGCTGTAGCTCACGAAAGCTCATGCTCAAATAAATTGGTTAGTCTTTAAGGTGCCACAAGTACTCCTTTTCTTTTTGCGAATACAGACTAACACGGCTGTTACTCTGAAATAGTAAATGTAGCACATCATTTTCTCAAGTTCACCTTCAATAGCCATAGTTTAGAAAAAAGTCATAGTTTGAATAGCTGAATCTCCATACTACAAAATAAAATTAAGACATCTAATCTTAATTAATAGAGATTACCATGATTATGTACTACTTTTAAATTTAGATTCTAATGATATATCAGAGAATAATATTTTAGCACTGCTTCTTTAAAATGGAAGCTATAAATATATTTAAAGTCTTCTGTTAAGTCAGGTACTCTACTACAGTACAATCAAATCAACTCAGTAAATATATGGCTGATGTTTACGGCTACTGAAAAAAACCTAAAGAAGAGTGGCTATTCTAGAAGCACTTTCCTTACAAAATCAATATAGTACTCAGCAGTATGCAAGTATATTCAACAGCACCTGAGGAAGTGAGCTAATGATCTTAACTATATTTTAAAAATAAATAACTCAATTGGTAAGTCGATAAACAAGAGTTCCTGTTAATATGGAGATCTTAATATGAGCATATCAAGGGTGGAATTTCATCAGTTTTATTTTCTGACTAGATCTCTAACTGCATGATGACAAACACACACTGTAGGATGACAAAAAAAACCTCAGTTTCATAGTTCCTAATCTATAAACATACATGATGCTTGAAAGGGAGAAACAATACATGTTAAAGTGATGTATTTGTTAATATAGATGAGTGCTATTCCTTCCCACCTTCAGCATTCTGAACTTGAGAAATACATTCATTTTTCTGACTCAACAACATGCGCATATTTAAGGGAATGTATAGTTTTCACAAAAAAAAAAATCTATTTAACCATTTTCCATAAAAAAAGTATCTTTAAAACTACTTGGATTTCAAAATAACAGATGAGAGAGCCTTTGCTATTTGTGTAAGAAAAAGAACATAGTATTACTTGGTATACAATATTATACAGAATTGATTTAAAAACAAGATGTGATCTAGTGCAAGTCACTAGAGCATGGTACACTTCACAAAGATCAGCCAAAAACATTCTTACCTGATTGTACTCAAATGGCAAAGTTTCTCCAGTTTTCAGCTTGCAACTATCTAGCATAGTGGAACAGGAGAGAACAGAACATCTTTTGCTTTACAAAAGGTACCTGCACATCTACAACTAGCCCTTTTGAGATGAAACAGCTAAGCAATACTGTTCACCTCCAGCTGGCAGCAACAGCCTCTTTGCAAATACCACTTGCTTGCTGCTATGAACTGCAGCTACTCAGAATGAAAGTGAGGGGAAAACGTGATGTGTGAATACTGTTGCTTCATAGTTAGCTTCAAAGGATATGACTCATCTCCCCACCTCAAGACACTAAGAACTGCCTTTTCCTCCAACTCTAAATGCTGAATACAGAGAGTACCTAAAATGGGTAGGGCGTATGGGTTTTAAACAAACATAAAAATAAACATGATCCAAACATTTACCTGTTAAAACATTCATTTTACTATTTAGCATGTTTCCCATACAGAATTCATGTGTGAGATCACACATACCATAGAAATGATCTCACACAGCAAAAGGATCGGTAGAAAAAAAGATATGTTCTGTAATGCTGACCAGATATGTGGTTACAAGCTTGCCAATGTGAATAGTTCCAGTCCGGTATAAAAAGGTAGAAGTCAAACATGCTAAAACTGTTAATGAAAACTAACAAAGTTCTTTTAAAAGTGCCTTTTTTTAAAAAAAAACCCAGACTGTAAACATATTTTGCCTTAATATATCCTGAAATGCATTGTCATCATCTCGTGACAGTAAAAACAGTTGTCTTCTCTGAGTCAGAGCTATTTATTTTTTCAACTTTGTCAACATTTCTTCACTTGTTATATGCAGCGCTGTTGTAGATGTGTTGGTCTTAGGATACAAGAGAGAAAGTGGTGAGGTCAAGTAAAAGATATCACCTCACCCACATTGCCTCTCTAATTATCTACATTAAAGTAATTTCAGAGCTAAAACATTAACACTGAAAATAAATTCAAATACCATCAAGAAGATTAACAACATAAATTAAATCTTTCTACCAAGGGAAAAAAAAAGACGGATTTTATGCTGATTATGGGGGCATATGAAGGTGGAAAAGAGGGGGTTGGGGAAAAATCCTGTAGGAAAAGAAAGCAAGCAAACAAACATGGATGTTTGGCCGAATATGATGCCATATAGTCATATTAACACAAGCATTCCACTGCTGGATATCATTATCTGCACGTCCCTAGAGCTTGTCCAGTTTTTTGTACTCTTGGTAGGATATTTCATTGATTTCTTTAATATTCACTCTGGAAAGAATGTACTTTTGTTTCGCAAAAAGAAAAGGAGTACTTGTAGCACCTTAGGGACTAACACATTTAGTTGAGCATAAGCTTTCGTGAGCTACAGCTCACTTCATCGGATGCATGCAGTAGAAAATACAGTGGGGAGATTTGATATGCACAGAGAACATGAAACAATGGGTGTTACCATACACACTGTAACAAGAGTGATCAGGTAAGGTGAGCTATTACCAGCCGGGGCGGGAATCTTTTGCAGTGATAATCAAGGTGGGCCATTTCCAGCAGTTGTCAAGAACGGGTGAGGAACAGTGGGGGAGAGAAGCGGGAAATAAACATGGGGAAATAGTTTTACTTTGTGTAATGACCCATCCGCTCCCAGTCTTTATTCAAGCCTAAGTTAATTGTATCCAGTTTGCACATTAATTCCAATTCAGCAATCTCTCGTTGGGGTCTGTTTCTGAAGTTATTTTTGTTGAAGAATTGCCACTTTTAGGTCTGTAATCGACTGAGCAAAGAGATTGAAGTGTTCTCCGACTGGTTTTTGAATGTTATAATTCTTGACGTCTGATTTGTGTCCATTTATTCTTTTACTTAGAGACTGTCCGGTTTGGCCAATGTACATGGCAGAGGGGCATTGCTGGCACATGATGGCATATTTCACATTGGTAGATGTGCAGGTGGACAAGCTCTGATAGCATGGCTGATGTGATTAGACCCTATGATGGTGTCCCCTGAATAGATATGTGGACACAGTTGGCAACAGGCTTTGTTGCAAGGATAGGTTCCTGGGTTAGTGGTTCTGTTGTGTGGTGTGTGGTTGCTGGTGAGTATTTGCTTCAGGTTGGGGGGCTGTCTGTAAGCAAGGACTGGCCTGTCTCCCAAGATCTGTCAGAGTGATGGGTCGTCCTTCAGGATAGGTTGTAGATCCTTGATGATACGTTGGGGAGGTTTTAGTTGGGGGCTGAAGGTGATGTCTAGTGGCGTTCTGTTATTTTCTTTGTTGGGCCTGTCCTGTAGTAGGTAACTTCTGGGTACTCTTCTGGCTCTGTCAGTCTGTTTCTTCACTTCAGCAGGTGGGTATTGTAGTTGTAAGAATGCTTGATAGAGATCTTGTAGGTGTTTGTCTCTATCTGAGGGGTTGGAGCAAATGCAGTTGTATCGTAGAGCTTGGCTGTAGACAATGGATCATGTGGTGTGGTCTGGATGAAAGCTGGAGGCATGTAGGTAAGCATAGCGGTCAGTAGGTTTCCAGTATAGGGTGGTGTTTATGTGACCATCATTTATTAGCACCGTAGTGTCCAGGAAGTGGATCTGTTGTGTGGACTGGTCCAGGCTGAGGTTGATGGTGGGATGGAAATTGTTGAAATCATGGTGGAATTCCTCAAGGACTTCTTTTCCATGGGTCTAGATGATGAAGATGTCATCAATGTAGCGCAAGTAGAGCAGATGCATTAGGGGACAAGAGCTGAGGAAGCGCTGTTCTAAATCAGCCATAAAAATGTTGGCATACTGTGTGGCCATGCGGGTACCCATAGCAATGCCGCTGACTTGAAGGTATACATTGTCCCCAAACGTGAACTAGTTATGAATGAGGACAAAGTCACAAAGTTCAGCCACCAGCTTTGCCGTGACATTATTGGGGATACTGTTCCTGATGGCTTGTAGTCCATCTTTGTGTGCAATGTTGGAGTAGAGGGCTTCTACATAGTGGCTAGGATGGTATTTTCAGGAAGATCACCAATGGATTGTAGGAAACTAAATAAATGTGTTAGTCTCTATGGTGCCACAAGTCCTCCTTTTCTTTTTGCGGATACAGACTAACATGGCTGCTACTCTGAAACCTGACTTTTGTTTCAGTTTAGTTTGGTGGGCGAGGGAGCATTTTGTTTTTGTTTTATTAAACAGGTCATTTATGATTTACCATTTGGTTTACATTTATCTTTTAAACAAAATGCAAATTGTGTGTTTGTATCTTAGTGTACTGTCTAGAGAGAACACTGTATCAAATACTTCAGACTCTTAAAATTTATTGCTATCCTTATTTTGCTGAGGGGAAACTGTAGCACATAAAAAAAACCACTGTGAAACTTGCCGTATGAGTGTGACCATACTTGCATGCAGAGGAAGTGGAGGAAAGAGAGATGCCTTTTACTTTAAAGTATTTCCATTATGTATATTACCCCCTTACTGATAAAGAGCCTGATTCTCCACTTACTTACGCTTGTCTAAATGAGGAGTGACGCTGTTGAAATTGATTAATCTGAACTGATGTAAAAAGTGCAAGGAGAATCAGGCTCAATAAATGTCAAATCCTTGCTTTTTTACCTGCTTGGCATAATTCTTGAATGATCTCATACAAGATATTTGGATCTGAGAGCCCAAGAACCACAGGTTAAATGTAAAATATTATCTCTTCTGCAATATGGGTACGCAGAAAATGTGTAAAGTTTATTTTAGACTCTGGCCAAAAATAAAAACACCATTCTGGCTCTGGAATCCCTCAGCACATCTTTTGTCCCAATCTCAACGGTGAAAGAAATGCCACACTAGTTTCTCGATTAAGCATATAATAAGTGACATTCAGAAATGAGTTAATTTCATAAATTGCATCTTCTATTCCTCGTCACAAGCAGCACAAAAAACAGAACTACTTTAAACTTTTAATTTTGAATTGAGTTTTCCTGCTCTCTAAAGTTCATCTCCCTGAAAACTCATAGTCAAGGGTCATCTAAGATAATTGTAAATAGACAGTCTAACAAAACACCCACATTTCTCTTCTGCTCCTCCACTACAGCTGGCACAAGATCAGTGGAATAGCCAGCTGCCTAAGGCAAAAGAATATTTGGTATCAAACCCTAAAGGATCGAACTTCTGCAATTATGAAAAGTTTTTCCACCACACAGATCACTCCATCTTTTTCTCACTTTATTTTGTCTTATCACTTCAGAAAAAATGAAAGAATAAAATATCCCTCCAGCATTAACTTCATCTCAAGGCGGATTTTAAACTTGGTGTTCCAGTTATGACTGTGAGGCACACACATTTTCCAATTTGCCTAAGGGAGCAAAAATTCTAAAGACATTCCTATATCTGAGACTGCTTTAGGGCACAAGTCGGTCATCATCTTGGCAGATAAAAGTGCGAGTTTCCCTTCCACCAACTATACTACAATGTTACTTCCTCAGAAGCACCTTGTACTGACCATTGCTGGAGATAAGATACCAGACTAAATGTAGCAGCCTGATGGCAATTAATTCCTACCATGTGTTCCTAGGAACTTTAAAAATGAATAAACACACCAAACAACAAGGGAAAGATGCTACATTACTGTTGATTTGGAATGCAAGAATTCCTCTTGCAGGTAAAAATTCATTTTTCTAAACCCGTCATCAATATTTCACTAACAGAATCTGTATAACAATTCCTAACAATACAAACAGCCCTACAATCTTACATTGAATTTCACATCTGCCAAAACAAGTCTAGTAACTCTAATAGCCAAAGAAAACAAAATGTAATTTTTAAGTCTCACCACGGCCTCACTATTTTCCACCCAATAAGAAGACAAGGCTGACTAGCCCCCGCCCCCCCCCCCCCGGCAACTCCCACTCCCCTGGACATTAGTCCTCTCTACCTCAAGGGCTTTTGAGATACATTGTCTGATACAGCTGACAAAGATAGTCATGGACCAATAAAAGATTTTTTAGGACCTACCTAAATAACTAGTCAAACAGATGGAGCACTTGAGTCTTTGACAGATAGAACTAAAAGGAAGCACCCAAAGACACAATGAACATCCAACAAGAACTGTCTTCTTCTGGGTTAGAATAGACACATTTGGTAAGAAGAGAACTTTATTGCTGTCTCCCTTCGCAAACTGTCCCATTAGAGTAATGTATGGAGTTTTGGGTAGTTGAAGGGCCCTCAGCTAAAAATATGGAAACACTGGAAGTAGGAGGAAGTCATCGAAACCAAATTTCAATAACCCAGATCAACCTGTACATTGCAAGCTTAGACTCAGGTTCTCCTAGGCTCATCAAACCAGGTGACCCAGTAACACCAGAGTTGTCCCTTGACATGGTTGTACATAGTTTCCGTATGCAGCGTAGATAAGGTCTTAGCCAGGTTTCCTCACCAGGCTAAAGCCTTAGACATGTCCCCAGAGGAACCCAATGAAAGTTCTGTAACCAAGTCAGAAGACAGTTGGATCATAACCAGGTCCCCTGACTCAGTCATACCATAAATGGGGGTCTCTGCTCTCCAGAAAAAAAACAGTGAGGAGAAAGAGCATATGCACTGCACTTCTCCAGAAAACAAGATGGTGCTTAGAGCTCTCTTGCATGCCTGGATCAGCTGAAGTAGACTGAACTCTTCATGCAGAAAGTTGGGGGAAATATTTCCTTTTGGGCAGGCCCTTTTGTCTACTAGCATATAAAAGCAATTTAGACTCATTCACTAGGAGCACTGACTGGCATGAAATAGGACATTTGCCCTCCCTGGCAGGAGATTTCTCTCCCCATTGACAGAAACTGCAGGAATGATTCCACAGATGCAGGAGAGGACTGGGACTCAGGAGCTCTGGGTTCAGTTTCTGTGAATTCCTCTGTGTGATTTTGGGCATGCCACTTAATCCCTCTGTGCCTCAGGTATCCATCTATAAATGGAGAATAATAATACTCCTCTACCTCATAAGGATGCCATGACCATAAATTCATTTTTTGTGATGCACACAGATACTACTGTGATGGGAACAACATAAGTATCTACACAGACAGCATTTACTTTTGGCCCCTCTATTTACATAAGATACAGCCAAAATGTTGCCAAACATGACTAGAGCTCACAGGTGCGATCAGTTCATCTTAAGTACTGAAACACTCCTCTTACTATTCTCACCTCAAAGCCTCAAAGAATTTTACAAAGAATCTTTCTATACTTGAGAGTAGAAAAACGAGCACCAGATGAAAGCCACAATATAGAGGGAGGAAAGCTGTCTGAAGATATAAAAAATTGGAGCAATACCATTTATTACTGTGGCCTGCCACTCAAAACCCTAAGACAGGAAAACCCATCTCTTCCAGTTTTGCTAGACACTAAGAGACAGATCCCCAGCTATGTCCAAAGTGCACACAGCACAATTCTGGGTAATATAATGTTCAAAGGTGGCTTAAAGAGTAGCTTTAGAGCCTCTAAACCACTAGAGGGTGATCATAATAGCTCTATGCCACCAAAGGATTGCTCTTGCGCTGAAGTGATACTCCTTGAGTCAGCTAACATCAGTTTTAGGGCCAGTTTACACTGACAGTGTGGCACAAAATGATCGTGCTACACTGAAAAATATGGTCCAAACAGCTCAGAAAATTGTTTAACAAAGCTTAATAACTTTTCCTGGTAAATTTAATAACAATAGCACTGAAGTTTAGGGTCTAATTTAGTAAATTGTATCTTAGAAACAGTATGAATTTTAAAATGAGAAATTACTATAGATTGGTATTGCAGATTTGATGAGAGCATCTCTTCAGTGCACTGAACTTTCATATTAAATTAAAGCAATCATTTTTAGCAACACGATGTGGCACAATATTTGCAAAACTTAATATTTTTAAAACATGTAATAAAATAAAAGTATTTTGACCCATGGAGAGCATACTGTATAGACATGAATGAAAAATTGTTTAGTTTTTTCTTTAGTCACCACAACCACATTATTCAACTTTTCCTCTGTGACTTCCTCTCATTTTAATGGGGCAGTATTCAAACAGAATAGTATGGGAAGTCATATTATGTTCCATATATTTCTCACTTTTAGAATGTGCCTATCTTCTTGGTATCTAAAGACAGATGTAGTTACTTTATGTTTTACTGTATGCTAAATCAGGCCCCTAGCATGTTAAAAAAGTAATAACTCCTGTGAGACAGCAAACAGATAAAGGATATAATATAGCAAGTTGTTTTTTAAATGTACAGTCTTCACTACATGTACATATTGAGATACAGGAGGGCCAAGGAGCAGTGGTAGAGGGGAAATATATAAACCCTATGAGGGGAAGAGGGGTAGAGGGGAAATATATAAACCTTAATTAAGGTGTGGTTCCCTGTAGACTAGGGAGGGTTGCTACAGGTTAATTGGAGCACCTGAAGTCAATTAAGCCCTGTCAGGAACCTAATAAAACCCCCTGCTTCAGGCAGTCAGGGGAGGAGAAGGAAGGAGAGAGGATTGGAGCTTGGAGGTGCATTGTAAGATTTGAAAGACCAGAGAACCAAAGTACGGTATATTCTGCCCAGCAGGGGAGGGAGACTTCCTCCCACAGCATCTAAGGACCAAAGATTCCCCACCCAATGGGGAAGAGGGTAAGAACCTGCAGGGGTTGAGAGGAGCTGGGGCTCAGAGTGAGGAGCAAATCCAGACCCCTCCCCTGCTTCCCTCCTCTACCACCTTCCCAGGCCACTAGCGGGGAACTCAGCGGCCCAATAGCAGGGGCAAGGGGTGGCATCTTAGCCCCCCTGCCAAGAAATGTGCAGGACCCACCATACTAACGTTGGCCATCTTGCCACAATATTTAGACCAAAACAGATTGTGTGCTAAAATATGTATCTGTATATTTCAGATTATTTTGCTTTTGAAATCAGAATATTCAGTCAGAGTTAAAGGCATAAATAAGTAATCAACTTTGCTTCATTCAAGCAAATAGATTAGAAAACTTAGTAAATCACTGTAGTAACAGGGTTATCTTAACCAGAAATAGTGGAACAACTTCCTTGAGCTAAGCAGGTAGAGGAGCATGGTTCTGTTTGCTTTGAGAAAAGTTTACAGCTTCCTTTGAGAGTCAGTTTTTCAAGGACTTACTGTGTCATTCAAAAGAGAACCAATGTGGTCTCCAGGACTGTTGTAACCTCACATCTCAATTGCCCCATAATGAACCACTGTCACAAGCAAATTGTGAGGCAGCTGCTGCTAGTCCAGGTATGTACAGAATAACTTTTCTCAGACCAAGGAAAGGAAAAGAGGGAGTAACCAAAACACTTAAACAATTTAAAACCCACATCAATGTACAGTTGACAGTGAATTTGTGTAATGCAATAAGAATCAAACTAAATGGATAGTCTGTCATTTTAAACTCGAAAAGGAGTTACCCTTTTTGTGCTTCCTTCCCTCAATTTGTTCAAACTTATTTTCCTTCAGTTGATAATACTTGTATCTGAAAACACACTTATACAGGCATACAACTGAAGACTCATTTCTTTATATCAAAAATATAGAGATTACAGAGTTGGTCTCCTGGTAGCAGAAGAATAATTGTAAATTATAGGTCTAATCTTTCAGAGGTGCTGAGTACTAACAACCCCAGTTAATTAATGGGAAATGCAGGTGAACAGCACTTCTGAAAATCAGGCCCTGTTTGTTCAGGCTCCATAAACACGATCTCTTGGAACAAACTGAGTGAATGCTGATGGAGTAAATGATTACTTCTACAACCAAACAAAATTCTCTTCAGTGAGTTGAGTCTAAACAAAATTTGCCTCAACCTAGTCTCTCCCTTCATTTCCTCCTTCACTCGCCCTCAGATCACTAGTAACCACAGACATTTTCAATGCTTTATGACTGAACTATAGCTCAGGTAACTATAACCACTAAGGATCTATGCCTAAACTGCTAAATGACAAGATAGTTTTATTATTTTATAATGCTAAAAAAACATTGTGAGACTACGCCCCGTATTCTTCATAGAGATATTATAGGATATGATTATGGCATAACTATGATGCATTTTATGCAAAATAGGTCATATGAGATTATATTGAAAAGGTGATGATCTACTGAATATGCTTGTTGTTTTTTTGCATGTATCATTTTGGTATCTGAAGTTAGGAATGTCGTCTATGCATCTATTACAAATGTGTTTGCACTTGGGGAACGCCCATTAGGCAGAATCCAATCCATCTTGATGGCTTGCTGGGAAGGGCTACTAGAGAAAACAGGCCTTAGAAGAAGTTTATCTCCCACCAGGGAACCTTCCTGAGGATGCTACAAACAACCTCTGAGTCATGGCTGCTGTGACCCTACAGGGACATGTGATCAAGTTACCTGGTACTAGACACCATCTTGGAATACGTGTTTTTCCACTGAGCAGGTGTGGGAACCAAGCTTGGAGACAAAGGGCTCCTTTCCTAAGGAAGGGTAGTGACATCATAGTTCTTCACTGACTCCCCACCCAAAGACAACTCTTAAACACCTGAGGAACAAGGACTGAACTGGGGGAGAAGGGCTGGACCCATGCTAGAGGGATTTTTAGCCTGTGAAAGGAATACCTGGGGTTTTAAGTTGCAAGCAAGGGTAGCTGGCCCCTTAAGAATCTCTGCAACCAGCTTAAATCATCATTTACGGTGGGACATTGCTACTCATATCCAATTTCTTTAGTATATTAAGCTTAGATTGTGTTTGTTTGCTAGGTAATAGATCTCTTTGCTATCCCTTATAATCACTTAAAATCTATCCTTTGTAGTTAATAAACTTATTTTTGCTTTATCTAAAACCAGTGCATGGGAGTCATAACTTGAGGCAGAAAGCAGTGTATATGCCTCTCCAGATTGAGGGAGGGGGCGAATTTCATGAGCTTACACCATACAGTTCTCTGGCCAGCGCAAGATGGTATAATTTTAGGTTTACCCTCCAGAGTTGGGTGTGCACTTGAGTAACTGGGCCGTTCCAGAGTTCTTCTCAGTATCTGTATGTTGCTGCAGCTGGGTGTGTCCCTACCTGTATGTGTGCTGGAGGGGGCTTGAGGGTTGTCACAGCAGTACAGTGTAAATGGAGCCCAGGTTGGTGGGTCAGGTGGGCTCAGTGGTACCCCAGTTCCAGGTGGCACCCTGGGGGGAACCCGTCACAAACATATTAGCCAAACTGCTACAATAAAGTTCATAACGCCACTCAGTATTTCTCTTTACCTAGCATGGGGACAGTGCATACTTTATCTACATTGCTCCATACACATGCCTATTCCTAATCTACAGGAGCCATTTTTATAGATACTAAATACACCCTCTATACTCATTTAACACAAAGCTCAAGAAGTTAAACTTCCAATAAAAAGGTCACTTGTAATAGTATTTTTTGGTGATGTAGATACTTTCATGAAGACTCTGAGGCTACCAAAACACATTCCAAGTAGATCCTGGGCAGCCATTAAAAGTAAGTAATGTTCAATCACTACCAACATGGGGAAAATTGAAACTGGTAATTTACTGTATAAGTGAAAGGCTTTCTATCCTATGATCAATCTGCCTTGCCATCCAGTCTCCTGTAACCATACTTCTCACATCAGGCTGCTAAACATTAGAAAAGTCCTTTTAAAGATTCAAAGGATGAGAGTCTCTCCCCTAGATAGCACAGAGGGGCCAGAAACAGCATCGATGAGCTACACCAGCCCTGGATCTGGCTGGAGAATTCTGCTGACATAGGAACTGAGGAAGACAATCACAGGCTGCATTCCAAGAAGCTCCCTGTAAGCCCGATGCCTGAGGACATGCTGGGTTGTGGCTAGGGATCAGAGGAGAATGTCAATGGCAGGGCTGCAGCATGTAGTGCTGAGAAGGTGCTAGGGAGTACTGTAAGCCCATAGGGCAATCCACAGAGGATCCCATAACTTAAGCACTCCTGCCATCCACACCATCCCTCGCATTATTTAAATTACGCCCGTGGCCACTCCAGCCTCCTGATCAGGAAGGAACAAGGGTGGCTTCAAGTTACCTTAGCTCTCTGCCCCGGCCCATAAATTCTTTGTGTGTCTCAAAGAGGTGCAGCACAGAAACTCACCCAATTTTTTTGGCCTTCCTGGAAGAATTTTAGAAGGACGTATGTTTAGAGTTAAATTAGAAATTAACCCACTCTGCTCGAATATATGGAACAAGGTGCGCCATACAGCAGACCATTAAAGTGGAGAGCATTAAGTGGAGATTGTGGATAGATTAGCTTCTGCATCACTTGTATATGAGGAATCACTTTCAAATATGTCAGCTCAAGGATAGTGTTGGGGCAGGCCATAGAAGCGACTACTAAATCCTTGGACATGTAGAGGAAAGCAGTTCAGTAACAACTCTAACCAAGGGGCTAGAACACTTGCTGCAGAAGGGCTCTAAAACTGTCCTTCCTCTGCCAGTATGCTTGCGGTGGAGCCTATCCTTCTCCAACTCTTCCATCAGCCCACTTATCTATAAGAAATAAGCCTATGAAACGGTTAACTTGACTATAATTCCTGTGAAGCTGAGCTGAATCTTTTAAATATTTACAGTATACCTCCACTGTCAATTACTGTACTATATAATAAATCTGTATATACAGGAAACTCTTCAAAAGGTATGGCTGTTTTATTTACAGTGCTAACACCAAATAAGATTTATCCTAAGTACCTAATTCTCTGTGAAACATTCCCCTGCTCTGGTATTTTGGAAAATATATAGTTCTATATATTCATACTAGTTCTGCTCACCTACTACACTCCTAGAGCAAAAGCCTGTTACAAAATTGCATCCACTTGCACTTTGCTAATTTGAGGATATACCTTCACATCCTAGACACAGGGAACACCAAAGTTGAAATGGTACTGATGTCATATTCTAGGGCTCCTGCGTGCTATGATAATACAAATAAATGAAACAAAACACGAGAATAATACATTTTGAAAACAGAAGAAAAGTGTATTTTTCTATAATAAAAGTAAAAAGAACGGTTTTCCATACTGGTAGTTACACTGGAAATACCAAATCCTTCCCCATGAGTAACTTTAATTTCAAGAGTCTTAAAAAAGAAAAACAAATGCAGGCTGTTTATACTAAGGAGGTCTACTAAGACCTTTTGCTTCTACAGCATCTCTCTCTCTCGCACGCGCACACACACACACACCCACCCACCCACCCACCATTTAAAGTATACACTTTTTGGTTCAACTCCATGCAGATGACTAGCATCTGATACGAGAACATAAAAAGAGCGTCATCTGTTTATTCTACACCCTACCACCTGGTAAATGCTCCTAGGTTACGAAGATGCATATTTTGCTGTTGTTAAAACACCCACTTCCTGTTAATGATTTGCTTTTCACAACAAGATAAATTCAGGAAGTACAGGCAGCTTGAAATGGGAAAAGTGAAGCTTTAGTACAACCTCTGATTACAGAGGCTTTCAAAATGTGGAGTCACTTAAAATGCAGTTGACCTGCACCTGTAATTTTTGGAGAAAAATATCCAAGCACACAGGTTCATTACTGAAATAATCTAATCAGAAAAGTTATTTTCACTTCTCCTCTCCCTTAAATATTATAAATTCAGGTTTTTTAAGTATTTGCAATTACGTCAGTTTCCAAATTATCTGTATTTAAAATTACAACAGCAAGGCCTTTATACTTCATTTTAACTGAAAAGGTTTAAAAAAAAACCAAAAAGACAGCTCTACTTTGTGATCCTATTATTGGAAACTCATCCTCTTCAGTCACTGCAATGTACTGGGTTCTTTTTCTAAAATAGATTCTAAGCATTCCCATAAGGTAATGATGCATAACTTTAGGAATTTTTCTATAAGGTTATTTTTCAGAAATATAATACAGTCTATGGAAAATATACATTAAGTGAAGAAATGTCAATAGATGTTCCCTGTTAATTATGTGATTATAAATGATCTGTGTCTTAAAATTTTATCTTCTCTCCCTTGGAACCAGCAGGAGAGCCAAAAACAAAAAACCCCATACACAACACAAATTGTGTTAAACATAAACTAAAAAAAATAAAGGGAAAGCAGCATTTTTCTTCTGCATAGTATAGTTTCAAAGCTGTATTAAGTCACTGTTCAGTTGTAAACTTTTGAAAGAACCACCATAATGTTTTGTTCAGAGTTACGAACATTTTAGAGTTACAAACAACCTCCATTCCTGAGGTATTTGTAACTCTGAGATTCTACTGTAATAACTATGGTATTGAGAGATGGAACAGGGAACATTCTCTCATGGGTTTAGAGAAAAAAGTTTCATGAGCTGAATAAGAATTTAGTTGTGGGTTCTCTAACCAAAGAGCAGATGTTCATTAACTCTTTCAAGATTTTTTTACTATATTAGGGCTAAAATAGTGTTTTGCTTGACTAAGGTGGGATGAACTGAAATGGCTATAAGATGAACTTTTACAAGTGATACGGAGAGTCCCAAGGATTGCAAATGAAGTAAATTCTCCAGGAGGGATTGAAAGGGAGCTGAAGCTAGGTTTAGGTTATTGTTGCCCACGAACAGAACCTTTTCCATTTATGATTTTAACACAGACTATTTGACTGCTTCCTGCAGTTTAACAGAATGTCCTTTACTTTTTTTGAACAGTGCAGTTCTAAATCTGTCAAAATCCTATGGCCCATGCTGTCAAAGTGGAGAGAGTGAGAGTATGGTTGGTAAATCCAACCTCACTACTGGGTCAGTAGATCCTGCTCTGGTATTTGTAGTTGTGTCTTGTTGCAAATAGGTCAATTTCCAGATACCTCACCAGGAGAATATGTCATTCGCTACAGAGTTACTGAGAGATCATTCATGATTATGTACAACTTTGCTAAACTGATCTGCCAATATCTACCTTGCCTTCAAGGTAGAGAGCTATAGAGTAAATCTGGCATACAATACACCAATCCTACAGAGCTAAATCCGCTTTACACAACTGGCTGGAATACACTCCTCCCCCACCCCCCCACATGTTAACATAAAACATCACTGTAGTGTTGCCAATAACCACTTGATCCACTCAGCCATATAAATGAGGGAAATAGGGCTTAAAAGCCCACCATATCACTCTTCCGGAATGTTGCTATGCACTTTTTCCTCTGAGGAATTCTAGCAACTGTGAATTGTTAAATTCTTGCAATGAATTCCCTAGCCCAGACTGTAGGGATTGAAGGTGACTGGCCAATAGAATGGAGTTGGGGGGGGGTGAATAAGGGGGATAAGGAACACATCCATGAGTAGTATCAATTTCATAAACATAGCTGTATTTGTGACATTGGTTCATCTGGGCATCCTCATGGGAGGGCCTAGCCAAAACCTATCATTTAAAGGTAGACATGGATACCCTAAAATCTCAGATGTCACTGAAAGGAACTTTGTGAATACTCAAGGTGCGGAAGATGGGCTAAATGGATTGTTTATAACAGTAATGATCCCCCTGCCACAAAAGCCGTAGGTATTTTCAATGCCAAGGTCTAACAATAGGCATCCTGCCAATTCAGAGCCCCAGACTTTTGGTTTTCTATAGATAGAAAGAGGGGATAATGGAGACTATGGTAACTGCGCTGAGTTAGAACTTTATGGTGAAAGAATTGAGCTTCTCAAGATTTAGAATGGGTCAGAGATGGGATCAGAAAGCACCTAGAATAAAATCCTTTCCCCTGAAATTCCTTGGGAACTATCTCTGTGCCATCCAACTCTAATAGCGAATAAACTTCTGAACTTGTCTGCTACTGTTGGAATTGTTTGGTTTGAAAAGAATACAATGTAGATGCCAATGGTATGGCTTTTTGTAAGGTATTGAGAAATCCCCAGAAGCCTTGCAGGAGACCTGGTGTCCTTCAGTTTCCCTAGAACATCATCTGTTGTAGAGCTAAACAGCCCTTCACCATCAAATGGGAGGTCTTCTATCAAGGTTCATGTTTCCAGAGAAAGTCCAGACAAACATAGCCATGAGTAGTGCCTCAAAGGAATGACGGATGGTACAGCTCTAGAAGCCACATAGGAGGTATTGAAGGACATGCTCAGGAAGTGCTTAGCAACTAAGTGAAAGGCAATGTGGTTCATTGGATAAAGCAATGGACTGGGACAGAAGACCTGGATTCTATTCCCAGTTCTGTGACTGGCCCACTGGGTGACCTTGGCCAAGTCACTGTCTCAGTTTCCCCTTCTTGAAAATAGGGATAACAATATTGTCTTCCTTTGTAAAGTGCTTTGAGCTCTACCAATGAAAGCACTATTATAAGATCTAAGTCTTTATTATTATTATTATTTATTATTAACTGTCATTTGGTAATTAAGATTTTGACCAGTTCTCTCTGAACTTCTAGCACAGACTGGGCAAAGAGTACAATTTTATTTTATAAGTCATATTG